>NC_067244.2:217178717-217803717 GCF_019359855.2 Lolium perenne | reverse complement strand
GCGCGGTCTACCCCTTTGACTGCATCCCATCGGGGGTCCCCCGGTGGGCATATGCCTCCATTTTAGCTTGGTTAGGTCATAGGTACATGTGGAAACTAGGATCATCCCATACGATCTCAAGTTTCTCTCCGGTTCAACTCCGAGGGAGTTCCCCCCTATACATGCAGAATCTGCCTAAGTGTAGGAACCCCCTGTCCGAGAAGACGGACACACCTAGGGGGGTAGCCTTGGATATAAAACCATATCAAATCACTTTTGTGCATTACATGTGGACACAAACAAGTTTTGGGGCCATTCCCTACATCTGATGCTCGATTTCCGATGAAACCCTAGTTCTGTTGACCGCGCGGTCTACCCCTTTGACTGCATCCCATCGGGGGTCCCCCGGTGGGCATATGCCTCCATTTGAGCTTGGTTAGGTCATAGGTACATGTGGAAACAAGGATCATCCCATATGATCTCAAGTTTCTCGCCGGTTCAACTCCGAGGGAGTTCCCCCCTATACATGCAGAATCTGCCTAAGTGTAGGAACCCCCTGTCCGAGAAGACGGACACACCTGGGGGGTAGCCTTGGATATGAAACCATCTAAAATCACTTTTGTGCATTCCATGTGGACACACACAAGTTTTGGGGCCATTCCCTACATCCGATGCTCGATTTCCGATGAAACCCTAGTTCTGTTGACCGCGCGGTCTACCCCTTTGACTGCATCCCATCGGGGGTCCCCCGGTGGGCATATGCCTCCATTTTATCTTGGTTAGGTCATAGGTACATGTGGAAACTAGGATCATCCCATATGATCTCAAGTTTCTCTCCGGTTCAACTCCGAGGGAGTTCCCCCCTATACATGCAGAATCTGCCTAAGTGTAGGAACCCCTGTCCGAGAAGACGGACACACCTAGGGGGGTAGCCTTGGATATAAAACCATCTCAAATCACTTTTGTGCATTCCATGTGGACACACACAAGTTTTGGGGCCATTCCCTACATTCGATGCTCGATTTCCAATGAAACCCTAGTTCTGTTGACCGCGCGGTCTACCCCTTTGACTGCATCCCATCGGGGGTCCCCCGGTGGGCATATGCCTCCATTTGAGCTTGGTTAGGTCATAGGTACATGTGGAAACAAGGATCATCCCATATGATCTCAAGTTTCTCTCCGGTTCAACTCCGAGGGAGTTCCCCCCTATACATGCAGAATCTGCCTAAGTGTAGGAACCCCCTGTCCGAGAAGACGGACACACCTGGAGGGGTAGCCTTGGATATAAAACCATCTCAAATCACTTTTGTGCATTCCATGTGGACACACACAAGTTTTGGGGCCATTCCCTACATCCGATGCTCGATTTCCGATGAAACCCTAGTTCTGTTGACCGCGCGGTCTACCCCTTTGACTGCATCCCATCGGGGTCCCCCGGTGGGCATATGCCTCCATTTGAGCTTGGTTAGGTCATAGGTACATGTGGAAACAAGGATCATCCCATATGATCTCAAGTTTCTCTCCGGTTCAACTCCGAGGGAGTTCCCCCCTATACATGCAGAATCTGCCTAAGTGTAGGAACCCCCTGTCCGAGAAGACGGACACACCTGGGGGGTAGCCTTGGATATAAAACCATTTCAAATCACTTTTGTGCATTCCATGTGGACACACACAAGTTTTGGGGCCATTCCCTACATCCGATGCTCGATTTCCGATGAAACCCTAGTTCTGTTGACCGCGCGGTCTACCCCTTTGACTGCATCCCATCGGGGGTCCCCCGGTGGGCATATGCCTCCATTTGAGCTTGGTTAGGTCATAGGTACATGTGGAAACAAGGATCATCCCATATGATCTCAAGTTTCTCTCCGGTTCAACTCCGAGGGAGTTCCCCCCTATACATGCAGAATCTGCCTAAGTGTAGGAACCCCCTGTCCAAGAAGACGGACACACCTGGGGGGTAGCCTTGGATATAAAACCATCTCAAATCACTTTTGTGCATTCCATGTGGACACACACAAGTTTTGGGGCCATTCCCTACATCCGATGCTCGATTTCCGATGAAACCCTAGTTCTGTTGACCGCGCGGTCTACCCCTTTGACTGCTGTCGAGGGTACTCCTCGCCAATGCCCTCCGATAGGGGCTTAGGGTTGATGGAATCCTGTAGGCTGACACGAGACATCGGTTCACAGACAAGCGGGGAGAGCGATTTACCCAGGTTCGGGGCCCTCGATGAGGTAAAACCCTTACGTCCTGCATGTCTGTTCTTTGATTATGAAAACGATGGGTTACAATGGGGTGCCGAATAGTTCGGCTGAGATCTAGGCGAGATTGCTATTGCTAGGGTTACCTAGCTCTAAGCTTTTCCTGGCTAAGATCGCTAAGATTGTTCGTGTCCTTCGGCAGCCCCTCTCCTGGCCTTTATATAGGAGGCCAGGTCTCAAGAGGTCTAACCGAATACGACTAGATTTACAGTAGTTTAGATCCAATCTTTCCTTGCTTGTTCGCTTCCTTGTCTTGCCCGTCAAGGAATCTTCTGGTGCGCCGACCTAGTGGCCCATCTAGCCTTCGGGTGTCTTCATGGGCCTCCAGTTGGTCAATACAGGATAGGGCAATGTTAGTTACTTGAAGGGTAGTGCCCACGTCAGTAGCCCCCGAGTGTCTAGCCGAAGATAATTCGGGTAGAGACTAATGCATGTCTTCTTAGGGCTTGACCACTATACGCATAACGACCGAGGTGGCTCCTCGATTTTCGCGCAATCGTGGGCGTAGTGGGCCATCAGTTTCTTCCCTTCCTCAAGCACCACGTGCTTAGTTATCTCTTAACTTCTCCTTAAAATCTCCAAAAACAAAAAATTCTCAATCTTCTCCACGGTTCCCGCAGCATCTCCTCGTTCTCCCTCTTCTCCCTTCTTTCACCATTGTCGCGCCGCCGCCACAGTTTCAATCTTCCTCAGATCTCGTGATGGTGAAGAAGAAGAACACCGCCGCCGCCGCTAGCTCCACCAGCGGAGGTGCCGCTGCCAACTCCTCCTCTTCTCTTCCGAAAGGGAGCGCTCCGAGCGCCCCTCCCCCAGCTCTGGCGCCGCCAGCGCCGTCGGGCTCGATGGTCAAACCTGGGGACTGGGTAGCTTCAACCGTCACCAAGCGTGACGAGAAGTGGTCCCGAAGCTTAGGATTGATATCCTCCGATACGGGAGATGTGATCCTTCCAGGTGCGATTTCTCGGCCTGATCCACCCGCTGGATTTTCTGTGATGTTCTTATCTTTTCTTCACCGAGGCCTTTCGCTCCCCTCTCATGGATTCCTCCTCCATCTCTTGCGGACGTACGAGATCCAACTATGGCAACTTACCCCCAACTCAATCCTCCATGTTGCCGTGTTCATCACCCTTTGCGAGGCATTTTTGGGTATTGAACCTCATTTCGGGCTGTGGAAGAAGATCTTCTATGTGAAGAGATACAGCAGTAGTAATGGGTACTTTGTCACCGGAGGGGTAGGTTTTGTTGCTCGCTCAGAAGTTAATTACTTCAATTTCCCAATGAGAGAGTCTGTGCAAGGATGGAGGCTGAAATGGTTTTACGTCAAAGATTCCTCGTCACCCGAGTGTCGACTCCCCTGCTATGTCGACGTTTCTGAAGCCAAGCCTAAGGACTCTTGGAAGAACATCCTCTCAGCCGACAAAAGGGCCTCAGCCGAAGAATTGTTTGCCAAATTCCTTCGAATCAAAGAGGCTGACGGCCAAACTATGATTGGTACGGAGGTGGCAGCAGTTTTCCTGAAGCGCCGAATCCAGCCAGTCATGGCCAGAGTTCACCCGATGTGGTTGTACTCAGGTCCAAAGGATGAGACCAGGATTAATGCTGCCGATCTATCAGAAAAAGAGTTGCTTGATGAAGTTTGTCGTCTTACTTCCTTCAACCAGGAAGATTCGATTCCGCTAATCTCTTCTTATGCTCCCCTTGACGTTGATCATCCACCATCAGGGGTATTTTCCTTTCTTCACATCTCTACTATAGCTTCTTGCTCAGCCGACATGATTACCTTTGTCCTTACTTGTCATTTTTCTTTGCCAGATCCCTATGGCTTCTGAAAATACACGTGATTCACCGGATGATACTTCTGAGGGGAGAGGCTTCTCAATCCCCGTAGATTTTGAAACCACCGATCAAACAGGTCTAGAGGATGAATATAATGGTCCGATGAATCTTGAAGTTGCCCACGCTGATCTTCCCCCCTCAGCCGATAACACTTGTATCGCAGATGGATCAGTGCGTAACATCGACACTGATCGTGATACTTTTGTTGATGCAGCTGCGGAAGGGGACAGAGCTTCTCCTGCGAAGAGATCAACCGGCGGCTTTGCCGATGAAGATGATCTCTTCGACATGTAAGTAGTTCTTTTCTGAAAGTTATACTGTGCCTTTTTTACTTTTCATACCCCTGTTATAATCACAGTCGACTGTTTACTTTTGCAGTGACAAGGGCTTTATCGAGCCTCCTCCTAAAAAGGCCAAGTCTGATGCTGTTTCGCCGGTCGTGGTAGCTTCCGAAGCTTCGGCTCCTAAGGCTGTCCCTATGGCTCAAGCATCGACTGCGTCTTCCCTTTCCAAAGGAAAGGATATTTCTCCAGCTGCTGCTACTGCGGCTCCTTTTTCTGTAAGTCCTCTTCTGATCGCAATACAGATTTCTTGGAGCGTGCCTTTTTTAATTATTTTTCTTTCTCTCTTAAGGACCTGCGTGGCGTTATCTCTTCTCTGGAGGTTTTCGCCTCCCGATTCACTTCCTTAGAGGCTGACAAAGTTCGGCTGCAAGAGGAAGTCGAATCTTCTTCCTCGAAACTGGATGGCGCAGTCAAGATAGCTGCCGCGGCTCGCCAAGAGGTTGATTCTCTGAAGGAGGAGCTGGCCAGACTGAAAGAGAAGCTGAAGGAGGAGGAAGCATCCAGGCTGGTGGCTGAGGCTCGAGCAGCCGAAAAGGATGAAGTCCTTCGTCAATCTTCTTTGGCCTTGCTTGGTAATCTCTAACATACTTCTGTCGAGTGACGTTCTTATGGATTTAAACTTTTTGTCAATAACTGGATTTTTCCCTTCCTTTCTATTATAGAGGCAGCAAACATCCCTGTCGATGCCCTGGAGAGAGTTCCAAATAATTCCCCAGCGAACGCTGTGTCAACGATTCTCGCTTCTCACCAGCTTACACAAGAGCTTCTTGTGAAGGGGAAGGGTGCTCTGGCGCGGATGCACTCGATGATCTTCCCCAAGATCAACCAAGAGAAGACCCTGGGACAGCTGATCGATACCTTCGCGGTTGACACCAAGGAGGTCATCGAGGTATTCAAGCGTACATCGCGCACTTTCGGTGCTGTCCTTGCCTTCCAGCTTATGATGGGTTACGGCTTTAAGGGTGACATTGAGGAAATGACTAAGGGGCTTCCAAAAGAGCAAGACGGGCAGCCTGTTGATTTGAGCACCTTTAAGGCTTCTGCTCTTACTTGCGCCCGTCAGCTTCTTGAGCTGATTTCATCAAGGAAATCATCGACTGGCCCTAGTTCATCGACTCAAACTCAGCTCCCTTGATTCTTGTAACAAACTTGTGCCTTGAGCTGATGCGAAATATTGTTCTGCCGCACAACTCATGCTTTGTAATAACTCCGTGCTAGCATTGTTGTTAGCACACTTTTGTTATGATATCACTTTCTTGCACTTCTCCCGATGGGAGTTATTTTGGATGTTCGGCTGTACCATATCCATCACTTCTTTATAACCAGTATTTTTGCAGGTCTTCCCAGTACCCTCGTTTGCAGACGACTCGTCGGGTGCTCTTCCTGAAAGCGATCGGATCCAGCGCATGAAAGACCGGATCACGCAGATGGAAAAGGATTTACGCAGCACTTATGCTTTAGCTGCCATCATCAATAAAAAGAGCGGGATTGCAGCCGACGTGGAGCGGTACACTCTTGGCGAACTGCATAAGGCTACCGAAAGTTTAAACTGTAAGTTTCCTGATCCCTTTGCCTGTTTGCTAGCAACTTCTTGTCTGAGTCTTGACTAATTCTTTTGGCAGTCATAGCGTTGAACCATGCGGAAGAGAACAAGCGGATACACGAGCGGGTGCATGCTTTGACTCATCTTTCCTCATCCGAAGAAATTTTCTGGAGGGAACACTCGAAGGCCTCGGCTGTCGTCAAATTTCAGGATCGAGTGCAACAGGTCCACCAGTTCTTCGACAAGTGCTACAAGGCTATGAGGGTAGTTTGGAAAACAATGTTTCCTCTGAATGCAGTTCCCCCTACCCTCTTGACTTTGATGTCTGAATTTGGGAGCGTCAAGAAGGTTCGGGAACTGGTAAGATCTCAAGTCTTTGCAGGGGCCAAGTGCACGCTTGCCCTTGTGCTTGCTTGTTATCCTTCGGCTTGCTTGTTGTCTATCGCCAATGCAACTGGTGATCTCGAGGAGCTGTACCCGAAGGTTTTAGCACCTGCCCATATAATTGTCGACAGGCTTGAGGAGATGTCAAAGGTACCTGAGGAAAAGGAAACTCCGCAAGGGTGATGTAAAGGTGTAAAATTACTTTTGTAAATTGTTTTGGTTAGTCCATCCGAGTGTTCGGATTTTTGAGCCGCAACTTTTTGTCTGGTTGATACATGAATATGTACTTTTACCATGCCGTTGGCAAATACTCAAAGGGGCGAAGCTTAATTACCCGTTGGATGTATGTGTACTAGTTGGTTAGCAAATCATTATGAGTGATCAGCTCGTGTTGCAGGTTTTGCTAAACCTGTTGTATGCGCAACTTTGCTTTCAACCGTTTGTAAATTTCGACAGTCATTCCCGAATTTTTCGGGTGTAATGATTCTGCCGATGAGCCCGTTGCTCTCTGATATTTCCATAAGTGAAATATCGAGCGTGGGTTGTGTGTAAGTTTTCCAAACTCTTGCTTTGTACGGCACTCGTAGAGGCATCTGAAGCAGAGGGGAGGATTAATGTCCTTATTCTTCTTTGCAGTGCTCGTAAAGGTTTTTGCCCTGAGCGCTATCTTCTGCCGTGCGTTAAGTTACGCCGCTACTTGGTGGCAGCACGGTCATAGATGCTTTAGATTACTGCAATACTTTAACAAGAATCGGAACTTAAGTACTTATTGATAGGGTAAATATGAAACTGAAGGGCGAAAACAAGAGGCCCTGTGTAAAGTAAAAGGGAAAAAATTTAAAAACTAGGGGAGTGTTTTATCAAGAAAGGGGTTCTTCTCTTCTTCAGAAGGATCTTCCGATTTCTTCGTCATGCTGGTGGTCGCGACAGTGCTGTTGATTTCGCCAGATGCTTGAGCAGCGATTGTTAGCATCTTGCCGCCTCCTGCGTCTTCTGCCGAAACTTTTTCTGCCGATGCTATTGCTGCTGGGCCTTCGGGAGCTGGCTTCTTCTTGATTTCCCTGTCGAGTTTTTCCTCCTTGATTTCTTGTATCGTCAACTTGGGCGGGGGGTCAACAGTATCTCGCCGTGGCCCAAATTTGGCAGCAATCCTTTGAAAGTCACGATCACAATTGTCTGAGCGTGAAAAGCTTCCATAGACTGTGATGTTTGTTCCATTGTTCCCTGGCATCTTCAGCTTGAGGTACGCATAGTGCGGCACGGCCAGGAACTTTGCGTAAGCTGGTCTCCCGAGTATGGCGTGGTACTGTGATTCCCAGTTCACGACTTCAAACTCGATCTTCTCCTTCCTGAAGTTGTCGGGTTTGCCGAGAACGACGTTCAAGTAAGCTTTGCCAAGAGAATGCGCTGGTGAAGTAGGGAGTATCCCATGGAAGCGAGTATCTGAGTCTTCCAGCATTCTCATGGTGATCCCCATACTTTGAATTGTGTCAAGGAATATCAAGTTGAGTCCACTTCCTCCATCCATGAAAACTTTGCTCATTTTAAACCCTCCTATCTGTGCTTCGACCACTAGGGCGGCGTGCCCTGGCTTTGGTATAGTCATCGGGTGGTCCATTCGACTGAACGTGATTTCCTGAGACGACCATTCGACATATTCAGGAATGTTCGCCATGACGCTTTCTGCCAGGTTGATTTCTCGGGTGAGCCTCTTCATCTCTCTCCTTGAAACGCCTGTCCTGTGAATCATATTCATTTGCCCACGTGGCGGTGGAAACGCCTCGTTGGGTTGATGAGGTTGAGCTTGCTGGACTTGATGCTGTGACGGGGGTGGCGGTGGTGGTGGCGGTAGCTGTTTCTGACCTACCTGCTGGATGAGTTCATGCATATCGAGGAACTGCCGACAATCCCTGAGCAGGTGGCTAGACTTCACTTTTCCATCCTTAGAATCGGTATAAGAATGTAGGTAGCAAGGGGCGTTGATCTGTTCAGCGTAAGGCAATTTGGGGGTTCTCTGAGGTCGTGGTTTATAGTTGCCACGGTTCCCAGAGTCGTTCCGATTACCGTCCTGCCGATCGTCTCGCCTGTTGTCGTACCGATCATCCTGTCGATCAGAGTAACCTGCGGCCACTAAGTTATTGTCATCGTAACTGCGGTTCTTCCTTCTCTTATTTCGATCCCTTCGACCACCCGAATCATTCTTCGGCTGGTCATCCTCTTCGTCGTCGCTGCGCTGTCGTGGTTTTCGGATGTTGTCTTCACCATCGGCCCAGCTGTTGGCGATTTCCATTAGCTTGGTTATGGTCTTCGGCTTCTTGCGCCCAAGCTCTTCTATATAGCTTTCACGTCGGATGCCATCGCTGAAAGCGTCAATTGCCCTGTCGATAGATACGTCTTCCGCAGCATTTAGGAGTTTGGTGAACCTCCCGATGTATGCGCGCATCGACTCCTTCTGCTTTTGTTGGCAGTGCCGTAACTCCTCGATCCCGGCGGGCCTTTTGTAGGTTGCTTGAAAGTTAGCGACAAAAGCTTCTACTAAGTCATCCCATGACTTGATGGAACCCTTCGGCAGCCCTCTGAGCCAGGCTCGTGCTGAGTCCTTTAGGTAAAGCTGTAGACATTGCATTGCTGCTATCTGATTCCCTTTTTGCAGAATTACTGTCTGCAGATAGTCCTCTATCCAGGATCTTGGCTCCTGCTGCCCATCGTATTTGGCAGCGTCGGTAGGTGTAGGTTTGAACTTCTTGGGTGGCATCGCCTCCCGAATTTTGTACCTCAAACAATCAGCTCATCTAAGCTCGCCGTCGTTCTCCTGGGTTTCGTCCGAAGAATCACTGTCGAGTTCTTCTCTGATGGCGCGTCGCCGCCTTGCTTTGTCGATCCTGCTCTGTGTGATTTCGTCTCGAGCGTCTTTTGTGCGGTGCTTTGACCCGCTGGCCTGCAGGGTCTTCTCTTTCGGTGGGACTAGATTGTGTCCTAATATCGCAAGACTCTCCAAAGCGCCACGGTGGGCCTGAGCCATGGATCCTTCGGGACGCTGGTTGATGAGGTATGCTGCAAGATTGGCTGTTGCTCCTGCAACGGTTTTTGGCCGTGGCATGCCCGCGGTATCCGTGGTCATAAAAGACTTGGTCAGGTTTGATGTTATCTCCCTTGCGTCATCTTCCGAAAGCCTGGACATCCTCGATCGATGTTTGCCTCCTCCGTGGGTACTTCGGGAGGCACTCCCCTGCGAGGCCCTTCGTCGCTCGCTGGACCGGTCTGCCGCAGATAGTCGTTTCTCGAGGGTGGCTTGCTCTTTAGACAGGCGCTCCCGATTTTTCTCCAATATGGAGCGGTAAGCGTTGAGCGTACCAACCGTGGTTCCCGCTGAAAGCGGTGTGTTGTTGAGCACGGCTGCCTTGGCTGCTGCCCACTCTTCTTCTGTAATGGTGTGGTCGCTATTGTCATTGCTGGCGCTATCCCCAAAACTAGCCCGCCTGCTGGAACGGGGGGTGCGTTCTCCGTCTCCCCTATTAGCGACATAGACTTGGAGGGGCGCCACTCTTCGGGTGTCTCCTTGGACGATGCTATCGATGCTGTCCTCTCCCGACGAATAGTAGGCGTTGCAGATGAATGGCGTGTCGCTTGACCCTAGTCCATGCCTGGTGTCGCAGTTTACGCAGTAGTACGAGGTCATCTCCGAGGGCACGGGGTCATCAGATCCAACCGACATGGAGGATGCCGAGCGAGGAGTCGATGGCGCGGACGGATTCGACGGGTTTTCCTGGCCAGCCGAAAGGTCGGGTGTCGATGACGCGCTTGGGCTTGTCGATCTGGAGATAGGAGATTCCAGTAGCCGGAGGATTCCCTCTGAGTTGACGTTGTAGTGGACGCTCCCGAACGCCATGTCCATGTTGCCTTGCAGACCAGAGAAGGTGGAGCGAGACGATTCGCTGTGCGGGGTGAATTCGTAGGAGCCGAAACGGATCGGGCTTCCCAAATGAGACGATGATGGTGCTGATGAAGCTGCTGATGACATGACGGGTTCAGCCGATGTCCGATCTTGTGCCGACAGGGTCCCCACGGTCGGCGCCAATTGTCGAGGGTACTCCTCGCCAATGCCCTCCGATAGGGGCTTAGGGTTGATGGAATCCTGTAGGCTGACACAAGACATCGGTTCATGGACAAGCGGGGAGAGCGATTTACCCAGGTTCGGGGCCCTCGATGAGGTAAAACCCTTACGTCCTGCCTGTCTGTTCTTTGATTATGAAAACGATGGGTTACAATGGGGTGCCGAATAGTTCGGCTGAGATCTAGGCGAGATTGCTGTTGCTAGGGTTACCTAGCTCTAAGCTTTTCCTGGCTAAGATCGCTAAGATTGTTCGTGTCCTTCGGCAGCCACTCTCCTGGCCTTTATATAGGAGGCCAGGTCTCAAGAGGTCTAACCGAATACGACTAGATTTACAGTAGTTTAGATCCAATCTTTCCTTGCTTGTTCGCTTCCTTCTCTTGCCCGTCAAGGAATCTTCTGGTGCGCCGACCTAGTGGCCCATCTAGCCTTCGGGTGTCTTCATGGGCCTCCAGTTGGTCAATACAGGATAGGGCAACGTTAGTTACTTGAAGGGTAGTGCCCACGTCAACTGCATCCCATCGTGGGTCCCCCGGTGGGCAAATGCCTCCATTTGAGCTTTGTTAGGTCATAGTTACATGTGGAAACAAGGATCATCCCATATGATATCAAGTTTATCTCTGGTTCACGTACGAGGGAGTTCCCCCCTATACATGCAGAATCTGCCTAAGTGTAGGAACCCCCTGTCCGAGAAGACGGACACACCTGGGGGGTAGCCTTGGATATAAAACCATCTCAAATCACTTTTGTGAATTCCATGTGGACACACACAAGTTTTGGGGCCATTCCCTACATCCGATGCTTGATTTCCGATGAAACCCTAGTTCTGTTGACCGCGCGGTCTACCCCTTTGACTGCATCCCATCGGGGGTCCCCCGGTGGGCATATGCCTCCATTTGAGCTTGGTTAGGTCATAGGTACATGTGTAAAGAAGGATCATCCCATATGATCTCAAGTTTCTCTTCGGTTCAACTCCGAGGGAGTTCCCCCCTATACATGCAGAATCTGCCTAAGTGTAAGAACCCCCTGTCCGAGAAAACGGACACACCTGGGGGGTAGCCTTGGATATTAAACCATCTCAAATCACTTTTGTGCATTCCATGTGGACACACACAAGTTTTGGGGCCATTCCCTACATCCGATGCTCGATTTCCGATGAAACCCTAGTTCTGTTGACCGCGCGGTCTACCCCTTTGACTGCATCCCATCGGGGGTCCCCCGGTGGGCATATGCCTCCATTTGAGCTTGGTTAGGTCATAGGTACATGTGGAAACAAGGATCATCCCATATGATCTCAAGTTTCTCTCCGGTTCAACTCCGAGGGAGTTCCCCCCTATACATGCAGAATCTGCCTAAGTGTAGGAACCCCCTGTCCGAGAAGACGGACACACCTGGGGGGTAGCCTTGGATATAAAACCATCTCAAATCACTTTTGTGCATTCCATGTGGACACACACAAGTTTTGGGGCCATTCCCTACATCCGATGCTCGATTTCCGATGAAACCCTAGTTCTGTTGACCGCGCGGTCTACCCCTTTGACTGCATCCCATCGGGGTCCCCCGGTGGGCATATGACTCCATTTGAGCTTGGTTAGTTCATAGGTACATGTGGAAACAAGGATCATCCCATATGATATCAAGTTTATCTCCGGTTCACGTACGAGGGAGTTCCCCCCTATACATGCAGAATCTGCCTAAGTGTAGGAACCCCCTGTCCGAGAAGACGGACACACCTGGGGGGGTAGCCTTGGATATAAAACCATCTCAAATCACTTTTGTGCATTCCATGTGGACACACACAAGTTTTGGGGCCATTCCCTACATCCGATGCTCGATTTCCGATGAAACCCTAGTTCTGTTGACCACGCGGTCTACCCGTTTGACTGCATCCCATCTGGGGTCCCCCGGTGGGCATATGCCTCCATTTGAGCTTGGTTAGGTCATAGGTACATGTGGAAACATGGATCATCCCATATGATCTCAAGTTTCTCTCCGGTTCAACTCCGAGGGAGTTCCCCCCTATACATGCAGAATCTGCCTAAGTGTAGGAACCCCCTGTCCGAGAAGACGGACACACCTGGGGGGTAGCCTTGGATATAAAACCATCTCAAATCACTTTTGTGCATTCCATGTGGACACACACAAGTTTTGGGGCCATTCCCTACATCCGATGCTCGATTTCCGATGAAACCCTAGTTCTGTTGACCGCGCGGTCTACCCCTTTGACTGCATCCCATCGGGGGTCCCCCGGTGGGCATATGCCTCCATTTGAGCTTGGTTAGGTCATAGGTACATGTGGAAACAAGGATCATCCCATATGATCTCAAGTTTCTCTCCGGTTCAACTCCGAGGGAGTTCCCCCTATAAATGCAGAATCTGCCTAAGTGTAGGAACCCCCTGTCCGAGAAGACGGACACACCTGGGGGGTAGCCTTGGATATAAAACCATCTCAAATCACTTTTGTGCATTCCATGTGGACACACACAAGTTTTGGGGCCATTCCCTACATCCGATGCTCGATTTTCGATGAAACCCTAGTTCTGTTGACCGCGCGGTCTACCCCTTTTACTGCATCCCATCGGGGGTCCCCCAGTGGGCATATGCCTCCATTTGAGCTTGGTTAGGTCATAGGTACATGTGGAAACAAGGATCATCCCATATGATATCAAGTTTATCTCCGGTTCACGTACGAGGGAGTTCCCCCCTATACATGCAGAATCTACCTAAGTGTAGGAATCCCGCCCTTTTTTCCCGCCCACCCTTTCCCGCTGCTTCTCTCCCGCCCTTTTTTCCCGCCATGATTTCCCGCCAAGTTTTCCCGCCCACCCTTTCCCGCTCATTCTCTCCCGCCAAGTTTTCCCGCCCACCCTTTCCCGCCCATTTTCTCCCGCCAAGTTTTCCCGCCGTTTCAGCCCCTCGTCGGCATATATATAGCCATGTCTTCTCCACTAACAGCACCAGCAACATTTCTCCCCTCATCACTTCTCTCATCCAACAGCACCACAAAATCCTCTGAGCTGAGCTGCCGCTGAGATGGCTCCTCGTCGCCGTAGCAACACGGGCTTCATCGGCGTTCGCCTGCGGCCTGCGGGGCATTTCGCGGCTGAAATCACCGCCGGTGGAACGCGTGTGTGGCTCGGCACCTTCTACACGAAGGAGGCTGCTGCCCGCGCATACGACGTTGCGGCTTGGAGGTTTGGCCGGCCGCGCCACGAAATGAACTTCCCGGAGGTCAGGTCTCTGACGGAAGCTCAGAGTCTCTCTACTGAGCCGCTACTTCGTTCACAGGGTGAAGCGCGGCGGTACAGGGCTGGCCAGCGGCGGATTGATACCACCGAGGCGGACGAGCAGTTCATGGCACAGTGGCGCAGAGACCATCCCGGAGACGTCGAGGCAATGCGCGCATTCTGGAAGGACAAGCAGGCGTACAGGAGAGAGAGGAGGGCGGGAAAGCGGCAGAGGAAGGCCGAGGTTGAAGCAGAGTACGCCAAAGGAGAGGCGTCAACATGGGGGGAGAATGATGAACGGTGGTCTTGGAACCTCACAACCACCGCTTCAGAGGACACCCCCAGCGAGGATGAAGATTTCGACTTCTCTGATTAATATGTGTATGTGTCGTCTGTGTATCTAGCGGGTCATGCATCGACCCAGTGTTAAGTGCTTTGTTCGTGTGTGGGTGTAGTTTCTTTAAATGTTTTGGTTTGTGTGTGGGTCTAGTTCTTTAAGTGTTTTGGTTCCTGTGTGGGTGTAGTTTCTTTAAGTGTTTTGGTTCCTGTGTGTGGGTGTAGTTCTTTAAGTGTTTCGGTTCGTGTGTGGGTCTAGTACTTTAAGCGCTTTGGTATGTGTGTGGGTCTAGTTATTTAAGTGTTTTGTATCGTGTGTGGGTCTTAAGTTCTTAAATGTATCACTTTTCTATCCAGTTCACCTCCGAGGGAGTTCCCCCTATACATCCAGAATTTGCCTAAGTGTAGGAACCCCCTGTCCGAGAAGCCGGACACACCTTGGGGGGTATCCTTGGATATAAAACCATCTCAAATCACTTTTGTGCATGCCATGTGGGCACACACAAGTTTTCCAGCGATTCCGACGCTCCGGTGGTCTGTAACTTGGAAAACCCTAGGGCGGGGACCCCACAGATCTACCCCTATAGCTTTCTCCATGCGAGGGTTTACCAGTGGACTTTTTTATTTATTTTTCTTTGTTTAGGACATATGTACATGGAAACCATAGGTTGGGCATACTTTACCATAAAATAGGCTCCGTTTGAGCAATGGCGGGGGTTTCCACATACAGATCCTGGATTTTACCAAGTGGTAGCCCATTATGCGGAAATCGTCAACGTCGGGTACATCCAAGGTTAGCCAAACCTTACATCACACTTGTACATATATGTTAGGGGCAGAAGCAAGTTTTCCAACAATTCTGACGCTCCGGTGATCTGTTTCTTGGGAAACCCTAGGGCGGGACCCCGCAGATCTACCCCTAGGGTTAGGGTTAGGGTTATAGTTAGGGTTAGCAATGTATGTGGAAACCCTAGGGTTAGGGTTAGAGTTAGGGTTAGGGTTAGAGTTAGCAATGTATGTGGAAACCCTAGGGTTAGGGTTAGGGCTAGAGTTAGGGTTAGGGTTAGGGTTAGGGTTAGGGTTAGAGTTAGGGTTAGAGTTAGGGTTAGAGTTAGGGTTAGAGTTAGGGTTAGGGTTAGGGTTAGGGTTAGGGAAACCGTAGGGCGGGGACCCCGCGGATCTACCCATATGTACATCGATATATAGCAAATGTTGGGCCTAGTGGCTCCGGTTGACCCGTCTGCGAAGAGCGTCACCCGTGGGACCTACATATGCCATCTACGAATTCTTAAAAAATAGAACCATTTTTTACATAATTCATACTAGTAAATAAATAATAGAAATATATTATAAAGTAATATGAGAGAGGAAAAAAATTAAAAAAAATCCTATATGCCGAGGGTGGCCGTCGGCATGGGGTGGCCAGGCCCTATGCCGAGGGTGGCCCTCGGCGTCTGGCTGACGCCGTGAGCGGGCGGCGACGGCGCGGACTGGGGCAGGGGCGATGCCGGTGCTACGCCGAGGGCCAAGTTGACGCCGACGGCTGCCCTCGGCGTAACCTCCTCTACGCCGACGGTATGTGTACGCCGACGGTCGGCTTCCTGAGCTGCCCCGGCGAGGCCGTACGCCGATGGCCCCGATAAAAAGCCGTCGGCATACAGTTTGGCCGTCGGCGTCTGGCTCCATTCCTGTAGTGTGGCTGCTCACGGCAGGCGCATTATGATCGACATGGTGATGGTTTGGGCTGCGCATTCCGTCGAACAGGAACCCAACGATGGTAAGGATGGGAGTAGCAGGAGCGACCGCTAGTCCGCTAGTGGCTCCCTGATGGATGGCAGTGACCGGAGCCACAGGCTCAACCAGCCCTGCTGACGCGAGCACCACTGTGCTGGTGTCGATGGGAACCGTGGGCGAGACCAGGAGTGGCGTCGTAGTGGTGGGCTCTACCAATCCCGATGGGAGGATGATCTCGGTCATGCCAGAGTTCGCCTACACGGGCTGACGACACCATTGGGGGTGTCGATGGCGGGGTTGAGCTGTCGGAGTCGACTGCACAGAATCCGGTCAGCGGTTAGCCAAGAGCAGCGAGCATCTCATCATCGTACATACGCTTGTGTTCGGCCTTCCACTCGTTGAGGTATGACTTGAGCTCATGAGTCATGGCGAGGTGTGGGGACGAAAAAAGTTGGGAGAAAATTTGGGGAAGGAGGTGCTGAGGACGATAAAGGCCAGGATGGGGAAGCTGGAGAGGCCCGCGTTGATGCCAGATGCTCAAGCCCGCCGTCCATCGGCTGCTGATTCTTAAGAACCGAGTGAAGCAGAGCATCGGTGAGTGAACCTGTCACCTAGAGTCAATCGATCCAGGATATCGTGTTTCGGATGCTTTTGCAAACCTCCTATGATCCTATTGGCTATTGAGCTCCGCTTGTTTACTCAAACCATATCCTCGGAGTTCCCTAATGGTCAATAGATCAACAACGATTTCTGTGAAATCTAAGGATGCAAGTATTTAAAGAAATCTCTGAATCTATCAAAGCACACGTCATGCCACCATTCAGCTACATGTTTGAAAAACAAATGAAATTTAAACAATATGCAGAACTGCGAGTTATCAATTCCGACGAATTGGGTTATTTGTTGAGCAATACATAGACCTTAGCCAAATTAATCTCACCCTCAGCCTACCCCCATCACGATAATATCGCAATGTGTTGTTCACTCTCTCCTTCTACGAATAGCGGATCTCGTGTCAGCCCACCCCCGTCCATCTATATGATTGCATCATTGGCCGCTCTGCCGCGAATGCATCGGGCGCTGCAACAAGCGCCGGTAGGGGCGCGCAGCAAGCCATCACATTCTCGCCCAGTGACCCTCTCATCAAAAACAAATCAGATATAGTTATACTAAACTTCTATACTTTATAATTATTCATTTCAACAAACCTTTTGCGGGGCCTCGTTTGTTAACTAGTTATACATTTTTGTATCCCTTAGTTATCATAAATGAAAGTTATTATTTTAAAGTAAGGATCTTTATTCTTTTGGTAAATACAAATCATATTTTTCGTAAAAGTTGTGTTAGTATCTTTCTGTTTGAGACTAAGGATCATTCTTTGAAACAAATGCCCTTTAAAGTGAGAAACTATAAAATAACTTATGACTCTTACATTATTTGTAATGCTTATGTGTGTTTCCCATATATATTCATGTATCCTTAAATATCTTGGTAGAAGCAAAAGTAGATGGTTTAAAATATCATGCTAATTTTTTTGTTATACTATTAGGTATCGGAAAATAATAAATTCTCGGCTATATAGGATATTCAAGGGGCGCTTCAGCGAATCACTAACAATGATCTTTTAATGATTCTCTCATGGTCCAATATGTCTAGCTCCTGATGATTATAAAATAAAGTCTATAAAAGGAGTAAATCTTGGAGGTCTTTAAAATCTTTCTTCTCCATGACACAATCTCATGTTTTTCTAAGGGCAGCCGAACATAACTACAAATCACAAATCTGGAAATACCAACAAAGATTCTCTCATATTTTTAATTTAAGTCGCACCTTTTAGTTATACACATGGCCATTTCTATCACTTGTTTCACATGAATCCCCCTTTCTCTCTATGCACGGCCCACCTCTTGTCCGTGATCTATCCTCATCTTTTTGCCCTCGATGGTGGCCACCCTAGTTTCACCAATGGACCGACTACTCCACCACTAGATCTAAGAACAAGTGTGCATAGCTGATGCGGCCAGCTAAGGACAGATGGGTCATGGGTGTATAAATATAACCTCATCCTTTTTGCTATAAGACAAAAATGTAGTACTAGCTCCGTCCCAAGGTTTAAGGCTTTTTTTTTTTTGAAAATTCAAACCAAGTAAAGTTTGACCAAATTTTAGAAGAATGTTATTTTGTATATGCCATATGCAAATATATTTCATTATCTATCTAATTATATTGATTTTGTATTTTACATGTTAAGAAATTTTGAGAAAAACTTGATCAAATTTGACATACTTTGACTTTCTAAAAAAATAAACCTTAAGTCTTGGGATGGAGGTAGTATAGTATAAGGGCTCGTTTAATTCATAGATAGGAAAATTACAGGAATAGAAAAAGCATAGAATTGAAATGTCATGGCTAGTTAAATCATATAAGAAGTTGAGTTGTGTTTGATTGTGCCAAATGAAATTTTTCATGAAGTATGACTTAATATTTTATTCCTACAGAATTTGCACTACAAGATTTCTATAGGATTATTTTCTATAGGACGTGTTCGTATGAGTCAAACAACTAGTGTAGGAAATTTTTCATAGAATCTAAATCCTACACAATTCTTATACAAATCCTATGAATCAAAGAAGCCCTAAGTTCTTGCCAAACGCTACATCCTTCATATCCGACAGAAGATCAGTTGCTCGTTTACTATGCTTTGACACTATGCCTGGTCAAGCATCCTTCAACTGATCTCCAAGGATCATCCTTCAACTGCCCAAGTTCGGTATCCAATCTGCTACATGTTTACTTGTTCTTTGTTGCTTGCTCATAGATTCCAATCTGATTCTAGTCTGAATTAAGTGTGTTACAAGTTCGGTGATTTTGAATTGAATTCTGATTTTTTTTCAAAATGGATCTCTCTGTCTCTGCATAGACTGATGTATGCGGCTTTTTTATTAATTTATTCAGTAAAGGTCTGACAAAGATCATACATTAAAAATCAAAAGCCACCACCCAACACCTAAAGACCCGACAATGAGAGAAGGTCATACCAACAAGGCCTTATTCCCTGGAAACACGAAAACCTCCCATCAACTAGGAACGGGAACATCGCATACCCTGAGACACCCATTAAGCAAAACGGAAGAGCTCATCCGATCTAGCAGACTCGTAGTGAGCACCTCATGCACACACTACGGAAGCTGTCGCCACCATCAAGCCGCCAAGCAACCTTCGAGATAAAGAGATCCGCAAAAGCTTTGTCATTCCTGTCGTCGACGACACCACAACGCCCCCTCCCTTCATGTGTCGAACATCGCGCGACCACTGTCAAGACCCCGCTCCGCCACACCGCTGAGACTTGTCATCGTCGATGCGCTAGAAACAACACCGCTCCACCAAGAAAACAAACCAGAGGTCCCTGGCGAGATGCACACCTCCAAGACTTTGCCCCCAAGGGAGAACGACGTATAGGCGTCGCCATCATATGATCCATAGATCTGGGGTTTCCCCCGGAGGGCAGCGAAGGAGCTGGAAGCTTCACCTCATTGATGCCTTCAAGAACGCACAAGGCGCCGCCATCACCGGCTCCAGCCAACGCCGAAACCCAGGGACGTGATCAAAAATTATCTTGGACTCTCTTGCATTCGCACCCAAGAATGGTCCAATGAGCTATCCATTCTAAAACCTGACCAGCTTTGACAAAAAAAAAAAAAAAAAACAGGGCTCAAAAATCCAAGCATCAACGGACGGTGGATACATATGCACGATGTCTCCGGTGCACGGTAGAAAATCCAGTTCGATTGTAACCACTATACTGTGTTGAGAACTTGGACTTAGCATTCTGTAATTGTGGCACCTGTTTACTTGGCCACCACTTGCCTTCCGCGTTAAGCATTCATTCGCAACGCATCGCCATCCCGTCGACGTGCTGCCCGACGCCCAAATCTGTCGCGCTCTAGCGATTCCTTTCCCTTGCTCCCCCAACCGTCGCTATAAATCCCGTCCCTGTCTCCATTCCGCTTGATATCCACGGAGATTGATCCTCACGAATCACGATTGACAGAATCAGTTCTCAGTAGCGCAGCTCTCATCCTACGTACTCTTCCCCCGGCTCAGCACAGCGACCCACGCAACCGGACGGCAGCAGCGATGGCCAAGGCGGCGCACGAGCACGACGGCCCACGCCGCCGCCCGATGCTGGGCGGCATCCAGGACGCGCCGGCGGGGCGGGAGAACGACCTCGAGACCATCGAGCTGGCCCGATTCGCCATCGCCGAGCACAACAACAAGGCCGTAAGACAATTCCCACCAGACCCAAAGAATTTAGTACCTTTCTCTGTTCCTTCTTTCGTTCTTCTGAAACAAACCGTTCTTCTATCTGGTTTGATTCAGAACGCGGTGCTGGAGTTCGAGAGGCTGGTGAAGGTGAGGCTGCAGGTGGTGGCCGGGTGCATGCACTACTTCACCATCGAGGTCAACGAGGGCGGCGTCAAGAAGCTGTACGAGGCCAAGGTCTGGGAGAAGGCGTGGGAGAACTTCAAGCAGCTCCAGGAATTCAAGCCGGCAGCCTAAGATGCTCTGCATATACTATGTGATATGGCGACTTAGCCTTGTGGTTGGAGCCTATCCTACATGTCAGTCTCACTGGCTATAGGTGTTTCATGATGAATAAACTTGTGGGTATGGTTCCCATAATGGAACACGCTCATTGAGTTGATGAAATCCAAGTGTTTTGATCAGTCCCTGAATTTGTTTGCCACTTCACCTCCCACATATCTGGACAGTTGGATCATCGCATAGATAACACAATACTACTATTACTAAAGGAATAGAAATATTTCACCAGGCATGTACTTTTGATGTTCTCAAACGTCTACCGATCAGATTGCAAACCCGCCAGCGACTCTCTGTACTAATCAAAAGTTTGAGCGCATCATGGAGAAGATTTGGGTCAATAGGACTCAACTCTCTAGAGGAGCATGGTTGGTGTCAGAAAATTTAACGTTAGAAAGACCTGACATATCTATTCACTTATTAAAGTTTGTCAATTGTCGCATTCCCCTGCAATTGTGCACGAGATAATTAAAAAGAATATCAAGGTTATCTCGTTTCAGAGGTAGTGGACTCTAGGCTAAAGGTCGGCAACAATGTTAATGTCTTTTCCAATGCCGGTTGGGCCAGATGTCTTGATGATAGAAGATCTACCGGATGCCTTGTTGTCTTACTTAGATCTAATCTCTTGGCCCGTGATAATCTAGCATAGAGGAATTGGAACGGAAGTACGAAATGTTCTTTCTGTGACGCCGAGAAATCAGTAGAACATTTGTTTATTTCCTGTCCTTTTGCTAGGCTTATTTAGCGGGTGATCTTTGCTGCATATAATATTTCACCTCCATCCAATGTAATAAATATGTTTGGAAATTGGCTTAATGGAATTGACAAAATTGATAAAGCTAGGATTCACATTGGTGTTTCAGCTTTATGTTGGTCAATTTGGATTTGCAGAAATGATATTGGTTTTAACAAAGGACTCTACTAATTTTTTGCAGGTTATTCACACTATGGGTCACTGGATCCAGTTTTGGTGTTTCTTGCTCCCCGAGGATCAACGGGAGTGCATGGTTTCTGGATGCAACCGTCTTCGAATGGTTGCCCAGGATATTTTCTACCAGGCTACTTGGCGGCCTGTTAAGAGATTACATGATGCTTAGATTGCTTAGCAGTCTTCTCTTTTTTCGATGGTTGATTTTTGTATCGTCCCTCGTTGATTTTTGAATTGTAAGCTTTGAATATTCAGTTTCTTAATAAAAGGTTGTGTGCATCAACCGATGCAGTGGCCGAAGTACACCCCATTTTGAAAAAAAAACTAATCTCTTGGCGTGTAGTGCACGAAAACATGCCACGGTGTCGCGGATGGCTAAATTGTAGGCTCTTGTAAGCTTTACAACCAAGTTGACGAAAATGTGGTCCATCTCTTCTTCAAGTCTTGATACACGGGTGTGGAATATGATCATCACTTGGCTTGGGCTTACTGATACGTCTCAAACGTATCTATAATTTCTTATGTTCCATGCTACTTTATTGATGATACTCACATGTTTTATACACACTTTATGTCATATTTATGCATTTTCCGGCACTAACCTATTAACAAGATGCCGAAGAGCCAGTTGCTGTTTTCTGCTGTTTTTGGTTTCAGAAATCCTAGTAAGGAAATATTCTCGGAATTGGACGAAATCAATGCCTAGAGTCTTATTTTTCCACGAAGCTTCCAGAAGACCGGAGGAGATACGAAGTGGGGCCACGAGGTGGCGACACAACAAGGCGGCGCGGCCAAGGAGGGGCCCGCGCCGCCCTGGTGTGTGGGCCCCTCGTGACGCCCCCTGACCTACCCTTCCGCTTATAAGAAGCCTTCGTCGAGAAAACCCCAGTACCGAGAGCCACGATACGGAAAACCTTCCAGAGACGCCGCCGCCGCCAATCCCATCTCGGGGGATTCAGGAGATCGCCTCCGGCACCCTGCCGGAGAGGGGAATCATCTCCCGGAGGACTCTTCATCGCCATGATCGCCTCCGGATTGATGTGTGAGTAGTTCACCCCTGGACTATGGGTCCATAGCAGTAGGTAGATGGTCGTCTTCTCCTCATTGTGCTATCATTGTTGGATCTTGTGAGCTGCCTAACATGATCAAGATCATCTATTTGTAATGCTACATGTTGCATTTGTTGGGATCCGATGAATATGGAATGCTATGTTATGTTGATTATCAATCTATTATATATGTGTTGTTTAAGATCTTGCATGCTCTCCGTTGCTAGTAGAGGCTCTGGCCAAGTCGTTACTTGTAACTCCAAGAGGGAGTATTTATGCTCGATAGTGGATTCATGCCTCCATTAAATCTGGGACAGTGACAGAAAGTTCTAAGGTTGTGGATGTGCTGTTGCCACTAGGGATAAAACATCAATGCTTTGTCCAAGGATATTTGTGTTGATTACATTACACACCATACTTAATGCAATTGTCTGTTGTTTGCAACTTAATACTGGAAGGGGTGCGGACGCTAACCTGAAGGTGGACTTTTTAGGCATAGATGCATGCTGGATAGCGGTCTATGTACTTTGTCGTAATTCCCAATTGAATTTCACACTACTCATCACAACATGTATGTGCATTGTCATGCCATCTTTATTTGTCAATTGCACAACTGTAATTTGTTCACCCAACATGCTCATTCTTATCGGAGAGACACCACTAGTGAACTGTGGACCCCGGTCCATTCTTTAGATCGAATACAATCAATTGCAATACTCGTTCTTAGTGTTCTCTGCAAACATCATCATCCACACTATACATCTAATCCTTTGTTACAGCAAGCCGGTGAGATTGACAACCTCACTGTTAAGTTGGGGCAAAGTATTTTGGTTGTGTTGTGCAGGTTCCATGTTGGCGCCGGAATCCCTAGTGTTGCGCCGCACTACACTCCGCCACCATCAACCTTCAACGTGCTTCTTGACTCCTACTGGTTCGATAAACCTTGGTTTCTTACTGAGGGAAACTTGCTACTGTACGCATCACACCTTCCACTTGGGGTTCCCAACGGGCGTGTGCTTTACGCGTCAAGAAGCTAAATTTCTGGCGCCGTTGCCGGGGAGATCAAGACACGCTGCAAGGGGAGTCTCCACTTCCAATCTTTTTTTTGGAGCAACCGGCAGGAGCTCTGCCTTTTCATTAAGAAGAGGGCAATTGGCCAGTTTATAAGGAAAACTGCCTGAAAACCGATACAAACACAACACACGTGTCTGGTTTAGAGGGAAACCAGACAAGGAAAACCAACGGCCAGTTTTTCAAGGAGAACTGGCAAAAACCCAACACAAGGCCTCACTACCTAGCTGAACTAGGTCTGGAGCGCCACCAGACGACACCAGCACAACGACAATGGCGAGCACTACGACCGCCCGGTCTACGGCCCCGGAAAGGAAGTCAAAGCCGAAAGGAACGGCTAGGCCTTTCAAGCTTTGTAGGGTGAGGCATGCCGCAAGAAACAAGCCGGCGGCACTCGCACGCCGACAACACCCGAAGACGCCGACCCAACCAGAAGCACAAACCCAAGAGGGAAAGGCACCCAACACTCCAAAAAAACAACGCCTCCAAGGAGGAGACGCCGTCAAAAGACGCCGCCGTCGTCCAATCCGAGCAGGATTTGAGTTTTCACCCCGGAGTGAGGGTAGTAGGGTGTCGGGACTCCACAACAACGCCCCCAAGGAGGAAAACGGCGCCCGCAAGCGCCGCCGTTGTCGGCACTGACTAGGTCAGTGCAAGACTTTCGTCCGGAGGGCCACGACAGCCACCACCACTGGACCATCACGAAGACAGACCATGCCGCCCTGCGAGGAAGACCACGAGCGAGAGGGGCGACGACCACGCCCACGGAAGCATGCCCTGCCACCCATGTGGCAAGAGGCATAGCAACACAAACAAGAAGCTCCCGGAGCCACCGCTCCGGCATACACACGCAGCAAGGCGACCCCTCTGGTCAACCTGCCACCGACCACGAGGCACCAGATCAGCAGAATCCAGCGCCCCGCCCACCAAAGCGGCGCCGCCGCGCTGCCATCCTCAACCACGGCTCACCGCCACCACCGCGGCCATCAACAATCGTGCAGCGCAGGCGCTGCATGTAGGATAACGTTGCATAGAAAACAAAAATTTTCCTACCGCGAACACGCAATCCAAGCCAAGATGCAATCTAGAAGACGGTAGCAACGAGGGGATGATCAAGACTAACCCTTGAAGAGATTCCAAAGCCTATAAGAGTAGGCTCTTATTGCTGCGGTAGACGATCACTTGCCGCTTGCAAAAGCGCGTAGAAGATCTTGATCACGATCGCTTCCGGCGCCACGAACGGGCAGCACCTCCGTACTCGGTCACACGTTCGGTTGTTGATGAAGACGACGTCCACCTCCCCGTTCCAGCGGGCAGCGGAAGTAGTAGCTCCTCTTGAATCCGACAGCACGACGGCGTGGTGTCGGTGGTGGTGGAGAAATCCGGCGGAGCTTCGCTTAAGCGTGCGGGATGTGGTGGAGGAGAGAGACCGCTAGGGTTTGGGGAGAGAGAGGGGTTGGGCGCCGGCCCTCTAAGGGGTGCGGCCAAGGCTGAGGCCTGAAGTGGTCAGCCCCCTCTCTATGCCCCTCATTATATAGGTGGAAGCCCCAAGAGTTCTAGTCCAAGTCTTCGAATAAGACCCCAACACTAAAACCTCCCATATGTAGGAAAACCTACCCAAGGTGGGAATCCCACTTGGGGTGGGATTCCCCCCTTCCATGAGGGGGGTTGGCCGGCCACCCTAGGGGAGTCCATCTTGGACTCCTCCCCTTTAGGGTTGGCTGGCCATGCAAGGTGGAGTCCCTTCGGGACTCTACTTTCCATGGTGATTTCTTCCGGACTTTTCTAGAACCTTCTAGAACCTGCCATAAATGCACCGGATCATTTCCAAACTTGGAATATGACTTCCTATATATGAATCTTATTCTCCGGACCATTCCGGAACTCCTCGTGATGTCCGGGATCTCATCCGGGACTCCGAACAAATATTCGAACTCCATTCCTTATTCAAGTTCTACCATTTCAACATCCAACTTTAAGTGTGTCACCCTACGGTTCGTGAACTATGCGGACATGGTTGAGTACTCACTCCGACCAATAACCAATAGCGGGATCTGGAGATCCATAATGGCTCCCACATATTCAACGATGACTTTAGTGATCGAATGAACCATTCACATACAATACCAATTCCCTTTGTCACGCGATATTTTACTTGTCCGAGGTTTGATCTTCGGTATCACTCTATACCTTGTTCAACCTCGTCTCCTGACAAGTACTCTTTACTCGTACCGTGGTATGTGGTCTCTTATGAACTCATTCATATGCTTGCAAGACATTAGACGACATTCCACCGAGAGGGCCCAGAGTATATCTATCCGTCATCGGGATGGACAAATCCCACTGTTGATCCATATGCCTCAACTCATACTTTCTGGATACTTAATCCCACCTTTATAGCCACCCATTTACGCAGTGGTGTTTGGTGTAATCAAAGTACCTTTCCGGTATAAGTGATTTACATGATCTCATGGTCATAAGGACTAGGTAACTATGTATCGAAAGCTTATAGCAAATAACTTAATGACGAGATCTTATGCTTTCACGGCTTAATTGGGTGTGTCCATTACATCATTCATATAATGATATAACCTTGTTATTAATAACATCCAATGTTCATGATTATGAAACTAATCATCCATTAATCAACAAGCTAGTTTAAGAGGCATACTAGGGACTTCTTGTTGTCTACATATCACACATGTACTAATGTTTCGGTTAATACAATTATAGCATGATATATAAACATTTATCATAAACATAAAGATATAAATAATAACCACTTTATTATTGCCTCTAGGGCATATCTCCTTCAGTCTCCCACTTGCACTAGAGTCAATAATCTAGTTTACATTTGTAAAGATATAACACCTTGGCCTTCCGGTGCTTTATCATGTTTTGCTCACGGGAGAGGTTTTAGTCAACGGATCTGACATGCTCAGAACCGTATGTATTTTGTAATTCATTTGCGTCTCAACGCGTCACTCATTTCCAAATGAGTCGGCATTTAATATGTTTGGTCTTCTGGTGGAACCTTAATTCCGCGGTCTGAAATATGTCACTAACATTGTCACACACAATATAGCTTCAAAGTTCTGACTCTGTCGGAACTACACCAAGTTCTCAAAGAACCTCTTGACTTAACATCCTTTGTCATTGTCAAAACAATGACATACTCTGCCTTCTTTTGTAGAATCCGTCACAATATTTAGAACTCTTCTAAATCTAGCATAGACTACTTCTAGCTCATTGTGCTACCTTTTAAACAATACTTAGTCTAATTTGAGATTGAAATTATATTTTATATGTGACAAAACCAATATCGGTGTAACACCTTACAGCGATTTGTTTGTCATTTCTTCATACAAATATATATATATATCCTTAGTTCTTCTAAAGTACTCAAGGATATTCTTACTGTTGTCCAATGATCATCATATGAATCATTCTGGTATATGCTCATAACACTTTATAGCACATGATATCTGATTGTGTACATATTATTCGTGATCTAAAATCACTCATGTGTTTTTACTCATCGAGTGTCAGACACACTCAAGTCTTGTTAATCCTTCACATGACAAGAACATTTTCTTAATATTTCTATATTGAACTACTTCAATATCCATTCTATGTACTTTGACTTAAACTTATTATGTGTTTCAATCTATCTTCATAGATCTTGACACTAGATATGTTTCAGTCCATATCCTTTCATTGAAATTAATTTCTCAATGAAACCTTTTAATCAAGTATATAATTACATCATTTATAACCAACTATATGTCACCTACATAAAGTATTATAAATATGTCTTAGCGCTCCCACTTAATTTCTTGCAAATGCAAGCCTCTTCATCGTTTCTGATGAAATCAAAAACTCTTTGACTATTTCATCTGGTGAAGATTCTAACTCCGTGATACTTACTTCATCCAATTGAAGTTCGTATACTTATCTAGTATTCCACGGACCAGCAAAACTCTTGGTTGGATCTTGTATACACCTTTAATACACACTTCTGATAAGTAATGTATTTTGCCATCCTACTAACATATCTCATAAAAGAAATATGTAGTGATTACTAGAATAATCCACATAGACTATAAGCATTGCTACGGAAGATCTAATCTTGTTGTAGTCAACTATTTGAACTTTGTCGTAAACAACTTTTCGACAAGTCAAGCTTCTTCAAGGATATTTCATCCAAGTCCATCAATTTTATAGATCCATTTACTTTCAAAAAGTATTCATCTATCTTGGATTTCATGGCGTATAGCCATTTTAACGGAGTCAGGGCCCATCATAGCTTCTTTGTTTGTAGTTGGTTTATCATTGTTCATAATCAATCCTTTGTCCACAAATCATTTATTTGATCACAAAGTAAACCATACCTACAAGGTTCAATATGTACTTCGATTTCCATGGCTAAAACACTTTGTAGTCATGGGAGCCATGATCGTCGTGGTCGCTTCCGGAATCAATTTCCGATGCTGCGCTACACTGATCATTATGCTCAGGTTCATAAACCTTATCAAATTATATTGTCCTCCCACTCAAATACTTCACTAGAAACAATTTCTTGGAAATAAGAAACATTGACAAACACTTTTGTCTTTGTCTACATAGTGGGAAGAATTCCCAATCAATTCTCTGGGATAACCAACAAAGACATTCATCCGATTTTGGTTGTAAACTTATTTACTTATGCTATGCGTACCAAAATTTTAAGAAAAGACTATTAGGATTCATACCCATACCATAACTCGTATGGTGTCATTTCAACGGATCATGATGATGCTCTATTAAGTGTAAAAGCGGTAGTCACTAAAGCATAATCCACAAAAATATAATGGCGTCATAATATTTTATCTCATCATTAATCCAACAAGGTTTGGATACATCTCTCGGATACTTCATCATCACTATGATACTCCAAGAAACGTGAGTTGTAGAACAATTTCATAACTCTCTTAGATGTTCGCTAAAACTCGTAACTCAAATATTTCCACCATGATCCAATCATAGATATTTGACTTTTCTATTACGATGATTTCCACTTCATGCTGAAATTTATTTGAATCCATTCAAAATGTTTCAAACTTTTCCTTATTGAATATATCCACATATATACTCAATTCATTGTTTTGAAAGTTTTCATGAAGTAGAAGAATCTCCCGCACACAACTATGCCCAGTGAACCACATACATCATCATGTATTTTTCACTAAGTTAGTTGCCCGTTCAACTTTTGGCCTATGAACGGTATTTTAATCACTCTCTTTAGAAAAGATTTGCAAGCGCCAAATGATTCAAAAATCAAATGACTCCAAAAATCCATTTGCATGGAGTTCCTTTATGCGTTCCTTTCTAACATGACCTAAATGGCGGTTCCACAAATAAGTGGAATTCAAATCATTTGCCTTATGGCATTTTAGCGTCAGTGTTATGTATGTGTGTTTCACCATTAAGATTTATAATAACTTATCCATCGTACATGGAGTAATGTCATAATTTAAACAACTCATGTTTTTTTATTTGACCAGAGCAAAATAACAATTTATTAAGCTCTTTATTATAAATTCTAAGGGCTAGATAGAATGCCAATGACGAACATAATAACACTTTATTTTTGTTCCTGACGTGCATTCCTATCATATTCCTTGTCAGTCACTTAGGCCATTGTATTCTTGTATTGCGTTGTTTTGTATGACACTTCATACCAACCAATATAGTACTAATACCCAAGAATTTCATAGTGTGAGTTAACTAGGAATACAACCATAACTTGTATATCATTTATATACACTTGAGCTAGACTTTCTAGTCTTCTCTTTTCTTTTTGCCAAAATATCTTTTGCAGTTTCTCTTTTAGCTTTCCTCATTATTCAGAAAAACACTTCAACATCATTAACTTCTAGGTTTGTTGGTCAAATACCAATAACCTTGAGGTTCTTACTTTGAAGTTGATCATCATATGACAAGTGTTCCAGATTTCACTATTAGTAACTTTGTAATATGATGAACAATTTCACTCATAATTTTATCCATCATATCATGACGACTTTCCGAGACCATGTCTGTACATGCTAGGCTCGTAAAGTTTTAACCTTGGTATTTGCATGTGCAAATCTAGCTTGCACCAGTTGTATGCACACGTAGAATCTATCACACCCGATCATCACGTGATGCTTCAAAACGACGAGTTTTAGTAACGGTGCATATTAAGGATGGTCACTTCATGGATGTGCGAATATCCGTAGTGCCCCAATAGTTGGAGGATTGTGACGCCTTGCGTCTTCAACCTTCGTACATTCCCATAAAACTTATGAGTTCATGTAGTCTCACCAAATTATATTCTATCATCTTGCAATAAGGTCTTAGATATCACATATATCTCATACCTTGATTATTTCTGAAAACTAAATTTTCAGCTCCTTACTTTTCAAACAGATTTGAACTTCAAGTTTCACGGAGACAAGATAACTTTAGGTACTAATTGAAATCACAGCTCTTTGAATCAACAATGTGAGGTTTACTAAAAGTTTGCAATAGGACTTAATCAATTCTTGATTCATTAACAATACGGTACCAAACCGTAAAGTTTCTTATCAGATTTTAACAGTATTTCTATCTCACTAACAAGACTAGCGCATGGTAGAATATGGATGCCAATACTACAAAATTAATTCAAAATACTACTCAGACTATGTTTATGATAATTAGTTCATGTTTTAATCTAATTACTAATGAACTCCCACTTAATACAACATCCCTCATAGTTGTTAAGTGGTACACGATCCAAATTCACTACACCAAAAACCGATCATCACGTGAGATGATGTAGCTTCAATGGTGAACATCTACATGTTGATCATATCATCCATATGACTCGTGTTCAACCTTTCGGTTTCCGTTGTCCCGAGGCCATGTCTGTACATGCTAGGCTCGTCAAGCAAACCCAAGTATTCCGCGTGTGCAACATGGCTTACACCCGTTGTATGTGAATCGTTGAATCTATCACATCCGATCATCACGAGATGCTTCGAAACGACGAACTGTTACAACGGTGCATACGAGGGAAGAACACTTTATTATCTTGATATTAATGTGAGGGATCATCTTATAATGCTACCGTCGCGATCTAAGCAAAATAAGATGCATAAAAGGATTAACATCACATGCAGTTCATATGTGATATGATATGGCCCTTTTGTCTTTGCGCCTTCGATCTTCATCTCCAAAGCACGGACATGATCTCCATCATCAACGAGCATGATCTCCATCATTGTCGGCGTAGCGTCAAGGTTCATGGCGCCGTCTTCATGGTTGTTCACCTCATGTAGCAACTATTACAACTACTTTGAAATACTACTCAACATGAAAATTAAAGACAACCATAAGGCTCCTGCCGGTTGCCATAATACAATAATGATCATCTCATACATATTCATCATCATATTATGGCCATATCACATCACCAAACCCTGCAAAAACAAGTTAGACGCCTCTAATTTGGTTTGCATATTTTACGTGGTTTAGGGTTTTCGAGAGAGATCTAATCTACCTACGAACATGAACCACAACGGTGATACTAATGTTGTCAATAGAAGAGTAAATTGAATCTTTACTATAGTAGGAGAGACAGGACACCCGCAAAGCCTCTTATGCAATACAAGTTGCATGTCGAACGAGGAACAAGTCTCATGAACGCGGTCATGTAAAGTTAGTCCGAGCCGCTTCATCCCACTATGCCACAAAGATGCAAAGTACTCAAACTAAAGATAACAAGAGCATCAACGCCCACAAAACCATTGTGTTCTACTCGTGCAACCATCTATGCATAGACACGGCTCTGATACCACTGTAGGATAACGTTGCATAGAAAACAAAAATTTTCCTACCGCGAACACGCAATCCAAGCCAAGATGCAATCTAGAAGACGGTAGCAACGAGGGGATGATCAAGACTAACCCTTGAAGAGATTCCAAAGCCTATAAGAGTAGGCTCTTATTGCTGCGGTAGACGATCACTTGCCGCTTGCAAAAGCGCGTAGAAGATCTTGATCACGATCGCTTCCGGCGCCACGAACGGGCAGCACCTCCGTACTCGGTCACACGTTCGGTTGTTGATGAAGACGACGTCCACCTCCCCGTTCCAGCGGGCAGCGGAAGTAGTAGCTCCTCTTGAATCCGACAGCACAACGGCGTGGTGTCGGTGGTGGTGGAGAAATCCGGCGGAGCTTCGCTTAAGCGTGCGGGATGTGGTGGAGGAGAGAGACCGCTAGGGTTTGGGGAGAGAGAGGGGTTGGGCGCCGGCCCTCTAAGGGGTGCGGCCAAGGCTGAGGCCTGAAGTGGTCAGCCCCCTCTCTATGCCCCTCATTATATAGGTGGAAGCCCCAAGAGTTCTAGTCCAAGTCTTCGAATAAGACCCCAACACTAAAACCTCCCATATGTAGGAAAACCTACCCAAGGTGGGAATCCCACTTGGGGTGGGATTCCCCCCTTCCATGAGGGGTTGGCCGGCCACCCTAGGGAGTCCATCTTGGACTCCTCCCCTTTAGGGTTGGCTGGCCATGCAAGGTGGAGTCCCTTCGGGACTCTACTTTCCATGGTGATTTCTTCCGGACTTTTCTAGAACCTTCTAGAACCTGCCATAAATGCACCGGATCATTTCCAAACTTGGAATATGACTTCCTATATATGAATCTTATTCTCCGGACCATTCCGGAACTCCTCGTGATGTCCGGGATCTCATCCGGGACTCCGAACAAATATTCAAACTCCATTCCTTATTCAACTTCTACCATTTCAACATCCAACTTTAAGTGTGTCACCCTACGGTTCGTGAACTATGCGGACATGGTTGAGTACTCACTCCGACCAATAACCAATAGCGGGATCTGGAGATCCATAATGGCTCCCACATATTCAACGATGACTTTAGTGATCGAATGAACCATTCACATACAATACCAATTCCCTTTGTCACGCGATATTTTACTTGTCCGAGGTTTGATCTTCGGTATCACTCTATACCTTGTTCAACCTCGTCTCCTGACAAGTACTCTTTACTCGTACCGTGGTATGTGGTCTCTTATGAACTCATTCATATGCTTGCAAGACATTAGACGACATTCCACCGAGAGGGCCCAGAGTATATCTATCCGTCATCGGGATGGACAAATCCCACTGTTGATCCATATGCCTCAACTCATACTTTCTGGATACTTAATCCCACCTTTATAGCCACCCATTTACGCAGTGGTGTTTGGTGTAATCAAAGTACCTTTCCGGTATAAGTGATTTACATGATCTCATGGTCATAAGGACTAGGTAACTATGTATCGAAAGCTTATAGCAAATAACTTAATGACGAGATCTTATGCTACGCTTAATTGGGTGTGTCCATTACATCATTCATATAATGATATAACCTTGTTATTAATAACATCCAATGTTCATGATTATGAAACTAATCATCCATTAATCAACAAGCTAGTTTAAGAGGCATACTAGGGACTTCTTGTTGTCTACATATCACACATGTACTAATGTTTCGGTTAATACAATTATAGCATGATATATAAACATTTATCATAAACATAAAGATATAAATAATAACCACTTTATTATTGCCTCTAGGGCATATCTCCTTCACTGCAGCACTGATGCTGGCACGTAGTCGACGTGCCCGTTGGGAACCCCAAGCGGAAGGTATGATGCGTACAGCGGCAAGTTTTCCCTCAGTAAGAAACCAAGGTTTATCGAACCAGTAGGAGCCAAGAAGCACGTTGAAGGTTGATGGCGGCGAAGTGTAGTGCGGCGCAACACCAGGGATTCCGGCGCCAACGTGGAACCTGCACAACACAACCAAAGTACTTTGTCCCAACGTAACAGTGAGGTTGTCAATCTCACCGGCTTGCTGTAACAAAGGATTAGATGTATAGTGTGGATGATGATATTTGCAGAGAACAGTAGAACGAGTATTGCAGTAGATTGTATTCGATGTAAAAGAATGGACCGGGGTCCACAGTTCACTAGAAGTGTCTCTCCCATAAGAATTAGCATGTTGGGTGAACAAATTACAGTTGGGCAATTGACAAATAGAGAGGGCATGACAATGCACATACATGTTATGATGAGTAGTGTGAGATTTAATTGGGCATTACGACAAAGTACATAGACCGCTATCCAGCATGCATCTATGCCTAAAAAGTCCACCTTCAGGTTATCATCCGAACCCCCTCCAGTATTAAGTTGCAAACAACAGACAATTGCATTAAGTATGGTGCGTAATGTAATCAACGAATATATCCTTAGACATAGCATTGATGTTTTATCCCTAGTGGCAACAGCACATCCACAACCTTAGGGGTTGCTGTCACTCCCCCAGATTTAATGGAGACATGAACCCACTATCGAGCATAAATACTCCCTCTTGGAGTTACAAGCAAAAACTTGGCCAGAGCCTCTACTAGCAACGAAGAGCATGCAAGATCATAAACAACACATGATAGATTGATAATCAACATAACATAGCATTCACTATTCATCGGATCCCAACAAACGCAACATGTAGCATTACAAATAGATGATCTTGATCATGTTAGGCAGCTCACAAGATCCAACAATGATAGCACAATTAGGAGAAGACAACCATCTAGCTACTGCTATGGACCTATAGTCCAGGGGTGAACTACTCACACATCACTCTGGAGGCGACCCTGGCGGTGTAGAGTCCTCCGGGAGATGATTCCCCTCTCCGGCAGGGTGCCGGAGGCGATCTCCTGAATCCCCCGAGATGGGATTGGCGGCGGCGGCGTCTCTGGAAGGTTTTCCTTATCGTGGCTCTCGGTACTGGGGGTTTCGCGACGAAGGCTTTAAGTAGGCGGAAGGGCAGGTCAAGAGGCGTCACGGGGGCCCCACACGCCAGGCTGGCGCGGCCAGGGCTTGGGCCGCGCCGCCCTACTGTGGCAGCGCCCCGTGGCCCCACTTCGTCTCCTCTTCGGACTTCTGGAAGCTTCGTGGAAAAATAGGCCCCTGGGCGTTGATTTCGTCCAATTCCGAGAATATTTCCTTACTAGGATTTCTGAAACCAAAAACAGCAGAAAACAACAACTGGCTCTTCGGCATCTTGTTAATAGGTTAGTGCCGGAAAATGCATAAATATGACATAAAGTATGCATAAAACATGTAGGTATCATCAATAAAGTAGCATGGAACATAATAAATTATCGATACGTTGGAGATGTATCAGCATCCCCAAGCTTAGTTCCTACTCGTCCCGAGTAGGTAAACGATAACAAAGATAATTTCTGAAGTGACATGCCATCATGATCTTGATCAATTCTATTGTAAGCATATGTAATGAATGCAGCGATCCAAAGCAATGATAAAGACAATGAGTAAACAACTGAATCATATAGCAAAGACTTTTCATGAATAGTACTTTCAAGACAAGCATCAATAAGTCTTGCATAAGAGTTAACTCATAAAGCAATAATTTCACAGTAAAGGTGTTGAAGCAACACAAAGGAAGATTAAGTTTCAGCGGTTGCTTTCAACTTGTAACATGTATATCTCATGGATAGTTGTCAACATAAAGTAATATGATGAATGCAAATATGCAAGTATGTAAGAATCAATGCACAGTTAACACAAGTGTTTGTTTCTTGAGGTGGGAGGAAATAGGTAAACTGACTCAACATAAAAGTAGAAGAAAGGCCCTTCAAAGAGGGAAGCATCGATTGCTATATTTGTGCTAGAGCTTTTATTTTGAAAACAAGAAACAATTTTGTCAACGGTAGTAATAAAGCATATGTGTTATGTAAATTATATCCTACAAGTTGCAAGCCTCATGCATAGTATAACAATAGTGCCCGCACCTTGTCCTAATTAGCTCGGATTACCTGGATTATCACCGCAATACATATGTTTTAACCAAGTATCACAAAGGGGTACCTCTATGCCGCTTGTACAAAGGTCTAAGGAGAAAGCTCGCATTGGATTTCTCGCTTTTGATTATTCTCAATTTATACATCCATACCGGGACAACATAGACAACAGATAATGGACTCCTCTTTAATGCTTAAGCATTCAACAACAATTAATTTTCTCATAAGAGATTGAGGATTGTTGTCCAAAACTGAAACTTCCACCATGGATCATGGCTTTAGTTAGCGGCCCAATGTTCTTCTCTAACAATATGCATGCTCAAACCATTCAACTCATGGTAAATCGCCCTTACTTTAGACAAGACGAACATGCATAGCAACTCACATGATATTCAACAAAGAGTAGTTGATGGCGTCCCCAGGAACATGGTTATCGCACAGCAAGCAACTTAATAAGAAGTAAAATACATAAGTACATATTCAATACCACAATAGTTTTTAGGCTATTTGTCCCATGAGCTATATATTGCAAAGACTAAGGATAGAAATTTAAAGGTAGCACTCAAGCCATTTACTTTGGAATGGCGGAGAAATACCATGTAGTAGGTAGGTATGGTGGACACAAATGGCATAGTTATTGGCTCACGGATTTGGATGCACGAGAAGTAATCCTTCTCAATACAAGGCTTAGGCTAGCAAGGTTATTTTAAGCAAACACAAGCATGAACCGGTACAGCAAAACTCACATAAAAACATATTGCAAGCATTATAAGACTCTACACTGTCATCGCTGTTGCTCAAACCCTTACTAGAAAATATCTAGACTTTAGAGAGACCAATCATGCAAACCAAATTTCAATAAGCTCTATGTATTTCTTCACTAATAGGTGCAAAGTATATGATGCAAGAGCTTAAACATGATCTATAACAATTGCCAAGTTTCAAATTATTCAAGACATTTTACCAATTACCACATGTAGCATTTTCCGTTTCCAACCATATAACAATTAACGAAGCAGTTCAACCTTCGCCATGAACATTATGAGTAAAGCCAAAGGACATATTTGTCCATATGCAACAGCGGAGCGTGTCTCTCTCCCACACAATGAATGCTAGGATCCATTTTATTCAAACAAAACAAAAACAAAAAAAAACAGACGTCCAAGCAAAGTACATAAGATGTGACGGAATAAAAATATAGTTTCACTAGAGGAACCTGATAATGTTGTCGATGAAGAAGGGGATGCCCAAGGCATCCCCAAGCTTAGATGCTTGAGTCTTCTTGAAATATGCAGGGATGAACCACCGGGCCATCCCCAAGCTTAGAGCTTTCACTCTCCTTGATCATATTGTATCATCCTCCTCTCTTGATCCTTGAAAACTTCCTCCACACCAAACTCAAAACAACTCATTAGAGGGTTAGTGCACAATCAAAATTCACATGTTCAGAGGTGACATAATCATTCTTAACACTTCTGGACATTGCACAAAACTACTGAAAGTAAATGGAACAAAGAAATCCATCAAGCATAGCAAAACAGGCAATGCGAAATAAAAGGCAGAATCTGTCAAAACAGAACAGTCCGTAAAGAAGAATTTTTGCAAGGCACCAGACTTGCTCAAATGAAAATTCTCAAATTGAATGAAAGTTGCGTACATATCTGAGGATCACTCACGTAGGCAGAAGTTTCTGAGTTACCTACAGAGAATTCAACCCAGATTCGTGACAGCAAGAAATCTGTTTCTGCGCAGTAATCCAAATCTAGTATGAACCTTACTATCAAAGACTTTACTTGGCACAACAATGCAACAAAATTAAGATAAGGAGAGGTTGCTACAGTAGTAAAAACTTCCAAGACTCAAATATAAAACAAAAGTGCAGAAGTAAAATCATGGGTTGTCTCCCATAAGCGCTTTTCTTTAACGCCTTTAGCTAGGCACTACTAGGGAAAAGCCTATAGGTGGAGGCAAGTTGTGCCGGCGCACCACCTTGTGCATGCGCCGGTGGAAAGGATTGCCGGCGCACCACATTTCAGCCGCGCCGGCGATGAAGAGATACTGCCGGCGCACCTCGGGGAAAGGCTCGCCGGCGCTATTTCCTGGCATGGCCCGGGCCGATTCGGGCCAGGCCCAAGAATCATTGCCGGCGCACCGGCCCAGTGGTGCGCCGGTGGAAAGTTTGCTATTGCCGGCGCACCCCTGGGCCGGTGCGCCGGAAATGATTCTTGGGCCTGGCCCGGTTGTGATATAGCCGAACGGGGTATATGTTGCCGGCGCACCATGGTCCAGGTGCGCCGGCAATAACCTGGCAGTTATTTCAACCACCAACCAGCTAGCCCACTCACTCACACACTCACTACACTCCACTTCTCCACACAAACCCGAGCCTTCTCCCAACCCAGCTCATTTTTGCCCATTTCTATCCCCAATTTCACCAATTTGACCAAACCAAATCAAAATTTTTGAGCAAATCTTCCCTTCCTACATGCATCTCCCACATCCCCCTATGTAGATCTAGATCTACTATCCCGCATTGACCGCTCAATCTAGATCTAGATCTAGAAAGTCGGCTTCCATACGCCATTGTCGCGGCGCGTCGTCTCGATCTTATCGACGAATATATCAAACAAATAGGTGATTAATGAACAAATTAAGGAATGAAATCGATGTATGTTGGACATTTGAAGAAAAGCTCTCGTGTGTGGCATATATATATGTTGTGCTTGTGCTTGTGTGTGTGTTGGCGTTGAAAATGAGTTGCCAACGTTGCGCCGAAATGTTGATTCTTCAAGTTTCCGTTTCGGCACATTTTCAGCGCTCCTATGTCCTACCGTGTAGGAAGGTCATGCCGAAATTTTCCGTGAAAACTACCGACGGATGCATGGTTCTAATGAATTATGTAATCTTACCATGCAGGCGATAATGGTTATCGAGATGAGTGAAAGCATCGTGATGAGATATCTGAAACACGCGATCATCGACATGTATGAAAATAACCGCACGGAGGTATTGTGTCCGTGCCGGAGATGCAAACGAGGGAAATGGTTTGACCCGTATTCAGGCAAGTTGCGGGTGCACCTGCTCACTAATGGTTTCATGCATGGACACACTCAATGGATGAGTGATGATGGCGCGGAGGTCAATGGGGCGACGGCGGCAGGTGGTAAAAATGGCCGGCAAGAAGGAGGGCATCATGATACTGATGACGATGAAGAGTTTGTCGCACATGACGATAACCTTGACGACGACAATAACCTTGACGACGACGAAGAGGTGCCGCTAGCTTCAGTCGTGCGGGACCCTCATCTTCAAGATCTGCTTCTCGAAAAGACGACAGGCGCCAAGCGGAAATCAAAGCTTGAGCAACTCGAGATAGACTCGAATCCTCCGTTGTCCGACTCAGGTCGCGGGTTGGGGAGTCTCGCTTGAGAGTAGCTCTCGATGTGCTGCAGATGAAGGCGAAACACGGATGGACGGACACAAGCGTCGACGACATCCTGGAATACGTGAAAGATCTCCTTCCTGCCGGGAACACGTGTCCTGGTAGTCTAGCCGAGGCCAAGAGAATCACGTGCCCTCTCGACTTACCCCACGAAAAGTATCACGCCTGCATCAACGATCGTATCATGTATCGCAAGGAGCACATGGACAAGACCAAATGTCCCGTGTGTGAAGCTGAACGGTACAAGAAAGGGAAGAAGAAAGCTCCTCGGAAAGTTGTGTGGTACTTCCCGCTCGCCCCCCGGCTTCAACGGTTCTACGCGGACCGCAAGGAAGCTAAGCTCATGCGCTGGCACGCAGAAAGAAAGGAGGCGGTGTTGAATGATAAAGAGCGGATTGAGCACCCAGTCTTGACGCACCCTTCGGATGCAAGCCGGTGGAAAGCATTAGACAATGAATTCGGAAGTTTTGGGGCAGATCCCGAAACATCAGGTTGGGTGCGAGCACGGACGGATTCAATCCGTTCGGAAACCAGAAGCAAGCACACATAGCACATGGCCCGTGTTTGTATGGATCTACAACCTCCCGCCCTGGCTGTGCATGAAGAGGAAGTACATACAGATGAGTATGCTAATTCAAGGGCCGACACAGCCAGGAAACGATATCAACATGTATCTCGAACTATTAAAGGAGGAGCTTGAAACGTTGTGGGCGGAGGAAGGGGTAGATACATGGGACGCCGTCGCGGAAGAATATTTCCCTTTGAGAGCCGCGTTGATCACGACGGTGCAGGACTACCTCGGATACGGTTACATTTCGTGCCAGGTGTGCCATGGACACAAGGCATGTGTCAGTGCATGGAAGAGACGATGTTTTTGCAGCTTGGTAAGGATGGCTCTTCGAAAACAGTTTACATGGGGCATCGAAGGTGGCTACGTAAAACTGACCCGTGGAGAAAGCGTGGAGATCTGTTCGATGGTACAACTGAACCCCGAGGACCTCCACGTAAGAAGAGCGGCGAAGAGATCGATACATTACTGAAAGGTTGGAAGGAGTGCCCTGCGCCGGGAAAGATTCGTCAAAAGCCTGGAGAGAAGAAGAAGAAAAAGGAAACGACGCCGCTCATTGGTGTATGGAAAAGGAGGTCCGTGTTTTGGGACTTGCCGTGGAAAATTCTCGATACACCTCACGCCTTGATGTCATGCATATTACAAAGAACGTGTGCGAGAGCTTGCTTGGCACTCTTCTCAACATGCCGGACCGGACCAAAGATGGGCCGAAAGCAAGACAGGACCTGAAAGTTTTGGCCATCAGGGAAGAGCTTCAGATCCCGCCGGCCCAAGAGGGACGATCGGAGGAGGAGGCGGACGGCGGTCGAAGCGCAACAGGAGTAAGCAGCCACACTAGTACTGTCCCCCAACCCGCTTCACTTTTAGTCCGGCCGAGGTCGATCAATTTTTCAATTGCCTTGTAGGAGTCAGAGTGCCCTTCGGTTACTCCGGGGTAATAAGCAGATACATGGACCCCAAGAAACGAAACTTCAGCGGCATGAAGTCTCATGACTGTCACGTGATGATGACGCAGATTCTTCCGGTTGCAATCCGAGGTATAATGGATGACCATGTCCGTGCAACGCTGATCGGGCTCAGAACTTCTTCGACGTCATAACTCGGAAGTCGATAAGCGTGAAGAAACTCGCAAGGCTCCAGAAGAGATCGTGGTGATCCTATGTGAGATGGAGATGTACTTCCCGCCTGCATTCTTTGACGTGATGGTCCATCTGTTGGTCCATATAATGGATGATATCGTCGATCTAGGGCCGGCATTCTTACACAACATGATGCCGTTTGAAAGAATGAATGGGGTCATTAAAGGATACGTTCGTAACAGGTCACATCCAGATGGAAGCATCGTACAGGGCTGGCTCACCGAAGAGTGCATCTCTTTACGCACGAATTATCTAGACATCGAGGACCCTGTTGGTTTGCCTCAAAACAAGTACCTCCGTAGGTTCGAGGGAGTAGGCCACAAAAATGGAAGGAAGGAACTGCACGTGCACATGTCTGGTCGGAGTTCCGACTTTGACAGGGCCAACTTAGTAGCGCTACAACACATTGACTTGATCGATCCTTGGTTGAAAGAGCACAAAACCATGATAGAGAACAGTGGCAAGCCGATGATGACGGAAGCGAAATATACAGAGAGCACAACTCCTCTTTCGCGCTGGTTCAAAGACCACATTGTTGCTAATCCCCCACCAATGGATTCGACAAGGATAAACTAGTATTGGCCTTGTCACATGGCCCCGCGCCCAACATCATGACTTACCAAGCGTACGATATCAACGGGTACACATTCTACACGGAAGAAAAAGACAAGAACAGTGTTTACCAGAACTCAGGGGTAACGATGGATTCCTGGACGGGTGACGTAAAGACTAGATACTACGGAAGAATCGAGGAAATCTGGGAGCTTAGCTACACTGGGGAGAAAGTGCCGATGTTCCGTATCAGATGGGCTAAGAGCGTCAGAAAAGAAGACCGGTATTTCACCACCATGTTTCTACCCGAAGCCAACAAATCAAAGTCCACGAACGCCACCGCGCGCGAGAATGAGCCATGGGTACTGGCAGAACACGTGCACCAATGCTTCTTCATAACCGACCCATCCAGGCCTAGCCGTGTTATCGTGAGGAGAGGCAAGAGGACCATCGTCGGAATGGATGGAGTCGCCAACGAGGAAGACTTCGAAGGACAAGTCGGAGACCCAATGATGGAAGAATCCGAGGACGAAGACACAACATACACCACAAGAAGAAGCAGGACCACGCTACCGAGGTCAGGTCGACCCTTCAAAAGAAGAAGTCACGACACGGGGCTAAATTATTCAACGACGAGCAAGAAAAGCAAGAAGAAAGCGAAACACTCTTCTCAATCGATGATGTAAAACTTTATTTGCAATGTATAACTCATATTTTATGTATGACTAATTAATATTGTGTTGGTCGATATTTTGTGTATGTATATATAACTCATATTTTTTTGTAATGCCTAATTAACTCATATTGCTTTGTTATTGCTTTGTAATGCCTAATTAACTCATATTTTTTGTATGTATAGGATTTGTGGGAAAAGAAAATAAACATAAAAGAAAGTGAAAAGAAATAAAGAAAAGAAGAAAAATAAAATAAAATAGAAAAAGGAAATGTTTTAGAAAAGGAAAAAAATAGTATAGGATTTGTGTTGGTCAATATTTTATGCATGCATGTATATATAACTCATATCTTCATGTTCTTACATTGCTTTGTTATTATCTTAAAAAGATAAGAACATAAATATAATGCATAACTCATTTTTTGTATATGATTTGGGAGGAAAGAAAATAAACATAAAATAAAGTGAAAACAAATAAAGAAATGAAGAAAAAGTAAAAGTAAAATAGAAAAGGAAATGGCCAGGGGCTGGTGGGGGCTAAGTCCCACGTATAGCCGGGCCCATGTTATTGCCGGCGCACCACCTGTTTGGTTCGCCGGGGGTAGCGTTGTCCCCGGCGAACCAAACAGGTGGTGCGCCGGCAATAACATGGGCCCGGCTATACGTGGGACTTAGCCGCACCGCGCGACACTTCTCTCCCTCCCCATTCGAATTCCCCAATCGACGAACCCTAGCTAACCGCGCTGTTCTTCTCTGCTGCCGCCACCGTCGACCTCGAGCACCGCCGTCCTCACCCAGGCGTCGCCACACCGTCGCCTCGGAGAGGAGGATCGAGCAGGCGCCGGCCACCGTCGCGGCGGAGAGGAGGATCGAGCAGGCGCCGGCCACCGTCGCGGCGGAGGAGGAGGAGGGCGTCGCACACGCGCCGGCCATCGTGTCGCCACCGTCGGTAAGAATCCGCCAGGACCTCCTCCACCTTCCCCTCCCCCTCTTACTTCCTCTGTCCCTCCCCCGATTTCCCCTCTGTCACATTGGAATTGGATGCTCCTGTTACTGTCACATTCAAAAACCATGCCCTAATTTTAGTTCTTGCATGCAGTAGTCGAATTTCTTGACAACATGTACAAATTAACTCAATTTCACCGATTTACTTGATGAATTTTAGTTTTTTTTTACTTAAAGACAGGAGCATATTTATTTTGTCAGTTCCTTGTCACCGATTGGGGTAACTACCATCTATGTCATTTGCTTGAAAATGACACAGTGCTAAGTTTAGACATGCCATGTATTGTTATTTGATTTGTCTGTTAGAACTGTCTGACTTGCATTGCATTGGTTAGATAAGGTTTAGTTGGTGTTTTGTGATGGCCTGTGTAGCTCATCTAATTGCTACATGCTACTGGTTGATTTAGTTGGTTAATCAAAATGAAAATGGAAATGGTTTTGCTAAATGGTTAAATGAAAATAAAATGCTCATGCTTATGCTACTGCAATCAAGTTGAAAATGAACTTTATATATGTTGGTTTTGCTAAATGGTTAAATGAAAATAAAATGCTCATGCTTTTGCTAAATGGTGTTGCATGCTCATGCTAATAATATGAATGAAATTCATAGGTTAATTTGTTCTCTGGTTTGAAAAAGGAAAATGAATGCTAGCAGTATGTTAGTTCTTGATTAAATGCATTCTCTGGTTTGCTAGGTAAAGAAGCAGCAGGTTTAGCTCACCAAACCATTTATAAAAAGAAAGTGAAAATGCTAGCATCTTGACTGGTGTTCTCTGGTTTAAAAATGCTAGCATTTTGGTTATGGTACTGCCAATTCATATAAAGTTCATAGGAGAAAAGAATGCTACTGCATTTATTCTCTGGTTTCATAATGGTTCATGCTATATATATGAAATGCTCTCTGTAATTTTTCAACTAGAAATAAAATGATGCAGTAGCTTTAAATGATATAGCAATAAAGTTGAAAATGAACTTTATATATGTTGGTTTAGTTGGTTTAGATGAAATGCAAATGAAGTAGCTAGCTACTTTATGCTACTTTATGAAGTAGGTTTAGTTCATAAAAAGAACAAGTGCTGTTGAAAAAAGAAAATAAAATGCATGCTACTGAATTAAGAATGCTAGCAGTAGCAAGAAAATTCTTTAATAAAAATGCATGCTACTGTCAAATTATGTTAGCAATAAAAATAAAATGCTTTAATAAAATGCTTTATATACTAAGTGCTGTTGAAAAAAGAAATTGAGTTGGGGTTTTTTATTATAGTGTAAATGAAATGGTACTGCTCATGCTCATGCTCACTGCCAAAAAAGAATGCTCTCTGGTTTTGCTCTCTGGTTTGCTAAAATGACACAAGGCGGCGGCGGCCAAATCCAAGGACAAGGTCCCACTCCTTGACAAGTTGCCAAACAATTGGCGACCTCTGCATCACTTGGGTCAACCGATGCTGCCGGAGCATGTCGTGAAGAAACTCACCCCGGATATGAGGAGCTTGCATGAGACTGTCTTGCATGTGGAGAACCTTCTTCTCAAATCAAAAGATCCTGGTTACCCTCTCTTCGTGGCGAAGGTGCCAACTGGCATGAACTTCGTCGAGAAGTACCCCGCGGACTTGTGCTTCATCCGGTTCAACGACATCTTCAGCATCTATCGCATGCAAGCGCTCCACTTTAGTGTGGTTCGCCTAGTTGCTCTTAGCATGTCTTCCCAGATTGTTAAGGAGGGGACGCCGACCATCGCGATCATGGACCCCTTCTATATGCGGGAGAGCATCATCTGCAACCCTGGGGATCGCGCGATTGCCACCCAGCAGGTCGAGGATTTCATGCTGGCGAACATTAAGAAGGGCGCCATTCTCATCCCTTACTTCCCCGAGTAAGTAATCACTCGCTAGTCCCCCATCACCATTCTATCCTATATCTCCATTTGCATTTCCAAAGGTTAATCCGTGTGTTTTCCGCAGAGACAAGTTCTGCACCCTCATCGTCGTGCACCCGCAACACTCGCATGCAGTCTATCTCGACTCGGGTAGGGACCGCAAGAAAGACTACTCCCACATCAGGGCCCTTCTCAATGATGCTCTCACCGGCTTCGCCAACAAGGCAGGCCCCCTCAAAGTAGAGAGGAAATCCCGAGGAGGCTTCGTCCTAACCCACACAACCAACTTCCCCTGCCTCAGGCAGTCGACGCCCGACAATGGGATGGACGCGTGGTACGCCATCCTTCAGATGCAGGAGTACATAAAGTACGCAGATGACATGTTGCTGCCAGATAATCTCAGAAACAGGTTTGCAAACAGGGCGGATGTCCCTGATAGAGAGATTAGAAAGAACTGGGGTCGCATCCAGCAGTTCATTTGCACGATAATCCTGCAGGATGTCAACAATAGGTCTGGCGAGTTCTTCTACGGCTATGGTCTACCACCTAATGACGAGATAGACCTCCGCTTGGAGATGTCGCGTGATGAGAGGCCGTTCAACTCGCTTGAGGGCTGCCGTCCATTCCCCCCTAGGCGTACAACCTGATCCTACGACGGGAACACTTGCTAAAGCTTGAACGATATGTCCTTGAACTTCCGTACTGTAATAATTGTTATATATTCCCATAGAATCGACTAGTTGCTTTTATTTAGTTGTATGAATGTGCATGTGAACATGTGTCTGTAGTTTCATTTACTTTGCTATATATTTCAAGATTATGGCGTACATAGCTTAATAATTATTTGCATTTACTCGACCACTACTTGCCTCGTATTTGGAGTTCGCCGATGATTAGAATGTTCGGTCAATCGTACACTCGGGGTGGAGCCGGTGAGCCTTGGTGCGACGGCCACAAGTATCAATCTATTGTGCATCCTACCTAGCCTCACTGACTCCATCCCTGGATGTTAATATTTGTTTCGACCGACAAAGTATGAGGCACGCTTTTTAATTCGTACTACTTGTCTTCTATTTGAGTTCGCACTTCTTAATTGCATTGGCCGATGATTAAAATGTTGGGTCACTTGTACACTCCGGGGTGGGGCCAGTGAGGCTTGGTGTGAAGGCCACAATTATCAATCTATTGTGCATCCTACCTAGCCTCACTGACCCCATCCCTGTATGTTATTATTTATTTCGACCAACAAAGTATGAGGCACATGCTATTTAGTTCATACTACTTGTCTCTTATTTGAGTTGGCACTTGTTCATTGCATTGGTACTAACGTTTTACTTGTCTTGTGAATGGAGATGCCGACGACATATGTCGTGTACAAGGGGAGGGTTCCTGGAGTCTACGACGACTGGGAGGACTGTCGGAGACAGGTGCACCGTTTCAGCGGCAACAGCTACAAGGGATACCCCACTAGGGTGGAGGCGGAAGGAAGATACGCCCGTTATCTAGCGGGAGAGATGAGGGACATGAGGAGGAACCGGATGAAGACCATGGCCTTCGTGATGATGGTCATGACCATGTTGGTCATGTTCTATGTGATTCTAGTTTAGGTTAGGACCTACATTGTGAGGTGTATGACGATACTTGTGACGACTATGTACCAAGACTTCTAACTTTGTGAAACTTCGCCGTTCGGTGTTGCATATGCACATGTGTTGTATGAATCAACACATTCCGAAACGAGACTTGCGTATTTGTGTACTGATACCGAAATGAAACTTGGCTCTCTATGTGCTTCTCATATTGCATGTAATACTGTATAAATATGAACTGCGTTGTAAATATATACTGCTGTCAAAATTGTATTGTAATATGCTGGAAAAAAGTGGAAAAAATAATTTGCGCATTAATTGCGGCGCACCTAAATGAAACATTGCCGGCGCACGTAGCATGCGCCGATCTTTGGAAGCACTACGCCGGCGCACCTGATAGTGCGCCGGTGGAATAGATCTTTGCCGGCGAAGCAGGGTGGTGCGCCGGCAGTAGCTGATATATCGCCGGCGCACTATCTGGTGCGCCGGCAGTGTCCGTTTATCACCGGCGCGTTCGCACCGGCGGGCTCGTGGTGCGCCGGCAATGGGGGTTTTAGGTGCGCCGGCAATGGGCCTTTCCCTAGTAGTGAGGCGCAGAAGGTGTGTATCAAATATTATCAAGAGATGAAGTATCAACAGCGGGGTTTGGAGTTTTCTCAACCATGCATTGTATTTTGTATATGTAAGTTTCAGAGGCTCCCTTTTCATTAGTCTTAGGCTTGCTATTCTCATCAAACAAATTTTCAGGGACAAGCCAAGCATAATTATCATCTAGAGCTTCATGCATTCCTAGGAGCTTGCAAGGTATTGGTGCTTTAATCTCCCCACCATCATTAACATTATTAGTATACTTTATTCTATCCATGTCCATCTTTTCAAGTGTTCTTTTAAAATCGGTGAACATACCAAGCCTCTTATGCTTAATAAAAACTTTTCTAGCTTCTTTAGCTATATCCTCAAATTCTCGCACAGGGACTTTTAAAACAAAATCTCTCTTCTCTCCCCTCTCCATATCAGAAAGTGTAAGAAACATGTGTTGTATCATGGGGTTGAGACTAATAAATCTAGTTTCCATCATGCGTACCAAACAGACAGAGGCATCTTCATAGGTAGGAACAGTTTTTTGCCAGGGGTATATCTTCAAGTTCTTCATGCATACTAACATGGGTGAAAAATTCTTCTATATTATCTCTTCCAATGATAGACCCTTCTCCCACATGTATATCTTTTAAAGTAAAATTAGGAGGAAACATAATGAAATAAGTAAAGTAAATGCAAGTAACTAATTTTTTGTATTTTTAATATAGAGATTGCAAACAAGACAGTAAATAGAGTAAAACTAGCAACTAATTTTTTTGTGTTTTGATATAATGCAGCAAACAAAATAGTAAATAAAATAAAGCAAGACAAAAACAAAGTAAAGAGATTGGAAGTGGAGACTCCCCTTGCAGCGTGTCTTGATCTCCCTGGCAACGACGCCAGAAAATAGCCTTGATGCTAGCACGCAGTCGACGTGCCCGTTGGGAACCCCAAGCGGAAGGTATGATGCGTACAGCGGCAAGTTTTCCCTCAGTAAGAAACCAAAGTTTATCGAACCAGTAGGAGCCAAGAAGCACGTTGAAGGTTGATAGCGGCGAAGTGTAGTGCGGCGCAACACCAGGGATTCCGGCGCCAACGAGGAACCTGCACAACACAACCAAAGTACTTTGTCCCAACGTAACAGTGAGGTTGTCAATCTCACCGGCTTGTTGTATGATACGTCTCCGACATATCGATAATTTCTTATGTTCCATGCCACATTATTGATGATATCTACATGTTTTATGCATACTTTATGTCATATTTATGCATTTTCTGGAACTAACCTATTAACGAGATGCCGAAGAGCCAGTTGCTGTTTTCTGCTGTTTTTGGTTTCAGAAATCCTAGTAAGGAAATATTCTCGGAATTGGACGAAATCAATGCCCAGGGGCCTATTTTCACACGAAGCTTCCAGAAGACCGAATAGGAGACGAAGTGGGGCCACGAGGTGGCCAAACACTAGGCCAGCGCGGCCTAGCCCTTGGCCGCGCCGACCTACTGTGTGGGGCCCTCGTGTGGCCCCTTGACCTGCCCTTCCGCCTACAAATAGCCTTCGTCGTGAAACCCCCAGTACCGAGAGCCACGATACGGAAAACCTTCCAGAGACGCCACCGCCGCCAATCCCATCTCGGGGGATTCAGGAGATCGCCTCCGGCACCCTGCCGGAGAGGGGAATCATCTCCCGGAGGACTCTACACCGCCATGGTCGCCTCCGGAGTGATGAGTGAGTAGTTCACCCCTGGACTATGGGTCCATAGCAGTAGCTAGATGGTTGTCTTCTCCTTATGTGCTTCATTGTCGGATCTTGTGAGCTGCCGAACATGATCAAGATCATCTATCTGTAATGCTATATGTTGTGTTTGTTGGGATCCGATGGATAGAGAATACTATGTTATGTTGATTATCAATTTATATCTATGTGTTGTTTATGATCTTGCATGCTCTCCGTTATTAGTAGAGGCTCTGGCCAAGTTTTTGCTAGTGACTCCAAGAGGGAGTATTTATGCTCGATAGTGGGTTCATGCCTCCGTGAATCTGGGGGAGTGACAGAAACCTCTAAGGTTATGGATGTGCTGTTGCCACTAGGGATAAAACATTGATGCTATGTCCGAGGATGTAGTTATTGATTACATTACGCACCATACTTAATGCAATTGTCTGTTGTTTGCAACTTAATACTGGAAGGGGTTCGGATGATAACCTGAAGGTGGACTTTTTAGGCATAGATGCATGCTGGATAGCGGTCTATGTACTTTGTCGTAATGCCCAACTAAATCTCACAATACTCATCATATCATGTATGTGCATTGTCATGCCCTCTCTATTTGTCAATTGCCCAACTGTAATTTGTTCACCCAACATGCTATTTATCTTATGGGAGAGACACCTCTAGTGAACTGTGGACCCCGGTCCATTCTTTTACATCGAATACAATCTACTGCAATACTTGTTCCACTGTTTTCTGCAAACAATCATCATCCACACTATACATCTAATTCTTTGTTACAACAAGCCGGTGAGATTGACAACCTCACTGTTTCGTTGGGGCAAAGTACTTTGGTTGTGTTGTGCAGGTTCCACGTTGGCGCCGGAATCCCTGGTGTTGCGCCGCACTACATCTCGCCGCCATCAACCTTCAACGTGCTTCTTGGCTCCTATTGGTTCGATAAACTTTGGTTTCTTACTGAGGGAAAACTTGCCGCTGTACGCATCACACCTTCCTCTTGGGGTTGCCAACGGTCGCGTGCTGTACGCGTATCAAGACTGTTTTCTGGCGCCGTTGCCGGGGAGATCAAGACACGCTGCAAGGGGAGTCTCCACATCCCAATCTCTTTACTTTGTTTTTGTCTTGCTTTATTTTATTTACTACTTTGTTTGTGCACTAAATCAAAACACAAAAAAATTAGTTGCTAGTTTTACTTTACTTGCTATCTTGTTTGCTATATTTAAAACACAAAAAAATTAGTTACTTGCATTTACTTTATCTAGTTTGCTTTATTTACTATTGCTAAAATGGGTACTCCTGAAAATACTAAGTTGTGTGACTTCACAACCACAAATAATAATGATTTCTTATGCACACCTATTGCTCCACCTGCTACTACAACAGAATTCTTTGAAATTAGACCTGCTTTACTGAATCTTGTTATGCGAGAGCAATTTTCTGGTGTTAGTTCTGATGATGCTGCTGCCCATCTCAATAACTTTGTTGAACTATGTGAAATGCAAAAGTATAAAGGTGTAGATGGTGACATTATAAAATTAAAATTGTTTCCTTTCTCATTAAGAGGAAGAGCTAAAGATTGGTTGCTATCTCTGCCTAAGAATAGTATTGATTCATGGACTAAATGCAAGGATGCTTTTATTGGTAGATATTATCCCCCTGCTAAAATTATATCTTTGAGGAGTAGCATAATGAATTTTAAACAATTAGATACTGAGCATGTTGCACAAGCATGGGAAAGAATGAAATCTTTGGTTAAAAATTGCCCAACCCATGGACTGACTACTTGGATGATCATCCAAACCTTTTATGCAGGACTGAATTTTTCTTCGCGGAACTTATTGGATTCAGCTGCTGGAGGTACCTTTATGTCCATCACTCTTGGTGAAGCAACAAAGCTTCTTGATAATATGATGATTAATTACTCTGAATGGCACACGGAAAGAGCTCCACAAGGTAAGAAGGTAAATTCTGTCGAAGAAACCTCTTCCTTGAATGATAAGATTGATGCTATTATGTCTATGCTTGTGAATGATAGGACAAATATTGATCCTAATAATGTTCTGTTAGCTTCATTGGTTGCTCAAGAAGAACATGTTGATGTAAACTACATTAAAAATAATAATTTCAACAATAATGCTTACCGAAACAATTCTAGTAACAACTATAGGCCATATCCTTATAATAATGGCAACGGCTATGGTAATTCTTATGGGAATTCTTACAACAATAATAGGAACACACCCCCTGGACTTGAAGCCATGCTTAAAGAATTTATTAGTACACAAACTGCTTTTAACAAATCTGTTGAAGAAAAGCTTGGGAAAATTGATATACTTGCTTCTAAAGTCGATAGTCTTCCTGCTGATGTTGATCTTTTGAAATCGAAAGTTATGCCTCATGAAAATCATAATCATAAAATTGTTACTACAGCAAATGCCATCCAAGTTAGAATTAATGAGAATATAAGATTGATGGCCGAATTGCGTGCTAGGTGGGAAAGAGAAGAAAATGAAAAAGAAGATAATATAGCTAAAGTCTGGACTATTACCACCACTAGTAATGCTAACGCTCCACATGTTGCTGCACCTCCTACTAATAATGGTAAAAGAATTGGTGTTGGCAATGTTTCCACTTCTAATGCAAAGCGTGAAAAACTGCCTGAAACTGCTAAAACTGCTGAAATTGCTTGTGATAAAACTGCTGAAATTTTTTCCAATATTGGGGATGATGATCCCATTGCTTTAGATTATAATGGTTTAGATTTTGATGATTGCCACATCTCTGAAGTTATAAAGTTCTTACAAAAACTTGCTAAGAGTCCTAATGCTAGTGCTATAAATTTGGCTTTCACGAAACATATTACAAATGCTCTCATAAAAGCTAGAGAAGAGAAATTAAATCGTGAAGCTTCTATTCCTAGGAAGTTAGAGGATGGTTGGGAGCCCATCATTAAGATGAAGGTCAATGACTTTGATTGTAATGCTTTATGTGATCTTGGTGCAAGTATTTCCGTTATGCCTAAGAAAATCTATAATATGCTTGACTTGCCACCACTGAAAAATTGTTATTTGGATGTTAATCTTGCTGATAACTCTACAAAGAAACCTTTGGGGAGAGTTGATAATGTTCGCATTATCGTTAACAATAACCTTGTCCCCGTTGATTTTGTTGTCTTGGATATTGAATGCAATGCATCTTGTCCCATTATATTGGGAAGACCTTTTCTTCGAACTGTTGGTGCTATCATTGATATGAAGGAAGGTAATATTAAATATCAATTTCCTCTCAAGAAAGGTATGGAACACTTCCCTAGAAAGAGAATGAAGTTACCTTTTGATTCTATCATTAGAACAAATTATGATGTTGATGCTTCGTCTCTTGATAATACTTGATATACACTTTCTGCGCCTAGCTGAAAGGCGTTAAAGAAAAGCGCTTATGGGAGACAACCCATGTTTTTACTACAGTACTTTTATTTTATATTTGAGTCTTGGAAGTTGTTTACTACTGTAGCAACCTCTCCTTATCTTAGTTTTGTGCATTGTAGTGCCAAGTAAAGTCGTTGATAGTAAGGTTCATACTAGATTTGGATTACTGCGCAGAAATAGATTTCTTTGCTGTCACGAATCTGGGCCTAATTCTCTGTAGGTAACTCAGAAAATTATGCCAATTTACGTGAGTGATCCTCAGATATGTACGCAACTTTCATTTGATTTGAGCATTTTCATTTGAGCAAGTCTGGTGCCTCAATAAAATTCGTCTTTACGAACTATTCTGTTTTGACAGATTCTGCCTTTTATTTCGCATTGCCTGTTTTGCTATGCTTGATGGATTTTTCGATTCCATTGACTTTCAGTACCTTTGTGCAATGTCCAGAAGTGTTAAGAATGATTGTGTCACCTCTGAACATGTAAATTTTAATTGTGCACTAACCCTCTAATGAGTTTGTTTTGAGTTTGGTGTGGAGGAAGTTTTTAAGGATCAAGAGAGGGAGATGATACAACATGATCAAGGAGAGTGAAAGCTCTAAGCTTCGGGATGCCCCGGTGGTTCACCCCTGCATATATCAAGAAGACTCAAGTGTCTAAGCTTGGGGATGCCCAAGGCATCCCCTTCTTCATCGACAACATTATCAGGTTCCTCCCCTGAAACTATATTTTTATTCCATCACATCTTATGTGCTTTGCTTGGAGCGTCGATTTGTTTTTGTTTTTGTTTGAATAAAATGGATCCTAGCATTCATTGTGTGGGATAGAGACACGCTCCGCTGTTGCATACGGACAAATATGTCCTTAGGCTTTACTCATAGTATTCATGGCGAAGTTTCTTCTTCGTTAAATTGTTATATGGTTGGAATTGGAAAATGATACATGTAGTAATTGCTATAATGTCTTGGATAATGTGATACTTGGCAATTGTTGTGCTCATGTTTAAGCTCTTGCATCATATACTTTGCACCTATTAATGAAGAAATACATAGAGCTTGCTAAAATTTGGTTTGCATAATTGGTCTCTCTAAGGTCTAGATAATTTCTAGTATTGAGTTTGAACAACAAGGAAGACGGTGTAGAGTCTTATAATGTTTACAATATGTCTTTTATGTGAGTTTTGCTGCACCGCTTCATCCTTGTGTTTGTTTCAAATAAACCTTGCTAGCCTAAGCCTTGTATCGAGAGGGAATACTTCTCATGCATCCAAATCCTTGAGCCAACCACTATGCCATTTGTGTCCACCATACCCACCTACTACATGGTATTTCTCCGCCATTCCAAAGTAAATTGCTTGAGTGCTACCTTTAAATTTTTATCCTCTACCTTTGCAATATATAGCTCATGGGACAAATAGCCTAAAAACTATTGTGATATTGAATATGTACTTATGCACTTTATCTCTTATTAAGTTGCCTGTTGTGCGATAACCATGTTCCTGGGGACGCCATCAACTACTCTTTGGTGAATATCATGTGAGTTGCTATGCATGTTCGTCTTGTCTGAAGTAAGGGAGATTTACCACCAAAATGGTTAGAGCATTGCATAATGTTAGAGAAGAACATTGGGCCGCTAACTAAAGCCATGATCCATGGTGGAAGTTTCAGTTTTGGACAAATATCCTCAATCTCATATGAGAAAATTAATTGTTGCTACATGCTTATGCATAAAAGAGGAGTCCATTATCTGTTGTCTATGTTGTCCCGGTATGGATGTCTAAGTTGAGAATAATCAATAGCGAGAAATCCGATGCGATCTTTCTCCTTAGACCTTTGTACAGGCGGCATAGAGGTACCCCTTTGTGACACTTGGTTAAAACATGTGCATTGCGATGATAATCCAGGTAATCCGAGCTAATTAGGACAAGGTGCGGGCACTATTAGTATACTATGCATGAGGCTTGCAACTTGTAAGATATAATTTACATAACACATATGCTTTATTACTACCATTGACAAAATTGTTTCTTGTTTTCAAAATCAAAGCTCTAGCACAAATATAGCAATCGATGATTTCCTCTTTGAAGGACCTTTCTTTTACTTTTATGTTGAGTCAGTTCACCTATCTCTCTCCACCTCAAGAAGCAAACACTTGTGTGAACTGTGCATTGATTCCTACATACTTGCATATTGCACTTGTTATATTACTCTATGTTGACAATATCCATGAGATATACATGTTATAAGTTTAAAGCAACCGCTGAAACTTAATCTTCCTTTGCGTTCCTTCAATACCTCTACTATGAATTATTGCTTTATGAGTTAACTCTTATGCAAGACTTATTGATGCTTGTCTTGAAGTACTATTCATGAAAAGTCTTTGCTATATGATTCAGTTGTTTACTCATGTCATTTACATTGTTTGGATCGCTGCATTCATTACATATGCTTACAATAGTATGATCAAGGTTATGATGGCATGTCACTCCAGAAATTATCTTTGTTATCGTTTACCTGCTCGGGACGAGCAGAAACTAAGCTTGGGGATGCTGATACGTCTCCGACGTATCGATAATTTCTTATGTTCCATGCCACATTATTGATGATATCTACATGTTTCATGCATACTTTATGTCATATTTATGCATTTTCTGGAACTAACCTATTAACGAGATGCCGAAGAGCCGGTTGCTGTTTTCTGCTGTTTTTGGTTTCAGAAATCCTAGTAAGAAAATATTCTCGGAATTGGACGAAATCAACGCCCAGGGGCCTATTTTCACACGAAGCTTCCAGAAGACCGAAGAGGAGACGAAGTGGGTCCACGAGGTGGCCAAACACTAGGCCGGCGCGGCCCAGCCCTTGGCCGCGCCGACCTACTGTGTGGGGCCCTCGTGTGGCCCCCTGACCTGCCCTTCCGCCTACAAATAGCCTTCGTCGCGAAACCCCCAGTACCGAGAGCCACGATACGGAAAACCTTCCAGAGACGCCGCCGCCGCCAATCCCATCTCGGGGGATTCAGGAGATCGCCTCCGGCACCCTGCCGGAGAGGGGAATCATCTCCCGGAGGACTCTACACCGCCATGGTCGCCTCCGGAGTGATGAGTGAGTAGTTCACCCCTGGACTATGGGTCCATAGCAGTAGCTAGATGGTTGTCTTCTCCTTATGTGCTTCATTGTCGGATCTTGTGAGCTGCCGAACATGATCAAGATCATCTATCTGTAATGCTATATGTTGTGTTTGTTGGGATCCGATGGATAGAGAATACCATGTTATGTTGATTATCAATTTATATCTATGTGTTGTTTATGATCTTGCATGCTCTCCGTTATTAGTAGAGGCTCTGGCCAAGTTTTTGCTAGTAACTCCAAGAGGGAGTATTTATGCTCGATAGTGGGTTCATGCCTCCGTGAATCTGGGGGAGTGACAGAAACATCTAAGATTATGGATGTGCTGTTGCCACTAGGGATAAAACATTGATGCTATGTCCGAGGATGTAGTTATTGATTACATTACGAACCATACTTAATGCAATTGTCTGTTGTTTGCAACTTAATACTGGAAGGGGTTCGGATGATAACCTGAAGGTGGACTTTTTAGGCATAGATGCATGCTGGATAGCGGTCTATGTACTTTGTCGTAATGCCCAACCAAATCTCACAATACTCATCATATCATGTATGTGCATTGTCATGCCCTCTCTATTTGTCAATTGCCCAACTGTAATTTGTTCACCCAACATGCTATTTATCTTATGGGAGAGACACCTCTAGTGAACTGTGGACCCCGGTCCATTCTTTTACATCGAATACAATCTACTGCAATACTTGTTCCACTGTTTTCTGCAAACAATCATCATCCACACTATACATCTAATCCTTTGTTACAGCAAGCCGGTGAGATTGACAACCTCACTGTTTCGTTGGGGCAAAGTACTTTGGTTGCGTTGTGCAGGTTCCACGTTGGCGCCGGAATTCCTGGTGTTGCGCCGCACTACATCTCGCCGCCATCAACCTTCAACGTGCTTCTTGGCTCCTACTGGTTCGATAAACCTTGGTTTCTTACTGAGGGAAAACTTGCCGCTGTACGCATCACACCTTCCTCTTGGGGTTCCCAACGGTCGCGTGCTGTACGCGTATCATTGTAACAAAGGATTAGATATATAGTGTGGATGATGATGTTTGCAGAGAACAGTAGAACGAGTATTGCAATAGATTGTATTCGATGTAAAAGAATGGACCGGGGTCCACAGTTCACTAGAGGTGTCTCTCCCATAAGAATTAGCATGTTGGGTGAACAAATTACAGTTGGGCAATTGGCAAATAGAGACGGCATGACAATGCACATACATGTTATGATGAGTAGTGTGAGATTTAATTGGGCATTACAACAAAGTACATAGACCGCTATCCAGCATGCATCTATGCCTAAAAAGTCCACCTTCAGGTTATCATCCGAACCCCCTCCAGTATTAAGTTGCAAACAACAGACAATTGCATTAAGTATGGTGCGTAATGTAATCAACGAATATATCCTTAGACATAGCATTGATGTTTTATCCCTAGTGGCAACAACACATCCACAACCTTAGGGGTTGCTGTCACTCCCCCAGATTTAATGGAGACATGAACCCACTATCGAGCATAAATACTCCCTCTTGGAGTTACAAGCAAAAACTTGGCCAGAGCCTCTACTAGCAACGAAGAGCATGCAAGATCATAAACAACACATGATAGATTGATAATCAACATAACATAGCATTCACTATTCATCAGATCCCAACAAACATAACATATAGTGTTACAGATAGATGATCTTGATCATGTTAGGCAGCTCACAAGATCCAACAATGATAGCACAATTAGGAGAAGACAACCATCTAGCTACTGCTATGGACCCATAGTCCAGGGGTGAACTACTCACACATCACTCAGGAGGCGACCATGGTGGTGTAGAGTCCTCCGGGAGATGATTCCCCTCTCCGGCAGGGTGCCGGAGGCGATCTCCTGAATCCCCCGAGATGGGATTGGCGGCGGCGGCGTCTCTGGAAGGTTTTCCGTATCGTGGCTCTCGGTACTGGGGGTTTCACGACGAAGGCTTTAAGTAGGCGGAAGGGCAGGTCAAGAGGCGTCACGGGGGGCCCACACGCCAGGCTAGCGCGGCCAGGGCTTGGGCTGCGCCGCCCTACTGTGGTGGCGCCCCGTGGCCCCACTCCGTCTCCTCTTCGGACTTCTGGAAGCTTCGTGGAAAAATAGGCCCCTGGGCGTTGATTTCGTCCAATTCCGAGAATATTTCCTTACTAGGATTTCTGAAACCAAAAACAGCAGAAAACATCAACTGGCTCTTCGGCATCTTGTTAATAGGTTAGTGCCGGAAAATGCATAAATATGACATAAAGTATGCATAAAACATGTAGGTATCATCAATAAAGTAGCATGGAACATAAGAAATTATCGATACGTTGGAGACGTATCAAGCACCGCAACAGGTCGTCGACGAGACAACCGTGCAAGCCCGGGGCCGCCGCCCCGGCATCCTCTTCTCCGGTCAGCCGCCGGAGTTGCAGACCGGCCGCCCCTACCGGATGCACGCTGTCGGGGGCACCACCCCGACCCACCACGCCACCACGGCGTCCCAGGGCCGCCGCCCTGGCCTCCTTGAGCAGCGGCGACCTCCACGCCCCAAATCGAGCGGATCTCGATCTGCAGGGACACAGACCAGGCCGCCCCGCAAGGCCCCGCGCCGAGGACGATCACCGACAGCCGAGCAGCCATGGCCACCCCGGCGCCGGCAAGCGGCCGCCACCGCAGCCTCCATCCGAACCCGCCGGCTCGGCTTCCACAAGCCCGACCACGAACGCCCCCACGAGCCGGTCTCCACCACGCGCACAGGACCTCCCCAACCACCTTCGGCAGCGGGGTGCCGCCACCGCCGCGGAGGAGTCTGGTGGCCGGCGGCGGCGGCAGGGTAGGCATGGGCGGAGAGGGTCGGCGGCGGCGCTAGGTTAGCCCTTGGCGTCCCCTGGGGGAGCGATGCGAGGGGGATGGATCGCAGAACATATCATTCTTTGCGCATTCTCCACTTCCAATCTCTTTACTTTGTTTTTGTCTTGCTTTACTTTACTTTATTTACTGCTTTGTTTGCTGCATTATATCAAAAACATAAAAAAATTAGTTACTTGCATTTACTTTATTTACTATCTTGTTTGCATTCTCTATATCAAAAACACAAAAAAATTAGTTACTTGTTTTTACTTTATCTAGTTTGCTTTATTTACTATTGCTAAAATGGGTACTCCTGAAAATACTAAGTTGTGTGACTTCACTAGCACAAATAATAATGATTTCTTATGCACACCTATTGCTCCAACTGCTACTACAGTAGAATTCTTTGAAATTAAACCTGCTTTACTGAATCTTGTTATGAGAGAACAATTTTCTGGTGTTAGTTCTGATGATGCTGCTGCCCATCTTAATAATTTTGTTGAACTATGTGAAATGCAAAAATATAAGGATGTAGATGGTGAAATTATAAAATTAAAATTGTTTCCTTTCTCCTTAAGAGGAAGAGCTAAAGATTGGTTGCTATCTTTGCCTAAGAATAGTATTGATTTATGGACTAAATGTAAGGATGCTTTCATTGGTAGATATTATCCTGCTGCTAAAATTATATCTTTGAGAAGTGGCATAATGAATTTTAAGCAATATGATAATGAGCATGTTGCTCAAGCATGGGAAAGAATGAAATCTTTGGTTAAAAATTGCCCAACCCATGGACTGACTACTTGGATGATCATCCAAACCTTTTATGCAGGACTGAATTTTTCTTCGCGGAACCTATTGGATTCAGCTGCTGGATGTACTTTTATATCCATCACTCTAGGCGCCGCAACAAAGCTTCTTGATAATATGATGATTAATTACTCTTAATGGCACACGGAAAGAGCTCCACAAGGTAAGAAGGTAAATTCTGTAGAAGAAACCTCCTCCTTGAGTGATAAGATTGATGCTATTGTGTCTATGCTTGTGAATGGTAGATCTAATGTTGATCCTAATAATGTTCCGTTAGCTTCATTGGTTGCCCAAGAAGAACATGTTGATGTGAACTTCATTAAAAATAATAATTTCAACAACAATGCTTATCGGAACAATTCTAGTAACAACTATAGGCCATATCCTTCTCATAATAATAATGGTTATGGTAATTCTTATGGTAATTCCTACAAAAATAATAGGAATGTACCCTCTGGTCTTGAAGCTATGCTTAAAGAATTTATTAGTACACAAACTGCTTTCAATAAATCTGTTGAAGAAAAGCTTGGTAAAATTGATATTCTTGCTTCTAAAGTTGATAGTCTTGCTGCTGATACTGGTCTTTTAAAATCGAAAGTTATGCCTAATAAAAATAAAGATATTAACTTATTTGCTACAGAAAACGTCATCCAAGTTCGAATTAATGAGAATATTAGATTGATGGCCGAATTGCATGCTAGGTGGGAAAGAGAAGAAAATGCTAAAGAGAATAATGTAGCTAAAGTTTGGACTATTACCGCCACTAGTAATGCTAATGCTCCACATGTTGCTACACCTCCTACTATCAATGGTAAAATAATTGGTGTTGGCAATGTTTCTACTCCGAATGCAAAGCGTGAAAAACTGTCTGAAACTGCTAAAACTGCTGAAACTGCTTGTGATAAAACTGCTGAAATTTTTTCACATATTGGGGACAATGATCCCATTGCTTTAGATCATAATGGTTTAGATTTTGATGATTGTCACATCTCTGAAGTTATAAAGTTCTTACAAAAACTTGCTAGAAGTCCTAATGCTAGTGCTATAAATTTGGCCTTTACAAAACATATTACAAATGCTCTCATAAAAGCTAGAGAAGAGAAACTAAAACTTGAGACTTCTATTCCTAGGAAGTTAGAAGATGATTGGGAGCCCATCATTAAGATGAAGGTCAATGATTTTGATTGTAATGCTTTATGTGATCTTGGTGCAAGTATTTCCGTTATGCCTAAGAAAATCTATAATATGCTTGACTTGCCACCATTGAAAAATTGTTATTTGGATGTTAATCTCGCTGATAATTCTACAAAGAAACCTTTGGGGAGGATTGATAATATTCGCATTACGGTTAACAATAACCCTGTCCCCGTTGATTTTGTTGTCTTGGATATTGAATGCAATGCATCTTGTCCCATTATTTTGGGAAGACCTTTTCTTCGAACTGTTGGTGCTATTATTGATATGAAGGAAGGTAATATTAAATATCAATTTCCTCTCAAGAAAGGTATGGAACACTTCCCTAGAAAGAGAATGAAGTTACCTTTTGATTCTATCATTAGAACAAATTATGATGTTGATGCATCATCTCTTGATAATACTTGATTCACACTTTCTGCGCCTAGCTGAAAGGCGTTAAAGAAAAGCGCTTATGGGAGACAACCCATGATTTTACTTCTGCACTTTTGTTTTATATTTGAGTCTTGGAAGTTGTTACTACTGTAGCAACCTCTCCTTATTTTTATTTTATTGCATTGTTGTGCCAAGTAAAGTCTTTGATAGTAAGGTTCATACTAGATTTGGATTACTGCGCAGAAACAGATTTCTTGCTGTCACGAATTTGGGCAGTGTTCTCTGTAGGTAACTCAGAAAAATCTGCCAATTTACGTGAGTGATCCTCAGATATGTACGCAACTTTCATTCAATTTGAGCATTTTCAAGTCTAGTGCCCTAGAAAAATTCGTCTTTACAGACTGTTCTGTTTTTGACAGATTCTGCCTTTTATTTCGCATTGCATGTTTTGCTATGTTTGATGGATTTCTTTATTCCATTAACTTTCAGTAGCTTTGTGCAATGTCCAGAAGTGTTAAGAATGATTATGTCACCTCTGAACATGTGAATTTTTGATTATGCACTAACCCTCTAATGAGTTTATTTTGAGTTTGGTGTGGAGGAAGTTTTCAAGGGTCAAGAGAGTGAAAGCTCTAAGCTTGGGGATGCCCCCGTTGTTCACCCCTGCATATTTCAAGAAGACTCAAGCATCTAAGCTTGGGGATGCCCAAGGCATCCCCTTCTTCATCGACAAATTATCAGGTTCCTCTAGTGAAACTATATTTTTATTCCGTCACATCTTATGTGCTTTACTTGGAGCGTCTTTATGTTCTTGTTTTTGTTTTGTTTGAATAAAATTGGATCCTAGCATTCATTGTGTGGGAGAGAGACACGCTCCGCTGTTGCATATGAACACATATGTTCTTAGCTTTATTCTTAATGTTCATGGCGAAGGTTGAAACTGCTTCGTTAATTGTTATATGGTTGGAAACAGAAAATGCTATATGTGGTAATTGGTATAATGTCTTGAATAATTTGATACTTGGCAATTGTTGTGCTCATGATTAAGCTCTTGCATCATATACTTTGCACCTATTAGTGAAGAAATAATGTAGAGCTTGTTGAAATTTGGTTTGCATGATTGGTCTCTCTAAAGTCTAGATATTTTCTGGTAAGGGTTTGAACAACAAGGAGGACAGTGTAGAATCTTATAATGCTTGCAATATGTTCTTATGTGAGTTTTGCTGTACCGGTTCATACTTGTGTTTGCTTCAAACAACCTTGCTAGCCTAAGCCTTGTATTGAGAGGGAATACTTCTCGTGCATCCAAATCCTTGAGCCAAATACTATGCCATTTGTGTCCACCACACCTACCTACTACATGGTATTTTCTGCCATTCCAAAGTAAATTGCTTGAGTGCTATCTTTAAACAATTCAAAATGTATTATCTCTTATTTGTGTCAATGTTTTATAGCTCATGAGGAAGTATGTGGTGTTTATATTTCAAACTTGTTGGGCAACTTTCACCAATGGACTAGTGGCTTCATCCGCTTATCCAATAATTTTGCAAAAAGAGCTGGCAACGGGGTTCCCAGCCCCAATTAATTAACCTTCATAATTTTACAAAAAAAACACTCCTCCATGGTATGTGATTGTTTGAAGGCACCCGAGGATTCGGTTAGCCATGGCTTGAGAAAGTAAAGGTGGGGAGGAGTGTCATCTAAATAAAACTAAAATAAATAGACACTCCTTCATGGTATGAGATTGTTGGCAGGCACCCGAGGATTCGGTTAGCCATGGTTTGTGAAAGCAAAGGTTGGAAGGAGTGTCACCCAAAAATAAAAATAAATTCATGGGAGCCGCTCTTGAAAGTATGTCTGGCAAGGGGGTTAGAGTGCCCACTACCAGTCGTTGACAACAACAAACACCTCTCAAAACTTTACTTTTATGCTCTCTATATGTTTTCAAAATAGAAGCTCTAGCACAAATATAGCAATCCATGCTTCCCTCTGCGAAGGGCCTTTCTTTTACTTTATGTTGAGTCAGTTTACCTATTTTCTTCCATCTTAGAAGCAAACACTTGTGTTAACTGTGCATTGATTCTTACATACTTGCATATTTGCATTCATCATATTACTTTATGTTGACAACTATCCATGAGATATACATGTTATAAGTTAAAAGCAACCGCTGAAACTAAATCTTCTTTTGTGTTGCTTCAATGCCTTTACTAAGAATTTATTGCTTTATGAGTTAACTTTTATGCAAGACTTATTGATGCTTATCTTGAAAGTACTATATATTCATGAAAAGTCTTTGCTATATGATTCAGTTGTTTAACCATTGTATTTACCATTGCTTTGGATCGCTGCATTCATTACATATGCTTACAAATAGTATTGATCAAGATTATGATAGCATGTCACTTAAGAAATTATCTTTGTTATCGTTTACCTACTCGAGGACGAGCATGAACTAAGCTTGGGGATACTTGATACGTCTCAAACGTATCTATAATTTCTTATGTTCCATGCTACTTCATTGATGATACTCACATGTTTTATACACACTTTATGTCATATTTATGCATTTTCCGGCACTAACATATTAACAAGATGCCGAAGACCCAGTTGCTGTTTTCTGCTATTTTTGGTTTCAGAAATCCTAGTAAGGAAATATTCTCGAAATTGGACGAAATCAACGCCCAGGGTCTTATTTTTCCACGAAGCTTCCAGAAGACCGGAGGAGATACGAAGTGGGGCCACGAGGTGGCGACACAACAAGGCGGCGCAGCCAAGGAGGGGCTCGCGCCACCCTGGTGTGTGGGCCCCTCGTGAAGCCCCCTCACCTACCCTTCCGCCTATAAGAAGCCTTCGTCGAGAAAACCCCAGTACCGAGAGCCACGATACGGAAAACCTTCCAGAGACGCCGTCGCCGCCAATCCCATCTCGGGGGATTCAGGAGATCGCCTCCGGCACCCTGCCGGAGAGGGGAATCATCTCCCGGAGGACTCTTCATCGCCATGATCGCCTCCGGATTGATGTGTGAGTAGTTCACCCCTGGACTATGGGTCCATAGCAGTAGCTAGATGGTCGTCTTCTCCTCATTGTGCTATCATTGTTGGATCTTGTGAGCTGCCTAACATGATCAAGATCATCTATTTGTAATGCTACATGTTGTGTTTGTTGGGATCCGATGAATATGGAATGCTATGTTATGTTGATTATCAATCTATCATATATGTGTTGTTTAAGATCTTGCATGCTCTCCGTTGCTAGTAGAGGCTCTGGCCAAGTCGTTACTTGTAACTCCAAGATGGAGTATTTATGCTCGATAGTGGGTTCATGCCTCCATTAAATCTGGGACAGTGACAGAAAGTTCTAAGGTTGTGGATGTGCTGTTGTCACTAGGGATAAAACATCAATGCTTTGTCTAAGGATATTTGTGTTGATTACATTACGCACCATACTTAATGCAATTGTCTGTTGTTTGCAACTTAATACTGGAAGGGGTGCGGACGCTAACCTGAAGGTGGACTTTTTAGGCATAGATGCATGCTGGATAGTGGTCTATGTACTTTGTCGTAATGCTCAATTGAATTTCACACTACTCATCATAACATGTATGTGCATTATCATGCCATCTTTATTTGTCAATTGCCCAACTGTAATTTGTTCACCCAACATGCTTATTCTTATCGGAGAGACACCACTAGTGAACTGTGGACCCCGGTCCATTCTTTACATCGAATACAATCAACTGCAATACTCGTTCTTACTGTTCTCTGCAAACATCATCATCCACACTATACATCTAATCCTTTGTTACAGCAAGCCGGTGAGATTGACAACCTCACTGTTAAGTTGGGGCAAAGTATTTTGGTTGTGTTGTGCATGTTTCACGTTGGCGCCGGAATCCCTGATGTTGCGCCGCACTACACTCGCCACCATCAACTTTCAACGTGCTTCTTGACTCCTACTGGTTCGATAAACCTTGGTTTCTTACTGAGGGAAACTTGCTGCTGTACGCATCACACCTTCTACTTGGGGTTCCCAACGGGCGTGTGCTTTACGCGTCAACACTTACTTTGGTGGACATGTCCTCGTGGAAAAATTATGTTTCGGTAAATGAATGGTGGTAGTCGGTTATCTACACTAATGGCACTAGAAGAAAGTCGTTGGCGTCTCTCATTATGCTCACTCATGAGAAATATGGAACAAAAGGAGTGCTAGAATTTTCCGCAACACTTCCACCATGTCCACCTTGGTTATGGCAAAGATCAAAGTGGTGGCGTCCCTTTGGAGCATTGTGGGAGCAAAGCATTTGGGATTACTCATGCCGCGAGAGTAGGCTTTTATCTTCGAGCATGGTTTTATAATTTTTCATAAACCGGCCGGTAATTCGCTCGGTAACAAATTAATTCCCTATTCTGTTGTACACGGGTTGGTAGGATATAAACTAACCGGTTTTTTTTTTGATTTATCCTGATCTTTTCTTGACCCTGAAGGTTGTAACCTACCGTTGTTAACATCCCTCGCATGCACCGTGGCCGGTTACTGCGCCTCCGCCTGCCTTTCGCTGCCGCGTCCATCCCGGTCGACGTCCAAATCTGTCGCGCTCCGGCAGATCACATATTGTCCCCCACGTCCGTCGACCGTTGTCCACTCCGCTCGATATGAGATCGATCGCCCCGCTTCGCGGAATCTGCGCTCTAGCTCTCGGAAGCGGCCGTCGCCGTCCTCTCTCTTCATCCACCGGCGGCTCAGCGCAGCGAGCCACGCACCGGACGGCAGCAGCGATGGCCAAGGCGTCGCGTCCCTGCCGGGGAAGATTTTGTCGCGTCCCACCACGCATGCCGACGTTCGGCAGAGTCCAGGACGCACCGGTGGGGTATGAGAAGAACCCTGAGGCCATCGAGCTTGCCCGGTTCGCAGTCTCCGAGCACAACACCAAGGCCGTAAGAAACCCGTCACGGCTTTTCGCCAGATCCCAAGAGTTCTACATACAGCCTTTGTTTACCTGATTGGTGATTAAGGCTAGACGTATGGGCCGAGTTTTTAGCTCGGCTCAAACTTTTCGCTGCTCGGCCCGAATTGAGCTCGGCCCGCAAAATATTCAGACCGAGTCGAGCCCATTTTCTTGGCCCGCGACGAGCTCGTGGCTCGTTGGGCTCGGCTCGGTCCAGCCCGTTAGCTCGTTTTTTCTTTTGAAGAATTAAGAGAAGGAGGTGAACTGGACTGCTTTCTGGCCCGTGAATCCTGATGAGATCGACTAGGTTACCACGGTTTGCTAGAGTTGTCGTTCTCTGACTATCTCCAGTCTCCACCCCTGCACACGCGCCGCCGCCCCATGATGTCGCCACCGCCGGCGGCATGGGAGGAGGTCACTGCCTCCTAGCCTAGGCTCCCAGATTCCCCCACTCCATGAATCCTGATGTCCCGCGCGGACTCTCTGCCTCGTCGTCTCTCTGGCCACATCGCTGCTGGCACCCGCGATCTGCTGCTCCTCTCGTACCTCTACTCGGTGACTGCTGCGAGACGACGGCGTAGCCAACACCGGACTCGCCCTTATGCTCCTCTCGTCCTCAGCCCCCAGGTCAACTGCGCCAAGATCGTCGAGACTCTGCTATCTTCTTCCTCGCTGCTCCACCGTGGGCCTACCTGGCAGTGACCAATGGCGTATGACTCGCGAGCCAGCCCGAGCCAGACCAAGCTTCTGTGAAACTCGAGCCGAGCCTGTTTTCCCGGCTCGTCACCATAGCGAGCCAGACCGAGCCGAGCCAGAAAACGTCGAGCCAAATGGCGGCTCGGACCGAGCCCAGCCCGAGCTGGCTCGTGTCCACCCTTATTGGTGATCTTATGTTGGGTGCAGAACACGGCGCTGGAGTTCGAGAGGGTGGTGAAGACGAGGGGACAGTTGGTGGCCGGGACCTTGCACTACTTTACCATCGAAGTCAACCAAGCCGGCGCCAAGAAGCTTTACGAGGCCAAGGTCTGGGTAAAGGAGTGGGAGAGCTTCAAGGAGCTCCAGGAATTCAAGCCGGCCAATTAAGATTAATAATATGTTAGCTCAATCTTGTGGTAGGATTCTACCCAACATGTCAGTCTCTGATTGGCTGTTAGATGTCTTACGACAAATAAAGCCTGATCTGCATTACATCTGGATGCACTTCGAAAATGAAACATGTCGTCGAGTTGTACCTACTTTGATCCATCCCTAGTTCGCCATCAGCTGCACGACAGAAATGGCACAATATTTCTTCAGCCACTTCATTGTCACATCTATCACTCAATCACGGAAATTTTCTATACACTACATTATGTCTAGACACATTTTTATTTAGACAAATCTACGACATCATTTTTTCTTGATGGAGGGCCACTATAGCAAACAAAACACATTAACAAACTATCTAAATTGGAGAGCGACGAAGATTTACAACTTAAATCTTTTTTACGAAAACTTCACCAATCTATTAATATTCATCGACACAAGTACAAAGAGATCTAAAAAAATAAAAAATATATAAATAGGTCATTTGGATCACCTAGCGACGACTACACTAGCGCGAGCTGAAGACACGCCACCATCCTCGCCCCTCCATCACCAAAGCCAGGCAAAACTTGTCGCGGGTAGAATTTATTGTAGTAGATATACGGGAAGTCGTCATGCTAAGACCCCAAAGAACCATCACATCAGAACAGCAACCATCATCAATGGTGACAACCGGTGATTGGAACAGACTCACACGAAACCACACCAACGAACACGTAAACCAACTAGGTCCTAGAAGACCCATCGATGCACCACCAGAGGGAGGGTAGGTTGGGGAGGACCTTATTCTGAGTTTAGGATGTAGCTGTCGCCTCAACATCCCGAAGAAGACACTAAAATAAGCTAAAAAAAACAAAAACCTTCCTGCCAGCGAGAGGTGGCCGTCCGCCACGCCTCCAAGGCCCTAAATGCCACCGAAGGCGGAGCGGCCTGTAGCGTTCCAGCGAGAAGCTGGGTTCTAATGCCGCATCAGAATTGCATCGTTGTCTATTGGTCCATGTGAACCAGACCATAGTCCAACAAATCTCTTGGAGGGACATCGCGGCAATAGACTAATAAAATCAGGGCACCCTAGGCCAGTTAATATTATCATTACTCTCATCCCCCACCGAGCGAATGAGATTAAAATCTCCACCCACCACAATTGGTAATGGGTAGTCTAACACCACCCTCTCAAGTTTCCCGAGGAACTTTTCCATCCGGCAATGATCATCAGTGTCGTGTTGTTCCGTTGGAGTATTGATGCATTTATGAAGAAAGATCCATTCTTCCATTCCCTTATCTCAAAACAGTCATCACAGGAGCCCAAAAGCATCCCCCGTAGGGCCCTGTCGCCGGAAGCCAATTGCAAACGAATTGTCTCGCATGCTCAAGGCTACGAAGATCAGCCACGGAGAAGTCTTCTTTGATAGTTTCCTCAAGACCTGGGATGTCCATCCTATTTTGCTCCATATAGTGTTCCTGCTGGGTGCGGTGACTCTCTCACTCGAACGTGCGGATATTGTAAATCAGAGCCTTCACTGACGAGAATACACCATGAAAAGGTGTATCAATCATATAGAACAGTGCCAAAGAACAAAGTTAGCGCTACCCACAGGGGAGGCAGTTCCCCCACTCACACCTACTCTCCATGCTGCCACGGTATATGACTCGTCTCAGGAAATACAAAATGTGTGCCACGAAAGAGCTTAGCAAGCCGCAACCTATCAAACTCCTCTCTAATCTTCTCCCTAATGGAGGATTCCGAAGCCACCACACCATTGAAGACCACATTGTTCTGGTGCCTCCAGGTGCACCAGAAGACCAAGATGATAGCAGTCCATATGTCCCGTCTATGAGCCACTGGACAGGAGCAAGAAGTCCACCACTCTAGAAGGTCGGAGTCCGCCTCTGGGAGCCACTCTAGCTTGTACTAAGGATGGAGTGTCCACACCCAGACCTCATGCGCCACCACGCAGCCAAGAAGAAGGTGATGCAAGGTCTCTTGCTCCTGTTCGTAGAGGGAGCAAGCCAGCAGACAGGGCAGCCCACGATGTTGAAGCATGTCAACCCTCGAACAACAGTTCTTCGAAGAGAGTCACGCGAAGAACTTGCAACTGTAAGAGGCCCTCGAGCGCCAAATTTCCTCGGAGTCAGTGGCCTTCTCCTGGCCAACAAAGAAGGCCCCATAGGCCGACTTGGCATAATAGCAATCGTCGCCCGACCATCTTCACAGAAGCACATCATCGTGGTCTGGGGCCAGATGGAAATTGTCCAACCTCTACCACAACAAGAAGAACTCAGGGAGGGCCTCCTCTCCCATGTCAGGACCACAATCTCTTAGCCATTGCCCAAACAGGCCCTCCTTTATAGTGCAAGCAATGGACCTTTTCTTCGAGGCCATTTTAGCCACGGTTGGCGCAATCTCCGCCACCTTGGCTCCATCTAGCCAACGGCGCAACCAGTGCCTTCATTCGATCGACGTCTTCTTGTCGTGCCCCTTCCTTACAGTCAGCGAAGAGAGGACTTTTAGAGGAGGTGTTCAGTGAGCACCCGTATCTAGACTGTCCATACTGCATCAAGATCCGTGCTAGCTATTCTTTTCTTCTCTCAATCAATTTTTTATTTTTGTATCTCACACCACACAAAATCTGAACTTGGAATTTTCCGGATCAATTAAACATAGCAACTAGAATATGGGAAAAATATTTTAGATTTTTATGTCATCATGTATATACATATATACGAATTTATTTTGAATTTTAAAATAATTTAAAAATTGAAATTGCAAACAAAATTCCGAACTATTGTTCCCCCATTCTGTTTTTTATTTTTGATTGACTTGCATAAAAACCAAAGCCAAATATTATATAATTTGGGAGATATAAAAAAGAAAAAGTCAAAAAGTGTGCAAGTGCCTAGAGCGCACCTGCTCTATTCAAGTTTTTCCCAGTCAGCGTCGACCTTCGAGGGCTCTTGGCGCGCTTCTTGCCGGCCACAGTATCAGGAGGGGTCACGTCCTCAGCAATGTCGGTGGGAGGGTCGCCTCCTCAGGCCCAAGACTCCCTGAACCCACGACCTCCCCGGCCGTGTCATTAGAGCAAGTACAATAAGTCCTAGTCAGCTGGCTATAAGGATTAAAATAGTATATTATTGCTTAGTTGGAGGAGAGAGGGGAGGAGAGAGAATGAGAGTGGGCTCTTATGCAAGAGCCAGCTCTAACACGTGCTCCTAGGCACTTTGTGAGAGTGAAAGGTGGGCCACGTATTGATTAAGTACTACATTTTTATAGCTCACTATTGCATATGTTGGCTCTAAATTAGTTATAGATGACATGGCACTTGGCTTATAGGCGACAGCTGGCTATACTATTGGAATTGCTCTTAGCAGAAACGCACCCTGCACCAATCGGAGGTAAAGCCCTATCCCCTCCGCCTAATCCTTATTTTGTTGTACACGGTTTGGTAGAATACGGACTCTTTCTTGATTTGTTCTAATTCTAACGTTTTATTGATCCTCCATATCAGATCGATTTCTGGCTTCGCGGAATCTATTCTCTCGGAAGCGTCCTTGATCGTTCACCGAGTGCACCGACCCAGACGGCAGCAGCGATGGCCGATGCGCCGCATAACGGTCGACGGCGCCCCCCGCCGCCCCCAGCGATCGGCAGCATCCAGGACGCCCCGGCCGGGTGGGAGAACAACCTCGAGGCCATCGAGCTCGCCCGATTCGCCGTCGTCGAGCATAACGCCAAGGCCGTAAGACAATTCCCACCCGGTCCGAATAAATTTCCCTTCCCTGTTCCTTGCTTTTTTTCTTCTGAAACGACTGTTGGATTTAGAACGTGTTGCTGGAGTTCGAGAGGCTGGTGAAGGCGAGGCAGCAGCTGGTGGCCGGGTTCATGCACTATTTCACCATAGAGGTCAAGGAAGGCGTGGGAGAACTTCAAGGGGCTCGTGGAATTCAAGCCGGCCGCCTAAGATAAATATGTGATCTGATCTCAAGCTTGTGGTTGGAGCCTAACGAACCTGGCTGTTACGTGTTTTATGATGAACTAGCCAAACTTTATCGATTTTAGTTTAAAACTTTAAATACCCGTGCATTGCAAACTACAACTGAAATTGCAAACTACTGTAGCTTATCCTAGAAATCATATACCCTTGCTTACGGTTTGCTCGCCAGAACTCTGAATAATGGCAGGGACATGTTGTAACTCTCAATAACCAACGCACAAAGAGCACCATTTCTCTTCGACAGCGAGGTGTTTGTGGTGACTTCACCAATCTCAAGACCTGACGAATCAATTTTTTGGACTCAATTTCTCGAAGGTGCTCATAGGGATAGGGTCAGAGGAGAACCCAGAAATTCGTCCAGGCAACTAAAAAAATTCTCAGGAAAGATTAAGTATCATATTAGAGAAAATAGTGTTTTAGCAATATTTTTAATGCGGAAATATGAATACAATACATTACACGTTTACAAGACATTTCAATGTTCACAAGTTCACAACACATTCAAATATTCACAAGTTTACAACAAATGCAAATGCTTATACGTCTAGTATTAGATATGATCGATTATTAAGTACTCCGAAAATACTAATGAAACTCCGACGGTCGACAACAAAAGTTGAAATGTCCAAAAGCACCCATAAAGAAACTCTAGAAGATAAAAAAAGATCGATTAGTAAATCATACAAACTTAGCTTCAAAATATATTCGTCTTGATACGAGGTAAATGATTCCTCCTCTTTTTCATGGCTTGAAACCATTGATCAATAACAACGTCATCAAGTTGGCTAATATCTCATGCTCGGTGTAACGTATCATCAAATCGTTGAACCATTCATTGTTGAGTTTGTTATGCAATTTTTACTGGATGATTTTCATTGTGAAAAGAATCCTCTCAACCAATGCGGTTGCTAGTGGTAATATTAAAGCCAACTCAATAAGCTTGTATAGACCAATAGGAATACCAAATTCTTCCCTATTTCATCCACCTTTGGAGCCACACTTTCAAGATTTGTGCAAGTAGAAAAGGATGATTGGATTCTCACATGGTGAATATAATTGTCAAGTTGGCCACTTATGGTTCCATGGTCCTCATTAGAGAAATCCAGTTGATAAACGAGCAAGCTTGTCCTCATCAACATTGAGAAAGTGTTCTTCGGACTAAGGCATGAGAAGCTCTCTAATATCTCCATGGAAGCTTCACAAAAGAGATGATCCATCTCAACACATATCTTGTCAATGACAACATAGAAAAACTCAACTCCGTAGAAATGAAGGTTAGTGTAGGTCATCCCATATGAAGTTTCGAACGACCACGAACCGGTATTCGATCATCCATATTCAGAACCGGAATACCCTTCTCCATGGCAAAAAAAAAATGGACCTCAAGAAACAAGTCATCCCAAACACTTTCTCTCAAAGAGGCCAACCGATTTTTCATGTGACTAACTAACTCCATTGCATCATGCACAATATTGAGATCTTTCTTTTGCAAAACATGTGAAAGCACATCCGTGATGGCAAGCAACTTCATCATTAGCTTTAAAATGGAAACAAAGTTGGTGCTATTTTCTCTATCCAACTCACCGCTTGGGTCAATCACAACTCTCATCATTGACCTCGCGGAGAATATACAATGTTCACAACCACATTTGGTGCACATGATAGCAAAGTTGCATAATATGAACTCCATCTAGTATCCTCGAGCCTAGTGAGACTTGTTTCTTGATTCAAGCCTCTCCCACTAGATATCTCACCCCTCTCAAGCATATCCAAAATATGTTGATGATGTTCTTCCCTAAACACATCTCTTCTTTTGCACGATGAACTTGATGTGTTCACAATCTCGCAGACGATTTCAAAGAAATTGTGAATAGATGAACAAGAACTAGCAACGGAGACAACTACCAATTAACAGGAAGTCTGGTGACTACGCAATTGGTAGTTGTCTTAGGGACAACCACAGTTGTCTCAGGAACAACCACAGCAACAAGGAAGAACTCGAATTAAGCTATTCCCATAAATTAAAACCTGGTTCAAAGAGGAGCCTCTAGCTACAAAGCTATGCAAAGCGATTTACATTAGAGTCAGAGCACCTTGGAGCTTATCCTCTCCCCGTCCAAAGTAGAGAGAGGTGACTTTTGGGTGACACCTCGCGAAGCACCTTGCCGTCGTCAGATCGGCGGGCTCCTTACCCTCCGGTGGCTGCTCCGGCAGCGGGAGGATGGGGAGGCCCCGATCTACGACGTGTACATAGAGTAGTTTCGGTTTGGTGGCTAGCCGGCGGCGTTCGGGAGTGGGTGGTGCAGCTAGAGTGGTGTTTTGAGGCAGGGATCTTCCCCTCTGGCGGCAGAGGTCCGAGGATCTCTGATAACCCACAAGTATAGGGGATCGCAACAGTCTTCGAGGGAAGTAAAACCCAAATTTATTGATTCGACACAAGGGGAGGTAAAGAATACTTATAAGCCTTAACAACTGAGTTGTCAATTCAGCTGCACCTGGAAAAGCACTAGTAACAGGGGTGATGTGAAAGCAGCAGTAATATGAGAGCAATAGTAACAATAACACATCAGCAGTAGCAATAACACAGAGGCGATGGCACCAGAAAATAGTTGATACTACTTCCAATGACATATAGAACGAGTATATGATGATGAAAGATGGACCGGGGTTTCCAGCGATCTACACTAGTGGTAACTCTCCAATAACAAGTGACAAGTGTTGGGTGAACAAATTACAGTTGGGCAATTGATAGGATTGAAAGCATTAAGACAGAACATCAAGATTATTAATCATGTAGGCATGTTTTCCATATATAGTCATACGTGCTCGCAATGAGAAACTTGTACAACATCTTTTGTCCTACCAGCCTGACAAGGTATTGACTTGTCAATGCCTATGGATTGTAGGCTAGGGTTTAGTTAGAAGTAGAGGGCAAGTAGATCTCGAAGGTTTCAGCCGAAAAGTACTCGACGACTATGAAAACTAGGGTTTGCAGACAATGATTCAGTTGATTCTTTGTCCCTCGACTCCCCCTTATATATGAGGTGGAGCCGAGGGATCCGTGCTATACAAGTTTACATAGTCCGGGACGGTTTCTAACTCATCCCGCCAGATCACAAACAACACTTCCTATTACAACTCTATCTTTCCTTAGTAAATCTTGGGCTCCCGAATCTTCTTATTCTTCGGGTATTGGGCTTCCAGTAAACCCCGGGTACCATCTTCGGCAGGCCCATTTGGGATGCCTATGTCAGTAGCCCCCGAGATTTTGCTTGAATCGTAGAGTCAGGGAAAATCTCCATTGTTTATTTTTACTCGAAAGCTTTAACCTTTTATATTTCTTCACATAAAATTCTATATTGTACAGGGATACTGGTAATTGGGGCTAGTTCATCTGACGGATCAGGTACTAGTTAACTGCTCTAGTGGCAATCCGCAAAAACCTACTTCAAAATCACGTCCCCGGACATGATCTCGGGATACGGTGTAAACGTCGACGGGTGCCGCTTAAGGTCTTACCATTCTGTCGAGTCCCGATCAAATTTATCGGGTACCTAACGCGTCCGTTAGGATTTTTCTTCGTATCTGTTGATACGGATAAAAATGTAACGAGCGCAGTCTTTGGCGATGCCACGCCCAGCGAAACGGATCTGGGGTCTTACCTTCGCAAATTTTGCGGCATTCAGAAATTGATCGCAACTTCGGCGTTCTGAGAATATATTGTCGAGTGCTTTTCCGGCTGTTGGAATGGCACATTTTATCGAGTCATATATGACTTATATTGTTCTCCCGATGGGAGTATATGTAGAGTTAATTATAACTCGAAATATACTCTCTTGTTTTTCTATTTTTGTTAATTTCATCGGGCACGCGAACAGCGTTCCCGATGGGAGTAGCCCCCGAGGCTACAACCAAGAACTTGTGCTTGGTTGTAGGCTCAACATTTTAGTCCACCTTGTCGCTATATTTTCATTACTTCCCAATATGATCTCTTTCTTCTTCTCTCTTTTTTTTTATCTCTCGGGTGCGCGAACAGCGCTCCCGATGGGAGTAGCCCCCGAGGCTACAGCCAAGGACTTGTGCTTGGTTGTAGGCTCCCGCAATTTCTATATTTGTCATACTCGAAAATTTACTTTTTTCTGAAGTAGCCCCCGAGCATTTGGGCAAAAACTTGTATTTGATCAAAGGCTCCCGAAGTATTGAATAATTCTTTCTGTCGTCACTTTTCTTTTATTTTTCTTGTCGACATACTTCCCTTAATCAAATTTACTTCATCCTTCTCGAATAGTCGTGAGTTCTCTGCCCTGTGGGTCCATTGCTTCGACCATGTTGACACGTCGTGCAAGTGGGGGACACACGTCCTCCGCTTTTCCTGGCGCACGTACGGTAACGCCTATCTCAATAAAAATACTGTTTTGCCCTTGTGTCTAGAAGATCCATTCTCACCACACGATTTCTCCATCCAACGGCACGTTGCTTCACCCGATTCTTATATAAACCTTTCTTCAACCTCCGTTCATCCCCTCGCTTGCGCCGTTCATCTGTTCCCCTTCGCAAAACTTCTCCTGCGCCCGAATCTTTCCAAGCTTCCGCACTCACAGACCTTACTCTGCTCATTGCCTTTGATGCCACCGCGCACGCGACTCACTCGCCACAGCACTGCGGAATCCAAGATGGCTGCCGAGGATCTTGAGTGGGAGAGATCCAAAATCTCCAACCAGGACACCAATATGCTGAAGAGGCTTGGCCTCATGAAGAAGGAGGACGCCATCCGCTTCCCCAGCGAAGAAAGCTACCCCAAGCCTCCAATGGAGTATCGGGTTAGTTTTGTTGATCACTTAATCCGCGGCCTTTCGACCCCAATCCACGATTTCCTCCGCGGCCTTCTTTTCGTTTATGGGATTCAACTGCATCAGTTGACCCCTAATTCCATCCTTCACATTTCTATTTTCATCACGCTTTGCGAATGTTTCCTCGGAATCCCTCCCAATTGGGTTCTGTGGAAACGCATTTTCTGCCTCCGCCGCAATGGCTCCCACAACGTCACTTATAACATAGGTGGCGTTGTTATCTGTGTTCGTACTGATGTCGATTATTTCGACGTCAAATTTCCTGATTCTGTCCAAGGATGGCGCAAAAAGTGGCTCTACATTCACGAAGAAAGCGCCAACTCCGTTGAACACAACATAGTTCCTTTCGACGGAAGTGCCAGAATCCAGCGCCGCCGCTCCTGGGATGCCGAAGTTTCTGAAGAAGAGAAAAAGGCGACAGAGGCACTCATGTCTCGTATCCATCAGCTGCAAAACACTCGAGGCAAAGAAGCATCTGGTGTTCAAATCACCGCCTACTTCCTTAGGATTAGGGTGCAGCCTCTTCAGGCTCGCAAAAATCCCCTCTGGACGTATTCTGGTGAAAACGACGCCAATAGAATCTCCGACGATCTTTCTGCAAAGGACTTGGAGAAGTTGATCCGAAGAGTTTCCCGCTTGGCAAAAAAGGATCCTATTCCTTCCGCTTGTCGCGTGGAACCATACAGCTCCGCCAATCCTCTCCCCGAGGTATTTTGCCTTCTCGAGTTTCTATCTTGTTCCGAATTTGCCCTGTATCTCATTGCATTTGTGTCACTCTAATTTTTCTTTTGTCGCTGTTTTCTTGCAGAACCATCCTACTATGACTTCCCTTCCTCCTCTTCCTGAGGATGGAGAAGTCGAAGAACGGGGCATCGTTGCCGAAGATACCCCAGGTTCTTCTATTCCTGAAAGTGAAGTCGCGGGTTCCCACAAATCTGCGGCTTCCCATGAAAAGGAAGTTGAATCTGAGGCCAGTGAATCGACGCAATCCCTTCCTCCTGCAGTTTCCCCAAAGAACAAAAGGAAAAGGCATGATGCCGAGGATTCTGGCACTTCTAAGGTTGAAGAAGCTGGTCCTTCTAATCCGAAGGCAGCTTACGATCCTTATGTTGAATCCCTCATCAGCTCGTAAGTCACCTATCTCGCTATATTTTTGTACTCGAAATATTTATCTTGTCGTGCTTTTTATACTGCCGATTTTTTGATCAATCAGTGATGAGGAGGAAGAAGTACCAGTTACTGACGTGGCTCCTCGAACAAGCACGTCACGTACTGTACTTGCCTCAGACACACTAGTTGAAGGAGAAGAAACGTCGCCTCCTCAACAAGACGTCGTCACCACTACTCCGCCATCAAGCCCCCGAGTCCCTTCACCAAAAAGGGCAAGGGTTGAAAAGATTGTTGATCCTGCCCCTCAGTTGGGCAGTTCGTCGACTCTGCTCTTAGATGATGTAAGTCTGTCGACATCTATATTTTCCTTATTTTATTTTTTTCACCTTTTCTCTTTTTCATGCCGATGTTTCTTTTCTTTGTATTCACGCTGAACAGCCTATGATCAAGGATCTTCTCCGCATCGGGTCCCAATTTATTGGGTACCGTGAATATGCCGCCAGAGCCGAAGGTAACGACTTTTATACTCGCTATTTTGCACTGACTTTCTATTCCTGTTGCTTGTCGCTATTTTTGATCTTTCTTTTCTTTCTTTTTCATATCTCGACAGAAAAACTCTCAGAGGCCAACGAACGTGTCGACGCACTTGCTCAAAAACTCGAGCAAAGTGAGGCGGCTCGCAAGAAAGCTGAACTTGCTGCTAGCAAAGCCAAGGCCGAGGTTGATGAAGCCAAGGTGAAAGCTGCTAGTGTCGAGGAACTGAGAGAAGGCTCAAAGATGCCGAATCTGCCTTAGATGAGCAGAAAACTGCACAAACTGTGCGTGAACAAGAGATCATCAAGCGTCTGAAGTCGCAAAGTCGACGTACGCTGAGTAATATCATCAACCCCTTCTATTGTACTTCCTGTTTCTTGGTTTTTGACTAATGGTTTGTCTTGTGTGGCAGCCCAAACAAACCAAGATTTTGATCTGGAGAATCCCGTTAATGACCCTCTCCTTGATGCACTTTCTCTTCTGGAGTTCCATGGGCGCGAAATTCGTGAAGGCGTGGCCAATGCCAATGCGAGTTTGTCGGCGTTGTTCCCCTTCTTCTTCCCGAAGAAAGAGGAACCTTCAACTTTCCTTGCCCTTGCCAAGCTTTTCAATTCGTCGGAAGACCTGGGATTGAAGATGCGTCGGGGAGAATATGAAGGTTCTTTGTCGAAATCTTGTTGCCCTGGTTCTTGCGACAGCCAACGGACGCTTGATTGGATGAAGGTTGGCGACACCAGCCAGATAGAGCATTCGAGATGGAGGTCGCTGATCAAGGCAGCCAAGCCCAACACGAAGAAGATCTTGGCGTATCTGGGGATCAAGCCAGCTTCGACTCCTAGCTCCTCGAGGCCGGAGGTCTAGTTGCATGCCTCCTTGTTTCCTTTTCTATTTCTTTTGCTTTTGTTGCCAAAGTAGTTGTTTTGGCGACATTCATTTCCTTAGCTCCACTGTAGTGCCCTTGTAATTATTCCAAGAAATTAATGAAAAACTCTTATCTGTCATTTGATGTTGTCTTGTCTAAATTTCAGTTGATATTTGATAACTATACTCCAACTTCCGCTCCTTCCAATGTATCGCCTTCTTCTCGTGCGAGGAGAGCTTTTGCTGATCTTTGCACTGTCGACGATACCTTGTCGCAAGAACTGGATGAACTTCGGCAGCAACTTGGTATGCGAAGAAGCAAACACTTGTGATGATGGAGCAATCTCGTAAGTCATACGAAGCCGAAAAAATTGCTCTTCAACAAGCTCGCGAGGCTGTAGCTGCTAAGGAAATTGCTGCTTCCGAGGCTGAAAAGGCGACTATTCGAGAAAATTTCATGCTCGAATTAATGAATGAAGCCAGTGCAGATATGTCGGGTATGCCTGTTTCATCTGCTGATATCCTTTATCTGCATACTATTGTTTCTTTGAAGGTTTCCGTTTTTTTTTTTTTTTTTTTTTTGTTTGGTTCCTTTTATGGTTCTGCTGCCGAGGAAGAGAGGGTGAATTCTAGGACAAACCACCGTGTTAATCTCTCCTTGGACCATGGTTCTTTGTTTTGGGCTACCCGGAAAGGACCCGCCAAATTGTCAGATTTCAAGATCGCGCCTCTCAAACTCGTGATTTCCTCGACTTCTGTACCAAGACCTTGTCCATGGTTTACAACTCCATGTTTCCTCGGAACGTCCAACCAAAAACTCTTCCTGAATTGATGGAAAGGTTCAAGGATGCTCGCAGTATCCATGATTTTGTCAAAGCTCAACTAGTAGTGGCGCAGATTTGCTCTTATCATGCTCCAAATCTGCCACTCGAAGCTTGACCTTACCAGGTTGTCGAGAAGGTTCACCAAAAAGTAAAACGTCGGAGAGTTGGTGTTGACAGGATTAACACGAAGGTTACGCCTATAGCCGAAGAAATGATTGAGGACCTACTTCGGATGGATGCCGACTTTTTTGCCGATGGCCATTATGCCGATTTTCTTGGTGCTGCTCCTGAGGAAAACAGGGTTACTCTTGATGACATATTGAATCAAGACTAGTTAGTTTCTTCTTGTAGACATTTTTTCTTTGTAATCCACGACTATATTGTAAAGCAATCATTATATTTCTCTTTTTGTTTAGCCCCAAGGTGTTTCGGTGACTCTTTACTATATTTGTATACTTGCGAGGTTTTGAACCAAGGCATTTATATATTTAAGGCGAATATGAGCCCCCAAGCTTTTTATTGAGTACTATTTTGTATTTTTGTCGACTCACGAGGTATTTGAATACCAAGGCAAGTTTTTCCTTTTGTTGATGAACTATATTGAAATTCGTCGGAGCGAAGACTTTGGTCATGTCGATAAAGAAGAAAAGTTATATTGTCACTATCTTTATTATATTGCAGCACCGCGAGCCCGCCTCATTAAAAACCTTCTCCGGCCCCACTCGGTGCCCGAAAAAGGAAAAGAGTGCGTCTGAAAACTCGCGGGCGTTTCGGTACATTGAAGCTTTACAAAGACTATATTTTGACTCTAGGCGTAAAAACGCCTAAGTTGCGCCACGTTCCAGGGGTTTGGCTCCTCCACCCCTGTCTTCTTGTCCTTTATTCTGTATGCTCCTCCTCCAATTACTTCCGTGACAATGTAAGGGCCAAGCCATGGTGACTCGAGTTTTTCATGACTTTTTTGCGTGAGCCGAAGAACTAGGTCTCCCACCTGAAAAGATCTTGGCCGCAAACGTCGACGTGGTAATTCTTCAAATCTGTTGATATTTGGTTACCCGAGATAATACTTCATCTCGAGCTTCATCAAGTGCGTCGACGTCGTCTTCTAGCACTCTTCTCGACGTTTCTTCATCATATTCAGCGACACGTGGAGAGTTGTGCTCTATCTCGATTGGTAGTACTGCTTCTGCTCCATGAACCAGGAAAAACGGAGTTTCCTGCGTTCTTTGTGTTTGGTGTTGTTCGGATGCTCCACAACACGCTTGGTAGTTCTTCGGCCATGTATGTCGAGCTTTTTCCGAGTGGTCCTAATAAGCGCTTCTTGATACCATTGCAGATGATGCCATTGGCTTTCTCGACTTGCCCATTGGTTTGAGGATGTGCAAGCGACGCAGTTCAGCTTAATACCCACCTCTTCGCAATAATCTTTGAATTCATGGGATGTGAAGTTGCTGCCGTTGTACGTGACGATCTTGTGGGGCACTCCAAATCTGAAGACGAGGCCTTTTACGAATTTTCTGCTGATGCTCCATCTGGTGAATTTATCGGCTTCGCTTCTATCCACTTTGTAAACTTATCGACGGCTACTAGCATGTACTCCTTTCCTCCTGGCCAGGATTTGTGTAACTTACCCACCATATCAAGTCCCCATTGAGCAAAGGGCCAAGACAATGGTATTGGTGCTAACTCTGCTGCTGGAGAGTGAGGTTTTGCGGCGAACCTTTGACATGCGTCGCAAGTTCTTACTATGTCCTTGGCGTCCTCGATTGCTGTCAACCAGTAGAATCCTGCCCGAAAAACCTTGGCTGCGATAGCTCGACTACTTGCGTGGTGGCCACATATTCCTTCGTGTACATCCTTCAGGATTATTCTTCCTTCTTCGGGTGTAACGCACCTTTGCAAAACGCCTGAAATACTTCGCTTATACAATTCTCCCTTGACCACCGTAAAAGCTTTGGAGCGTCGAATTACTCGCCTTGCTTCAAGCTGGATCATCGGGTATTTCTTTCCTCATGATGTATGATATGTACGGCTGCATCCACGGTATCTGTATCACCATGACCAAGTCCTGATCCTCTTCTTCGTCCTCTTGCTTTTCCTTGGCAGCCCCCGAGGGTTTCTTCTCCTTCTTTTTTGACTTTGTTGGCTTAGTGGATCTCTCTGTTATCTCTTCCCAGAATACACTGGCGGGATTGGAAGGCACCTTTGTGACCCGATGTTTGCAAGAACGTCGGCTTAAGTCGTTGCTCAACCTGCTAATATGATTTACTTCGCATCCATCGAATAACTTTTCAAGCTCGTTGTACACCTCCTTGTATGCCATCATGCTATCATTGATTGCATCACATTGGTTCATAACTTGCTGAGCCACCAAGCGTGAGTCGCCAAAGATTTTTAATCGAGTTGCTCCGCAGGCTTTTGCCATCTTCATCCCGTGTATGAGAGCCTCATATTCTGCTTCATTGTTAGATGCGTTAAGGAACGTCATCCGGAGGATGTACTTCAATTTGTCGCCTTCAGGTGATATGAGTACTACTCTGCGCCAGCTCCTTCTAGTCTCTTGGACCCATCAAAGTTCATGGTCCAAGTTCTCGATAAATCTGGTGGTCTGTATTTTGCAACTCCATCCATTCTGCGATGAAGTACGCGGTATTTGCGACTTTATTGCTTTTCTTTTTCATACGTGATGTCCCGAGGGAAAGTTCTATTCCCCAAAGGGAGACACGACCAGTAACTCACGGGTTATTCAGTATATTTGACAAGGGAGCTTCATTGACCACTATGATCGGGTGTGCCGAAAAATAGTGGCGCAATTTTCGTGCTGTCGTGAACACTCCATATGCTAGCTTTTGGTACTGAGGGTACCTTTGTTTTGAAGGTGACAAGACTTCGCTCACGAAGTATCTTGGCCGCTGCACTCCATGGATTTTCCCTTCTTCCTCTCTTTCGACAACTAATCTTGTGCTAACCACTTGGGGCGTGGCTGCAATATACGACGGGGAGAGGTTCCTTTTCCTTTGGAGCCACCAGGATTGGTGGTGTCGAGATTTTTCGCTTCAGATCCTCGAAAGCTACGTCGGCCTCTTCGTTCCACTTGGAATTTATCTCCTTGTTTTATCGGCGCATAAAATGGTAACGCTTTTTCTCCTAACCTTGTGACGAACCTGCTCAAAGCTGCGACTCGCCCGATTAGCTGCTGTATTTCTTTCAACTTTGTTGGCTTTCTCATTGTTACTATGGCTTGTATTTTGTCGGGATTTGCTTCAATCCCTCTTGCCGAAACTAGAAACCCCGGAAGTTCTCTATTTGGGACGCCAAAAGAACACTTCGTCGGGTTCAGTTTGAGGCAGAATTTGTCGAGGTTGTCGAAAGTTTCTTTGAGATCCTCGATCAATGTTGTCCCCTTTTTTGATGTTATGACGACATCATCGATGTATACTTGCACGTTTTTCCCGATCTGTGTTGCTAAACACTTCGCATCATCCTCGATATGTTGCTCCCGCATTTTTAGACCAAAGGGCATTGTTTTGTAGCAAAACACGCCGTAAGGTGTAATAAACGCTGTCTTGGCTTCATCATCTTCTTTTAATCTGATCTGGTTATAACCGAGTATGCATCCAAGAAGGAAAGACGTTCGCAACCTGCCGTGGAGTCGATAATTTGATCGATCCTTGGGAGGGGAAAGTGATCCTTAGGACAATGTTTATTGAGACACGTAAAGTCGACGCACATGCGAAGGACTGTCGTGTTTTTCTTCGGCACCATCACTGGGTTAGCTACCCATGTGGCTTATGTAGATATTTCTCTGATAAAAACAGCTTAATCGAGTCGAGTTATTTCTGAAAGCATGGCTTTGCGGTTTGGTTCGAAAAACGCCGCAAAGGTTGTACGATTGGTTTCATTTGTTGGATCCAAATTTAGGTGGTGCTCGGCAAGTTCCACAGGTACTCCTGGCATGTCAGCTGGACACCATGCAAAGATTTTCCAGTTCTCACGGAGGAACTTGACGAGCGCGCTTTCCTATGCGATATCCATATCGTTTGCGATAGATGTCGTCTTTTTGGATCTGTCGGGTGAATCTGCACCTCCTTAGAATTTTTCTCTGTGTTGAAAGTTGATTCTTTATTTGGCCTTCCGGCGTACGGCGATGCGTCGTAATCAGTCATGCTTTTTGACGCCAAGTACTCGGCTTGCATCCCGAAAGTTTACGCCAACTTTGTGAAAATCCTTGTCGCACTTATCGGCTAAGGCAAAGCTTCCCTTGACTGTGATTGGTCCTCTTGGTCCGGGCAACCTCCACAACAGGTATGTATAGTGTGGTACTGCCATAAATCTAGCATATGCTGGTCGTCCCAACAGAGCGTGGTATTGTGATGGAAAATCCACGACTTCAAATTCGAGCTTCTCGATTCTATAATTTTCTCGGGTCCCAAATTGAACATCGAGATTGATTTTTCCCAATGGATAACTTGGTTTCTCTGGTGTGATGCCGTGGAATCTTGTGTCTGTTGGTTTCAAGTTTGCTAAGGATATGTTCATCTTCCTCAATGTATCTGCATACATGAGGTTCAAGCTGCTGCCGCCGTCTATGAACACTCGAGAGACATCAAATCCTGCGATAAGCTTCTGGCAGAATAAGTGCTGACTGCCCTGGTCGAGGAACTTGCTGCGGATGATCTGCTATTGTGAAGCCGATATCTTGTCCTGACCAATTAAGGTACTCAACTGTTGGTGGAGGCATTTTCTCTGCCATAAACACCTGTCGTGAGATTACTTTTTGAGCTCTATTGGACGGCCTTCCCTTCTGAATCATCAACACTGCTCCGTTGGAATTAGGATCGACATAGGGTGGTGGTGCAGGTGCTGCCGCTATTCTTAGCTGGTGTCGATTGTCCTCTGTAATCGCGGGAGGTGGCGGTAGATGAACCTCGCTCCTAGGCTCCCGAGGGTTTCTCTGCTGCTCGAGCGTGAGCATTTCTGCGTATCCGAACATTGCACGAAAATTTCGACGGTCTTCTGCAGGTGCCACTGTTGTCTCTTCCCGTTCTTTGTCGAGGAAGAAGTGCATCTGGCACGGTCCGTTCAGCATTTCCTCGGGGGACACGAAAGGTCTTGGAAACCTCGGCCCACTATTTTGCCTGTTGCGTGAATCATCCCTATTATCACCTCGCTGTTCACTGCTTCTCTGGTAATCATCTCTGTTGCCTCCTGTATTTGTCCGAAAACCTGCCGAAATTTGTCCCTGGGCGTCGTAGTTTTGGTACGTCCGAGGAAATCTTCGCCTCGGTTGATAGTTTCGACCACGGTCCTCCTCTGGCGACCTGTGTCGTTTGTTGTGGACAGCGTCTTCTCCATCTGCCCATTTATTTGCTATCTCCATTAACGCGGATACTGTCCTTGGATTGGTCCTTCCCAAATCCTCGACAAAGTCTCCACGCCTGACTCCTGCGACAAACGCATCTATTGCTCTCTCGTCGGATATGTTTTCTGCCGAGTTTTTGATGATATTCCACCTCTGGATGTACTTTCTCATTGGCTCATCTGGCTTTTGTCGACACGCTCTCAACTCCTCTAACGATGCGGGTTTTTTGCACGTGGATCTGAAGTTCTTGACGAACACGTCCTCGAAACTTTCCCAGCTGTCGATGGATCCTGGAGCGAGTTTCTTTATCCATGATCGTGCGGCACCACTCAGGTGCACCTGGATGCTTTGCATGGCTGTTGCCCTAGTTCCTCTGTCGGCTTCACCGTCTCCGGATAGTCGACTAGCCAATCCTCTGGATCTTGAAGGCCGTCGAATTTCTTGAAATTATCGGGTAACTTGAATCCCGAGGGGACTCGCGTTTTCGGACTCTCCTCGTGAAGCATGGTAAGCCGCACATATCTTCGTCGTTAAGTTACGGGGATTGCCGATGATCCCTTCTCGCTTTGCCGCGCTCTGTCGACTCTTGCTTGTGCTCTTTGTGTCTCTTGCTCCACTTGGCCCTTCGAGTCTTTGCCGCTGTTGCTTCTGCGGGTCGCGGACTATTTTGCCTTGCCACTCCTTCGGGAGGCGTTGATATAAACGCTGTCCCCATAGCTCCAACTCCTGCTACCGCCATATTGTACAAGTTGTTTCCCTTGGGTCACCGGAGGTGGTTTAGATGCAAGGATAAAAGCATGTGTCGCCATATACCCAGCCTCTGGGGTCTTAGGGATGCTGTTTCCTCTTGGATGTCTCGACATAAAGGAGATGTCGAGGTTTTGAACCAAGTGTTCTCTTTACGCCTCGGGTATGTGTTGCAGCCTTGATCTTGCTCATTCGCGCCTCCCGATGGCTATCACCCGTAGTTCTAGATTGTCGACTTAGATCTGCCCTTCTCTGCTGGATGCGAAGCTGCCTCCTTTCTCTGTTCAACTCAATTGTCTGTTTTTCCAATTCCACTGGCAGCTCGTGCGAGCCTATATTGATATGCTTGCAATTCTTCTGGTGTGGCTGTGGTAGCCATTGGTTCTGTGCCGTTCATAGCTCTCGCAGCTCTGTCCCACGCTGCTTGTGAAAGTTGAACTCTATCTCGCGGCTCTGGCCCGACGTATTTGTTGCCCAAGCCTTGTCGTAGATTGGAGGGATCGACGTATGGATTTCCCAAGCTGTCGAAAGCCTCGGATGTCTCTTCTTGATTTTCAATGGCGTAAATCTGATGATACTTTGTACTCAGATCTATGTTGGGTTTGGTGACATCGTCGTTGAGATTGATGAAGACCTTGCCCACTTTGTCAAAGATTTGTCGATGAAGTCGTAGCTGTCGACATTGCTTGAACCATCGCTTATATATGAATCCATGAGATGACTCAAACGACATGTCGTTGAAGATCTTGGCGAGTTTCTCTCTTGCTCTGATGCTGACGTAGCGTGTCGCCGAGGTTTCTTCTTCTCCTGATTCGTTTGACGATGTATAGCTTGAAAAATCGGAATCGGCCACTGATGATTCCGACGAAATCGGAATCTCGACACGATACGATCCTTCCTTCTCGACGCGAAAGTGGAACCTTCCGAACGTCATCTCCATGGGCTCCGCCAGATACGCATATGCATCCAAACGGGAGGGTGGGTGAGGAACAAAATCGACAAGACCAGTAGCGATCTGTTTACCTCGATCCATTGTGTTGCTTGCGGTTGACGATGTCGAAGATCTTGAGCGTGCCATCGAGATCAGCTCCTTACGCCTCTAATTCCCACAGACGGCGCCAATTGACAAGGTATTGACTTGTCAATGCCTATGGATTGTAGGCTAGGGTTTAGTTAGAAGTAGAGGGCAAGTAGATCTCGAAGGTTTCAGCCGAAAAGTACTCGACGACTATGAAAACTAGGGTTTGCAGACAATGATTCAGTTGATTCTTTGTCCCTCGACTCCCCCTTATATATGAGGTGGAGCCGAGGGATCCGTGCTATACAAGTTTACATAGTCCGGGACGGTTTCTAACTCATCCCGCCAGATCACAAACAACACTTCCTATTACAACTCTATCTTTCCTTAGTAAATCTTGGGCTCCCGAATCTTCTTATTCTTCGGGTATTGGGCTTCCAGTAAACCCCGGGTACCATCTTCGGCAGGCCCATTTGGGATGCCTATGTCACAGCCGGTGGCAGCCAGGCCTCAAGGGAATCTACTGGCTATTAAGGTACTCCTTTTAATAGAGCACCGGAGCAAAGCATTAACACTTGGTTAAAATATGTGATCCTCATATCACAGCTTTCCCCTCCGGTTGTCCCAATTTCTGTCACTTTGGGGCCTCGGGTTCCGGACAGCAATATGTGCAAACAACTTGTAGATACAATCTAAGCAATAATTATAGAGCTTAAATCTAAGATCATGCCACTCGGGCCCTAGTGACAAGCATTAAGTATAACAAGATTGCAGCAACAATAACTTCACAAACTTTATAGATAGACTAATCATAATGTATCATCCATCGGATCCCAACAAACACAACACCGATTACATCAGATGGATCTCAATCATGTAAGGCAGCTCATGAGATCATTGTATTGAAGTACATGGGAGAGAGAGTACCAACTAGCTACTGCTAGAACCCGTAGTCCATGGGGGAACTACTCACGGAGCATGATGGAGGCGGTGGCATTGATGGAGATGGCTTCCGGGGGCACTTCCCCGTCCCGGCAGGGTGCCGGAACAGAGAGTTATGTCCCCCGAATTGGAGTTTCGCGATGGCGGCGGCGCCCCTGGAGTCTTTCTGGAGTTTTGTCAATCCGTGTCGCATTTTTAGGTCGAAAGGGATCTTATATGCGAAGAGGCGGCGCAGGAGGGGCACCAGGGCGCCCTCCCCATAGGCCGGCGCGGCCAGGGGCATGCCCGCGCGGCCCTATGGTGTGGGGGCCCTGGGCCTCCTCTCCGTCTCCCCTTTGGTGTCCTGGTCCGTCTCGGTGAATTATGATGTTTGGTCTTCGTTTCGTCGAATTCCGAGAATATTGCCCGAACAGCCTTTCTGGAGCAGAAAACAGGAACTGGCACTTCGGCATCTTGTTAATAGGTTAGTTCCGTAAAACGCATAAAAACATTATAAAGTGTGAGCAAAACATGTAGGTATTGTCATAAAACAAGCATGGAACATCAGAAATTATAGATACGTTGGAGACGTATCAGCATCCCCAAGCTTAGTTCCTACTCACCCTCGAGTAGGTAAACGATAAAAAGAATAATTTTTGTAGTGACATGCTACTTACATAATCTTGATCATACTATTGTAAAGCATATGAGATGAATGAAGTGACTCAAGGCAACGATCTATACTTGCTAACAAATAGATAACATATAGCAAAACTTTTCATGAATAGTACTTTCAAGACAAGCATCAAAAGTCTTGCATAAGAGTTAACTCATAAAGCAATAAGTTCAAAGTAAAGGCATCGAAGCAACACAAAGGAAGATTTAAGTTTCAGCGGTTGCTTTCAACTTTCAACATGCATATCTCATGGATAATTGTCAACACAAAGTAATATAATAAATGCAAATAAGCAAGTATGTAAGAATCAATGCACAGTTGACACAAGTGTTTGCCTCTAAGATGGAAGGAAGTAGGTAAACTGACTCAACATAAAGTAAAAGAAATGCCCTTCGCAGAGGGAAGCAGGGATTAAATCATGTGCTAGAGCTTTTCAAGTTTTGAAATCATAAAAAGAGCATAAAAGTAAAATTTTGAGAGGTGTTTGTTGTTGTCAACGAATGGTAGTCGGCACTCTAACCCCCTTGCCAGACAGACCTTCAAAGAGCGGCTCTCATGATGTAGTTTATTTTTATTTTTGGGTGACACTCCTTCCAACCTCTGCTTTCACAAGCCATGGCTAACTGAATCCTCGGGTGCCTTCCAACAATCACATACCATGAAGGAGTGTCTATTTATTTTAGTTTTATTTAGAGATGACACTCCTCCCCACCTTTGCTTTCTCAAGTCATGGCTAACCGAATCCTCGGGTGCCTTCCAACATTTCACATACCATGGAGGAGTGTCTATTTGTGATTAATTAGGGCTGGGAACCCCGTTGCCAGCTCTTTTTGCAAAATTATTGGATAAGCGGATGAAGTCACTAGTCCATTGGTGAAAGCTGCCCAACAAGATTGAAAGATAAAACACCACATACTTCCTCATGAGCTATAAAACATTGACACAAATAAGAGATGATAAATTTTGAATTGTTTAAAGGTAGCACATGAAGTATTTACTTGGAATGGCAGGAAATACCACATAGTAGGTAGGTATGGTGGACACACATGGCATAGGTTTTGGCTCAAGGTTTTGGATGCACGAGAAGCATTCCCTCTCAGTACAAGGCTTTGGCTAGCAAGGTTGTTTGAAGCAAACACAAGTATGAACCGGTACAACAAAACTTCCATAAAAACATATTGCAAGCATTATAAGACTCTACACTGTCTTCCTTGTTGCTCAAACACTTTTACCAGAAAATATCTAGACCTTAGAGAGACCAATCATGCAAACCAATTTCAACAAGCTCTATGGTAGTTCTCCACTAATAGGTTCAAACTACATGATGCATGAGATTAAACATGATCTACTTGAGAGCTCAAAACAATTGCCAAGTATCAAATTATTCAAGACAATATGAGGCATTTTCTGTTTCCAACCAAATAGCAATAAATGCAACAACTTCCAATTTTTGTCATTGAACATTAAAAGTAAAAAGAAGAACACAAGTGTTCATATGAAAAAGCGGAGCGTGTCTCTCTCCAACACAAGGATTGCTAGGATCCGAATTTATTCAAACATAAACAAAAAAAAAACACACAGACGCTCCAAGTAAAGCACATAAGATGTGACCGAATAAAAATATAGTTTCAATAGAAGTGACCTGATAAATTGCTGATGAAGAAGGGGATGCCTTGGGCATCCCCAAGCTTAGACGCTTGAGTCTTCTTGAAATATGCAGGGATGAACCACGTGGGCATCCCCAAGCTTTGACTTTTCACTCTTCTTGATCATATATCATCCTCCTCTCTTGACCCTTGAAAACTTCCTTCACACCAAACTTCTCATAAACTTCATTAGAGGGGTTAGTACTCAAAAAACTTTAATCCACTTTAGTCCTGTAGTGACACATTGCAAGAACTCAATAAAACATTAGCTACAACTCTCCACGTCTAGAAAGCCTTGCTTAAAGTCCACAAGAGACAATGCAAAAAACAGAGTCAGAATCTGCCAAAACAGAACAGCCAGTAAAGACGGATTTTTAAGAGGTACTTCCGTTGGTCAAATCAGAAAACTCAAAACTAATGAAAGTTGCGTACATATCTGAGGAAGACGCATGTAAATTGGCAGATTTTTCTGAGTTACCTACAGAGAATCTTACCCAAATTCGTGACAGATAGAAATCTGTTTCTGCGCAGAAATCCAAATCTAGCATCAACCTTCTATTAGAGACTTTACTTGGCACAACATTGCAATAAAATAAAGATAAGGAGAGGTTGCTACAGTAGTAATAACTTCCAAGACACAACAAAAAAGTAGCAAAATAAACACATGGGTTATCTCCCAAGAAGTGCTTTCTTTATAGCCATTAAGATGGGCTCTGCAATTTTTAATGATGCTCACATGGAAAATAGAAAATGAAGCAAAAGGAGCATCAAGAAGCAAATTCAAAACACATTTAAGTCTAACCCACTTCCTATGCATAGGAATCTTGTACACAAATAAATTCATGAAGAACAAAGTGACAAGCATAAGAAGATAAAACAAGAGTAACTTCAAAAGTTTCAGCATATAGAGAGGTGTTTTAGTACCATGCAAATTTCTACAACCATATTTTCCTCTCTCATAATAATTTTCAGTAGCTTCATGAATAAACTCAAAAATATAACTATCACATAAAGCATGTTTCTCATGATCCATAAACACATAATTTTTATCAAGCTCAAAAATTGTGGGATTAAAACTTCCAAACCCACTTTTATCAATAATATAACAGGATGATTGATCATTCTCAAGAGATATGGGACTCCTAGATAAAGTTAAGAACTCTCCAATCCCATTTTCATTAGTAGTACAATTAATATTATCAAGTAACATAGGACCATCATCTAGAGCTTTATCATAAACATTTGCTAAGCAAAATTCTTTAGTACCATGCATTTCGACATCAGGCACAAACAAAGCATTATCATAAGATTTATCAAAATAGCATGGATTATCATAGATAACAGTAGCATAATTATTCTCACAAGTTTTACTCATAGGGAATATTTCAAGAGAATCCACAGGAACATAACATTCAACCTCCTTTGGTAAGCATGGAGGACAATCAAATATTGTAAGAGATAAAGAGTTACTCTCATTAGAAGGTTGGCATGGATAGCTAATCCATTCTTCCTCCTTTTGTTCATCACTCTCCTCTTCTTTTTCATCCAATGAGCTTTCAGGTTCATCAATTTCCTCCTCTTTTTCATCCAATGAGCTTTCAGGTTCATCAATTTCTTCTTCCACATGTTCCTGCAAATTGTGAGTGCATTCTTGTGCATTAATGAGTCTCTCTTTATAATCAATAATATAAGGATTATCTTTGTAACTTTCTATGCAAAAATTAAGGATACAAGAGACATAATCTTTGAGTTCCTTACAAACAACACAAGTTTCATAATTTTTAACCATGAAGGATTCTATCTCAGAGGCTCCCATAAATATGACAAATTGTTCTACTTTTCGAACCCCAGATGAATATAGTTATTCCAATTGTAGTTCATAATTAAAACTTCTTCACTAAAGCCACATTGGAATTTAAGATGTTTAGTATCCTGTTGAGAGCAACAGTTTATATCATGGCGTTTAAGCAAGATTTTAGCAATTGTATTCAAAGTTTCTATCACAGCACTCATCACTTCACCCGCTCTTAATTTTCTATAATTATTATATAATTCTATAAGCTCCAACATGGTTATGCGTTCTTCCATAACAACAGTTTTAAATTTTTCGATTTTTCAAATTTTATGGATTTTTGGGTATATAAGAAAAATAAAACAAGACAAAAAGAAACTAAGCAAAAGTAAACTAAGAAAAATAATACTAGACAGAAATAAACTAAGCACAAATAAACTAGACAAAAGTAAACTAAGTAAAACAAAATAAAATAAAATAAAAACAGAGAGAGATGTAGTGTTGTGGGTATACTTCATGGGTGTACCATCGACAGTGCCTAGATTCGGCAAACCCGGGTGGCCCATAGATGATGATGAGGCATGTGGCCCATCGGGCGGCCCAGTTGCTGTTGATCCTGAAGGATGAAGTCCGGCCCAGGATAGGGGAGCCGGATCTGACCGACCTCTAGAGGAACCCGGATCCATGAAGGCCCATTAGGAACCCAGATCCGGTACAACGTATAAGGGAAGGCGGATCCTTGACGTGCACGGCAAGACATTGTACCGTAGTTAGGCAACCCTGTAATCCGGCTAGGACTCTCCGTGTAAACCCTAGATCCGAGCGCCTTTATAAGCCGGATCCCGGGAGCCCTAGATGACAAGGTATCAACTTGTCAATGCCTATGGATTGTAGGCTAGGGTTTAGTTGGAAGTAGAGGGTAAGTAGATCTCGAAGGTTTCAGCCGAAAAGTACTCGACGATTATGAAAACTAGGGTTTGTAGACAATGATTCGATTCCTTCTTCGTCCCTCGACTCCCCCTTTATATAGGAGGTGGAGCCGAGGGATTCGTGCTATACAAGTTACAGAGTCCGGGACGGTTTCTAACTCACCCCGCCAGATTACAAATAACACTTCCTATTACAACTCTTAACTTTCCTTAATATAGCTTGGGCTCCCGGATCTTCTTATTCTTCGGGTAGTGGGCCCCCAGTAAACCCCGGGTACCATCTTCGGCAGGCCCATTTGGGATGCCTATGTCGATAACCCGAGATTTTGCTTGAATCGTAGAATCGGGAAAATCTCCTTTGTTTATTTTTATTCGAAAGCTTTAACTTTTTTTTATATTTCCTCACATAAAATTCTATATTGTACAGGGATAATGGTAGTTGGGGCTAGTTCATCTGACGGATCAGGTACTAGTTAACTGCTCTAGTGGCAATCCGCAAAAACCTACTTCAAAATCACGTCCCTGGACATGATCTCGGGATACTGGTGTAAACTTCGACAGGTGCCGCTTAAGGTCTTACCATTCTATCGAGTCCCAGTCAAATTTATCGGGTACCTAACGCGTCCGTTAGGATTTTTCTTCGTATCTGTTGATACGGATAAAAGTAGCAGAGCGCAGTCTTCGGCGATGCCACGCCCAGCATAACGGATCTGGGGTCTTACCTTCGCAAATTTGCAGCATTCAGAAATTGATCGCAACTTTGGTGTTCTGAGAATATATTGTCGAGTGCTTTTCCGGCTGTTGGAATGGCACATTTTATCGAGTCAAATATGATTTATATTGCTCTCCCGATGGGAGTATATGTAGAGTTAGTTATAACTCGAAATATACTCTCTTGCTTTTCTATTTTTCCTTTGTTAATTTCATCGGGCACGCGAACAGCGTTCCCGATGGGAGTAACTCGAGGCTACAACCAAGAACTTGTGCTTGGTTGTAGGCTCGACATTTTAGTCCACCTTGTCGCTATATTGTCATTATTTCCCAATATGATCTCTCTCTTCTTTTTTTATCTCTCGGGTGCGCGAACAGCACTCCCGATGGGAGTAGCCCCCGAGGCTACAACCAAGGACTTGTGCTTGGTTGTAGGCTCCCGCAATTTCTATATTGCCATACTCGAAATTTTACTTTTTATCGAAGTAGCCCCCGAGCGTTTGGGCAAAAACTTGTATTTGATCAAAGGCTCCCGAAGTATTTAATAATTCCTCCTGTCGCCAATCTTCTTTTATTTTTCTTGTCGACATGCTTCCCTTAAACAAAATTGCTTCATCTCTGTTAGTAGTCTTGATTTTTCTGCCTTGTGGGTCCATTGTTTCCACCATGTTGACACGTCGTGCAAGTGGGGGACACACGTCCTCCGCTTTTTCTGGCGCACGTACGGTAACGCCTATCTCAGTAAAAATACCTTTTTACCCTTGTATCTAGAAGATCTTTTTTTCACCACACGATTTCTTCATCCAACGGCGCACTGCTTCACCCGATTCTTATATAAACCTTTCTTCAACCTCCGTTCGCTCCCTCGCTTGCGCCGCTCATCTGTTCCTCTTCGCAAAAGCTTCCTCTGCGCCCAACTCTCTCTGATCTTCCGCACTCACGAGCATTGCTCTGCCCATTGCCGTTGATGCCACCACGCACGCGACTCACTCGCCACAGTACTCCGGAATCCAAGATGGCCGCCGAGGATCTTGAGTGGGAGAGATCTAAAATCTCCAACCAGGACACCAATATGCTGAAGAGGCTTGGCCTCATGAAGAAGGAAGACGCCATCCGCTTTCCCAGCGAAGAAAGCTACCCCAAGCCTCCCATGGAGTATCGGGTTAGTTTCGTTGATCACCTCATCCGCGGCCTTTCGACCCCAATTCATGATTTCCTCCGCGGCCTTCTTTTTGTTTACGGGATTCAACTGCACCAGTTGACCCCCAATTCCATCCTCCACATTTCCATTTTCATCACACTCTGCGAATGCTTCCTCGGAATCCCTCCTAATTGGGCTCTGTGGAAACGCATTTTCTGCCTCCGCCGCAATGGCTCCCACAACGTCACCTATAACATAGGCGGCGTTGTTATCTGTGTCCGAACTGATGTCGATTATTTCGACGTCAAATTTCCTGATTCTGTCCAAGGATGGCGCAAAAAGTGGCTCTACATTCATGAAGAAAGCGCCAACTCTGTTGAACACAACATAATTCCTTTCGACGGAAGTGCCAGAATTCAGCGTCGCCGCTCCTGGGATGCCGAAGCTTCCGAAGAAGAGAAAAAGGCGACAGAGGCACTCATGTCTCGTATTCATCAGCTTCAAAACACTCGAGGCAAAGAGCTGTCTGGTGTTCAAATCACTGCCTACTTCCTTAGGATTAGAGTGCAGCCTCTTCAGGCTCGCAAAAATCCCCTTTGGACATATTCTGGTGAAAACGACGCCAACAGAATCTCCAGTGATCTTTCTGCAAAAGACTTGGAGAAGTTGATTCGAAGAGTTTCTCGCCTGGGTAAGGACCCTATTCCTTCCTCTTGTCGCGTGGAACCATACAGCTCCGCCAATCCACTCCCCGAGGTATTTTGTCTTCTCGAGTTTCTGTCTTGTTCCGCACTTTCTCTGCATCTCATTGTATTGGTATCTCTTTAATTTTCCTTTTGTCATTATTTTTTACAGAACCATCCTACTATGACTTCCCTTCCTCCTCTTCCTGAGGATGGAGAAGTCAAAGAACAGGCTATCGTTGCCGAAGATACTCAAGGTTCTTCTATTCCCGAAAGTGAAGTCGCGGGTTCTCACAAATCTGCGGCTTCCCGTGAAAAAGAAATTGAGTCTGAAGCCAGTGAGTCGACGCAATCCCTTCCTCCTGCTGTTTCTCCAAGGAACAAAAGGAAAAGGAATGATGCCGAGGATTCTGGCACCTCTAAGGCTGAAGAAGTTGTTCCTTCTCATCCGAAGGCAGCTTATGATCCTTATATTGAATCCCTCGTCAGCTCGTAAGTCGTCTTTATTTCTCCCTATTTTTGTACTCGAAATATTTATCTTGCCTTGCTTTTTATGCTGCCGATTTTTTGATCAACAGTGATGACGAGGAAGAAGTACCAACTACTGACGTGGCTCCTCGGACAAGCACGTCACGTACTGTACTTGCCTCAGACACGCTAGTTGAAGGAGAAGAAACCTCGCCTCCTCAACAAAACGTCGTCACCACAACTCCACCAGCAAGCCCCCTTGCTCCTTCACCAAAAAGGTCAAGGGTTGAAAAGATTGTTGAACCTGCCCCTCAGTTGGGCAGTTCGTCGACTCTGCTCTTAGATGATGTAAGCTTGTCGACATCTATATTTTCCTTATTTTGTTTTTTTACGCCTTCACTCTCTTTTTCATGCCGATGTTTCTCTTCTTTGTGTTCGTCTTGAATAGCCCATGATCAAAGAGCTTCTCCGCATCGGATCCCAATTTATTGGGTACCGTGAATATGCTAACAGAGCCGAAGGTAACGACTTTTATACTTGCCGTTTTTCCTCGACTTTTTGCTCCTGTTGCTTGTCGCGATTTTTGATCTTTCTTCTCTCTTTTTTCATATCTCGACAGAGAAGCTTGCAGAGGCCAACGAACGTGCCGACACACTTGCTCAAAAACTTGAGCAAAGTGAAGCAGCTCACAAGAAAGCCGAACTCGCTGCTAGCGAAGCCAAGGCCGAAGCTGATGAAGCCAAGGCGAAAGCTGCTGGTGTCGAGGATCTGCAGAAAAAACTTGAGGATGCTACATCTGCCTTAGACGAGCACAAAGCTGCGCAAGCTTCTCGTGAACAAGGGATCCTCAAGCGCCTGAAAACCCAAAGTCGCCGCACTTTCAGTAATATTGCTGACCCCTTCTATTTTTATGAGAATCATTGTTTCTTGTTGCTTGACCAACGCTTTGTTTCTTTGACAGCCCAAACAAACCAAGACTTTGATCTGACGAATCCTGCCGATGACCCTCTCCTTGACGCACTTTCTTATCTGGAGCTTCATGGGTCCGAGATTCGTGAGGGCGTGTCAAATGCTAATGCGGTATTGTCGGCATTGTTCCCCTACTTCTTCCCGAAGAAAGAGGAGCCCGCGACTTTCCTTAACCTTGCCAAGATGTTCAATTCACCGGAAGACCTTGGACTGAAGATGCGCCAAGAAAATATGAAGGTTACCGTTGAAAACACTGTCGCTTTGGTTGCTGACAGTCAACAGACTATTGACTGGATGAAAGTTGGCGACACCGAGCAGATAGAGCAATCAAGGTGGAAGTCGCTGATTAAGGCAGCCAAGCCCAATACAAAGAAGATCTTGGCCTATCTCGGGATTAAACCAGCGTCGACTCCCAGCTCATCAAGGCCGGAGGTCTAGTTGCATGCCTTTGTTTTTCTTTCTATGTTTCTTTTGCTCTTGTCGCCAAAGTAGTCATTTGGCGACACGTACTTCCTTAGCTCTTCTGTAATGCCTTTGTAAATATTCCGAGAAATTAATGAAAAACTCTATCTTTGCTTGCTGTTTGATGTTGTCTTGTTTAAATTTCAGTTGATATTTGATAACTATACTCCATCTTCCGCTCCTCCCAATATTTCGCCTTCTTCTTCTCGCTCGAGGAGAGCTTTTGCTGATACTGCACCTGTCGACGATACCTTGTTGCAAGAACTGGATGAGCTTCGACAGCAACTTCAGTATGCGAAGAAGCAAACACTTGTGATGATGGAGCAATCTCGTAAGTCATCTGAAGCCGAAAAAATTGCTCTTCAGCAAGCTCGCGAGGCCGTGGCTGCTAAGGAAATTGCTGCTTCCGAGGCTGAAAAGGCAACTACTCGAGAAAATTTCATGCTCGAATTAATGAATGAGGCCAGTGCAGATATGTCGGGTATGCTTGTTTCATCCTCCGATATCTTTCATTTTCATGCTATGTCTCTTAAAGGTTTCCACTTCGTTGTTTTGATAGGTTCCTTTGCGATGCTTTGCCGAGGAAGAGAGGGTAAATGCTAGGACGAACCTCCTTGTTAACCTTTCCCTGGACCATGGTTCTTTGTTTTGGGCTACCCCAGAGAGGACCCGCCAAATTGTCAGATTTCAAGATCGCACCTCTCAAACTCGCGATTTCCTTGACTTCTGTACCAAGACCTTGTCCATGGTTTACAACTCCATGTTTCCTCGGAACGTCCAACCAAAAACTCTTCCTGAATTGATGGAAAGATTCAAGGATGCTCGCAGTATCCATGATTTTGTCAAAGCTCAACTGGTAGCTGGCGCCAGATTTGCTCTTATCATGCTCCAGATCTGCCACTCAAATCTTGACCTTACCCAAGTTGTCGCGAAAGTTCATCAGAAGGTAAAACGTCGAAGAGTTGGTATTGACCGAATTAACACAAAAGTTTCGCACATGTAGCCGAAGAAATGATTGAAGACCTTCTTCGGATGGACGCCGACTTTTTGCCGATGGTCACTATGCTGATTTTCTTGGCGCTGCTCTGAAGAAAACAGAGTTACCCTTGATGACATACTTTGAATCAAGACTAGTTATTTTCCTCCTGTAGATAATTCTTCTTTGTAACCCATGACTGTGATTATATTGTGAAGCAATCATTATATTTGTATGTTTGTCTAGCCCCCAGGTATTTCGGTGACTCTTTACCGTATTTGTATATTGCGAGGTTTTGAACCAAGGCATTTATGTATTTATGGCGAATATGAGCCCCGAGCTTCTTTATTGAGTACTATTTTGTATTTTCTTGACTCACGAGGTATTTTAATACCAAGGCAAGGTTTTTTCTTTTTTGATGAACTGTATTGAAATTCGTCGGAGCGAAGACTTTGAATATGTCGATAAAGAGAAAGGTATATTGACACTATCTTTATTATATTGCAGCACCGCGAGCCCGCCTCATTAAAAACCTTTCCCGGCCCCACTCGGTGCCCCGAAAAAGGAAAAGAGTGCGTCTGAAAACTCGCGGGCGTTTCAGTACATTGAAGTTTTACAAGGACTATATTTCGACTCTAGGCATAGAACCGCCTGAGTTGCGCCACGTTCCAGGGGTTTGGCTCCTCCACCCCTGTCTTCTTGTCCTTTATCCTGTATGCTCCTCCTCCGATTACTTCCGTGACAATGTAAGGGCCAAGCCACGGTGACTCGAGTTTTTCATGACTTTTTTGCGTGAGCCGAAGAACTAAGTCTCCCACCTGGAAAGATCTTGGCCGCAAACGTCGACTGTGGTAATTCTTCAAGTCCTGTTGGTATTTGGTTACCCGAGACAGTACTTCATCTCGAGCTTCATCAAGTGCGTCGACATCATCTTCTAGCGCTTTTCTCGACACTTCTTCGTCGTATTCGACGACGCGTGGAGAGTTGTGCTCTATCTCGATTAGTATCTTTCTGCTCCATGAACCAAGAAAAACGGAGTTTCTTGTGTTGCTGTGTTTGGTGTTGTTCGGATGCTCCACAACACACTTGGTAGTTCTTCTGGCCAGGTATGTCGAGCTTTCTCCAGTGGTCCTAACAAGCGTTTCTTGATGCCATTGCAGATGATGCCATTGGCTTTCTCGACTTGCCCATTGGTTTGAGGATGTGCAAGCGCGCAAAGTGCAACTTGATACCCACCTCTTCGCAATAATCTTTGAATTCACGGGATGTGAAGTTCTGCCGTTGTACGTGACGATCTTTGTGGGGCACTCCAAATCTGAAGACGAGGCCTTTTATGAATTTTACTGCGGATGCTCCGTCTGGTGAATTTATCGGCTTCGCCTCTATCCACTTTGTAAATTTGTCGACAGCTACTAGCATATACTCCTTTCCTCCTGGCCAGGATTTGTGTAACTTGCCCACCATATCAAGTCCCCATTGAGCAAAGGGCCATGACAATGGTATTGGTGCTAGCTCTGCTGCTGGAGAGTGAGGTTTTGCGGCAAACCTTTGACACGCGTCGCAAGTTCTTACTATGTCCTTGGCGTCCTCGATTGCTGTCAACCAGTAGAATCCTGCCCGAAAAACCTTGGCTGCAATAGCTCGACTACTTGCGTGGTGGCCACATATTCCTTCGTGTACGTCCTTCAGAATTATTCTTCCTTCTTCGGGTGTAACACACCTTTGCAAGACGCCTGAAATACTTCGCTTATACAATTCTCCTTTGACCACCGTGAAAGCTTTGGAGCGTCGAATTACTCGTCTTGCCTCAACTGGATCGTCGGGTATTTCTTTCCTGAGGATGTATGATATGTACGGCTGCATCCACGGTATCTGTATCACCATGACCAGGTCCTGATCTTCTTCTTCTTCCTCTTGCTTTTCCTTGGTAGCCCCCGAGGGTTTCTTCTCCTTCTTTTTTGATTTTGTCGACTTGGTGGATCTCTCTGTTATCTCTTCCCAGAATACACCTGGCGGGACTGCAAGGCATTGTGACCCGATGTTTGCAAGAACGTCGGCTTCGTCGTTGCTCAATCTACTGATATGATTTACTTCGCATCCATCGAACAACTTCTCGAGCTCGTTGTACACCTCCTTGTATGCCATCATGCTATCATTGACTGCGTCACATTGGTTCATAACTTGCTGAGCCACCAACTGTGAGTCGCCAAAGATTTTTAGTCGAGTTGCACCGCAGGCTTTCGCCATCTTCATCCCGTGTATGAGAGCCTCATATTCTGCTTCATTGTTGGATGCGTTAGGGAACGTCATCCGAAGGATGTACTTCAACTTGTCGCCTTCAGGTGATATGAGTACTACTCCTGCGCCAGCTCCTTCTAGTCTTTTGGACCCGTCAAAGTTCATGGTCCAGGTTCTCGACAAGTCTGGAGGTCCTGTGTTTTGCAACTCCATCCACTCTGCGATGAAGTCCGGCAGTACTTGCGACTTGATTGCTTTCCTTTTTTCATACGTGATGTCCCGAGGGGAAAGTTCTATTCCCCAAAGGGAGACACGACCCGTAGCTTCTGGATTGTTCAGTATATTTGACAAGGGAGCTTCATTGACCACTATGATCGGGTGTGCCGAAAAAATAGTGGCGCAATTTTCGTGCTGTTGTGAACACTCCATATGCTATCTTTTGGTACTGAGGGTACCTTTGTTTTGAAGGTGATAAAACTTCGCTGACGAAGTATACTGGCCTCTGCACGCCATGGAGTTTTCCTTCTTCTTCCCTTTCGACAACTAGCACCGTGCTCACCACTTGGGGCGTGGCTGCGATATACAGCAGGAGGGGTTCCCGTTCTTTTGGCGCCACCAAAATTGGTGGTGTCGAGATTGTGCGCTTCAAATCCTCGAAAGCTCTGTCGGCTTCTTCGTTCCACTGGAATTTATCTCCTTGCTTTATCAGAGCGTAGAATGGTAACGATTTTTCTCCCAGCCTAGCGACGAATCTGCTCAAAGCTGCGACTCGCCCCGTTAGCTGTTGTATCTCCTTCAACTTTGTTGGCTTCCTCATTGTTACGATAGTTTGTATTTTGTCGGGATTTGCTTCAATCCCTCTTGCTGAGACTAGAAACCCCAGAAGTTCTCGTGCTGGGACGCCAAAGGAACACTTCGTCGGGTTCAGCTTCAGGCAGAATTTGTCGAGGTTGTCAAAAGTTTCTTTGAGATCCTCGATCAGTGTTGTCCCCTTTTTTGACGTTATGACGACATCGTCGATGTATACTTGCATGTTTTTTCTGATCTGTGTCGCCAAACACTTCTGCATCATTCTCTGATATGTTGCTCCCGCATTTTTTAGACCGAAGGGCATTGTTCTGTAGCAAAACACGCCGTAAGGTGTAATAAACGCGGTCTTTACTTCATCTTCTTCTTTCAATCTGATCTGGTTATAACCAGAATATGCATCCAGGAAGGAAAGACGTTCACATCCAGCCGTGGAGTCGATAATTTGATCGATCCTCGGGAGGGGAAAGTGATCCTTTGGACAATGTTTATTGAGACACGTAAAGTCGACGCACATGCGAAGGACCTTAGTGTTTTTCTTCGGCACCAAAGACTGGGTTTGCTACCCATGTGGCTTACGTGAATATCTCTTTGATAAAACCAGCTTCTCGTAGTCGATTGATTTACGACAGCATGGCCTTGCGGTTTGGTTCGAAAACGCCGCAAAGGTTGTTTGATTGGTCTCGCTCTTTGGATCCAAGTTTAGGTGGTGCTCGGCAAGTTCCACAGGTACTCCTGGCATGTCAGCTGGACACCATGCGAAGATTTTCCAGTTCTCACGGAGGAACTCGACGAGCGCACTTTCCTATGCGATATCCATGTCGTTTGCGATAGATGTCGTCTTTTTCGGGTCTGTCGGGTGAATCTGCACTTCTTTTGAATTTTTCTCGATCAAAGTTGATTCTTTGTTTGGCCTTCCAACGTCTGGCGATGCGTCGTAATCGGTCATGCTTTTTGACGCTAAGTACTCAGCTTGCATCCCGAAAGTTTCGACAGCCGGTGAAAATCCTTGTCGCACTTATCGGCTAAGGCAAAGCTTCCTTTGACTGTGATTGGTCCCTTTGGTCCGGGCATCCTCCACAACAGGTATGTATAGTGTGGCACCGCCATAAATCTAGCATATGCTGGTCGTCCCAACAGAGCGTGGTATTGCGACGGAAAATCCACGACTTCAAATTCGAGCCTCTCGATTCTATAATTTTCTCGGGTCCCAAATTGAACGTCGAGATTGATCTTCCCCAAAGGATAACTTGGTTTCTCCGGTGTGATGCCGTGGAACCTTGTGTCTGTTGGTTTCAAGTTTTCTAGGGATATGTTCATCTTCCTCAATGTATCTGCATACATAAGGTTTAAGCTGCTGCCGCCGTCTATGAACACTCGAGAGACATCAAATCCCGCGATAATCTTTGGCGGGATAAGTGCTTGACTGCCCTGGTCGAGGAACTTGCTGCGGATGATCTGCTATTGTGAAGCCGATATCTTGTCCCGACCAATTAAGGTACTCAACTGTTGGTGGAGGCATTTTCTCTGCCATAAACACACATCGTGAGATTACTTTACGAGCTCTATTGGACGGCCTTCCTTTACGAATCATCGACACCTTTGCTCCGTTGGAGTTAGGATCAACATAAGGTGGTGGTGGAGGTGCTGCCGCTATTCTGAGCTGATGCCGATTGTCCTCTGTAATCGCGGGAGGAGGCGGCAAGTGAATCTCGCTTCTGGGTTCTCGAGGATTTCTCTGTGCTGCCCGCGCGTTAGCGTTCTCTGCATACCGCAACATTGCCTGAAAATTTCGACGGTCTTTTACGCAAGTGCCACGACTGTCTTTTACCGTTCTTTGTCGAGGAAAAAGTGCATCTGGCACGGTCCATTCATCATCTCTTCAGGGGATACGAAAGGCCTTGGGAACCTAGGCCCACTATTTTGCCTATTGCGTGAATCATCCCTGTTATCACCTCGCTGTTCATTGCTTCTCTGGTAATCATCTCTGTTGCTTCCTCCTGTATTTGTCCGAAAACCTGCCGAAATTTGTCCTGGAGCGTCATAGTTACGACCGCCGAGGAAATCTTCGCCTCGGTTGATAGTTTCGACCACGGTCCTCCTCTGGCGACCTGTGCCGTTTGTTATGGACAGCGTCTTCTCCATCTGCCCATTTATTTGCTATCTCCATTAACGCGGATACTGTCTTTGGATTGGTCCTTCCCAAGTCCTCGACAAAATCTCCACGCCTGACTCCTGCGACAAACGCATCTATTGCTCTCTCATCAGATATATTTTCTGCCGAGTTTTTGATGATATTCCACCTTTGGATGTACTTTCTCATTGGCTCATCCGGCTTTTGTCGACATGCTCTCAACTCTTCTAACGACGCGGGTTTTTTGCACGTGGATCTGAAGTTCTTGACGAACAAGTCCTCGAAACTTTCCCAGCTGTCGATGGATCCTGGAGTGAGTTTCTTTATCCAAGATCGTGCGGCTCCACTCAAATGCACCTGGATGCTTTGCATAGCTGTTGCCCTAGTTCCTCCTGTCAGCTTCACCGTCTCCAGATAGTCGACTAGCCAATCCTCTGGATCTTGGAGGCCGTCGAACTTCTTGAAATTATCGGGTAACTTGAATCCTGAGGGGACTCGAGTTTTTCGGACTCTCCTCGTGAAGCATGGTAAGCCGCACATATCCTCGTCGTTAAGTTCTGGAGATTGCCGATGATCCCTTCTGCTTTGCCGCGCTCTGTCGACCCTTGCTTGTGCTGCTGTGTCCCTTGCTCCACTTGGTCCTTGAGTCTTGCCGCTGTTCTTCTTTGCAGGTCGTGGACTATTTTGCCTTGCCGCTCCTTCGGGAGGCGTTGATATGTCCCCATAGCTCCAACTCCTGCTACCGCCATATTGTACAGTGTTTCCCTTGGATCACCTGGAGGTGGTTTAGATGCAAGGATAAAAGCATGTGTCGCCATATACCCAGCCTCTGGTGTCTTAGGGATGATGTTTCCTCTTGTATCTATCGACATGAAGGACATGTCGAGGTTTTGGACCAAGTGTTCTCTTTCTGCTTCGGGTATGTGTTGCAGCCTTGATCTTGCTCTGTTCCGCGCCTCCCTGTGGCTATCACCCGTAGTTCTAGATTGTCGACTTAGATCTGCCCTTCTCCTGCTGGATGCAGAAGCTGCCTCCTTTCTCCTGTTCAACTCAGCTGTCTGTTTTTCCGATTCCCTGGCAGCTCGTGCGAGCCTATATTGATATGCTTGTAATTCCTCTGGTGTGGCCATGGTAGCCATTGGTTCTGTACCGTTCATAGCTCTCGCGGCTCTGTCCCACGCTGCTTGTGAAAGTTGAACTCTATCTCGCGGCTCTGGCCCGACGTATTTGTTGCCCAGGCCTTGTCGCAGATTGGAGGGATCGACGTATGGATTTCCCAGACTGTCGAAAGCCTCAGATGTTTTCTCTTGATCTTCAATGGCATAAATCTGATGATACTTTGTACTCAGATCTATGTTGGGTTTGGTGACATCATCGTTGAGATTGATGAAGACCTTGCCCACTGTGATAGATTTGTCGATGAAGTCATAGCTGTCGACATCGCTGGAGCCATCACTTATATATGAGTCCGCAGATGACTCAAACGACATGTCGCTGAAGATCTTGGCGAGTTTCTCTCTTGCTCTGGTGCTGACGTAGCGTGTCGCCGAAGTTTCTTCTTCTCCTGACTCGGTTGACGGTGCATAGCTTGAAAAATCAGAATCGACCGCCGACGATCCCGACGAAATCGGAATTTCGACACGATACGATCCCTCCTTCTCGACGCGAAAGTGAAACCTTCCGAACGTCATCTCCATGGGCTCCGCCAGATACGCATATGCATCCAAACGGGAGGGTGGGTGAGGAACAAAATCGACAAGACCAGCAGCGATCTGTTTACCTCGATCCATTATGTTGCTTGCGATTGACGATGTCGAAGATCTTGAGCGTGCCAGCGAGATTAGATCCTTACGACTCTAGTTCCCACAGACGGTGCCAATTGACAAGGTATCAACTTGTCAATGCCTATGGATTGTAGGCTAGGGTTTAGTTGGAAGTAGAGGGTAAGTAGATCTCGAAGGTTTCAGCCGAAAAGTACTCGACGATTATGAAAACTAGGGTTTGTAGACAATGATTCGATTCCTTCTTCGTCCCTCGACTCCCCCTTTATATAGGAGGTGGAGCCGAGGGATTCGTGCTATACAAGTTACAGAGTCCGGGACGGTTTCTAACTCATCCCGCCAGATTACAAATAACACTTCCTATTACAACTCTTAACTTTCCTTAATATAGCTTGGGCTCCCGGATCTTCTTATTCTTCGGGTAGTGGGCCCCCAGTAAACCCCGGGTACCATCTTCGGCAGGCCCATTTGGGATGCCTATGTCACTAGAGGCACAACCACAACTCATTGTAACATCGCGAAAGAGCCCAGATAATTCCAGACAAGCAGCAGTAGGCCCTGTCATCGCGCAGGTGTTCCGAAGCTGGGTAAATCGCGTACCACCGTCCCGTGTGCACTCCGCCCTATGGCCCCTACTTCTTCTCCCCCTCGTGAGGATCCCTCCTCCGAGGCACCGTCGATTAGGCAACGACAGTTGGCGCCCACCGTGGGGCCTGCGGCGTCTGGAGGCCGGAATCGGGAGGGTTCCGCCATGGGAAACTACGACGACACCACCGCAGTGGGGCGCGTCCTTTACGCCGGAAATCTGCCGTTCGTCCCTCCAGATGAGTGCTGGATTCCGGCTAAGACAAACCCCGTCAAGCTCTCCATCGTCCCAGTTGGCGGCATACACATCTTCATCGGGGAAACCGTCGATTCCGACGGAAACCCGCTGGTAAGTAACGCTGACGCGACCGCCGCTGAGCAGGACGCAGTCGCGAAGATCCGATCTGAGATGCAGGAACTTCCCAAGGAAGATTCCACCTTGGATCTGGAAAAATCAAAACCCACCCAATCCGCCCCTGTGCAGGAAATAACGGTGGAAGACCAATGCAGATCCGCCTGGGTCTCCAAGGTGTTAGAGAAGCAAAGGTGTCACTTTGTACACTTCTTGGCCCATACCGCCGGAACCGCCCCTCAAGAAGACACAGCTGGTATCGAGCAGGTCGAGGCACCGGAAAACAACGCTGCTCCGGATCAGTAGGAGCCTATCGGAGAAAGCGGAACTCCAGTTGAAGAGTCGATCCTGGGCAACCTAAGCCCAATTTCCGGGGATACCCCCTCCATGGTCACTGAAGAGTTCGATCGCAAGCTGAAGGAATACGGTTACGGTGACCAACCTGAAGTTGAATCCGCCCAGCCTAAACAGGTCCTCACGACCTTGGCGGCGCTGGATCAACGCAAATCAGAAGATGAAAACACCCACTCCGATCCACAGCCATCCCGTGAAGGATCTCCACTTTTGCGGGAATGGCCGCATAAGGAAGTCCTGTCCCCTGAGGAGATGGTTGAACAAGCAGGCATGGACGCAATCTATCACTCAGATATTCTCAACAAACCCATTACTCCCGAAGACATGGAAGCGCTAGAAGCAAAAAAGACTGGAGATGCTGGCCACAGCCAAGAAATTTGCCCAAACAGCAGCCGCAATGCTTGACGAGAGGAAGGAAGCCGGGATTTTCGTCGAAGGCTTTATCCAGCGCGAGCAGGAGGTGGACGAAGGACTGGTGAAAGTCAAGCAACTCCAGAAGCATTGGGAGGACAAGATCGCTGAGGCTCAACAGGAGGTCGATAAAATCCGGCGAGAAAATATAGCTCCCCGTAAGATCACCTTCGCGACTCCGACCGAGCAGCAGCCGTACGCCACTCCAAAGGACAATATGAAGAAGGCTACGGAGATCTTGAAGAAAAAGGACGAGGAAATCGACATCAACTACGTTTGTACGCTTGTGGCTTTAGAAATGAAGTAGCAGAGCAAGGCAGACACTTCGCGCAAGTTGGAATCCAACCCGGAGCACTGCATCTCCACCGCGCAGAAGGAGGCCTACGACAATCGCCATCGTGATGACGAATCGCGAACCGGATCGTCGGAACGCAGAAGGAAAACCAGAGAACACCCAAATCCAATCCCTATACCATCAAAGATGCCTCCGTCAGATCCAAGAAAGGGAAAGGATGCAATGTACACTGGTAAGGACAAGTACCGCAATCCCTCCCCTCCGCCTAACGGATATCCGCGTCCCCCTCGCCGCCGTAGTCCAGCCGGAAACACCAGGCCCCATGGGCCTGGCGGAATCAACATCCGCGACAATGTGCCGCCCTCAAGAAATAGGAACAGGGAGCGAACGCCAGAACCCCGCCGGAGCCAGATCAACGATCGCGAGCCCGAGCCCAGGTGGAGTCAGAACGAAGAACGCGACCCGGAGCCCCGCAGGAGCCGGAACGGCCATGGTAGCCAGCGCCACGGCGAAGGCAGTCATCGAAGCCGGAGCCAGCACCGCGAGGAGCGAGGAGAGTCGGATGGCAGAAGCAAAAGGTCGGATCAGCCCCCTCGCAGGTCTCCCTCACCACCACCTAGCGGTGGAGGCGGAGGTGGAGGCGGAGGCGGCGGCCGGAGATCCCGCTCATGCTCAAAATCCCCCCGCCACGGCTCGCGTGATGCGCGGGAACGCCTCAACGAATACATAACGGACTACATCGGCCCAAAGTGCTTCGGCAGGATGATTCGAGAGGAACCAAAGCCAAGGATGAACCTCAAGCTACCCGGAAACCTGAAGCATTATGATGGCACGGAAAGGCCGGATACCTGGATCGAGGATTACTATAATGCAGTAACCTTTGCCGGAGGAACCCCTGATGACCCACAAGTATAGGGGGTGTATCGCAGTATCTTCGATAAGTAAGAGTGTCGAACCCAACGAGGAGCAGAAGGTGTTGACAAGCAGTTTCGATGAAGGATTCACTGTAAATGCTCACAGACAAGTATTCAGGGGGTTTTGATGTAGCAGTTGAATAAAGTACGAGTAAATAAAGTGCGAGAGTAACAATTGCAGCGAGTGGCCCAATCCTTTTCAGCACAAAGGACAAGCCGGTTTGTTTACTTATAATGACCAAACGTTCTCGAGGACACACGGGATTTTAGTCTAGTGCTTTCGCTACATACGGCTAATTAATCTTCATTGTTTTGATAAGTGTTGTGTGGGTGAACCTGTGCTAATGTACCGCCCTTCCTAGGACTAATACATACTTGTGATTATACCCCTTGCAAGCATCCGCAACTACAAGAAAGTAATTAAGAATAAATCTAACCACAGCCTTAAACTCTGAGATCCTGCTATCCCTCCTGCATCGATATACCAACGGGGGTTTAGGTTTCTGTCACTCCGGCAACCCCGCAATTGGCAAACGAGTACAAGATGCATTCCCCTAGGCCCATAAAGGTGAAGTGTCGTGTAGTCGACGTTCACACGACACCACTAGAAGAATGACACCACAACTTAAATATCATAACATTGAATATTACTCAACCATACTTCACTACTAACATTTAGACTTCACCCATGTCCTCAAGAACTAAACGAACTACTCACGAGACATCATATGGAACATGATCAGAGGTGATATGATGATGGATAACAATCTGAACATAAACCTTGGTTCAACGGTTTCACTCAATAGCATCAATAACAAGTAGAAATCAATACCGGGAGAGTTTCCCCTATCAAACAATCAAGATCAAACCCAAATTGCTACGGCGGTGATGATGTCCAGCGGTGGAGACGGCGGTGATGATGGTGGAGATGATGATGATGGTGATGGAGATGATGTCCAGCTCGATGACGGTGACGATGGCGTCGATTTCCCCCTCCCGGAGGGAATTTCCCCGGCGGATCTCAGCCCGCCGGAGAGCTCTTTTCTCTCTGGTGTTCTCCGCCCCGCAGAGGCGGCTGTAACTCTTCGCGAGGTACCCTCTGTGGCTTAGGTCTTCTGGACGAAGGATTTCGCGAAGAAAAGGAGGCGAGAGGGGCTGTGGGCCCCCTCCTCACCAGGCGGCGCGGCCAGGCCATGGGCCGCGCCGGCCTATGGTCTGGGCCCACCTTGGGTCCCCTCGGCTCCCCCTTCTGGCATCCTTCGTCATCTGGAAAAATAGGATTTTTGGTATAATTTCCTTCGACAGTTGATCTTCCGAAATATTGCATTCTGACGGTGCTTTTTCCAGCAGAATCCTGGCTCCGGTGCTCGATCCTCCAATAATCATGAAACATGCAAAATAGATGAAATAACATAAGTATTATGTCCAAATATGAAATATATCAATGAATAACAGCAAATTATGATACAAAATAGTGATGCAAATTGGACGTATCAACTCTCCCCAAGCTTAGACTTCGCTTGTCCCCAAGCGAAACTGAACTCGGTAAACAGGACCACATGTTTATGGAGTGAAGAGTCGATAAATAAAATACGGACAAGAAGCATCATATTCATTCACACAAGACATCCTAGTAAACAACTTCCTCGTATAACTCAACTTGAAACAAGTATAAGGTAATCACAAATAAAGGTGCATAAGAAATCATAGTTGGTGATGGCAAACTTCGTTCTTGGTCAGAGAACAATTAACAGATTATACTTATCTTATTGAGCAGCGCTCTCATGTTAAAGTTTGCGTGGCACAACTTGCATACTCAATCATAATAGTCTCCTCATGATCATTGATAACTTGCAAAGCTATATTCGTTTAGATAAAACTTGTACTAAACAAGGAAAAGTAAAAGACATGATGAAGCAAATCACAATATAATGGTTTGATCACAACTACTCAAATGCTTGCTAGAGATGGAGGGAAATAGGTTTACTGACTCAACATAAAGTAAAAAAGACAGGCCCTTCGCAGAGGGAAGCAGGGATTAAATCATGTGCTAGAGCTTTTTCAGTTTTGAAATCATATAAAGAGAATAAAAGTAACATTTTGAGAGGTGTTTGTTGTTGTCAACGACTGGTAGCGGGTACTCTAACCCCCTTGCCAGACAAACCTTCAAAGAGCGGCTCCCATTTTATTTTTGTGTGGCACTCCTTCCAACCTTTCTTTCACAAACCATGGCTAACCGAATCCTCGGGTGCCTGCCAACAATCTCATACCATGAAGGAGTGCCTTTTTATTTTAGTTTTATTATGATGACACTCCCCCCAACCTTTGCTTACACAAGCCATGGCTAACCGAATCCTTCGGGTGCCGTCCATCAATCACATACCATGGAGGAGTGTCTATTTAGTTTAATTAATTCGGGACTGGGAATCCCATTGCCAGCTCTTTTTGCAAAATTATTGGATAAGCGGATGAAGCCACTAGTCCATTAGTGAAAGTTGCCCAACAAGATTGAAAGATAAAACACCACATACTTCCTCATGAGCTATAAAACATTGACACAAATAAGATATAGTAAATTTTGAATTGTTTAAAGGTAGCACATGAAGTATTTACTTGGAATGGCAGAAAATACCATGTAGTAGGTAGATATGGTGGACACAAATGGCATAAGTTTGGGTTAAGGTTTGGATGCACGAGAAGTATTCCCTCTCAGTACAGGTCTTTGGCTAGCAAGGTTAATTAGCAAGCATAAGAGTTGAAGGAAACAACAAATATACATGTGATACAAACAATCATGCATCTTCCTTGTAAGCACAAACAATTTTAACTTCAGAATAATAAGCTATGAGCTAACAAGAAAGAAAGACAATGAAACAACTACATGTATTTCTCTTTTCTACTTAAACCTCAAAGTGTTGTTGCTATTGACCAATGCTAAGTTTGCCAAAACCAAATAGATTTATTCAATGCTCCCAAAGTGATACCAATACTAACAACAAGATAAATCATATAATAGAAACTGCAAACTAAAATAAGATGTGCAATATGTAAATGATAAGACTTCTCATTAATATTCCATAACGATAACTCACACCAAGGGATACATAGACGACTAACTAAAGGAGAGATACTTCCAAACTGCAACCCATCTTATATGATAACTTCCCTACTCATGATATGACACTACTTGACAGTAAAAAGTAAAAGGTAGTGATGATGTGATACCGCGGCACTCCCCCAAGCTTGGAACAAACCAAGGGGATGCCAATACCGATGATGAATTACTCTTTCGGCGATGGTGGTGATGAATTCCTGACAAGCTTCTCAACAAGCTCCTGAAGCTCATCAATCTTGTACGTGAGGTTGCGAATCATCTCCGAATTGTGCTCGACGCGGTTAAGAAGTATGTCCGACGGCGAGTCCCAACTCTTGGAGTTATTTCCCCAATCTTCACCCTCAGGCTTCATCCTTCCTGCAGTGTTAGAACGATCTATATCCCAATTGCTAGGCAATGCTGCCCTGGGAATCCTTTCAATTTGATTATTGAAAATTAGATTGCGGAAGGGATGGTGAGTGCCTGAGAAAGATGTCTTCGGAGCTAGGTAATGACGTGGAACTCCTCCTCCGGTGCGAATTCTTGCGCTCTTGTTTGCACTGAAGGGGTTGTCTACCACCTTGACGCTTGCGATGGTAGCACGCGGGTGTGCGCGCGAGTCTTCCTCCACCTCTTCTTCATCCTCTTCCTTGATGCTCTTGTCCTCCTCTTTCCACTCAAGATCTTGATTATCTTCATCGAAAGCTCCTTGCCCTTGTTCTTGGAGACCATGGTGCTTCTAAACTGAAAACAAATCCTGGCAGAAACAGCTCGAAACAAAACACGTCGAGAAAACGATATACAGACCTCCAGGGGTCCGGGGGATTATATAGCAAAAAATTTCATGACAAAAGGAAAGTACCAGGTCGAACCAGAGTCGGAAAGGGGCGACGAGGCGGCCAGCACATAGGGCGGCGCGGCCTAGCTGGGGCCCGCGCCGGCCTATGGCGGCACGCCCTCGTGCGTCTCCTCCACTCCGGTTCGATCTCGTAATTTTTCATATTTTCCAAAAACAGCAAAAATATTGTTCGGAAAGTAAATTGCGAACTTTTCATTACCAGTACTGTTACCTATTCAAAGTCGAGTTCTGGCGGACTGTCAATTTGTCCTTTGATGAAAGCCTCCGGTATTTCCACTCGAATAATATCAACATCAACATTATAAGAATCACCTGAGATATAATGCTTGAGTCTTTGTCCATTCACCACTTGTGTGGCATTGCCTTGGAGAGAGCTAATTTTAATTGCTCCTGAACGATACACCTCCTCAACAACATATGGTCCTTCCCATTTCGAGAGTAATTTCCCTGCAAAGAATCTGAGACGAGACCGATACAATAGGACTTTATCCCCAATATTAAATTCTCTTTTGATAATCCTTCTATCATGCCATTTCTTAACTTTCTCTTTAAAGAGTTTAGCATTTTCATAAGCTTCACTTCTCCATTCATCTAGAGAACTCAATTGCAACAACCTCTTACTACCGGCAAGTTTAGGATCTTTATTTAATTCTCTAACTGCCCAATAAGCTTTGTGCTCTAGTTCTAAAGGTAAATGACAAGCTTTTCCATAGACCATTTTATAAGGTGACATTCCCATGGGATTTTTATAAGCGGTTCTATAAGCCCATAGTGCATCCTTCAATTTACTAGCCCAATTCTTTCTAGTTTTATTAACAGTCTTTTCCAAGATAGATTTAATCTCTCTATTTGATAATTCTACTTGCCCACTAGTTTGAGGATGATAAGCGGAAGCAATTCTATGATTAATACCATATCTAGCAATAGTTTTTCTAAAACCACCATGAATAAAATGAGAACCTCCATCAGTCATAATATATCTAGGAACTCCAAATCTAGGAAAAATAATATCTAAAAGCATTCTTAAAGAGGTCTCACCATCAGCACTTTTTGTAGGTATGGCTTCCACCCATTTAGTAAAATAATCAACAGCAACAACTATATGAGTGTTACCTTCTGAAGAGGGAAAAGGTCCCATGAAGTCAAATCCCCAACAATCGAACGGTTCAATAACAAGAGTATAATTCATAGGCATTTCATTGCGTCTGGAGATATTACCAACCCTTTGGCATTCATCACAAGATAAAATAAACTTTCTTGCATCTTTGAAGAGGGTCGGCCAATAAAAACCTGATTGCAAAACCTTTTGCGTGGTTCTTTCTCCGGCGTGATGTCCTTCATAAGCACTACCATGACATTTACTCAATATCTCTTGTTGTTCATATTCGGGAACACATCTTCGCAGAATACCATCCACTCCTTCTTTATATAGGTGTGGGTCATCCCAGAAATAATGCCTCAAGTCATAAAAGAATTTCCTTCTTTGCTGAGCTGAAAAGGTTGGAGGCAAGTACTTGAAAACAATAAAGTTAGCATAATCAGCATACCAAGGACTGTCTCGCGAGCTCACCTTTATTGCAGCCAATTGTTCATTTGGAAAACTATCATTAACAGGAACAGGATCATAAGCAATGTTTTCCAATCTAGACAAATTATCAGCAACATGATTATCAGCACCTTTCCTATCTACAATATGTAAATCAAATTCTTGCAACAGAAGTACCCATCTAATAAGCCTTGGCTTAGCATCTTTCTTTTGCATAAGGTATCTGATTGCAGCATGATCAGTATGAATAGTAACTTTTGAATCAACAATATAAGATCTAAACTTATCACAAGCAAAGACTACAGCTAACAATTCCTTTTCAGTAGTAGCATAATTTCTTTGAGCAGCATCAAGAGTTTTACTAGCATAATGAATAACATTCAATTTTTTGTTTACTCGCTGTCCAAGAACAGCGCCTACAGCAAAATCACTAGCATCACACATAATTTCAAATGGTAAGTTCCAATCAGGAGGTTCAACTATAGGAAGCGATTGTTAAGGCTTTCTTTAGAGTTTCAAAAGCTTCCTTACAATCATCATCAAAAACAAAAGGTACATCTTTTTGAAGAAGATTAGTAAGAGGCTTTGAAATCTTGGAGAAGTCTTTAATAAACCTCCTATAAAACCCAGCATGACCAAGAACACTACGAATACCTTTAACATCCCTGGGATAGGGCATCTTCTCAATTGCTTCAACTTTGGCTCTATCAACTTCAATACCTCTCTCGGAAATTTTATGTCCCAATACAATTCCTTCATTAACCATAAAGTGGCATTTCTCCCAATTAAGAACAAGGTTAGTTTCTTCACATCTCTGCAAAACTTTATCAAGGTTCCGCAGGCAATTATCAAAAGAATTCCCATAGACAGAAAAATCATCCATGAATACCTCTACAATACTCTCGCAAAAGCCATAAAAAATAGCAGACATGCATCTTTGAAAAGTAGCAGGAGCATTACATAAACCAAAAGGCATACGTCTATAAGCATAAGTTCCATAGGGACAAGTGAAAGTGGTTTTCTCTTGATCCTTAGTTTTAACAGCAATTTGTGAAAACCAAGAATAACCATCAAGAAAGCAAAAATGAGTATTTTTAGATAACCTTTCTAACATTTGATCAATAAAAGGCAAAGGGTAATGATCTTTTTTAGTAACTTTATTAACTTTTCGATAATCAATGCACATTCTATACCCTACAACTACTCTTTGAGGTATGAGCTCATCATTATCATTAGGCACAACAATCATTCCTCCTTTCTTAGGAACACAATGCACAGGACTAACCCATCTACTATCAACAATAGGATATATAATACCAGCTTCAAGAAGTCTTAATACCTCATTTCTTACCACATCCTTCATTTTAGGAATTAGACGACGCTGAGGTTCAACAACAGGCTTCGCATCATCTTCCATATTAATGGCGTGTTGGCAAATAGAGGGAGAAATCCCCTTCAAATCATCAAGAGTGTAGCCAATAGCACCTCGGTGTTTCTTCAATATTTCCAATAACCTTTCTTCTTCAAACTCTGTAAGCTTAGAACTAATAATAACAGGATATATTTTCTTATCATCAATATGAGCATATTTAAGATTATCAGGCAAAGGTTTTAAATCAAAGACAGGATCTTCCTTTGGTGGCGGTGTTGTTCCCAGATCTTCCACCGGTAAATCATGCTTAAGAATAGGTTGGCGAAGAAAAATTTCATCAAGCTCATCTCTTTCTTTCCTAAAAACTTCACTCTCGCTATTCTCCAAATGTTGCTGCAAAGGATTATTAGGAACAAGAACAATAGATGCACACTGTTCCATTTTAAAATCATTATTAGGCAAATCAGCTTTATAAGGAGTTTTGGTAAATTTAGAGAAGTTAAACTCATAAGATTCACCAGCAAATTTAGTCAAAATTTTCTCTTTCTTGCAATCTATAATAGCTCCACAAGTATTTAGAAAAGGTCTACCAAAAATGATAGGACAATAATTACTAGCAGCAGAACCAAGTACCAAAAAGTCAGCGGGATATTTAATATTACCACATAGAACTTCCACATCTCGAACAATACCAATTGGAGAAATAGTTTCTCTATTAGCCAGCTGAATAACCACATCAATATCTTCAAGTTCACAAGAACCAATTTCGTGCATAACCTCCGTGTAAAGCTCATAAGGAATAGCACTAATACTTGCACCAATATCACATAAACCATAATAGCAATGATCACCAATTCTAACAGATAGCATAGGAACACTAGCTTGCTTGGGCTTATTAGGATGTGAAACAATATTAGAAGCATCTTCGCAGAAAATAATATGACCATCCTCCAAATTTTCAGTCACAAGATCTTTAACTATTGCAACAGCAGGTTCAACTTTTATTTGTTCTTCAGGTTCTATAGGTTTCTTTTCACTTTTATGAACCGCACTATTTATAACAGAGTACTCCCTCATTTTAGCAGGGAAAGGAGTTTTATCAATATAAGCTTCAGGAATAACATGATCAACAGTTTCAACTACAACGCATTTATTAATAGATGAATCAATTTTATCTTTATACGGTTCATGATACTTATCAAAATTCTTCTTAGGCAATTCATAATGAGAGGCAAAAGCTTTATAAAGATTTGCAGGAACTTGAGAATCAAGACCATAAGTAGCACTCATATTATGAAATTTATCAGTATCCATAAAAGCTTCAATGCATTTATAATCATAATTTATACCTGATTCTCTATCTTTGTCGTTCTCCCATCCTTCAGTATTTTCCTGGATCCGATTAAGAAGGTCCCTTTTAAACTCTTCCTTATTGCGCGTGAATGATCCAGAACAAGAAGTATCCAGCAAGGTCTTGTCTTCAAAAGAAAGTCTTGCATAGAAATTATCAATAATAACATTACCAGGAAGCTCATGAATGGGGCATTTGAGCATTAAAGACTTCAATCTCCCCCAAGCTTGGGCAATACTCTCTCCATCATGAGGCCAAAAATTATATATGCGATTCCGATCCTTGTGAATTTCACTTGGAGGATAGAACTTAGAATAAAACCGGGGCACAATATCATTCCATTCAAGAGAATCCCCATTATCCAGTAATTTATACCAATGCGCCGCTTTACCAGACAACGATATAGAGAATAGTTTCTTCCTCACTTCATCCATAGCAATACCTGCACACTTGAAAAAACCGCATAATTCATGCAAGAACAATAAATGATCTCCAGGGTGGACAGTTCCATCCACATATATGATTTACTCACTACGCGTTCAATAATTTTCATAGGTATTTTGTATGGTATCTCTTCCTTACCTGGCGCCTCATCCACTACCTTTGCAGTAGTAGAAGATTTTCCAAATAAACATTCAAGAGGAGATCTCTCCATAATGAATTATGGCAGCAGGCAGAAATAAAATCAGCACAAACAGTAGAAGTTTCCCTTACCAATTCCACTTACCAATAGCGCTTCACTCCCCGGCAGCGGCGCCAGAAAATAGTCTTGATGACCCACAAGTATAGGGGGTGTATCGCAGTATCTTCGATAAGTAAGAGTGTCGAACCCAACGAGGAGCAGAAGGTGTTGACAAGCAGTTTCGATGAAGGATTCACTGTAAATGCTCACAGACAAGTATTCAGGGGGTTTTGATGTAGCAGTTGAATAAAGTACGAGTAAATAAAGTGCGAGAGTAACAATTGCAGCGAGTGGCCCAATCCTTTTCAGCACAAAGGACAAGACGGTTTGTTTACTTATAATGACCAAACGTTCTCGAGGACACACGGGATTTTAGTCTAGTGCTTTCGCTACATACGGCTAATTAATCTTCATTGTTTTGATAAGTGTTGTGTGGGTGAACCTGTGCTAATGTACCGCCCTTCCTAGGACTAATACATACTTGTGATTATACCCCTTGCAAGCATCCGCAACTACAAGAAAGTAATTAAGAATAAATCTAACCACAGCCTTAAACTCTGAGATCCTGCTATCCCTCCTGCATCGATATACCAACGGGGGTTTAGGTTTCTGTCACTCCGGCAACCCCGCAATTGGCAAACGAGTACAAGATGCATTCCCCTAGGCCCATAAAGGTGAAGTGTCGTGTAGTCGACGTTCACACGACACCACTAGAAGAATGACACCACAACTTAAATATCATAACATTGAATATTACTCAACCATACTTCACTACTAACATTTAGACTTCACCCATGTCCTCAAGAACTAAACGAACTACTCACGAGACATCATATGGAACATGATCAGAGGTGATATGATGATGGATAACAATCTGAACATAAACCTTGGTTCAACGGTTTCACTCAATAGCATCAATAACAAGTAGAAATCAATACCGGGAGAGTTTCCCCTATCAAACAATCAAGATCAAACCCAAATTGCTACGGCGGTGACGATGTCCAGTGGTGGAGACGGCGGTGATGATGGTGGAGATGATGATGATGGTGATGGAGATGATGTCCAGCTCGATGACGGTGACGATGGCGTCGATTTCCCCCTCCCGGAGGGAATTTCCCCGGCGGATCTCAGCCCGCCGGAGAGCTCTTTTCTCTCTGGTGTTCTCCGCCCCGCAGAGGCGGCTGTAACTCTTCGCGAGGTACCCTCTATGGCTTAGGTCTTCTGGACGAAGGATTTCGCGAAGAAAAGGAGGCGAGAGGGGCTGTGGGCCCCCCTCCTCACCAGGCGGCGCGGCCAGGCCATGGGCCGCGTCGGCCTATGGTCTGGGCCCACCTTGGGTCCCCTCGGCTCCCCCTTCTGGCATCCTTCGTCATCTGGAAAAATAGGATTTTTGGTATAATTTCCTTCGACAGTTGATCTTCCGAAATATTGCATTCTGACGGTGCTTTTTCCAGCAGAATCCTGGCTCCGGTGCTCGATCCTCCAATAATCATGAAACATGCAAAATAGATGAAATAACATAAGTATTATGTCCAAACATGAAATATATCAATGAATAACAGCAAATTATGATACAAAATAGTGATGCAAATTGGACGTATCAACCCCTAATATCGCCTGCCGCATGCTTCAGCTGTACCTTGTAGGTCCAGCCCGGATCTGGCTCAGCGACCTCGAGAAGAACTCCATCTTTTGCTGGTTCGACCTGAAGACAGCCTTCGAGAAACACTTCAGGGGCACCTACAAAAGGCCTACCAGAGTAAGCGACTTGCAAGCATGTATCCAGAAGAAGGGAGAAACCTCAAGACACTTCCTCACGCGATGGCTGGCATGCAGGAACGAGTGTGAGAATGTTGATCACACCACAGCTATGCACGCCTTTATAGGTGGATTACAGAGGGGAGGATTGCTGCGGCACAAGCTGACTTGCTTGGCTAACGCAAACAAACCAACTTTGGATGACATGATCTCTATTGCCAGTGATCATACTGCCGCCGACGACGACGCAGGCGGAGATCTCGCAGCCACAGCAATTCCCTTGCACCAGCAGAAGAAGAATCGTGACAACGGTAACAGTAGCGGCCACAAGAGAAAAAATCCCCCTGATGACCACAAGAGTGGCGGATCCGAGATGGTCGCCATAGCGTTCCAATGTGGAGATCAAGGAGGCGGAAGAGGCCGCGGTCGCGGAGGCGGAGCCGGCAGGGGCCAGCAGCGTGGTGATGAAGTCACCGCTGCCGGATCCCGTGCTCCCCAAACCTACGAAGAATACAGGGACATGCCCTGCCTGGCCCATCTGGATCCGGCTACAGGGAAGTCCACTCATACTAACCGCAACTGCAAGTGGGTCAATGATCTGAAGAACGACCCGGAAGCAGGATACAAGCGAGCCCGGAAGCACCGCCCATGCGGCAAAGGAGGCAATGGCAAGAACAAGGACAAAGAGGAGGACAGTTCCGAGGCGATGGACGAGGATGATAACTCGCCGGATCCCAAAGCAGGATCCGCAGGTAAATCCAACCCCTTCGAGAAAAAGAGTGTAGGAGCGTACCACACCTTCCTCGGAACCCCAACAGTCTGCGCCACCAAGTCAGCTTTCCGGATCCTGAACGCCACAGTTCCGGCTGTGCCGCAGTATGTCAGGTGGTCGGAAGTCCCGTGCACATTTGATAGGCAGGATCACCCTACCATTGTGCCAAAAGAGTGCTATGCCTTGGTTGTAAGTCCCCGCATAGACGGGTATGACTTCTCCAAGTGCCTCATGGATGGCAGAGCCAGCTTGAACATCATGTATCTGGAGGCTCTGGAGCGGATGAACCTTACCAAGGAACAGCTCAAACACAGCAACACTGAGTTTAATGGCGTGGTTCCGGGTAAAAAAACGAATTCCCTCGGCATCATCACACTTCCCGTGGCCTTCGGCGATGTTCACAATTTCCGCGAAGAGAAGATCACGTTTGAGGTTGTGCCCTTTAAGAGCTCCTACCACGTCATCTTCGGCAGGCCCACCTACCACAAGTTCCACGCAAGAGCGTGCTACATCTACAACAAGCTCAAGATTCCGGGTCCCAATGGTATGATTACCGTATCCGGAGACTACAAAAAGGCTCATGAGTGCGAGTTGGGCAAAGCCGCCTTCGCAGAGTCTGTGATATCTGGAGAGGAGCTGAAAGGCTATAGAGCCGCGGTGGATTCGACTGAAATGCAGACCACTAAGAAACAGATCTCCAAAACAGAAAAATTCCTTCAAGGCCGCGATAGAGACCAAGAAAGTCAACTTCAAGGAAGGAGACGCTACCAAGCAGGTCTCAGTCGGAGCCAACATGGACCCCAAATAGGAAGACGCGTGATGTCTACGGGTGATTCTATTCTTGTAGACAGTGTTGGGCCTCCAAGAGCAGAGGTTTGTAGAACAGCAGCAAGTTTCCCTTAAGTGGATCACCCAAGGTTTATCGAACTCAGGGAGGAAGAGGTCAAAGATATCCCTCTCATGCAACCCTGCAACCACAAAGTAAGAAGTCTCTTGTGTCCCCAACACACCTAATACACTTGTCAGATGTATAGGTGCACTAGTTCGGCGAAGAGATAGTGAAATACAAGTAATATGGATGAGTATGAGTGGTAATAGCAATCTGAATAAAATATGGCAGCGAGTAAACATGCAACAAAACAGTAAACAAACGGAGATTCGATGCTTGGAAGCAAAGCCTAGGGATCCTGCTTTCACTAGTGGACACTCTCAACAATGATCACATAATAGGACTACTCTACACCCTCTCGTTGGATGATGAACACCACTAATTGTGTAGGATTACACGAACCCTCAATGTCGGAGTTAACAAGCTCCACAATATTCGATATTCATATTTAAATAACCTTAGAGTGCAAGATAGATCAACACAATTACACCGAGAACTAACATAGCATGCACACTGTCACCATCACACTATGAAGGAGGCATAGATCACATCGATACTATCATAGCAATATTTAACTTCATAATCTACAAGAGATTACAATCATAACCTACGCCAAGTACTACACGATGCACACACTGTCACCATTACACCGTGCAGGAGGAATAGAGTACTTTAATAACATCACTAGCGTAGCACATAGATGATATTCAACTAGATCACATAAAGAGAGAGATGAACCACATAGCTACAGCGGAGCCCTCTGCCCCGGGGGTGAATTACTCCCTCCTCATCATGGAGACAGCGATGGCGGTGAAGATGGCGGTGGAGACGGTGGTGGAGATGACTCCGGGGGCAATTCCCCGTCCCGGCAGGGTGCCGGAACAGAAACTTCTGTCCCCCGAATTGGAGTTTCGCGATGGCGGCGGCTCTGGAAGGTTTTCTCTGGTTTCGTCGAACGGGGTCGAGGATTTAGGTCAGGGACGACTAAATAGGCGAAGAGGCGGAGTCGGAGGGGCCACGGGGGACCCACACACTAGGGGGGCGCGCCCCCCCCCCTTGGCCGCACCGCCCCGCCCTGTGGGGTGGGGCCCCCCTGGCACCCCTCTGGCCCTTCTTCGGTGCTCTGGAAGCTTCCGGGTATTTTAAGATCTTCGGTGTTGATTTCGTCCGATTCCGAGAATATTTCCTTACTAGGATTTCTGAAACCAAAAACAGCAGAAAACAGCAACTGGCCCTTCGGCATCTCGTCAATAGGTTAGTTCCGGAAAACGCATAAATATGACTTAAAGTATGCATAAAACATGTAGATATCATCAATAATGTGGCATGGAACATAAGAAATTATCGATACGTCGGAGACGTATCAGCATCCCCAAGCTTAGTTCCTGCTCGTCCCGAGCAGGTAAACGATAACAAAGATAATTTCTGGAGTGACATGCCATCATAACCTTGATCATACTATTGTAAACACATGTAATGAATGCAGCGATCAAAACAATGGTAAATGACATGAGTAAACAAATGAATCATATAGCAAAGACTTTTCATGAATAGTACTTTCAAGACAAGCATCAATAAGTCTTGCATAAGAGTTAACTCATAAAGAAATAATTTCATAGTATAGGTATCGAAGCAAGACAAAGGAAGATTAAGTTTCAGCGGTTGCTTTCAACTTGTAACATGTATATCTCATGGATATTGTCAACATAGAGTAATATAACAAATGCAATATGCAAGTATGTAGGAATCAATGCACAGTTCACACAAGTGTTTGCTTCTTGAGGTGGAGAGAAATAGGTGAACTAACTCAACATAAAAGTAAAAGAATGGCCCTTCGCAGAGGGAAGCATCGATTGCTATATTTGTGCTAGAGCTTTGATTTTGAAAACATCAAGAGAGTATAAAAGTAAAGTTTTGAGAGGTGTTTGTTGTTGTCAACGAATGGTAGTGGGCACTCTAACCCCCTTGCCAGACAAACCTTCAAAGAGCGGCTCCCATTTTATTTTTATTTTTGAGTGGCACTCCTTCCAACCTTTGCTTTCACAAACCATGGCTAACCGAATCCTCGGGTGCCTGCCAACAATCTCATACCATGAAGGAGTGCCTTTTTATTTTAGTTTTATTATGATGACACTCCTCCCCACCTTTGCTTTCTCAAGCCATGGCTAACCGAATCCTTCGGGTGCCGTCCAACAATCACATACCATGGAGGAGTGTCTATTTTTGTAATATTATGAAGGTTAATTAATTTGGGACTGGGAATCCCATTGCCAGCTCTTTTTGCAAAATTATTGGATAAGCGGATGAAGCCACTAGTCCATTGGTGAAAGTTGCCCAACAAGATTGAAAGATAAACACCACATACTTCCTCATGAGCTATAAAACATTGACACAAATCAGAGGTGATAAATTTTGAATTGTTTAAAGGTAGCACTCAAGCAATTTACTTTGGAATGGCGGAGAAATACCATGTAGTGGGTAGGTATGGTGGACACAAATGGCATAGTGGTTGGCTCAAGGATTTTGGATGCATGAGAAGTATTCCCTCTCGATACAAGGCTTAGGCTAGCAAGATTATTTGAAACAAACACAAGTATGAATCGGTGCAGCAAAACTCACATAAAAGACCAATTGTAAACATTATAAGACTCTACACCGTCTTCCTTGTCGTTCAACCCCTTACTAAAAATTATCTAGACCTTAGAGAGACCAATTATGCAAACCAAATTTTAGCAAGCTCTATGTATTTCTTCATTAATAGGTGCAAAGTATATGATGCAAGAGCTTAAACATGAGCACAACAATTGCCAAGTATCAAATTATCCAAGACATTCTACCAATTACTACATGTAGCATTTCCCGTTTCCAACCATATAACAATTAACGAAGCAGTTTCAACCTTCGCCATGAAAATTAAAAGCTAAGAACACATATGTTCATATGAACCAGCGGAGCGTGTCTCTCTCCCACACAAGCATTTATTCAAACAAAAACAAAAACAAAAACAAAAACATACAGACGCTCCAAGTAAAGTACATAAGATGTGACCGAATAAAAATATAGTTTCAAGAGAAGGAACCTGATAATTTGTCGATGAAGAAGGGGATGCCTTGGGCATCCCCAAGCTTAGATGCTTGAGTATTCTTGAAATATGCAGGGATGAACCACCGGGTCATCCCCAAGCTTAGACTTTTCACTCTTCTTGATCGTAGTATATCATCCTCCTCTCTTGACCCTTGAAAACTTCCTTCACACCAAACTCGAAACAAACTCATTAGAGGGTTAGTACATAATCAAAAACTCACATGTTTAGAGGTGACACAATCATTCTTAACACTTCTGGACATTGCTCAAAGCTACTGGAAGTCAATGGAACAAAGAAATTCATCCCACATAGCAAAAGAAGCAATGCGAAATAAAAGGCAGAATCTGTCAAAACAGAACAGTCCGTAAAGACGAATTTTAAAGAGGCACCAGACTTGCTCAAATCAAAATGCTCAAATTGAATGAAAGTTGCGTACATATCTGAGGATCACTCACGTAAATTGGCATAATTTTCTGAGTTACCTACAGAGAATTAGGCCCAGATTCGTGGCGGCAAGAAATCTGTTTCTGCGCAGTAATCCAAATCTAGTATGAACCTTACTATCAAAGACTTTACTTGGCACAACAATGCAACAAAACTAAGATAAGGAGAGGTTGCTACAGTAGTAACAACTTCCAAGACACAAATATAAAACAAAGTTGCTGTAGCAAAATAAACATATGGGCTATCTCCCAAGAAGTGCTTTCTTTATAGCCATTAAGATGGGCTCAGCAGTTTTAATGATGCACTCGCAAGAAATAGTATTTGAAGCAAAAGAGAGCATCAAGAGGCAAATTCAAAACACATTTAAGTCTAACATGCTTCCTATGAAAAGGAATCTTGTACACAAATGAATTCATGAAGAACAAAGTGACAAGCATAAGAGGATAAAACACGAGTAACTTCAAGATTCTCAACATAAAGAGGGGAAACTTAATATTATTAAGATGCATATAACCATGTTTCCCTCTCTCGTAATAACTTTCAGTAACATTGTTGATGAAATCCACAATATACCCATCACTTAAAACACTCTTATCATGGTTTATATGCATAAAAGTATCATTAATTTTGGCACAAGAAGAATTCTTCTCATTAATAGTAATTGGAGCAGGATTATTATCAAGAATTTGAACATGGTAAACAAGTTGCATATTAAGGGAATTGTTTTTGGTAATCCAATCATGACTATGACAAGTTTCATAAGGATAGTTATAACCTATATCATAGCATTCTTTATAATAATCATCAAAGGTTGGAGGCATAGTGTCATCATAAGAAATAGAATAGTTATCTTTCACAGTCGGTTTGTCTGTGACCATACCATCATTGTTATTAGAAGGAGATGTATCAAACACATAATGATCAGTAGCAAAAGGATTTTCAAACACCTCTTCCCCAAGCTTAGAGCTTTCTATATCATTATGGGAGGAAGCATGGATAGCACTGATACTATGGCAATTATTATCATCATCATTTTCAGAATTAGTTTCCCAGAGATTTGCAATATCAAAAGTAGTGTGCTCATTCAAATCATGATCACTAATGTATGTAAAGGGCATAGGAAGATCATTGTATTCAGATTCATTATCATAATAATCATTAGGAGCAACATACTTACGGTTACCTAGCGTTATCTCATTCACGCGGGGATATGTCGTTACCTCTTTCTCTTTATTCTTCTTCTTCTTCTTCTTCATTCCCTTCTTCTTCTTCTTCCCTTCCTTCTCCTCGTTCCCTTCTTTAGGAGGAAGAGGCTTGAAGGGTGGCTTGTCCGCATAACCTGATTTACTTTCAGAAACAATAGAAGAAACTTGGGAGGATTCCTCCTTTTCATTAATTAGTTCAAAACACACAGCGGTCCTATCATATTTTGGCAAGGTGTCATCTTCTAAAATATTTTGTATGTAAGTATTTGTATGGCTATTATCAATGCAATAAGAAAAACACCCATGCAGGACATCATCAATATCAAGATCACTCATATGTAACAAAGAGATTTTTCTCGATAGCTCTTCACACCACAAAAATAAAGTAAGTTCATCATGCTGATTAGGAGTAATTTCATCATCACAATACCAATTTGTAGCACTCATGGGGTTCAAATTATCATTGGAGGAGCATTGAAAATTAAAATGACCCACTCCATGGCAAAGTTCACAAATAAAAGGATAGAGGGCACACACTTTTTTACCAAGATCATCTAGAGCCCTAAACCACTTTCTAGTTTTTTCATTAATATGATGGATACAATATTCATCTTTGATTTGATTAATTCCACAAGGTCTATGCATTCCACAAAAATTAACATGCTTATAGGAAATAGCATTCTTAGGAGTTTGAGCATGCTTATTGCAATCATTAACAACAATTTCATTCTTCATGCAAGCCTCTTTATAAGGTTCATGATACTTATTAAAATTCTTCTTAGGCAATTCAAAATGAGAAGCAAAGGCTTTATAAAGATTTGCAGCAACTTGAGAGTCAAGACCATAAGTAGCACTCATATCTCGAAATTTATCAGTATCCATAAAAGCTTCAATGCATTCATAATCATAATTTATACCTGACTCCTCACCTTTGTTGTTCTCCCATCCTTCAGCGTTCTCCTCAATCCGATCAAGAAGATCCCACCTAGATTCAACCTCCTTGCTTGTGAAAGATCCCTCCGAACAGGCATCCAGATAGTCCTTGTGTTGTCCTGAAGCCTCGCATAAAAATTGTTAACAATAACACTACAGGGGAGCTTATGAATGGGACATTCGAGCATTAGTGACTTCAATCTCCCCCACGCTTGAGAAATACTCTCTCCATCACGAGGATAAAAGTTATAAATGTAATTACTATCGATATGCACTTCATGAGGAGGATAAAATTTAGAATAAAAGAGAGATACAATTTCCTCCCAACCAAGAGAATGACTATTCTCCAACAATTTATACTAATGCGCCGCTTTACCAGACAGCGAAACATAGAATAGCTTCTTCCTCACTTCATCCATAGAGATACATGCACACTTGAATAACCCGCATAATTCGTGCAAAAACATTAAATGATCTCCAGGATGGACAGTTCCATCCCCTTCATAGCGGTTATCCATAACACGTTCAATAATTTTCATGGGTATCTTGAAAGCAGTACTTGCAGTAGGTGGATTTAAAATATCACAAGCATCATTAGAGTTATCGCATATGGGAGATAAAGCATTATCAGAGCAAATTTTCTCCCCTAAAGATGGGAAGCTAAAAAGATCATTAAAACTAGCTTCCCCAAGCTTAGACTTCTCCATAGCATTAGTAGTGATTGCGTTCATACTAATAACATTGCTACTAGCATGCAAATGAGGTTCCATAGGTTCTTTAATTTTCGCATCACACAATTCATGTCTTAACTTAGGAAATAAATTAAAAAGCTCATAGTTGTTTTCCATTATGCCAAACTAGTGTAAAACAAGAAACAAAAAGATGCAATTGCAGGATCTAAAGGAAATAGCTTTGAGTACTTACAACGGTGCCGGAAAAATAGCTTAGTAGCCGAGATCCGGAGTGTGAGTACCTTTTACCTTTCCTCCCCGGCAACGGCGCCAGAAAAGTGCTTGATGTCTACGGGTGCTTCTATTCTTGTAGACAGTGTTGGGCCTCCAAGAGCAGAGGTTTGTAGAACAATAGCAAGCTTCCCTTAAGTGGATCGCCCAAGGTTTATCGAACTCAGGGAGTAAGAGGTCAAAGATATCCCTCTCATGCAACCCTGCAACCACAAAGCAAGAAGTCTCTTGTGTCCCCAACACACCTAATACACTTGTCAGATGTATAGGTGCACTAGTTCGGCGAAGAGATAGTGAAATACAAGTAATATGGATGAGTATGAGTGGTAATAGCAATCTGAATAAAATATGGCAGCGAGTAAACATGCAACAAAACAGTAAACAAACGGAGATTCGATGCTTGGAAGCAAGGCCTAGGGATCCTGCTTTCACTAGTGGACACTCTCAACAATGATCACATAACAGGACTACTCTACACCCTCTCGTTGGATGATGAACACCACTAATTGTGTAGGATTACACGAACCCTCAATGCCGGAGTTAACAAGCTCCACAATATTCGATATTCATATTTAAATAACCTTAGAGTGCAAGATAGATCAACACAATTACACCGAGAACTAACATAGCATGCACACTGTCACCATCACACTATGAAGGAGGCATAGATCACATCAATACTATCATAGCAATAGTTAACTTCATAATCTACAAGAGATTACAATCATAACCTACGCCAAGTACTACACGATGCACACACTGTCACCATTACACCGTGCAGGAGGAATAGAGTACTTTAATAACATCACTAGAGTAGCACATAGATGATATTCAACTAGATCACATAAAGAGAGAGATGAACCACATAGCTACAGCGGAGCCCTCAGCCCCGGGGGTGAATTACTCCCTCCTCACCATGGAGACAGCGATGGCGGTGAAGATGGCGGTGGAGACGGCGGTGGAGATGACTCCGGGGGCAATTCCCCATCCCGGCAGGGTGCCGGAACAGAAACTTCTGTCCCCCGAATTGGAGTTTCGCGATGGCGGCGGCTCTGGAAGGTTTTCTCTGGTTTCGTCGAATGGGGTCGAGGATTTAGGTCAGGGACGACTAAATAGGCGAAAAGGCGGAGTCGGAGGGGCCACGGGGGACCCACACACTAGGGGGGCGCGCCCCCCCCCTTGGTCGCGCCACCCTGTGGGGTGGGGCCCCCTGGCACCCCTCTGGCCCTTCTTCGGTGCTCTGGAAGCTTCCGGGAATTTTAAGATCTTCGGTGTTGATTTCGTCCGATTCCGAGAATATTTCCTTACTAGGATTTCTGAAACCAAAAACAGCAGAAAACAGCAACTGGCTCTTCGGCATCTCGTCAATAGGTTAGTTCCGGAAAACGCATAAATATGACTTAAAGTATGCATAAAACATGTAGATATCATCAATAATGTGGCGTGGAACATAAGAAATTATCGATACGTCGGAGACGTATCAACGCGCTTGTCGAGTTCCTCCGCGCTAACATGGACATCTTTGCATGGCAACCTTCTGACATGTCCGGAGTACCAAGGGAACTCGCCGAGCACTACCTCAACATAAATCCGGGGGCTAAACCGGTGAAGCAAGCTATGCAATGCTTTGGAGATAAGAAGCGCCGCGCCATAGTAATGGAATTAGCAAAGTTACTAGAGGCAGGTTTTGTAATAGAAGTTATCCACACTGATTGGGTCGCAAATCCCGTCCTTGTACCCAAAAATAATTCTGAAATACTAAGAATGTGCATCGATTACTCTGGCTTGAACAAGCATTGCCCGAAAGATCCGTTTCCCCTGCCGCGCATTGACCAAGTCATTGATTCGACGGCAGGGGCGGAACTTATGTGTTTTCTTGATGCGTATTCCGGGTATCACCAGATCCGGATGAAGGAGTCCGACCAAAAGGCGACCTCATTCATCACCCCATTTGGCACTTACTGCTATGTTACTATGCCCTTTGGCTTGAAAAACGCAGGTGCCACCTACCAACGTACGATGCAGCGATACCTGAAGGACCAAATCGGCCGGAATGTGCACGCCTACGTCGATGACATCGCGGTCATGACCCGGAAAGGATCCGACTTGATCAGTAACCTCACAGAAACCTTTGAGAATCTCCGACGGTACAAGATGATGTTGAATCCGCTGAAGTGCATTTTTGGCGTACCAGCTAGAAAACTCCTTGGTTTCATTATCTCTAACAGGGGCATTGAAGTTAACCCGGAAAAAATCAAGGCAATCCTGTGCATCAAAAGGCCAACTTGTCTCAAAGATGTGCAACGACTAACTGGTTGTGTTGCAGCAATCAGCAAGTTTGTTAGCCGTCTTGGCGAGAAGGCACTACCCCTGTACAAGCTATTGAAGAAGACAGACAAATTTGTCTGGGATGAGGCAGCAGACGCAGCACTTCAAGGGTTGAAGGAAATACTCACCTCCCCACTTGTCTTAGCAGCATCAGGAGAGGCAGAGCCTATGCTCCTTTACCTGGCAGCTACTAACAGAGTCATCAGCCTCGTCATCGTGGTGGAGCGACAGGAAGAAGGACACGAGTATGGAGTCCAAAGGCCAGTCTACTACATCAGCGAAGTGCTTACGAAGTCCAAACAACGTTACCCTCACTTTCAAAAGCTAGCCTATGGAGTTTTCCTAGGCAGCAGGAAGCTGAGACACTACTTCCAGGAGCACCCAGTAACAGTCGGGAGCAAAGCTCCGCTATCAACGATTCTCAACAACGCTGACGCAACAGGATGCACAGCAAAATGGGGCATTGAATTATCCGCCTTCGACATCAACTACAAAGCCAGGACTGTGGTCAAGTCCCAGGTCCTAGCAGATTTTGTCGTAGATTGGACAGAAGCTCCAGATATGAATTTGGAGCCGGAACCAGAGACCTGGGTTATGCACTTCGATGGATCCAAGCAGCATCAAGGCTCAGGAGCCGGAGTCACCCTGAAGTCCCCTGCCAGAGAAGAACTGCAGTACGTTCTGCAGATCCACTTCGAAGCTACAAACAATATGGCAGAATACGAGGCTCTACTACATGGACTGCTCATCGCTAAGGAGATTGGGATCAAGCACATCATTTGCTGCGGAGATTCCGACCTGGTGGCACAGCAAGTAGCCGGAACTTGGAACGCCAGAAACTCCGTCATGGCGGCTTACAGAGACGAAGTTGATGAGATCGCCAAATGCTTCCTCGGATACGAAGTCAAGTACGTCAGGAGAGACGATAACACAGCGGCAGACATGCTATCCAAGCTCGGATCCGGCAGGAAGCCAATTCCGCCTGGAAATTTCCTGGAGCATCTCCGGATACCCTCAGTGAAGGGCGCTAACCCGGAAAACCCAGAGGTGGCAGTATCTCCGGCTAGAGAAGTGATGGCTATCATTCCGGCTTGGACATAGCCTTTCCTGGACTACCTCATCGATCAGAAGTTGCCAGAGGACGAGGTCCTCGCACGACAGATCATCAGACGAGCAAGATCCTACACAATTGTTGACGGACAGCTCTACAAACGAAGTGCAACAGGGGTATTTCTCAAATGCGTCTCTAATCAAGATGGCATTGAAATCCTTAGAGAGATCCACGCAGGGGATTGCGGGCATCATGCCGCTCCCAGGTCACTCGTTGCAAAAGCTTTTCGGCTTGGGTTTTACTGGCTCACAGCTAAAGAAGATGCTGACAAGATAGTCAAGACCTGCCGAGGTTGTCAGTACTACGCTACTCAACCAAACGCTCCAGCCCAAGAGCTGAAGACCATACCTATAACCTGGCCGTTTGCGGTCTGGGGGTTCGATATGGTTGGTAAGTTAAAAAGATCATCACCTGGCGGTTTTGAATACCTCCTGGTCGCTGTTGAAAAGTTCAGTAAGTGGATCGAGGCAAAGCCAGTGAGAAAAGCCGATGGTGCTACGGCACCAAAATTCGTCTGCAGTCTCGTGATGAGATTCGGCATCCCACATAGCATAATCACAGATAACGGCACAAACTTCGCACAAGGAGAACTGAAGGATTACTGTGAGGAAGTAGGGATTTGACTGGACCTTGCCTCTGTGGCTCATCCACAATCCAATGGTCAAGTCGAAAGGGCTAACGGCCTCATATTATCAGGAATTAAGCCACGCCTTGAAGAACCACTGCGACGCGCAGCTGGAGCTTGGGCTGATGAGTTGGACTCTGTCTTGTGGAGTTTACGAACTACCCCTAACAGGTCAATAGGATTCACTCCTTTCTTCATGGTATACGGATCCGAAGCCGTGCTCCCCTCCGACATCATCCATGATTCACCGCGAGTTTCCGCCTATAATGAAGATACTGCTGACGAGGCCAGACAGCTATCTGTGGACCTGATCGAAGAAGCTCGGAACCTAGCCGACCAACGCTCCACCATATACCAGCAGAAACTCCGACGCTATCACAGTCGTCGAGTTCGGAACCGCTCTTTCATGGCCGGAGACTTGGTCCTCCGCCTTCGACAGGTGAAAGACCATAAGCTACAATCTCCATGGGAAGGACCCTTTGTCGTTAGCAAAGTGCTTCACAACGGATCGTACTACCTTGTCGATTTCCGGGAGCTAAAGGACAGACCTGCTAACTGGTACTGGAAACGTAAACGTGAGGATCCGGATGACATCTACGACGAGACAGATCGCCCTTGGAACATTGCACAGCTACGTCCTTTCCACACTTAGCATAATTTTCCGAGTTACATACTCTGTAATAGTTATACATGATCAATGAAATAAAGCTTTTGGTTCACTCTTTGAGTCTTTTACCTCCTTTACTTGTTCATTTTTAGATCGTGTAAGTTTTCCGACTAAAACCACAGAGCTGGACATTTCCGCCTAGGCGTGTGTGAAAGTTGTGATTTTCAAAAATCGTCCTTTAGGACGTAAGCTTAAGTTTTCTGGTGGAAGTGTTTTCTGTTGCGAACTCGTGGATTCCTAGTAGCGATTTCCGGCACCTTGGCTGGGGGCTTGTTTCCGCGGTTATTGACGGATTGCCATTGGGCTTCGTCGCCGCTGGCGAGGTTTCCGGCTAAAGGTCTTCCAGCTCGCGGAAGGTCAAATGAGCAAGCCGGAAAACAACGAAATCAGCACTTGCTTTCCGAAAAAACGAAACATGCAAATAATATTAAAGGATAGCAGGATAAGTGTTTCCGCCCATGCATAACTGTTTCGTCCTTAGCTACTTAAGAATCTAAGTTATATTACAAACCCACTCCGGGGCCAAAATGATGCAACATTGTTTCATTGTTTCACAGGATTACTACTCGGAGGAATGATCATCCTCAGATGCCACATAGGCGGAGCCATCACCGTCGCCGGAGTCGTCGCCGGAGCCAATGTCGGAGTTTTCGTCAGAGCCCTCCTCGGATAGCTCAGCGCTCGACCCGGAGCCTTCCGCGTAATACTCCTGATCGCCTTCCTCTGCATCTTCCGCGTCTGAGAAACCCTTCGACAGATCATACTTGTGGTACCAGAACGAGTGATTAACTCGCCTAACAAATAGTTGATCAAACCCTTGGGTCTCCGCGAGGATGGAGCGCATGTTAGCACCCTTAGGGGTGTCGTGCGCAATATCCGCGAAGTTCAAGGTGGGGAAGTGCGCCTTGCAGGTGGCTAAGACGAGGGAGGCGACTCCGCGAGCAGAAGACTCTTGCCAGTCCTTGATGAACTCCGGAACCTGCTTCATCAGCCTTGACATAGTATCAATCACTGTGGTCTTGGCTCTCTTCAAATACAGGGCCTTGGCAATTCCGCGACATGCTGCGAATAGCTCATCAATGGAACTCCGCGCTTCATCGTATGCCTCCGTCCTCTTGAGGGTTGACTCCTTGTTCCACTCAAAACCAAGGCTTGCTGTGAAAATTGGGGATCAGTTTCCTTCGCGGACAAAGCAACATATGACGAAGCCGGAATTACAACATAAAGGATGCTTACGGAAGATCATCTTGTCGATAGCCTCCGCCTCCGCTTCTTGGACCTTATTTTTGGCCACTAAGGATGTTACCCTACTTTGGCTCTTCTTCAGTTTGTCAGCAAGTTCCGCCAGGTCGCGGGCGTGCTTCTCGGAGAGCTCCTTCCTTGCCAAATTCTCCTTGTCGGAGGACTCTTTAATAAAGGCTTTGAGGGATTCGTTCTCCGCCTCAAGCACTTTGACTTTGGCGGACAGGTCATCGAAGGCGGAGTGCTTGGCAGTTTCTTCTGCAGGCGGAAAGTCAAACATGTTATGCATCATGAAAGATTATAGCGGAATACAAAACCAACTCGGAGTTCATACCATGAAGGCGGGTCTCCAAGTGCTATATAGCCTTCTGGCTATTTTCCGCATTCTGACGCAGCCCCTGTATCTCCGTCATTTGCTCCAGCACGTGAATGCGCAAGTCTTCGTGCAGCTTCCGCGTGTTCTGCGAAGCAGACAGGAGTTAGCCGGATATTCAAAATTCTGGGGGCTGGCGAGGAATTCAAAGTCTTGGATCGATAAAATTTTAAATCTCCGCCTAAGGTACATATTGAAGAAAGCATCGGCTAACACATGTTACACGGAAAAAATGTCTGACCCAATGCTTGGGGGCTAGTGTTACCTGGCGTACGTTCTTATGCTTAGCAAAGAAGACCTTGAGATCACTCTCGAGGTCGGAGAGCTCCTGCATTTCCGTATTCGCAGGTCCCCACACCTGGTCCATCATGGCGGAAACTTCCGCGTGGCGTTGTGAGAGGGGGACCTTTTGCAGAGTCGGAAATAATTCAGGGTGAGTTTGGGGCGTGCCAGTCGCACGGATAAGCTGCACTTTTTTCTCATATTGCTCTGGTGTTGGCTCAGCCGAGGTGGCAGCTGGTTGCTCAGGCGGAGGGGCAGATGAGGATGCGCCCTTGCCGGAATCGCCATGGCCAGCTGGGTCTTCGGGAAGGTCATCAATGTTGATGACGTCCTTGGGATCCGGCTTGGTGGCGGAAGAGGCCTTGGGCGGAACCTCGACCTCCAGTGTAACGGGAATGGAAGCCGGAGATGGCTTGATCTTTTTCTTGAGGGCCCTTGGGACCTTGGGGGGCTGGCTTCCGGAACTTCTGCAAAGGAAAAAAGCATAATGACTAAGTAAATGCTTGCTCGTGATAACAGAAGGATCTGAATTCGGAAATCTAGCATTTACCCGGAAGGCTTGAAGAACTGATGGATGTCGGGTTGGGCTCTGTTGCTGGTGTCGATGAGTTTGAGGCGCTTCTTCTCCGCCTCCGCCTTCCGAGTAGCCGCGGTGCTAAGCACTTCGCGGGCGCGTTTGGCTGCAGGACTGGAGGGAGCAGCCCTTTTCCTCTTGGAGGGGCGCGGAACCTCGGGAGCCTCCGCCTCCGATGCGGCTTCCAGATCGGTGTTGCCTGATTGAGGGACCCGGAGCAGAGTTCCGAGATCACCTTCCTCGAGGGCTTCAAGCTAAGTTGCAGAACCAACACTTAGACAAACTTTTGATTACAAGGGAAACAATGGTTGAGCCAAGATCACATACCGCGGTCCCAGAGCCGTCGGTGTGGATGTCTTTGTTACACACGTGAACGTGAAGTTCACGCGGAATCTTGATGGGGAGCCGGATCCTCTTGTCGATGGCGTCGGCGGAGAGGTTGTCCTTGGTGGCGCGCATCGGATCGTCGCGCCCCGTGTACTGGAACATCAAGTGGTCTCGATGTTGAAGTGGTTGGATCCGCTTGGTGAACCAGGACATAGTGAGGTCCTTCCCCGTCAGCCCCTCCTCCGTGAGCTTGCAGATCCTCCTAGCAGTGCGGGTCAGCTGAGGCGACTCGGAGAGGTGGGGGCACTGCGTCCACGCTGGAGTTTCGCTGGCGGGGCTGTTCTTGAAGGGCGGCAGCATCCTTTCGCCCGCCGGGTCGGAGACGTCCTTCAGGTAGAAGAAGCCTCCGGACCAGTACCGTGCGGATTCGTGGCGGTCGGTATGGGGGTAGACGCGGCCGGGGCGGAGCATGAAGGTGATGGACCCGCAAGTGGCTAACTCGGAGGTCTGGCGGATCTTCTCCTTCTTGACGGAGAAATAATATTGAAAAAGAGAAAGTTCGGGAGGTACCCGGAGATGGCCCTCGCAGAGAGTGACATGGTTGCTGATCCCCAAGACACTATTTGGCGATATGTTGTGGGGCTGGAGCCCATACACCTTCATGATTTCCGAGAAGAAATCTGATGGCGGAAAGGAAAAGCCACGCTCTACCAAAGCCTTGGTCACCACCATTTCGCCGTCTTGAGGGGCTGGGGCTAGAGAGCCCGGAACCGTTCGCCAGGATCCGGGTCGCAGGAAGCCTTCCGCCTCCAGGTTCTTCAGTTCCATCTCGGTGGTGGTGCAGGGCCACCATTTCCCTTTAGCTTCAGAGTCTCGCTGATGAGCCTTGGACTTCTTGGCGGCTATTTCTTCCGCCTTGTGCTCCGCCTGTTCCGCCCCGGATGTTTTCTCTGGGTTAGCGGAGGTCCCCTCGATGTCCTTGCCGGAATCCTTCGAGGGATCCAGCTGGACTGGGACGAAGGGTGGAGGGGCGGAGGAGATTGGTATTGCCGAGATCGGCTCGGAGGTTGGAGGCGGAGTCGCAGAAGACATCTGAAGAAGAGACAGTGGCGGAAAACATGGCTTAGTCGGATCCAATGTCATCGTCCTAACGCTCATCCCTACCAACTGCGGCGCGAGGACGAAGTTCGAGAGCTTACCGTAATGGTGTCCGCGGTGGTCGGAGTCGCCGGCGGCGAGGTTTGTGCGCGGTGGCTCGCCGAAGTTAAGAACAGGATGAACTCGGCGCGGTGGTGAAGGAGCTCCGACGAGACTCCGGCGAGTTTCCGGCAGACTCCGGCACGGCGAAGGGAAAGCTCGAGGGCGGCGCTTCGCAGAGAGGTGAAAGAGGGGGTGAATGAGGGTTTAGGGGTCGACGGTGGATATTTATAGGCCGTGGGAGGAGATTCGTTCTCCGCGTCCTGTGATCGGAACGCAAGCGTCGCACCGTTGGATGCGTGACACGTGTCGAAACCCTAAACAGTAAAAATGGCTAAGGATAAGTTACCGCTCAAATCGCGCGAAAATGGCGCCAGAATTGGCGGAACCGTTCGAGTCTTTTAAGATTCCGGGTAGCTGCGTGAAGATAAGAAATTCTCATTCGCAAGCAGGGGAGTAACCCGGAGACATGTCATGTGCTGTCGATGGATGAAGTCCCGCAGGATGGGGAGATTTTCCGACTAAAGGTTGGGAAAGAGAAAAGTGTGAAGTTGGAGTTCTTCAAGTTTCTCCGCGTTACCAATATTGCTGGAGACCATAAGGCGCTAGCAAGGTGGAAACATGAGGCGAAACTCGGATAACTCTGGGGGCTACTGTTGTGGGTATACTTCATGGGTGTACCATCGACAGTGCCTAGATCCGGCAAGCCCGGGTGGCCCATAGATGGTGATGAGGCATGTGGCCCATCGGGCGGCCCAGTTGCTGTTGATCCTGAAGGATGAAGTCCGGCCCAGGATAGGGGAGCCGGATCCGACCGACCTCTGGAGGAACCCGGATCCATGAAGGCCCATTAGGAACCCGGAACCGGTACGACGTATAAGGGAAGGCGGATCCTTGAGCACGGCAAGACATTGTACCGTAGTTAGGCAACCCTGTAATCCGGCTAGGACTCTCCGTGTAAACCCTAGATCCGAGCGCCTTTATAAGCCGGATCCCGGGACCCCTAGAGGCACAACCACAACTCATTGTAACATCGCGAAAGCGCCCAGATAATTCCAGACAAGCAGCAGTTGGCGCTGTCATCGCGCAGGTGTTCCGAAGCTGGGTAAATCGCGTACCACCGTCTCGTGTGCACTCCGACCTATGGCCCCTACTTCTTCTCCCCCTCGTGAGGATCCCTCCTCCGAGGCACCGTCGATTAGGCAACGACAGGTAGAGTGTACTCCCCAGGTGAACTTATGAGTAGAGCTATGCCTCCCCGGCAACGGCGCCAGAAAATAGTCTTGATAATCCACAAGTATAGGGGATCGCAACAGTCTTCGAGGGAAGTAAAACCCAAATTTATTGATTCGACACAAGGGGAGGTAAAGAATACTTATAAGCCTTAACAATTGAGTTGTCAATTCAGCTGCACCTGGAAAAGCACTAGTAACAGGGGTGATGTGAAAGCAGCAGTAATATGTGAGCAATAGTAACAATAACACATCAGCAGTAGCAATAACACAGAGGCGATGGCACCAGAAAATAGTTGATACTACTTCCAATGACATATAGAACGAGTATATGATGATGAAAGATGGACCGGGGTTCCCAGCGATCTACACTAGTGGTAACTCTCCAATAACAAGTGACAAGTGTTGGGTGAACAAATTACAGTTGGGCAATTGATAGGATTGAAAGCATTAAGACAGAACATCAAGATTATTAATCATGTAGGCATGTTTTCCATATATAGTCATACGTGCTCGCAATGAGAAACTTGTACAACATCTTTTGTCCTACCAGCCGGTGGCAGCCGGGCCTCAAGGGAATCTACTGGCTATTAAGGTACTCCTTTTAATAGAGCACCGGAGAAAAGCATTAACACTTGGTGAAAACATGTGATCCTCATATCACAGCCTTCCCCTCCGGTTGTCCCAATTTCTGTCACTTTGGGGCCTCGGGTTCTGGACAACAATATGTGCAAACAACTTGTAGATACAATCTAAGCAATAATTATAGAGCTTAAATCTAAGATCATGCCACTCGGGCTCTAGTGACAAGCATTAAGTATAACAAGATTGCAGCAACAATAACTTCACAAACTTTATAGATAGACTAATCATAATGTATCATCCATTGGATCCCAACAAACACAACACCGATTACATCAGATGGATCTCAATCATGTAAGGCAGCTCATGAGATCATTGTACTGAAGTACATGGGAGAGAGAGTACCAACTAGCTACTGCTAGAACCCGTTGTCCATGGGGGAACTACTCACGGAGCATGATGGAGGCGGTGGCGTTGATGGAGATGGCTTCCGGGGCACTTCTCCGTCCCGACAGGGTGCCGGAACAGAGAGTTCTGTCCCCCGAATTGGAGTTTCGCGATGGCGGCGGCGCCCCTGGAGTCTTTCTGGAGTTTCGTCAATCCGTGTCGCGTTTTTAGGTCGAAAGGGGTCTTATAGGCGAAGAGGCGGCGCAGGAGGGGCACCAGGGCGCCCTCCCCATAGGCCGGTGCGGCCAGGGGCCTGCCCGCGCGGCCCTATGGTGTGGCGGCCCTGGGCCTCCTCTCCGTCTCCCCTGGGCCTCCTCTCCGTCTCCCCTTCGGTGTCCTGGTCCGTCTCGGTGAATTATGATGTTTGGTCTTCGTTTCGTTGAATTCCGAGAATATTGCCCGAACAGCCTTTCTGGAACCAAAAACAGCAGAAAACAGGAACTGGCACTTCGGCATCTTGTTAATAGGTTAGTTCCGGAAAACGCATAAAAACATTATAAAGTGTGAGCAAAACATGCAGGTATTGTCATAAAATAAGCATGGAACATCAGAAATTATAGATACGTTGGAGACGTATCAATCTCCGCGGCTGGATCTCCGTCTTCACGGTGCTCGCACCTCCTCAGAGTAGCGCTGCACCGTGGTCCCTCACCGGAGTCCACGGCGGATCCGGATCTTGAAGAAGAAGAAGGAAGTTGTTGCTGGTGTTCACCATGTCGATGGCGGTGGCGGTGGCGGTGGCGGCGCAGGGCGGAGGCTCCTTTTTGGAGCTGAGTTGCGTCGACTACCCCGTCCATGCAAGGGATCCTCCCAATCCAAGGCTCAGGGGAGAAGGTGTGGCGGCCCGCCGGCGCAACGTTCTCGTCGTCGTCCTAGGCATCGGGGTCCAGAAGGATCTTTGTTCTGGGCTGTTCTGTAAGAACCATGGTTTAACACTATCAGTGATTTCTCGCAAAAAAAAAAACTATGCAATTTTATCTATTTATTCTGTTTTGGTTTTCATACCGATGCAACGAGTGGAGACTGGGCGTATGTGCTTTCCACGACCTCCACTGCTAAATACTCCCCTTGGGACAGCTTGAAGATGTTCCGGTTGCCACTCTCCGATATCGCCTTCATACATAAGTTGGTTTCAAATGTTGTTACAGATCGTCTCCACTGATATTATTATATGGCTAACTTAGGAATGGTGGAAAAAGGCTGAACCTGTAGGGAACTAACCATCCGAGAACACTTCCTTGGTGAGGTCAGGGCGCTTATAGTACCCAGAGAACGGGGAGTGCTCCGGTGTCCCCCCTCAGCTCCATGCTTGTGAAAAGTTGGAGCTCCAGTTTTTTTTTTTATCTATGAAGTTGCTCCACCTTTTGATACAAGAATATAGAATTGATTCCCTGAAATCGAAAAACATGGAGCGGCTGTTTATTTACGTCCTACTACCACCGACAAGTGACCAAAATGTTATGTAAGTCTTATCTTTCTGCCCCTCCTCGCCCAGATTCTCCCCAATTTGACTTCACTGCTGCGTGATTCACGCCTGCCGCCACCGGCCTCCGGCAAACGAATCAACGTATGTTTAGCCAGAGTCAAACTTGTCTGATTTGTTCTTGCTGCCACGCAAATCGAGTTGTCGCTTCTTGTCGCCGCCAAAAGCTTGTTGTGGCCGCCTCAACCAACTTTGTCATGGGTGAGGCGGCGTGATACGTAGTGGCGGCGACAGCAAGCTCCTAGCGGCAGCGAGCTACAACTCGATTTGCGTGGCGGTGAGAACGAATCGGAGAAGTTCGACTCCAGCGAAAGGTGCGTCGACTCGTTCGCCAGAGGCCATGATCCTGTGGCGACAAATGTAAATCATGTTGCAGTGAAGTCAAATTGAAAAAGATTCTGCGTTTGAATCACGCGACGATGTTGTGACGTTCCCAAACACCGGGGTAATTAGAAATTTTGAACCTTACTAGTAGAATTATGAATCTATTACGCTAAAGAGAATAGATGGATTTGAAAAGTTAATCGTAAGCTGCTCTAGTTTTTGGTACACAAACATAAAAATACGGAGCAACCTCAATTTACATCTGACTGCTATGACCGAAACGTTACACACGCATTATCTCTATGATCCATCCTTCCGCGCCCACACTCTTTTCCGATTTGACTTCACCGCAACATGATTTACATTTGTCGCCACTGGATCATGGCCTCCGGCGAACGAGTCAACGTACCTTCCGCTGGAGTCTAACTTCTCCGATTCGTTCTCGCCGACACGCAAATTGAGTTGTAGCTCGCTGCCGCTACGTCTCACGCCGCCTCACCCAGGACAAAATTGGTTGAGGTGGCCACAATAAGCTTTTGGCAGCGACAAATCGATTTGTGTGGCAGCAAAAATGAATCAGACAAGTTTGATTCTGGCTAAAAGTACGTTGATTCGTTTGCTGGAGGCCAGTGGCGGCAGGCGTGAATTACGCTGCGGTGAAGTCATATTGGGGGAGAGTCTGGGCGAGGAGGGGCAGAAAGATAAGACTTACGTAACGTTTTGATCACTTATCGGTGGCAGTAGGACGTAAATAAACAACCGCTCTATGTTTTTCTGTTTCACGGAACCAACTCTACATTTTTGTATCAAAAGTTAGAGCAACTCCACAAATCAAAAAAGAAAAACTGGAGCAGCTCCAACTTTTTAGAAGCATGGAGCCGGGGGGGGGGGGGACACCGGACCTGGCCCCTCAAGCAGATCTCACCATGCGGTCTATTGGAGATCAAGTTGTAACCCATTTCAGGAACAGACTCCAACCGCACCTCAATTGTCGTGACAGGAGGGCCAACAGTCCCAATCATCGAGAACACGTTGGCAACGGATGTAAAGCATCCTGCACTGCACAACTCTCAGTGAGCCCTGCGTACCAATAACACTATTAACAGTTTCACATTTCCCAGCATGAGCTATGCAAAGAATTTAAGATAAGATAACTATGATTTATCTGGACACTTGATTGTAAATTTTTAATCATGACCAAAGTACCAAGGATGCAAAGAAAATTCCAATGTGATTATGATGTGTAGAGTTTTCATAACAATTCTAACATTCTCACCATATCCTTGTGTGTGACGCTGCAGCCCGTGACTCGCATGAACTCTTCAATGTGTAGCATGAGGCGTATGCGGCCACCAAGCCACTCCTTTATCTTTAACATCAATGATAAAATTATCTCACATATGTGCTAAGAAAGGTAAAAAAAGAAAAAAAGATGATATAAAAGACTTTACATACTTTGCTGAAGACTATTTTCTCAAAAAATGGCGACGCTTCATTCTGTTTGAACCCTTTCATAAATTGCCAAGTTTGCTGATGAAAATTTATCGGTTAAGTATGCATGTAGTAGAAACATGAAAGTTATTAAATAATACATGTTTATTTAATCTTGTACTAATACTTACTAGCTGTAGCCTTGTAGGCACTATCAGCCCTCCAGACTGAATTTTCTGGTTCATACACCTTTAGTTCATGAGATCCAAAAATCATGGCAAAGCAAAAAAATGTGATTCGAACTTGATTTGCACCACACCTTTGTACATACGATCATAAATGCGAGGTACACCACAGAATATTGTTGGTTTCATCACTTGTACATCCTCCATCAGATACTTAATGTCCTGTTGAGAAGGTTTTACCTCTTAGATGGGGCCTTGACTACTCTTAGACGAACAGAAGGAACCGTTTCGCTCCGCGTCGCTCCCCGCGGGCGACCGGGGCGAACCCTAGCCTCACCCCGCGCCCCGCCCTCCCTCCTCCTCTCCTCCCCGCCGCCGCCGACGAGCGCCGCCGGGCAAAGCCCGCGTGGTGCCGGCGGCGGCGGCTCTCTCTCACCCGCGCGCGCGCTGGCTCTGCGGGGCAGATGCAGCCGGCGGCGGTGCGCCGGGGCATCCGGGATTCGGTCCCGGCGACGGTACGGCAAGGCATGGCGGCGGCGGCTCATGGCGAAGGAGGTGGCGGCGCAACGCGAGCCGAGCGGCGGCGCAGCGCGGCGACGGAGGGGGCAGCCTGGCGGCGCGGCGCAGGACGTGGCAGCTGGGCCCCGATCTGGGCCTTGTGGTCACTGACCATGGCCAGGCGGGCCTGCGCAGGGCCACCGCCGGCGGGGCACCCTCTGGGATGCACTGCGGCTGGATCTAGGTCTGGGCCAGGCGGGCCCAGATCTGGCGGCCCGGGCATCTCTGCGTTCGTCCCCGATCTTGCTCGGGCGAGTCGTCGGATGTTCTTGCCGGCGTTCAAAGGCGAGTTCTTGGATGCCGACAAAGTGACGGGCTTGATCGGCGGCGTGGTGGCGTCGGTTACGGTGCAACTATGTCCCCGGGCGTTGCGGCGGGGGTGCTCCTTTGCGACGGTGTGCGGCCTCGGCCGGGGCCGTCTTGCGAGGAGTGAGGTCGCGGTGACGCCGCTCTTGGCGTCTGCCTAACACATGGTGGTCTGCCGGTGGCGGCATGGGTTGGCTCGGCACAGAGCTGCAGTTGGATGGCATCGGCAACGTGGGCATAGCAGCGCGGTAGCACATCTAATGGGGCCTGTTCTGGGCCTGGCAGGCGGTTGGGCCTGATCTAGGCCTAATTGGTAGTGCTACCACGTCCGGACGGTGGGCACCTTGTGTGCCGGAGGGCGGATCCCCTCCCCTAACTAGCGCTGGCCCTGATGACTGTTAGCTATGGTGTTGGCCTACCCTGTCCAATATGTTGGCGTTGCCGCGTCGTGGCTAGGTCATGGGCTTGAGCTCGTGGGATGCCGGGGCGGCGGCCCCGGAAGGCGGACTGCACGGTTGGCTCTACGGCGGGCAACGTTGCGGTGGTGGTGGTCCCACTCTTCGGTCATGCGGATGGCGTGGAGCGGACGATGGGTGTTCCAGGGGTTGGCGGCGCTTCGGCTTTGGTAACTCCCAGATCTTGTTTCGGAAACCTACCTCGGTGGCGACGGGCGGCTAAGTTCTCCGGGCGTGGTGTGAGGATGCTTCCGGGCGAAAGCTCTGCGCCTCGGCGCCAGCAACGGCGATGTCTGCGGGTGTCGCAACCCTCTTGGGGGCGTCGTTGTGGGCATCCTCCCTGCGGGACGGCTCCGGGTGAAAACCTAGACCTTGCGGTCTCGACGGCGGCGGCGTAATGCGTCGTTACCCTCTTGGGGGCGTTGTTGTGCAGCTCCGTTGCAACTCGGGCCGGTCTCAATGTCGCCGCAAGTTTTGGTTTTCGTGTTCTTTTTTGTTTATTCTTGATCTGCTTTGTAAGAGGTTCTCCTCACCACCTTGTATCGGTTCGGCCGTTGCGGCTTTATTTATAAAGCGGGGCAAAAGCCTATTTCGAGGAGGAAGGTTTTACCTCTTAAATGATGATTAAGGCACAAACAAGACAGAAGTATTCCTCTTGCAATATATAGCTCCATACCTCTTGCCAGAATCCAATGGAGGCACCTTTGGAGATGCAGTAATTCTCAATATGTGAGCTAAAGGAAGATAAGAAAAGTATGAATCATACTCATCCGCCTGCATATGCATTTGGATTTTGGGATATCATTAAACACTGGTATTTGTCAGGTTTTTTATTAGTTGTTGATTATTGCATTTTTTATGAAATAGTAACTTGTAAACTATAATGAATATTTATAACCAACACATAGTAATATTACTATACAAGTAACATCAGATACCTAATCGTACAAAAATGGATCTAATTAAGAGATTTACCACTTTATATGTTAACTCGAGGAGGTGTTCTGTGGTTGTAAATGATTGTACAAATGTCGTACATAGTAAACTGGTATACATGATTGTACAAATGTCGTACTTTTGTTTCTTAGGAATTTCGTGGATTTCTTCTCCCTATAGAAATAGCATTGTATGCATCAGACCATGTATGATCTTGCAATGGAGTAGTTTAATAAGAACTCACACTAACCATTGTAGAAAATTCCTACCAAGAAAAGCAAGATGCTCCTAATTGTTCAACTTCCCATTTCAGCTCACTTGTCACATCTGGAAAACAAACAATAGCTGACGTTCACATATAAATGGAGCAATTAATCGTAAGAAATACTCTCTCCAGTCTCTTTTAATTGACTCAGATTCAGTATAACTTTGTACTAAGTTTGAGTCAATTAAAAAGGACCGAAAGAAGAAGGGAATAGCTGATGTCCAAACTCCGGACAGCTATGGTGGTGGGGCAACTTAAAGCTTAAATCCTATTAATAAGAGCATAAATACTTTCATTCTATAAAAAAATCCATTTTATTTTGATTGAAAAATCAAGCTGATGAGCCATACTATGAAGTTATGGGAGAGAGTCATTGAGCACCGCTTAAAAGTCATTGAAAAACCAATTTGGTTTCATGCCTGGGAGGTCTATCATGGAAGCCATCTTCTTGGTACGACAGCTGATGGAGAGATACAGGGAGCAAAAGAAGGACCTTCATATGGTGTTCATTGATTTGGAGAAGGCCTATAATAAGATACCTCGGAATGTCATGTGGTGGGCCTTGGAGAAACACAAAGTCCCAATAAAGTACATTACCATCATCAATGATAATATTGTGACAAGTGTTCGAACAAGTGATGGTGACACTGGTGACTTTCCAATTAGAATAGGGCTACACCAAGGGTCAGCTTTGAGCCTTTATCTTTTTGATTTGGTAATGGATGAGGTCACAAGGGATATACAAGGAGATATCCCATGGTGTATGCTTGATGTGGTGCTAGTCGATGATAGCCGAACGGGGGTTAATAGAAAGTTAGAGTTGTGGAGGCGAACTCTAGAATCAAAAGATTTTAGGCTTAGTAGAACTAAAACTGAATACATGAGGTGCAGTTTCAGTTCTACTAGGCCCGAGGAGGGAGCGGTTAGCCTTGATGGCAGGTGGTACCGGAGAGAGACACTTTTCGATATTTGGGGTCCATGTTGCAGAAGGATGGCGATATCGATGAAGATGTGGTCCACCGAATCAAGGCTAGTTGGATGAAGTGCCGCCAAGCTTCTGGCGTACTCTGTGACAAGAGAGTGCCACAAAAGCTAAAAGACGGGTTTTATAGGACAGCTATCCGACCTGCGATGTTGTATGGCGCGGAGTGTTGGCCAACGAAGAGACGACATAACCGACAGTTAAGTGTAGCAGAGATGCGCATGTTGAGATGGATATGTGGCCACACAAGAAAGGATCGGGTACGGAATGGCGATATACAGGAGAGAGTTGGGGTAGCACCGATTGAAGAGAAGCTGGTCCAACATCGTCTCAGATGGTTTGGACATATCCAACGGATGCCTCCGGAAGCGCCAGTGCATAGCGAACGGATAAAGCGTGCTCAGAATGTTAAGAAGGATCGTGATAGACCAAACTTAACATGGGAGGAGTCCGTTAAGAGAGACCTGAAGGTCTGAAATATCAACAAAGATTTAGTCATGTACAGGGGTGCGTGGAAGTTAGCTATCCACGTTCCAGAACCATGACTTGGCTTCGAGATCTTATGAGTTTTAACTCTAGCCTACCACAACTTAGTTGTGACTGAAAGGCTTGGTTGTTGTTATTGTTGTTGTATTTTGATTAAAAAAATGTAATTTTAGGGTGAAACTAATTAGAAAAGGAAAATAGTTCTATATTGCAACTTATAAATGTATTAAATCTAGATGTGACTCCAGAAACGAAACATCTCATCGAGTTGAACATATTTTGACCGATTCTATAACCAACAAAAAAGCATAAGCACCAATAGTCTGAAACTTATAGCATTAAGCTGGAGATCGACCAGGATTTACAACTTTAACCGGCTACTGGCTATCGACCAGAATACAAAAGCACTAGCTACTGGCTATTGAGCGATCATTACATCCTAAACTACTTCTGCAGCCTCCGCTGGCACACATATGATACAGTTGAGTTGCTACAGAGATGAGCTGGTACTACCAGGATGTACAATAGTCAAGTCTACCTATCAGCGTCTCAAACTAGTTCCAGAGCTAGCTTCTAGGTCATCATTCTTCATTGTCATAGTCCTCATCCTCTTCTAACCTAGGGTTCGATGACAGTGCAAACTGGATTGGGTCCATGGTCATCTTGCTCATCTCAGGCAGTTGCCAGTCGAGGAAATCCTTGGTCTTCACTTCTTCTTTAGCCGGGGAAACTGAGGGTCCTGCAGGAGCTGCAGCCGCGACTGTCACAGGAGCCGACGGCTGGAATTGCGCCGCTACTGTATCCTCCTCATAGTCAGTAAGATCTATGTTCAAGTCAATGTTCCTTAAGGAGACCCTGGCATTGCTCAAAGGGGTTGGCTCCCTGGCTTCAGTTGTGTCAGACAAACCATCTCCAATCTCTACCTTTAGGCCTCCTGGCTTGCTAAACTGGCCCTGAGCTAAATCATGGTTTTCGGTCCCCCTCTCTGCTACACGCCCACCACGGCGGCCTCTCCCACGTCCCCTCCCACGCCCTCTGCCATTGCTTGTTTGGATTGCTGCTTCCTGCATGGTTACAGAACTTTTGTCAGCAAAAGCAGGCCAAAGCTAAAACCCTGACAAAAACTAAGATGTTCATGTATTTAATAACATATGAACTGAACAGCAGGGAGAGTATCAGAGAAAATGGAAGTCATGATGGTCAAACTAAAAACTGCTCATAAAAAGTGCCTGTAAGTTGTGTAAATATACACCATACAGAAAGGTATGGATAACAAATACTTACATTTCTTGTCCGCTTAGATTCCTCCTCACTTTCATCTTCAGCATGTTTCCTGATGACATTTCAGGGGTTATTGAAGTTCATATCAGAGTTCAATTAACCACAATTTGATACCTTACCTTCTTTTGCCAAGCTTATCATCTGGACTTCCATCAGGTGCACCTAAATCTGGAACTTTGTCGACTACATTCTTCAAGAAATCATACACCTCATAAGTATGGACGCACTCTTTCCTGTAAAATCGTAATACTGAATGAGATAATGGGACCATCCAACAAAACAAATGTATTCCTCAAGAAATATACATAATACATATCATGATCAAGAGCTCATTTCTACCACCAGAACAGTCATACCCAAAACCAAAATTGACAACCACGAGACACATGCTTACCTACCTTCATCTTTTAGTTCAAGAACATGTATGAAGATACTTTTACATCATCATTATAAGATGCTGCTGACTTTGGAGTAAATTGGAACAACATATAATAAGATACCAACTATGCCACAAAATTTAGTTCAGCACTAGAAAAAAGGAACTAGGCCATACTCGTTCCTGGCAATATTAATGTGAAAGGTAGAGCAATATCAGTATGTCAAAGCTTCCTTCATATTTGACATTTGTTATACAAGGAAATTTGTTTAGTGAAGCCGCAAAATTCAGTTCAGCACTAGAAAAAAGGAACAAGGCCATACTCGTTCCTGGCAATGTTAATGTGAAAGGTAGAGCAATATCAGTATGTCAAAGCTTCCTTCATATTTGACATTTGTTATACAAGGAAATCTGTTTAGTGAAGCCACAAATTGAAAAATAACAGCCAATACAACAACGTAGACGGGGCCAGTGCCATGTTTCAGTGAAAGTGTTATGTTTTTAACCATGTGATCTTTGTGGTGTTATTGAGCAACTTGCCCATTGGTATGTTCTCGACTATGTACACTACATGACTTATAGACTACTGCTGTAGAATGAACCTTGACAACAACAAAAAGCACGAACAATGCATTGTTAAGAAAACTCGAATAGCAAAATGGATAATGCTAATAAGATTCTGCCATACTAAAGTTCAAGTTTTATATTGTAAGAATCTGCCAAACTAAAGTTCAAGTTTTATATCATAATATAAATTATCCATATCCCTATTGACTCAGCGTCAAATAAGGTCAAGCAAACTTACAAATGCGATGAACTCACTGTCTTGACCGTTTTTTTAATTGTAATATTATATGTCCTATCACACAAGTCTTGCAAAAACAGCTCCAGTGCTTTGGCTGCAAATCATGGACATCAAAGAAATGTGTTAGTTGAAAGTTGAAAGCACATGCATGGTGTGAGTTACAAAAAGAGTTCTTACAAAAACAAATTAGAGAATAGAAGCATGTAGGTGTAGCAACAAGTATTTAGACATCAAGTTACTTTGCTATTGCCTATATAGCTGATGTCTTTTTTTTTTTCGAGGAACCAATAGCTGATGTCAATCTTACATCAACATGCATGTGCCAATACTAATGAATCAGTTAGTTCAAATAAGAGCATGCAATTAAGCTATACCTTGCAATTAATGATATCTATAGTTCTATACTGCTTGTACGAGTACGAGTCTCATCGATTTTTTACATGCACCCGCATTTGTGCATTATGCAACTAAATGGAATGGCTACAATTAAAACTATGACCCACCAGAGTGTCAACAGTCAAGTATCATTGATTACCCCGTCATTTAATGGTACACTGCTAAGTCAGCTCTTCCCGCAACTGGCGTGTACTCAGAACCCCCACCACAATCCTCAATGTTTCTCATTTAATGTATATGTCCCGCCAGTGTCGAGCGCACTTAATTACTCCACTCAATTAGTGGCCCTAAAGCTGCACCAGCTAAACACCCGTTCTTCCCGCGTCTAGCCTTTTCCCAGATTCCTTTGGCCATCACCACAAATCCCTCCGCTTAACTTAGTGCCATATCTTCTCCTCTACCAAGTTTGACCCTCCAGGAAGTATAACATATAATGAGATGTTCCAAATCAGGAGAACAGAGAAAGCTAAATCATGAAGACATGGCGATAGCCAGGGATAGCATATCACCAAGCTAACAGGGGAGAGATGAGGTGCCTGGTGGAGGAGCCAGTCAGCTCTGACATGAAAATGTAAGGGTGATGCTCCTGTGCATGACGATGTGGAGAACAACTGTGCATGTGTGCAAAAATATACGAAAGAAGGCTTACATTGCTGCTTGGATGTTTGTGAATGCTATGAGGGGGTTTGACATTGAGCCTCTGCTCAAGCTCCCATGGTCACAGGATTCATATTTGCACCTCAGCTATGATGACCCTAGTAGTACGTTCCTCCTTTTATCAAGAGAAAGATGACTAACATTGTTCTACATCTTCCATACATGTTTTATGGTAAGTACTATTCTCATGTTCAAAATCGAGATCTAGAGTGACCATATATAAAATCATATCATCTTAATAAAACTGCAGTTCAGAGGTTGGATCTTCAATTGACTGCTACAAATGTTTCATGCTCCATATAGCACCAAGACGACTCCAAAGATAAATTCATGATTTACCCCTGTCAACCTCCCCAAAGGACCAAATATTTCTTCAATTTTGCATATGTTTATTTCACAACGAGAAAGTACAATAGGTAGTAATGTCAGCAGTTATGTTTTGGTTTGGTTTGAATATGCGAATAATTTGGTCTAGCGAAATAAAAGGAATTCATATCGATGGAATATGTTACCAACATTGAAATACGAATAGTAATTAAAACTTTATTTTTCTAAAGAGGTACATCCTAGATGGGCCAACAACATATGTAGCGTATTTTTGTCAATATAAGCTACTAACAAATGGTGAAAAGGAACTCTGCAACTAATAATAAATAGAGTTAAAAAAAGAAAGTTCTCTAAGAAGTGGCTATAGAGAACTTACACACTAGAACAGGTACAGGTAAAGCAATCTTGCCAACCTCTTCATCTGCTTGCATGATCTTCTTAATCCGAGGCTGTATAACAAATTACAAAAGTAATTTAACATTAGATTGACAGAAGAATGACATGATACCATCTGAAAGACTAGTAAAATTTATAACCTGCCTTTCTACTAAAAAAATGACAACCTAACATCAATAAAAGGCTCACATAGATCATACTCCCTCCGTGCACTAATATAAGATGTTTTAGATACTTAACTAGACTAGATACAAACTGAAAGGAGTGAACCAATATACTAAAAGTAGACTAGATACAACCTAAAGTTGATGAATCAATCAAATCGCTACAATGTCATACAATACTGCACGGAGGGAGTAGTTATGATTGCGGTATACTACAATGCAAATGGCCAGCAATATTATTTTAACGGAAAAGGATGTGACAGCTGTAGTATTCACATGTGATTATAAGCATTGGTCCAAGCATATGAAGGAAGGAGATTCTCCTAGTCCATTGTGAAAGAAAAAGTTAACAAAGAGTGTATCTCCATCTCTTGTACAAGAACTTCAGTATCACGGGGATTCAATTGTACAGCAAACATATGCAATCAGAATGCTGGCATCTTCTCCCAAAGATAGACTAAACAACAGCTTTGGGAATTTTCCTTGCTTTGAATTAGATATTAATTCTGGAATTTATACTACTTATTACTTTTATCAACTGTACACAGCTTTAACCTACTGGTGTAGATCAGATGGTTAAGCAGTAGAATCCTATTTGGCCTATTTACCATTTGGATATATACTACAAAATGATAAACAGCACTAACTTATAGATTTAGAAGCTTTCCTGCCACTATATAGAGAAATGTGTATTGGTCTAAACAACCATGATATCAATGAAACAGATTGATAGCTACAGAAGAAATTGCACGATTGATTCCATAATGTTAGGTCGTTTTTGGCACTTTGCACTAACAATCCCTCTCCTCATTTTATATAGGAAGAAGGTAGAAGCATAGCCCGGTAAGCGGGAATAACAGTTCATGCACAGCAGCCCAATTTGAAAGGAATTGAAACATAACCTACAAATGCTAAAGCTACTACACCCCCACTAGCCGAGCTACAGAGTGAAAGAGGAAACACTGCAGAAGATCTGGAGTTTATCTCCTCTGGAGACAAGTAAGCCACCTCCGTCGCCGTTAACCTATCATTCCTGAAAATGCTCAAATTGATATAACAGTGCTATTCAATAAATCATGTTCATCTTTTTTCAGCAAATAGTGAATGCAACTACTCTAGGTTTCTGTCGTGCAGCCTTACAGAACGAACCTACCTGTTGTTGAACAAAAGGAGCTTAACCCAAGGAATTTGAACATAACTACTTATGCAAGCATACAACAAACTGACCCTGATTTCAATTAAAAGAATTTAGGTCACGAAGGCACTCTCATCCACGCTAAAAACATAACCATCGAAACATTAACAAGGTTGAATCTAAACCATAAAGGATTTGCATGCATCCACTGGCTACCTCTACAGCACGTTTACCAATTAGATCGAATGGCTAAAGATTTGTGATACGGCCATGGAAGAAGCCGCCCACAAAATCACACCCATCTATAAGGACCAAGCAAACAAAGGACAAGCACAAGCGAAGGGCTAAAAATTCTAATCGTGCTGCACAACCCACATATAAATAATATTTAGCAATTGCGCCCAAAAATTCATCGAGAGGGTGCGTCTACCAAGGACAACAAAGGAGAGTGCATCCACTGGCTACCTCTACAGCATGTTTACCAATTAGATTGAATGGCTAAAGATTTGTGATACGGCCATGGAAGAAGCCGCCGACAAAATCACACCCATCTATAAGGACGAAGCAAACAAAGGGCAAGCACAAGCGAACGGCTAGAAATTCTAATCGTGCTGCACAAAGCACATATAATAATATTTAGCAATTGCACCCAAAAAATCATTTAGAGGGTTCATCCACCAAGCCCAACAAAGGAGAGCACACATGAACAGGCTAGAAATTCTAATCGTGCTGCACAATCCACATATAATATTTCGCGATTGCACCCAAAAATTCCTCGAGCGGGCGCATCTACCAAACCCAACAAAGGAGAGACGTACGAGAAGTCCATTGCCCACCATATTAATAAAACCGCAAGTGAAGCAAATACAGGATGAGGCGATGAGCACACACAAATAAAAATCGCGAGCCATATACTCGCGAAACCTCAATCGGCGGCGCGTATAGCGGAGATCAATCCGAGCCTACGCGAGAACTTTTACGGAAACAATAATAAATAAACTCGCGGGAAAATAGCGGGGAATCCATCGCCGCACGTACCGCGGGGAAGCGGGTGTCGAGCTTCTTCCTCATGGCGGCGTCGAGCGAGCGGCGGCGTCGGGGAGGAGAGCGCGGCGGGTGGCGGTGGGATCGGCGTCGGGGGGAGCATCGGATCGGCGGGGGAGGGAAGCGCGATACATTAAATAGCGAGCGAGTCGGGATAGATCCTCTGCGATTTGGGGGATTTAGGGTTTCCGTTATCCGTCTGCGCCTTTTACTTTTTGCAACAAAAATAATTAAAAAAATTCCCACAAACAGCGCCCGCAGGAAGCGAGCTCTGGGGCCCGCGGCGTGGACCCGGTGTATGGGCCTGGCCACGCGTGCGCCGCTCGAACGGTGGGGTGATGTGGAGGGTGTATGGGGCTGGGAAGGACCTGGTCCACGGAGGTGGTTCGTCGGTTGGTAGGCTCCGCGCGATGTGGGGGCCCACGTGGTTTGACGACCTCCCGTCCGTCTCTATCCCGGGTGAGGTGGACCCCACGTTCTGGCTGGTTCCTGGCGCTCCCTCTTTCCACCGTCCGATCCCAAACCATCGGCGGGATCCGGCGGTCGCCTGGTTCCTGGCCTTCCCACCATCCATTTTTGGCCTAGCTAGGTGGAACAACCGTGAAATTTTAGCTCTATTTTGATGAAGTTTTCTAATGGGGGATCCGATTTAGAGTTGTCTTTGCGATTAGATCGTCTCATTTCTCTGTTAGCATAGGGGACATATTCAAATTTTGCTACTTCCGTTCCCTCTCCAAACTCCCTCATATATAAATGGGTGATCTTTAGTTAATATGGATGAAAAAATATTACAGACCTGAAAAGGTAGCCATGTTCAATCAACCATTACCAATTTCAGATGAAGTCAAAAGGTTGCACCAAATTGTAAGGCTAGGTCGAAAAAAGGCACGAGTAAAGAACGCATAGATGGCTCAATGAGAGCGGATGCCTTGTCGTTGTGTGCTTCCTCTTTAAATGTTTCCGTCTTTGTCTTTAATTTGGGCCACCTATGGCACTTGTGTAGTCGCATGTTGTATTGATGCTATTTTTGTTAAGAGTAAATGATGTGTACGGTACATAAACTTGTTACGAGAGAGCGGTTCAATCTATAAAATCTCGAAACGATGCTTTATAATGCATAAGTTAATATTTTAATTTTTGTTCGACAAACATCCAATGAGAGAGGAAACGGTATGAGTTTAGCAGGAGAGAAGCAAGTGAATGTGCGCATCATGATGACTTCCATTTTTTGACAACTACTTTGAAGAAAAAAGTTATTAGATTAGGTTTGCATAAAGACTACATGCAATTTTGGTCGGCATATATATGCTGAAGTGGATAAGTTGGCGCTTTGTGGTTGGATATGCAATAATTTTCAATCAGTTTGTCGGTTTGTGTGATGACCTGGGGAAACTTATAACGAGGTATTGGTGGTGATGAGGCAGGCCATTGGAAAGCTCATTGAATGACTTCGGATAAGATGGTTAAACCAAATATCTACGGAAACTGCGGTTTCTGGGATATAAGGGTGTTCGACCAAGCTCTTCTACCAACGCATGCTTCGTGATTAATTGAGTATCATAAAAGCCTTTGTGCTAGTATTCCAAAAGCTAAATATTTCATTGTAAGGACACATTAATTTTTTTGATATAGCGCCTTAAATCGTGACCTCGAGATCCAGAAATAGACATGATGAATAAATATTGGTTTAAATTTTAAAAAAATTAAGAGAGACAACAGACTATGATGAGTAAATCCAAGGATGTCGGCAAATCAAACCGTTCAAGACTATGTTGGAGTTCAGATCTTATATAGTCAGCGACAAAAGAATGAAAGGAATCAACAACAAGATCAGTCTACCTGGTGTCGGATGTTGAAAAGGTTTTACGCATTAGAACTTCATTTTTAATTGGAGAGGATTTCCTAGCATATCACTGTGAGAAAAGATAATATGATTTCTATAAAAATGAGTATGAAAAATAACCATAGAATTACAAACAAAACTCAAATCAAGAGGCAGCAAGCAACAATCATGGAAGGGAAAATGATACTTTAGAAAACAAAAGTAGAAGTGCTCGGTTGAAAACTTGCTGTCCAAGAGCCATTGTTGACAAACAAGGATTGACACCATGCACTCCCTGCATCTTCTATTTGCGGGATGGAAGCGGAGACTAGCCAACATGCGATGATAAACATACACAAAAGCTAGAGCTACGCGGCAAAATCTTTGAAGAAGTTGCCCACTTCTTACACATTGTACACTTGCTTACAGACTGTTCATGATTGTACATATGTTGGTATTTCTCAATTAACCAGGTAGACGTGAGGAAAACTTCTTTTCCTTTTGTGGAGAAAGTGTATGATCTTTGGTAAGGGAAAATTTGATACTAATCAAGCTGCTCAATTTTTGCATTCCAACTTTATATACATTGCACACATGATATGATACATGTTGATGACAGCAAAGAAAAGCGGTCTCTTATCCAGCTTGGAAAACATGGTTAGAGTATCATATAAATAACTGATAGGAGAATGGAAGAAACCTTAGGCAGGATGGTAAAGTTAAACATTGATGCAAGTTTCTTTGAAGAACATGGATTTAGATCTTCGGGTGCAATAATCAATGATAATATTAGATGAATAACTGTGTCCACTTGCTAGATTATCCCTCGTCACACTAATGTTAAATCTGTTGAAGTTGTTGCTTCCTAGAAGTACTCAAAAGTACGGAAACTCAAAACGGAGGCTCTATAATGCTTCTTTTATAGAAGTTGTAGTCATGGCTGGTGCACCTCGAGAAATAGTCCAAAGTATCCTTATATGTAGTTATGCGCCGTCATGGCCAGTGCACCTCGAGAGTGAATGTGCCTTAGTGGTAAATGAAATCAGTGGAATGGATTGAAGCAAATATGAAAATAGCGGGATTGTGCATTAGATAAATATTATACTCCATGGTTTGTCGGTTTGCAAGATTAATATACCATGTAATGGTGTTGCTCATGATTTGGCAAAGTTTGGTCATAGCGTTTGGAGTTGGGGTGTGTTGGAAAGATAGATCATGGCCCGCCTGTGGCATGCTGGACAATGGACACGGTTTTGCGAGATGCAGTTTAAACTTTTCATATATTTTCTTGCTTTTTTTTGGCCCTTTGCTGAAGAACCTGCATGTGAAGTCTTCTATGCCCCTATGGCTATGGTCACGTTAACAATGAGAGAGATAAATTTACAACCAGGCCGCTCTAAAGTTGAATTCCTTAAGTAGATAATGAAATTAAAAGCGCAAACTCCAAATGATGATCGAGTTACAGTGATCTTGTTTTTCAGGAAAAAATATAACTTTACTTTTCCACTTCAATTTTTTTTGAAGAAATACAAGTACAAATAAATTAATACCTAGTATTTGTGTTTAAATTTCCATCAAATTATCTATTACATGTTGTCTATAAAAAAATATGAAGAACAAAATTGAGTTCTCTTACCTATATTGAGCCACATTTTTCTGATTTTTATGTACCCCAATATACAAAACAGATATATTCATGTTTGTAGAAAATATATATACGTTAGCTGTGAAAAAATCTGTTTTTTTCAAAACTTTTAAATACAATTTTCATTTTCTTTCAAAACACCAGGCTCCTAAGCTCTAAATCGGCGCACTCAATTAAAAAGGAAAATATTTCCACGAAAAACAGGGTAAACCTACTGTTTCCAAAGCTCCCAGTGTCTAAAATCTGCATAGGTTTCCAAATTTCAGTTCAGAATAAGATGTTCAGACATTATTTACGTGGATTGTATCAGGTGGGGAAATACATTGTCTAACATGAGTTGTTATATTGTTAAAAAGGCAAAACTGTATGAGAAGAAAAGTAAATAATCAAGCTAGAATCAATCCACCCCCGTAACTTTGAGATTCAAATGGCAATTAACACCTCACAATTACAACAACATGAGCTCTATCCAGCACCTAGCTGAAAGCAGCAATCGTAACATGCCAAGCAGCGCAGGCTGCTCACATCTCAACCGGGACCCTCTTGTACAGCTCCTCCTTCTCCAGGCGCGGCTTGGCGACAGTCTGCAGCGGCGTGCCCATGAACGTGACAAGCCCAGGGGACTCCATCATATTAACATCCTCTGGCCTGGTGCCCTCCGGCAGAGACCATTCAAAATGGTGCAGGAGGTGCCCGATCATGGAGGCGACGAGATTGATCCCGAGCTGCGCGCCAGGACACACCCTCCGCCCCGCGCCGAAGGGCAGCACCCTGAAGTCACTGCCCTTGATGTCGATGCTCTCCTCCAAGAAGCGCTCGGGCCTGAACTCCAGTGGGTTGTTCCACACCTTGGGGTCGCGGGCAACCGCCCACACATTCACCATAACATTGGCGCCCTTGGGGATGTTGTAGCCGCCGACCTTGACGCTCGTGCTGGCCTTGTGGGGCAGCATGAGAGGCGTCGGCGGGTGCAGACGGAGAGACTCCTTGACGACAGCTAGCAGGTAGGGCAGGTTTTGGAAGTCTGTCTCCAACATGACGCGATCACGGCCAACGACACTGTCCAGCTCCTCTTGCAGCTTCTTCTGCACCCTGGGGTTCCTGACCAGCTCTGCCATGGCCCACTCGACTGATATGACTGTTGTGTCCATTCCAGCAGTGATCATGTCCTGAACATAAGCAACAGATATTGGGACAGTAAGAGCTAAGAACTCACATAAGGCCCAATGAGATTATCTGGGTTGCAGGTTCAGTAAATAGCATATATCATGTACTTCCATAGTATTGATTTGCCGGTATGAACAAGTTTTACATGAAAATTTTAGCATATGCAGCTGCAAGAGAGGAAACTGACAAGGCATACAGTGACCAAAAGTTAGGTGAATAGCCTATGAACCTTTGTAAAGCATTTTTGGTAAGTGGTTGAATTATTGTAACGATAAAGCACTACCTAATTTCCAACTCGAAAGTAAACACACATTTTCCAATTCCAGCATCTTACACCAACCTTGAGACAGTGGCATCTCACCTAAACTTATCTACTAAATCTGGCTAAACTTAATAACGTTGTCCTTGATCCATAAATAAATCGATGCAATAAAATCAATGTAGCATTTGTGCAAGGAATGGAAGAACTATGTCAGCACTGATATGCTAGTTCCATGTTCAAAATTAGCAGGGCATCTCATCTGAAACTAAAAGGAAAAGAGAATATACGAAGATAAATTAATAAGATTTAAAGGGACATCCAACATACCCATAGAAGTCCGAAAACTGTGTCATCACTAAGGTCATACTGTTCTCTGAGAGTGAACAGTGCATCCACAAAGTGCTGCTTGGCACCACTCTCCTTGAGGGCCTTTGCATGCTCTTCTATGATCTTCTTCGTCAGACGATCCCTTCTCTCATTGTGGGTGTTGTAAAGCTCCTCATTAAGTGGACAGAGCCATCTCAAGTACCAAATGTATTCAGCAACTGAGAGGGATGCACCAATTTTGATCCCGTTGTTGACGATAATCTTGAACTCCTGCCCTTCTTCGTCAATATCACCGTTGTCATTCATGAACCGCTTCCCAAAAGCTAGCCTTGTTATATTGTTGAAGGACACCATAGCAAGGTGATTCCTCACGACCAATGGCTTTCCTTCATTACCTGAAAACCATATGAATAGTTAATTTATAACTCGATAGACAATACAGTTGGGCAAGAGTGGAAGGTGATTTAAGGCTTGAATTGATTAAGTAATAAAAACTGCTTCACCACGTGGTTCAACATGCATTCGAGAAAAAACCTAAACTATTCCACTATCATATGTCATGCCGGCTATGCTATCTTTCCATTATGTGAATCTAGCTCAGGAATTAAATTATGCCAAAAACGTAACATAGCATAAAAGCAAGGGCATAACCAATTAATGTTTACCACGACAAAAACAAAAACCTAAACTTCGCCGCAAAGGATCCATGCAGTATCCAGTTTAACACAAACTGGATACTTGGCTTCTATGCCTTAGCTCTATGCCTCCGTAGTCTCCCCCTCTGCCCCTTCTTCTACTCTGTAATCCCCAAAACCTCTGCTGTATATCTGGCTCTGGGCCACTTTTTATACTGAAAATTCAGGTGGGATTTTTCCCCGTTGACCATTTTAAAAAAAAGTTTGACACAAACTATCCCTCATACTAGGCACATAACTGGTGTTCACTGATAAAGAATGACCGAAGAGAATAAAGCTAAATTAGCAGATTTCTTCTACTTCTGGATAGCTGCTAGTTTATATTACTATAGTAAATCAACATATATCATAGAGACGTCTATGCTAGAAGACTACATTCACATGAATTTGCTACATTTATACTGCAACATACATTGAATATGAAATAAAATGCGATGCCAGATGCATTTTGAAGGAAGAAAGGGTCCATAATTAGTTGAAATTAAATAACAGGGCTGAGGCAAAAGGAGGAAAGCATGAAATGACATTTAATCATTCTAGCTCTTAAAACAACTTGTAATTTGTGCCTGTGCCACGACCACTGACCATCAATGAGATATAATAGGCAGGATGTGTTGCCACTTTTTTATGTCCGATGCACACTAAGCATCCCACTTTACTTACTGAACAAAAATTACTTGCCATTTCAATGTGCTAGTACCATGATAAAATATTTGACATACGGACTCCCAATTTTTTTGGACTTGTGATATCAATTAACTAGATGAAATAATGTTCTGGAATGACTGCTCTTAATCAGATAACAATAGCCCAAATGCCAACTGCCTAAGGAATAAAGGCTGTACTGATTGCAGTCCAAGTCACATCTGAAGCTATCATCAATCTGATCCATTTTAGCACCTGTACCAGTATAGGCCCATTGCTATTTAAAAAATCAGTTTGTCAGACAAATCAAGCTATGATTTTTGAACATATAAAACCAGGGTATTGTTGCCAAACAGAACAAGGTAGGTTACTCCTAACTCACAACATATAAATTTCTCCCAAATGGCATGCCTTTAGTTACATCGATTCTGTAGAAAAATGGACCTACATCCTTTGCATTGGTGAAATAGAAAGAGAAGATAATTTTTTTTGTCAAGATTTCCGGCTTGGCTAAACAGGTATTATGCCACAAGAGAATGCTTGACCTTAAATAGCAGTGTCATTCAGAATGGTCATTAGTCATTACAATGAGAAGAATGCCTCCAAAATGGCAGTCTCTTTCAAGTAGCAGATTCTCTGCCCGACGCTAGTACACAATAAGATAAACTGCTCTACCAAGAACCATCGTGGCGTCGAAGAACCTGAACTAACAGTGACACGGAAAGCAACAGACTGTCTTAACTTTAAGCTTAAATGGCATGTATAATCACATCTCCATGTGTACTAGATCTCATATGAACTATGGTCCACTTATTATTATTTTTTTACCCTAATGGCAGGAGCGCTACATTTGCATTATAGAAGAGGGAAAACATTACTAAAGAGTGCTGGTCTACTGCATAACTTGCAACCACCATGAGCATGGGGAGATCAAGTCTGCGCTGCGGATTAATAAAAAGAACTCAACGCCTGTCGTCCGCATTGGAGTTGACCAATGACGGCTTATTGGCGTCATGTCACCTACATTCTTGTTTTCAAGTGCATCTTAACTATGCTGCAACTCTGACAACGTGCTTGCCATGTGCCCACTCAACAGTGATGCACCCCGTGTGAGGCATTCCGACAGATAAACTGCGTTTACAATTGGTCCTGCAGGGCATTCTCGAACAACTAAGAGTTGTTGTGGGCACGGTCTTCAACACGAGGGACCAATCCATCACCAAACTCACTATGCACGAGTAGGAGACCACTCACTCGCCTAACGAAAACGATTCTTCAGACCAAAGACACCTCTACATTATTGCAGCAACCACCCTCGCTTTATCCAAAATACCATAGTAATGTACTGAAGGAAAAAAAAAAAAAAAGAAAGAGGCGCGATCTCGGTTTTGCTTACCGGCGGTGGAGGCGCGGTGGACGGACTCGACCATGGCGGTGACCTCGTCCTCCCGGATGGGTCGCAGCGCCTCGAGCCTCTTCTGCGTGAATAGCTCGAGGTTGCAGAGCTTGCGCACCTTGATGTAGTGCGGGCCGTAGTCGGCCCAGATGAGGTCCTGGCCGTTGCGGCTGAAGCGCTGGGTGGAGCGGTTGCGGGGCCGGTCGGCGAGCTGCTGGTCGTGCTCCTTGAGCACGGCCTTGGCGAGGTCGGAGGTGGAGACGACGACGGTGAGCGAGGAGCCGAACCAGACGGAGATGATGGGCCCGTAGCGGTCCGCCCACTCCTGGAAGCAGCGGCAGCGCACGGGCTTGATCTGCCGCAGGTTGCCCACCACGGGCCACGCGCGCGGGCCCGGCGGGAGCCGGCCCAGGCGGAGCCGGTCGAGCAGCGCCAGCGAGATCGGGATCGCCACCAGCGCGAGCGCGAAGGGGAGCAGCGCGGCGACGTCCATGGTGGTGGCTGTGGCTCTGCGTTTCTGGTCGGAGTTGGTGGAGACGGTGGTGGTGCTGGTGGCGCTCGCTGACTTTATACGGTGGAAGCAGAGCGGGGGCGGTTGGTGGTAGGTGAGTGGGGTCGGAGACGCAGAGTGAGCTGAACTTGCTTCTTCTGAGTTCTATATTGGGCTGCTGTAGTGGATTAGTAGTACAGTAGTAGCATCCATGCATGAGGCTGCCTGCCAGTATGTTCTAGCTTCTACTGTAGATCTTTCAGTAATTCAAATTGTAACAATTTGCTGCGCAAATCCACACTGTTAGAGGAAGTATTTCAGTCATGTCAGTGTGTGACAATGGGTTTTTTTTTCTCGAGGAAAGGAGTTGATGCAAAGAGTTGTAATGTTTGTTTTTGTTTTTGCTGTAAATTCAGACTGTGAGCAGAGCTCACCAACCACCAGGAGAAACCAGGTGCTGCTGCTGATTTCATTTCAAGACCCCGCTGAAACCGTTGGACACGTTGACTAAAACGTCAGACATCGCCAAACTATACTGTCTCTGCTTAGTTTTTTCAAAAAGAAGTCGCCTAGTAGTAGTACTATGATTCAGATTGCAATTGTATCCACACTGCGAGTTGTATGCAAGCCAGAATCAAATCTAAATCGATAGTTTCTGTTCTTTTTTGCTACTTGCGGAATTCTTTGTTTGGCGAGAAAGCGAAAGACCCTTCATCCCTATGTGGCCATGTGTTCCCGTGGGCCGGATTCCTGTGGGACGCGCGGATGGATCACTGGCCTGAGTGACTGCTATACTGTGCTTTGGTACATGGTCTCTCCTCTGACGAAACCCCCCTCCACTCCACGCAGGGTGCCCCATGTTGTTGCACAACACGGTTTTTAAAGCACCGATGAGTCTGGTTTGGGAAGAAATGCCGGAATCGGCTGTTTCTAGCGAGCCATGCATATCTCGCACGGAGCTGATGCAAAAGTGAATATTTCGTTGCACGAGTGGGGACGAAGAGGGAGATGGCACGAGCTGCCGCGCGCAACGACGAAAAGCGAAAAAGGGGCAGGAAGGATTATGTAACCTCTCGCCACGCCCCCTCCGTCACCCCCCCCCCCCCCCCAAATTTCGAGCTCCACCTCCCGTCGGCAAGTGGGTAAGCAGCGCACAAATATCCATCGGCGGCGGCGGCGACTGCATCTCGGCTTCATCTTCTTCCTCATGCAACACTTCTTCACCTCCGGCAATGACTGTAAAGAATCCCTCACCCCGGTTCCGCATGTGCGGATCGATCACTGGCCTAACTGACCGGTATCCTGTGCTTTGGGACATGGTCTCTCCTCTGATGAACGGCCCGGCCGGTCCAAGTTTGTATGCTTCACCTGGACCAGAGCCGAGCTGCAGGTCAGTTTCAACGACCAGACGCTTGTGCTTACACGAATTTTCCGGTAAGGCCACCTACATCACATATCTTCTAGGTTTGATTTGATCCGTTTAGGCAACCCTCCGAATACAGGCAGGTGTCCTCCTATCCATTTGGATCGCACGATGCACTCAACACGGTCACGCAACCCTAATTTTTTTAAATTAAAATAAGTTTTAACAAGATAAGTCTAGTTGAATTAAACATATTCCCTATTATGGAGGATTTACAAAAGCAAGCCCTATTGTGGGCTTGATTAAGGAAAAAAATTAGTGAAACCTTAGGCTAGGGTTTGGCACTACGGTCGCTCTCGAGCTCGATGCCGACGTGCGTAGGCCCGGTCCACCTCGTCGACAACATGGCCTAGGGCACCAACTTTTTCGGCATGATTCCTCCACCCAAGATCCCCTGGCTCACGACCTATCTGGCCAAGTACTACTATACAATGTAGACCTATGGTGGCCTTGGGGCTATGAGGGTGGGAAGCATGCATGGAGATGATGGGGATGACATGATGTTGAAGATGATGATATACATTTTTGTTATATCTACGAAACAAGAACTTCCGGTAGTTTGTATATTTTGATGAGGTGGTATATACTAACCCCTCATGTGATGATGACCTTGCGGTGATAGAGGGGCATCCACTTTTGTTGCGGTGGTAGGATGATACCTTAGTTGTAGTGGTATGATGAACTTGTGATCCACTTTTGGAAATGATCATATGCATGCCCCTCTTAGGTTATAACTAGATCATGATGGCGCACGTTGTTGCGCCCGTCTATTTTACGATAGTTGTTTTCTTATCATGTTTGAAATCATGAAAATAAAATGTGCATAAGCTTGTACATACATTAGTAAGTATAATAGAAGTGAGAAACAATTGTTTTATTTAACCAAGATAAACTTATAGCGCATATAGCTGGGTAGATACAACACTATTTGTTAGATGCAACAATGACCATCTCCGAGGACCACATATGTTGAGGACCGTCTTGTTCTAAACGTGTGGATAAATTTATCAAAAATCTAACACAAAATCAACACTAAGTGGAAACTTTCAAACCATTTAGTAGCGATCATATCCGCTTTGTGTTGATACCAAGTATGTTTGATAGTTCAAAGAAACAATATGTAACTTTGATGGTTTTTCTAATATACGCAACAATTTAATAACAACAGAAATTCTTGCACATATGATTACTGACCAGATAACACTTAAGTACACCGGGCCAACGTAAAAAACTAAATTTAAACAAAACTTCTTTTCCTAGATGAAGTTGCCATAGAGAAGTAAAGTGCATCCTTGAAGCAAAAATCTGTGGGCATTTTTTTTGGTCCAGTTGTCTCACCATTTACGAAACCAGGCGAAAGGAGATACAGTGAATGTGTCTTGCACATGAGATCACCAGCAGATGTTGCTCGATGGATATCATGTACTTAAAATCTAGAGTATTTTGCACAAATCATTACCCCTAATTGGATTGAACTACTGAAGACATAAGAGACATTTGACTCCTTGGCCTTCTATTTACATGTGTATCTTTACTTACGGGCCTCAACTAATATGCTAGAGCGCTTAGTGTTAATGAAGCATTGGCAGTACCATCTTGCAGCAGGCAACAACTCGTAATATGGAAGTCATGCAAGATTTGGACGTTGGGAAAGCAAAATGGCAGAGGCGTGCATACCTTCATCATACGACTTTTACATCAAAATCGAGAGGTAGGCAACACCCACCTCTGCCCATATATATCAGGCAACATGACTGCAGCTAATTACTCCAATGACACGCGCCTGATGTTCTTGTGCCTCAATAGTGTAAATTTGTCATATAAAATCAGGATAAACTCTTTCCCCAAAAATCTACATTATATCGTACCTACAAACAGAAAGACCGCAAGGAAACAAAGGTTAATTCCAAAGTCCAGATCCATAATCACATTATGGAAAAAGGATAACCATAAATAGAAGATCATATCAATAATATATTATACTCTTTACATCATTCGACAATTGATGGTTGAAGTGCATAATGATTTTCTGATCATAAATAAAAGGGCGAGCAAATGTTGTTTGGTAGAGAAATAAAATGTAACATAAGGTATATCTGACAACCTTCTACCAATATTTGCAGAATGAACACTACCGTTTTTTGCTGCAATATGAAAATACAAAACCACATTGCAAACTCGGTAACCACCACAATCTATAAGCTACATAAATCAGTAGTAGAATATATGGATGAGAATAACATTATCTACTATAATATCTACGCACAATGATGCTACTGGTGTTTCCAAAAATGAACCTGCTACTTCTTGATAACTTGATATGATGCTACATAGTAATTTATGTTTAATAAAAGTTCCCGCTTTGATTGTTCGATATGAATAATAACTCGAAATCCAACTCAAACCTATAATGAAAAAGTGATCTGATTCTGCACAAACACTGGATATTATTTGTATGAATTTTTAAGCACACCAAGATTTAGTACCAATTAGTAGTAAGACATTCACTCTGGGAATGGCCGGCCAAGAGAAGACTGCAGAGACGGCGGCACCAGAAACGATTACAGCGAGCCGGGGCATGATCTCGAAGATGAACTGAATTTTGACTGTGGCTGTCAGTGAGGAAGATACATGCCAAATACTTTAAGATGATTTTATGTGGACAATAAATTTACCTCCATCCAAGAAACAGGAAAATGCAGCTTGTAATTTAATCAGCAAGAAGCACATCTAATTAATTGTTTTTATAGTAACTTCTCCAAATTTCAAGCACAATTAGATGATCATGGCTCGGAACCCATCTTTTTGTTATGCCTGAGTGATGTAGATGTAATCAAGACAGAGCAGAGTAGATTTTAAGATGTAGTCCAACCATCCAAGGTAACATCGTGAAAACAAAATTAAATTACACAATAAGATGATCAGATCTAAAAGTAGACACCAGAATTCCAATGCCACTATTATTTACCTTAAAACCTTTTGAGCTGAGACAAAGATTTTACATGACGACATGGAAATAAGTTTTAGGTTGAGAAAGTTAACCTGACATGACTAACCTTGACCGTCTCTTTGTGAGTTTGAGTTCTCCTATGAATAAGGGAAATATGTCGCCCCTCTCATTTGATCCAAGCAAATCACATACATAATCTGTTTCCCTTGTCCAGTCTATCAAATGGAAAAACTCAAGAACCTGCATTGTAAAGTGCAAGTGATGTATCTGAAAAAGTATACAGCTGAAAAAGTGTACAGGCTTACCTGTGCATAACCATATACCCCCACGGTTAAACAGGGGTTGGGACAGCCCACGAACTGTCAGCCGCCGCCTCACGCCGCCATAGTCGATCACATCGAATCAAACTGCCATGAGCATCAGCGTTGCCTTCAATCGAAACCGTTGTTTGAAAGCTAAATTCGGCAACGATCATTAAAAGCATTATTAGGGATCGAAAATGATTTACACACGATGTTACACCATAGGAGTGAGATGTGGTTCCACATCATCTTGGAGATACCCTCGCCCTGGAAAGGATCGGTTCGGCATCAAGGCAGTGCGGAAGAGCGACCACCGTCTTGGACGATGCATGGCTGATTGGCTGTGGACATATTCTGGAATCGCCCGCCGGGAAAACTGCCGCGTTGCGGACGTACCTTGCGATGGACGCCGTCGCTAGAGGTTGAGACTCTGAAGGGGAACCGTCCGTAGAGGTTGCATCCAACTGCAGTAGCGTTGGAGGGAAGGCGGCGAGCTGGCGAGTCGCGTGAAAGGCGAAAGGTCGAGGAGGAGGCGAGTCACGAGAAAGAGGAGGAGGCGCTGCTGTGAAGACGGGACTGGCCGGCTGGATCAAATCAACTATGCTGGGATCGCGATCTGCTTTCGTGTAGTCACAAGTTATGGGCTTTGGACACAACTCGGCCCGAATCACAACAAAACGCGTAGCTCAATTTTCACAGTAGCAGCCCCTCAATGTTGGGCCGACTGGAACGCTCGGTGAACAGCGGTTAAGAGGCAGCCTGGGACGACTGGGACGACCGAATGATCAAGGCCATTTAGTGAGCGTATCGGATGGTTTAGGATGCCTAAACGCTGTGGAGGCTCCTAGGTGGAGCAGTTACTGTTAACTAATGTAGTATGATGCTTTGGTATGATTTCATTGATGCTTCTCATTCTGCACCTTACTTGTTCTTCTTGTGTCTTGTTAGTGGTTTGCGCTATTCGGCGTGGGGGGGGAGCTTCTTCGCTGATCATGCTATGGCTAATTAGACAATGGCTGGAGGAGGACAATATTATTTTAATTGTCATATCTAAAATTAATCGCTAAGATTAAGGGGCAGTCTACTTTTACTATATTATGTAAGAAAACAATCGGTCATAATGTCCTGAAAATTCAAGTAATGTACGATGAGGTGATATGGTTTATTTATAATAAATGCATACTACTTATTTGTCAAAATGTTTATACAATTCATATTTCTACTCATGTGATGCTTCCTTCATCTCAATATCTCAATACGTGTAAGGAATTTAGCACAAACAAATAGCAGGCTAATTTAGCATAAAGAGCCATCTCTTTTTTACACATCAAGATATGGTTTTTTTTTCATATGCTCTGTAATATACAATCAACCATAATGATTGCATGCTCTTGTTGCATCTACGATCGATTCTTGATTGGAGTTGATCCCTTCCCGCTAGCGCCAATTGACTCCCGCCAACACCCCACTCGCTTCATGGCCGCCGACAACTTTTTTGGGTACTTGGAATCTTCATGGCAATGACGAAAATTGTGCAGGGGAGCCATATTCTTCAAAATTTCAAATAGTTTGGGCGCCATATTTGCTTAACATAATATTTTTGCGATGTCCGCAAAATAATTTTGTTTAGAATTACATATTTTGAGCAATTATAAAACCATATAATTATTTATCGAGCAATATCAATGCATTTAAGACATTGCGCTCAGATTTGCGGGGACCATCTGGCTAGTACTATATGAAAAATAATCATACCTTGATATGGATGGTTCTTCGTGGCTTTATTCGCCCAATTATGTTAGACAGGTCAACACCTGTGTTGTCATTTTTTTTACATTTTTTTGGGATATTCTGCTAATAACCGTGCATTATGGTGGTTGGTGGATCTGGCCCTTCACAATTCTTACTGGATTGGGGCTGTGACAATTAATCCTTGTCGTCATCTAATAATAATGACCTCATGAACTCTTCTATTGTCAAAAAAATAAAAAAATCCCATACTCTTTTTTCTTCTGGCTCTACGTGAGCAAGGAGTGGTCGATGAGCTCAGCATTTGCACGCTCAATTGGATTTTTTCGATTAATGACGGCCAGCTCCGTACTGAATTAATGAATCCGCGTGACAGTATATGCAGGATTTCGGATCTGCGCTCTGCATGAGTTGGCACCCGGCAGGCAATTTCAGCTCCATTCTACACCATCCGCCTATATAATCCGATTGATCCCAACGCTGTAGCCTACCTACTACCGAAACAAACACTCTGAGAGAGGGCCAAAAAGGTTTAAGGTGTAGTGTTAATTCCGCAATGGCGCCGCGGCGGCCGAAGGGCACAGGGCGGAAGAAGATCGAGATCCGGCGCATCGAGAGCAAGCTGGGACGGCAGGTACGCTTCTCCAGGCGCCGCGTGGGGCTGTTCAAAAAAGCGAGCGAGCTGGCTACCATTTGCGACGCCAAGGTGGCCGTTGTCGCCTTCTCCCCGGCCAACAAAGTCTTCACCTTCGGCCACCCCTCCGTCGACTCCGTCCTCGACCATTTCATCAAGACGGAGGAAGCGGAGGAAGCGGGCGGCGGCGGCGACGGCGACGGCGGCGAGCTGAACCAGGCGATGGCGGATCTGAACCAGGCGCAGGGCGAGCTGAGCCAGGGGCTGGCCGATGCGTACCAGGAGAACTACGAGCTGCGCGGGCTGCTGGAAGCGGAGCAGGCGCGGAACAAGGCCGCGCAGGAGGTCTTAGCGAAGGCGCGCACCGAGGGGTGCCAAACGACGGCGTGGCTGGACGGCTACGCGACCCTGATGGGGGAGCCGGACCTGCTGCCCTACGAGGCCGTGATGGCAAAGGTTCATGCCGCTGTGGCGACCGAAGCCAACAGGCTGCGTCAGCAGGCGCTACTCCTCCACTTCACGGTGGCTGGTGGTGGCGGCGGGTTGCCCGTCGGTGGCACCAACGGCGGGTTGGAGACGCTGCACAAGCTTGACATGATGATGGGGATGCCGCCGCCGCCGCCGCCGCCGCCTGGGTACGCCGCCGGAATGGAGACGCCGCTTCAGGGGTTTGGGCCGCATGGCTTCCCCCAGTGAGGACAAGGACAAGATCGATCCTGGCTGGTTCTTCCGATGCATGCATGCATAATTGCATGTCCTGCTGCATCGTTCATTCATTTATCAATTGGACATCGTCCGTTTACCTTTTAATAATCGAGCATGCATGTAGGTGACATCCATCTACCTCTACATGAAGCATGCAGTGTACTCTTTTTTTTTCTTTCTTTTTATCAATTTCGTATCCTGTTGAGGTGCATCAGCTACTCCGTATTAGATTTCCTCAAATAATCAGTCGCTTGTAATGTTTTGTAACTGTTGCACAATGAAAATACAAGCCTTTCTTTACATTATCTGGCAACATGTCGAGCTGATCTGGAAGAGTCGTGAATTTCTTTTCTTCTGTGTTTTTACACAAAAGTAAGCACGTTTGGAGGTACGCACTTTATAGAAACTAGAAATATACCCCACCTGTTGCAGGGGAAACTTGAGAAAAGAACGAGCAAGGGAAAAAATACTAACTCTATCATAGATTATCAGTATACTAAATGCTGTTTTGAACATTGAGAAAAATTGATGAAGTCATCTAAGAAAACTGTGACAATGGCAAAATATGGTTGGACGAATGAACAACCTTTTATTAATTTCCCCTTTATTTCAATTAGAATGATGCAGTAAGAATCACACAAAGAAGAAACAATTTAGCCTACCCAGTAGCCACCACTTGAAGGATCCCGCGCCTCCACCGGTCGCCCGGCGGCCAGAAGCGTTTTCCATGAAGTTCCCCGCGTCGCCCCCCGCACCGGGCGACTCGGGCGGAACCCTAGCGCCGCCGCCGCCGTCTCCCCCTCCGATCTCCCTCCTCCCTGCCGCCGCCGGCACGCGCGTGCGGGCAAAGCTCGTGAAGCTCTCGGCGGCGGCAGGTTTCCCTCTCACGTCGCGCGCGCGGAGGTGACGCTGGATCTGCGGCGGGGACATCGGCAGGCAGCGGGGCTGGTCGGCGGCCTCCGTGGTGGGATCCAGGGTGGGATCCGGGGCGGCGGCCTCGGGCGGCTGTTTCTGCGGCGCGTCGCGCCGGCTGCATTGGCAAGGGCTGCGGTGGCCGAGTGAGGCTTCGGCGATGCGGCCGGCGGCGGGGGTGAATCCGAAGACCGCGGATCCGGCTTCTTCGTTGACGTGGTCGCGCTTGGTGGTGGTCGGTGAGTCCTCTGCCCCCGGCGGACGACTCGGCGACTGACATAGGCATCCCAAATGGGCCTGCCGGAGATAGTACCCGGGGTTTACTGAAGGCCCACTACCCGAAGAATAAGAAGATTCGGAAGCCCAAGATATTATTAAGGAAAGCTAGAGTTGTAATAGAAAGTCTTATTTGTAATCTTGCGGGATGAGTTAGAAACCTTCCCGGACTCTGTAACTTGTACGGCACGAATCTCTCGGCTCCACCTCCTATATAAGGGGGAGTCGAGGGACGCAGAAATCATCGAATCATTGTTTACAAACCCTAGTTTTCATAATCATCGAGTACTTTTCGGCTGAAACCTTCGAGATCTACTTGCCCTCTACTTCCAACTAAACCCTAGCCTACAATCCATAGGCATTGACAAGTTAATACCTTGTCAATTGGCGCCGTCTGTGGGAACTAGAGGCATAAGGATCTGATCTCGATGGCACGTTCAAGATCTTCGACATCATCAACCGCAAGCAACGCAATGGATCGAGGTAAACAGATCGCTGCTGGTCCTGTCGATTTTGTTCCTCACCCACCCTCCCGTTTGGATGCATATGCGTATCTGGCGGAGCCTATGGAGATGACGTTCGGAAGGTTTCACTTTCGCGTCGAGAAGGAAGGATCATATCGTGTCGAAATTCCGATCTCGTCGGGATCGTCAGCGGTCGATTCCGATTTTTCAAGCTATACATCGTCAACCGAATCAGGAGAAGAAGAAACTTCGTCGACACGCTACGTCAGCACCAGAGCAAGAGAGAAACTCGCCAAGATCTTCAATGACATGTCGTTTGAGTCATCTGCGGACTCATATATAAGCGATGGCTCAAGCAGTGTCGACAGTTACGACTTCATCGACAAATCTACTACAGTGGGCAAGATTTATGTCATTGGAGAGCCAAGCAATGACCAAGAGGAAACATCTGAGGCTTTCGACGATCTGGGAAATCCATACGTCGATCCCTCTGATCTGCGACGAGGCTTGGGCAATAAATATGTCGGGCCACAGCCGCGACACAGAGTTCAACTCCCGCAAGCAGCATGGGATAGAGCCGCGAGAGCTATAGACGGCTCAGAACCAATGGCTACTACAGCCACGCCAGAGGAATTACAAGCATATCAATATAGGCTCGCACGAGCGGCAAGGGAATTGGAAAAACAGACAGCTGAGTTAAACAGAAGAAAGGAGGCAGCTTCTGCATCCAGCAGGAGAAGAGCAGATTTGAGTCGACAATCTAGAACTTCGGGTGATAGCCACAGGGAGGCTCGGAACAGAGCGAGATCAAGGTTACAACACATACCCGAAGCAGAAAGAGAGCACCTTGTCCAAAACCTCGACATGTCCTTTATGTCAATAGACACAAGAGGAAACATCATCCCTAAGACACCAGAGGCTAGGTATATGGCGACACATGCTTTTATCCTCGTATCTAAACCACCTCCAGGAGATCCAAGGGAAACACTATACAATATGGCGATAGCAGGAGTTGGAGCTATGGGGACAGCGTTTGTATCAACGCCTCCCGAAGGAGCGGCAAGGCAAAATAGTCCACGACCTGCAGCAGCAGCAGCGGCAGCCCCTGAAGGACCAAGTGGAGCAAGAGACACGGCAGCACAAGCAAGGGTCGACAGAGCGCGGCAAAGCAGAAGGGAACATCGACAATCCGCAGAGCTAAACGACGAGGATATGTGTGGCTTGCCGTGCTTCACGAGGAGAGTCCGAAAAACTCGAGTCCCTTCAGGATTCAAGTTACCTGACAACTTCAAGAAATTCGACGGCCTTCAAGATCCAGAGGACTGGCTAGTTGATTATCTCGAGACGGTGAAGCTCACAGGAGGAACCAGGGCAACAGCTATGCAAAGCATCCAGGTGCATTTGAGTGGAGCCGCACGATCTTGGATAAAGAAACTTCCTCCAGGATCTATCGACAGCTGGGAAAGCTTCGAGGACGTGTTCGTCAAGAATTTCCGGTCCACATGCAAAAAACTCGCGTCGTTAGAGGAGTTGAGAGCATGTCGACAAAAGCTGGACGAGCCAATGAGAAAATATATCCAAAGGTGGAACATCATCAAAAACTCGGCAGAAAATATATCTGACGAGAGAGCGATAGATGCGTTTGTCGCAGGAATCAGGCGTGCAGATTTTGTCGAGGACTTGGGAAGGACCAACCCAAAGACAGTATCCGCGTTAATGGAAATAGCAAACAAATCGGCAGATGGAGAAGATGCTGTCCACAATAAACGACACAGGTCGCTAGAGGAGGACCGTGGTCGAAATTATCAACCGAGGCGACGATTTCCTCGGCAGTACCCGAACTATGATGCTCCAGGACAAATTTCGGCAGGTTTTCGGGCAAACACAGGAGGAAACAACAGAGATGATTATTAGAGAAGCAATGAGCAGCGAGGCGATAATAGAGACGATTCTCGAAACAACAAGCAAAATAGCGGGTCTAGGTTCCCGAGGCCTTTCGTGTCTCCCGAAGAGATGATGAATGGGCCGTGTCAGATGCACTTTTTCCTCGACAGCAACGGAAAAAGACAGTCAGGACATCTGCAGAAAGATTGTCGCAATTTCCAGGCAATGTTAAGGTGGGCAGAGCACGCTAACGCTCGAGCAGCACAGAGAAATCCTCGAGAACCCAGGAGCGAGATTCACTTGCCACCTCCTCCCGCGATTACAGAAGACAACCGACATCAGCTCAGAATAGCGGCAGCACCTCCACCACCACCTTACGTTGATCCTAACTCCAACGGAGCGGTGTCGATGATTCAGAAGGGAAGGCCATCCAATAGAGCTCAGAAAGTAATCTCACGACAGGTGTTCATGGCAGAAAAAATGCCTCCACCAACAGTCGAGTATCTTAATTGGTCAGGGAAAGATATTGGCTTCACCATAGCAGATCATCCGCAGCAAGTACCTCGACCAGGGCGATCGGCACTTATCTTACCAGCAGTTATTGCAGGATTTGATGTCTCTCGAGTGTTCATAGATGGCGGCAGCAGCTTAAACCTTATGTATGCAGATACATTGAGGAAGATGAACATATCCCTAGCAAACTTGAAGCCAACAGACACGAGGTTCCATGGTATCACACCGGAGAAACCAAGTTATCCATTGGGGAAGATTAATCTCGACGTTCAGTTTGGAACCCGAGAGAATTATAGAATCGAAAAGCTGGAATTTGAAGTCGTGGATTTTCCGTCGCAGTACCACGCTCTGTTGGGACGACCAGCATATGCTAGATTTATGGCGGTACCACATTATACATACCTGTTGTGGAGGATGCCTGGACCTAAGGGACCAATCACAGTTAAAGGAAGCTTCGCCTTAGCCGATAAGTGCGATAAGGATTTTCATCGGATATCAGAAACTTTCGGGATGCAAGCTGAGTATCTGGCGTCAAGGAGTATGACTGATTACGACGTGCTGCCAGACGTTGGAAGGCCAAATAAAGAATCAACTTTCAACACCGAGAAAAATTCTAAGGAGGTGCAGATTCACCCGACAGACCCGAAAAAGACGACGTCCATCGCAAACGACATGGACCTCGCATAGGAAAGCGCGCTCGTCGAGTTCCTCCGTGAGAACTGGAAAATCTTCGCATGGTGTCCAGCTGACATGTCAGGAGTACCCAGGGAACTTGCCGAGCACCACCTAAACTTGGATCCACTAGCGAGACCAATCAAACAACCCTTGCGGCGTTTTTCGGAACCAAACCGCAAGGCCATGCTGTCAGAAATCGATCGACTACGAGAAGCTGGTTTTATCAAAGAGATATCTACAGAAGCCACATGGGTAGCTAACCCAGTGATGGTGCCGAAGAAACACACGAAAGTCCTTCGCATGTGCGTCGACTTTACGTGTCTCAATAAACATTGTCCTAAGGATCACTTTCCCCTCCCAAGGATCGATCAAATCATCGACTCCACGGCAGGATGTGAACGTCTTTCCTTCTTGGATGCATACTCTGGTTATAACCAGATCAGATTAAAAGAAGACGATGAGGCCAAAACAGCGTTCATAACACCTTACGGCGTGTTTTGCTACAAAACAATGCCCTTTGGTTTGAAAAACGCGGGAGCAACATATCAGCGGATGATGCAGAAGTGCCTTGCAACACAGATTGGGAAAAATGTACAAGTCTACATCGACGATGTCGTGATAACATCAAAGAAGGGGTCAACACTGATCGAAGATTTGAAGGAAACCTTCGACAACCTTGACAAGTTTTGCCTCAAGTTGAACCCGACAAAGTGCTCCTTTGGCGTTCCTGCGGGAGAACTTCTTGGATTCTTAGTATCAGCAAGAGGGATCGAAGCTAATCCCGAAAAAATACAGGCCATCGTAACTATGAGGAAGCCAACAAAGTTGAAAGAAATACAACAGCTAATTGGGCGAGTCGCAGCTTTGAGTAGATTCGTTGCCAGGTTGGGAGAAAAAGCGTTACCATTTTACGCTCTGATAAAGCAAGGAGAGAAATTTCAGTGGAACGAAGAGGCCGACAGAGTTTTCGAGGATTTGAAGCGCACAATCTCGACACCACCAATCTTGGTGGCGCCGAAGGAAAATAAACCTCTCCTGCTGTATATTGCAGCCACGCCCCAAGTGGTTAGCACGGTGCTAGTTGTTGAAAGAGAAGAAGAAGGAAAACTCCATGGAGTGCAAAGGCCAATATATTTCATCAGTGAAGTTTTATCGCCTTCCAAACAGCGGTACCCGCAGTACCAGAAACTAGCATATGGAGTAATTGCAACGGCAAGGAAGTTGCGCCACTATTTTTCGGCACACCCGATAATAGTAGTCAACGAAGCACCTCTTTCAAATATACTAAACAATCCAGAAGCTACAGGGCGTGTCTCCCTTTGGGGAATAGAACTTTCCCCTCGGGACATCACGTATGAAAAAAGAAAGGCAATCAAGTCGCAAGTTCTGCCAGATTTCATTGCAGAGTGGATGGAGCTACAAAACACGGGACCCCCAGATCTGCCGAGAACTTGGACCATGAACTTCGATGGGTCCAAGAGAGCAGAAGGAGCTGGCGCAGGAGTAGTACTTATATCACCTGAAGGCGACAAATTGAAATACGTCCTTCGGATGACGTTCCCTAACGCATCCAATAATGAAGCAGAATATGAAGCCCTCATACACGGGATGAAGATGGTGAAAGCTTGCGGTGCAACTCGACTAAAAATCTTTGGCGACTCACAATTGGTGGCTCAGCAGGTTATGAACCAATGTGACGCAGTCAATGATAGCATGATGGCATACAAGGAGGTGTACAATGAGCTCGAGAAGATGTTTGATGGATGCGAGGTAAATCACATCAGTAGATTGAGCAATGATGAAGCCGACGTTCTCGCAAACATCGGGTCGCAGTGCCTCCCAATCCCGCCAGGAGTATTTTGGGAAGAAATAGCGGAGAGATCCACGAAGCCGAAAAAGGTGCAGAAAAAAGCAAAGGAAGAGAAAACCTCGGCGCCCCTCAAAGAAACCACGGAGGACGAAGAGGACCAAGAGCTTGTGATGATGGTAGAAATTCCTTGGATGCAAGCATATATATCATATATCCTCAGGAAAGAAATACCCGACGATCCAGTTGAGGCAAGGCGAGTTATTCGACGATCCAAAGCTTTCACAGTGATCAAAGGGGAATTATACAAGCGAAGTATTTCAGGCGTCCTGCAAAGGTGTGTAACACCCGAAGAAGGAAGAATAATTCTGAAGGATGTACACGAAGGAATATGTGGCCACCACGCAAGTAGTCGAGCTATTGCAGCCAAGGTTTTTCGGGCAGGATTCTATTGGTTTACAGCAATCGAGGATGCCAAGGAAATAGTACGAACCTGCGACGCGTGTCAAAGGTTTGCCGTAAAACCTCACTCTCCAGCGGCGGAATTAACACCAATACCATTGTCGTGGCCCTTTGCCCAATGGGGACTTGATATGGTGGGCAAGTTGCACAAAGCCTCGCCAGGAGGATATGAGTACTTGCTGGTTGCTGTCGACAAATTCACCAAGTGGGTAGAAACGAAGCCAATAAATTCACCGGATGCAGCGTCGGCAATAAAGTTTGTGAAAGGCCTCGTTTTTCGGTTTGGGGTGCCTCATAGCATTGTTACAGATAATGGTTCAAACTTCACATCCAAGGAATTCAAGGAATACTGCGCAGAAGTAGGCATTAAATTGCACTTTGCGTCAGTTGGGCACCCGCAAACTAACGGACAAGTTGAGAAAGCCAATGGTATCATCTGCAACGGCCTCAAAAAGCGCCTGCTAGGACCGCTTGAAAAAGCTCGATATACTTGGCCAGAGGAATTGCCAAGTGTTTTGTGGAGCATCCGAACAACACCAAATACGGCGACACAAGAAACTCCGTTTTTTTCTCGTCCACGGAGCCGAAGCAGTATTACCAATTGAAATAGAGCATGATTCTCCAAGAGTAACAGAGTATGACGAAGAAACATCACAAAAAGCTCGGGAGGATGATATGGACGCACTCGACGAAGCTCGCGATGAAGTACTTTCACGAGTCACCAAATACCAGCAAGACCTCAAAAACTACCACAGTCGACGGTTAAGACCAAGATCTTTTCAAGTTGGGGATTTGGTCCTGCGGTTAAATCAAAAAAGTACTGAGAAGCTCGAATCACCATGGTTGGGGCCCTACGTTGTCACGGAAGTCATCGAAGGAGGCGCATACAGGATCAAGGACAAGAAGACAGGGGCTCCCGAGAAAAACCCCTGGAACGTGGCGCAGCTCAGGCGGTTCTACGCCTAGAGCTGAAATATAGTCCTTCTCTGTAAAAATACAATGTACTGAAACGCCCGCGAGTTTTCAGACGCACTTTTTTCCTTTTCGGGGCACCGAGTGGGGCCGGAAAGGTTTTTAATGAGGCGGGCTCGCGGTGCTGCAAATATAATAAAGATAGTGGAGATATACTTCTTATTCTTCGACACGCTCGGGGGCTCAACGCCTTCAAGTCTCAAAATACGTACAATATAGACAAACTAGACTTACCGAAATATTTCGCCTTGGTACACTTATACCTCGCCAAATATAAAAATCAGAAGCTAACAATTATAAATATAGTCTACACGTCAAAAATCTTATAGCTTTGGTCTAAGGACCTCGCAACAAAAATATAGAACTTCGACATTAAGATACTTGAGGGCTTGCAATCCGATGTCTTATTACAACAGAAGGGAAAATCTTCGAAACAGTATAGACTCCAGCCAAAGGCCCGGGGGCTCGGTGGTTTAAAATAGGAAACATACAGAGTTAACAGCTTTACAATATAGATTGTGTTTACAAATACACAAGAATGTATCAATGATGGAAATACAGCAAGAAGAGGAAAAAGTATTCAAGGGAAACCTAGCACATGGTCTATGGTTATTCGCTCAGTAGAAGGACGAGTACTATGCTCAGCATAGCTTCCCTTCACGAAGAATTCAGAATCCATCCGAAGAAGTTCATCCATCATATCTTCGGCAACAGGAGTAACCAAATCATCAATCTTGCCCATATTTCTCTTTTTCTTCGCCATTTTTGCCAGGCAAGTAGGAACAATTTGATCTATGGGCAATTTTGGATGACAAATCTTTATCATCATCATGGCAAATCTAGCGCCAGCAGAAAGTTGAGCTCGCACAAAACCATGGATTCGAGGAGCATCTCGAAATTTTTCCATTAAAGCTGGAAGGGTCTCTGGCATCTTATTCCGAGGGAACATGGTCCCATAAACTAAGAATAAAGTTTTCGTACAGAAGTCAAGGAAGTCACGGACCTGAGCCGCGCGATCTTGAAATCTAACGATTTGGCGAGTACGCTCAGGAGTAACCCAAAAGTTAGATCCATGTTGCGCAGCCGCCTCAAGACAAAACAGCGATTCGAGCTTCAACACGTTGGTCTTCGGCAGCGATATCCGAGAAAAGAGCCTGGCACAGCAAACAAAATATCAAGGAACGAATAAAAAGAACAACATCCAACACGGTCATGAGCAGGAAACATACCTGTCATATCCAAACTAAGCGTCGCTCATTAGCTGAAGCATATAATTCTCGCGAGAAGAAGTTTCAGCAGCCTCAGCAATAGCAGCATCCTTCGCAGCGATGGCCTCCTTTGCCTGTTGAAGAGCAATTTTCTCTCCTTCAGATGCTTTTCGAGATTGTTCCATCATTGCCAGAGTCTGTTTCTTCATGGATTGAAGTTGTTGTCGAAGTTCTTGCAAATCTTCCGACAAATGTTTGCTTGAAGAACCTTCGAGGGAATTATCATCGACTAGTATTTTCTTCGAGAAGGAAGAAGCAGGTGAAGCATCGGCAGAGCAAGGATTGGTCGAATAAGTTATCAAATATTAACTGGAAAAGAAAGCGACAGGATCAATGATAGTGCCAGAAGGAATTTCATTGATTTCTAGAAAAAATTACATAGTCATTACAAATGAAGTTCTCCAATAGGACTACCAGGATAATTGTCGCCACAGCTAAATTGGCGACAAGGGCAAAAGAGAGAGAGAAAGCAAAGAAAAAAAAGAGGCATGCAACTAGACCTCCGGCCTCGATGAGCTAGGAGTTGAAGATGGCTTGATCCCGAGATAGGCCAGAATTTTCTTCGTGTTGGGCTTGGCTGCCTTGATCAACGACCTCCATCTTGATTGCTCTATCTGATCGGTGTCGCCAACCTTCATCCAGTCAACAGTTTGTTGACTATCAGCGACCAAGGCAATAGTGTTCTCAACAGCAACTTTCATGTTCTCCTGGCGCATCTTCAGTCCAAGATCTTCTGGTGGATTGAAGTCCTTGGCAAGGGCAAGGAAAGTCTTAGGCTCCTCTTTCTTCGGGAAGAAGTAGGGAAACAACTTCGACAATCCTGCGTCAGCATTCACCACGCCTTCGCGAATTTCTTGGCCATGAAACTCTAGATAAGACAGTGCGTCAAGCAGAGGATCATTGGTGGGATTCTCAAGGTCAAAATCTTGGCTTGTTTGACCTGCCATAGAAATTATATGTTAGTCGACAGCAAGTAAAAACAAAAGAAAGCAAGTCTTAAGAAAAATAGAAGGGATCAACAAAGTTACCGAGGAAGCGACGATTTTGCGTGTTCAAGCGCTTGAGGATTCCCTTTTCACGGGTGTCCTGTGCGGCTTTGTGCTCGTTTAAAGCAGCTTCAGTATCATCAAGTTTCTTCTGCAGTTCTTCGACACTAGCAGCTTTTGCTTTGGCCTCATCAGCCTCTACTTTTGCTTGGCTAGCATCAAGTTCGGCTTTCTTGCGAGCCGTTTCACTTTGCTCCAATTTCTGAGCAAGAGTGTCGGCAAGCCTGTTGGCCTCTGCAAGTTTCTCTGCCAAAATAGAAAAGAACAGTCAAAATTGCGACAAAAATAGGAGCAAGAAGATTAGAAATAATGACAGCAAAAAAGATGTCAATCCCTCTGTGTTACCTTCAGTCCTGCTGGCATATTCACGGTACCCAATGAATTGGGATCCAATGCGAACAAGCTCTTTGATCATGGGCTGTCAAAGAAGAACAGAGAAAGAAAATATCGGTACGAGAAAAATATGAAGGCACAAAAAGAAGTAAACAGAGGAAATATAGATACTAGCAGGAAAGTCAAAAACTTACATCATCTAAGAGCAAATGAGAAGAGCTACCCAATTGAGGGGCAGGCTCGATGATCGTTTCAACCCTTGTCCTTTTTGGTGAAGGAGCAAGGGGGCTTGAAGGAGGAGTGGTGGTGACGATGTTTTGTTGAGGAGGCGAGGATTCTTCTCCTTCAACTGGCGTCTCCGAAATAAGTAAAGTACGTGACGCGCTCGTCCGAGGAGCCACGTCACGAGTTGGTACTTCTTCCTCATCATCACTGCGATTAAAGATCGATAGCATAAAAAGCAAGATGAGACAAAAAACTTCGACTACAGAAATAAGGGGAAATCAAGATGACTTACGAGCTGACGAGGGATGCGAGATATGGATCATAAGTTGCCTTCTGACGTGAAGAATCAACTTCTTCGGCTTTGGAAGTGCCGGAATCTTCGACGTCATTCCTCTTCCTTTTGCCTTTTGGAGAAACAGCGGGAGGAGGAGATAGTGCCGACGCAGTGCCTTCGGAAGATCCCGCAGATTTTCGAGAATCCACGGGTTCATTCACAAAAGACGGAGCTTCTTGATTGTCATCAGTGACAATGGCCCTTTCTTCGACTTCTCCACCTTCAGGAAGAGGAGGAAGCGAGACAAGGTCTGGATGATTCTGTGCAAAATAAAGCAGAGAGAGATGTCAGAAATGAAGTTACAAAAAAGATAGCAAAGCAACAACAAGACAATAGACAAAGATTACCTCGGGAAGTGGATTGGAGGCGCTGAATGGCGTCACACGGCAAGAAGAAGGGACAACATCCTTTTTGCTGAGAGATGAAATTTTTTGGACAAGTCTTTCTAAATCCTTGACTTCCAAATTCACCGACAGCCGATCTACGTCCTTGTCGCCGGCATATTTCCAGAGAGGATATTTGCGAGCCTGAAGCGGCTGCACTCTAGTCCTAAGAAAGTATGCAATGATTTGGATACCCGATAACTCTTTGCCGCGAGTATTTTGCAACTCGTGGATACGAGCCATCAAAGTTTCTGTCGACACCCTTTCTTCTTCGGTGGCCTCCGCGTCCCAGGAGCGGCGGCGAAAGATTTTCTCGGCGCCATCAAAAGGAGGGATGTTGTCCTCCGCACATCCATGGTTTTCCTCCTGAATGTACAACCACTTCTTGCGCCATCCTTGAACTAAGTCAGGGAGTTTAACATCGAAGTAGTCGACATTGGACCGAACAGAAATTACAACGCCGCCTATATTATAGGCGACATTGGGAGAGCCATTACAGCGACAGAAGAAAATGCGCTTCCATAGCGCCCAGTTAGGCTGGACGCCAAGGAAGGCCTCGCAAAGAGTGATGAAAATGGAGATGTGAAGAATGGAGTTTGGCGTAAGGTGGTGGAGTTGCAGACCGTAGATAAAAAGCAGTCCACGGAGAAAAGGATGAATGGGGGCGGACAGACCACGGATGAGGTGATCGACAAAACTTACCCGGTACCCCATTGGAGGGGTTGGGTAGCTCTCCTCACTGGGGAAGCACAATGCCTTGGGTTTCTTGCTGATCCCCAGCTTCTTCAGCATGTTAATGTCTTGAGTGGAAATTTTCGATCTTTCCCACTCCGCCGCCCCAAGATCCACGGCGGCCATGGAGGATTCCGGCGTGCTGTGCCTTGTCAATCGACGCGGTGGCATCAACAATGGCGCAGGATTTGCAGCTTGGAGGTGAGGAGCTTAGGAGGTTGTGGATCGCAGGAGGAAATTTGCAGATGAGAAAAGGAGGACGGCGCGAGCGGAAGTGCTCAAGAAGGAAGAAGATGATCTTATATAAGGGTGCGGTGAAACGACGAACCGTTGGATAAGGAAAATGTATGACAGATGATAGCCACGTGGCAGCAAGGGTAAAAAAGTAACTTAACGTTGGGGAAGTTACGGTGCGTGCGCCAGAAAAAGCGGAGGACGTGTGTCCCCCACTTGCACGACGTGTCAAGATAGTGGATCAATTGGGCCCGCATGGCAGCGAGAACAGACTTGTCGCAAATTTCTGACTAGCAATCGTGGCTATCGTCAGCAATAACGTCACCTTGGCAGAAGGAAAAATTCGACTAAACAACTTCATACAAGGCGACACGGAAAAATAATACTGAGCCTTTGATCAAATACAAGTTTTTGATCAAATGCTCGGGGGCTACTTTGGAAAAAAGGAAAAAAAAAGATCCAGAAAGACAAAATAGAAATGGAGTGAGCCCATGATCAAATACAAAATATTTGTTCATAGCCTCGGGGGCTACTCCCATCGGGAGCGCTGTTCGCGCACCCGAGAGATTATAAAACTTCGGGAGATAAAAGAAAATATAGCGGCATAAGGCGTGGAGCCTACACCCAAGTACAAGTCCTTGGCTGTAGCCTCGGGGGCTACTCCCATCGGGAACGCTGCTCGCGTGCCCGATGAAATTATAAAAAAGAATGAAAGAAAGAGAAAAAGAAAGATAGAAGAGCAAAAGAGTATATTTCGAGTTATAATTAACTCTACATATACTCCCATCGGGAGGGCAATATAAGTCATCCTTGACTCGATAAAATGTGCCATTCCAACAGCCGAAAAAGCACTCGACAATATATTCTCAGAACGCCAAAGTTGCGATCAATTTCTGAATGCCGCAAATTTGCGAAGGTAAGACCCCAGATCCGTTCTGCTGGGCGTGGCATCGCCGAAGACTGCGCTCTGCTACTTTTATCCGTATCAACAGATACGAAGAAAAATCCTAACGGACGCGTTAGGTACCCGATAAATTTTACTGGGACTCGACAGAATGGTAAGACCTTAAGCGGCACCTGTCGAAGTTTACACCGGTATCCCGAGGTCATGTCCAGGGACGTGATCTTGAAGTAGGTTTTTGCGGATTGCCAGTAGAGCAGTTAACTAGTACCTGATCCGTCAGATGAACTAGCCCCAACTACCATTATCCCTGTACAATATAGATGTTTATGAGAAGAAATATAGAAAAGTCGAAGCTGTCGAATAAAAATAAACAGTAGAGATTTTCCTTGACCCTACGATTCAAGCAAAATCTCGGGGGCTACTGACATAGGCATCCCAAATGGGCCTGCCGGAGATAGTACCCGGGGTTTACTGAAGGCCCACTACCCGAAGAATAAGAAGATTCGGAAGCCCAAGATATTATTAAGGAAAGCTAGAGTTGTAATAGAAAGTCTTATTTGTAATCTTGCGGGATGAGTTAGAAACCTTCCCGGACTCTGTAACTTGTACGGCACGAATCTCTCGGCTCCGCCTCCTATATAGGGGGAGTCGAGGGACGCAGAAATCATCGAATCATTGTTTACAAACCCTAGTTTTCATAATCGTCGAGTACTTTTCGGCTGAAACCTTCGAGATCTACTTGCCCTCTACTTCCAACTAAACCCTAGCCTACAATCCATAGGCATTGACAAGTTAATACCTTGTCAGGGACGGGTCTGTGGTCGGTGGCGGCCTCCTCTCCGCCGATGAGGTCGACCGGCGGGCGGCGGCGAGGGGGCCTGCTGCTCTGCCTTTTTAAGGTGGCGGTCCTAGGGTTTCTCTCGCGCCAAGTGAAGATCGTTCGGATGCTTCTTCTCATCGAGCTTGCTAGATTGTCGTGTTCCGGAAGACCCTGCCGGCGAAATTCATTGTGCGATCAATGCCTGAAGATTGCTGGATTGGGTGTTATCGGTCGAGCGCACCCATGTTTTTTATCTGACCGTTTGGTTTCAGAGGGAGCGCTTCGAAGCTCTGCTGGCTATTAATATCATGGAGCTTGTTTTCTTTCCATGGTGCTGGCGGAGAAGGTCATGAAAGTCAAGATTGGTGGAAGAGCAATGGTGGTCGGATCTTGGTGGTGAGATGGAATTGGCTTGGTGTTCCGGGTTTCACAACAGCGGTATGGAAGTGGGGGCGACAACACAGGTGAAGTTCTGTGTCCTACCTTTCAGGGTGAAAGCCCAAGGTTTGGCCTTAACTGGTTGTGCCTGGCAATGATCTTGTTGGAGGCATTGTTTTGAGAGCGGGGGCTATCTTAAGATCTTTGATCGGGCGACGACGGTGTTAGAGCACTGTTCCCTTCTTGAAGGTGTCGTTTTTGGAGAGTCTGTATTTCAGGTGTTGTCTTGGCGGTGGATGTATTGCTGTTGTTAGGCCCGAGATACTGTAGCGGGACTTTTGTTTCTTAGTTTTTTTTTTTGGCTGTGTGCATCCGTAGTGCCATTAGGGTGGTGCGTTGTTGCAGAGGCTGGGTGTAATTGGTATCTTCTGATATTAATATATTCCCTTTATCGAAAAAAAAGCCACCACTTGAAGGTGCCTACAAAATCTGAAATACAATTAACAGCTTGCACAAGTTGCAAACATGAATGACACAGATGCAACCTGAAGCCATCAAATGACGAAATAATTTGTAGGTGCACCAAGATTGTCTTTCTCTCTCCTATTCAGTGTAAAAGCTGCAGAAATATTAGACGGGTCATATATCAAAAAATTCAACCAGCTTACTGCTCGTGTTTTCCTATTTTGGTATGCTATTGCTCCTTATATCTGGTACGTATATATTTTTGTACTATTCTGAAGGTGACATGGTAAATAACAGATGTTAAATTAGAAACCTCCCTTTGATATAACCATAGAAGTATCTATAGTACCAAAATTTAAATATGGCATGCAAAGTAAGAAAATAGATATGATTTCCATTGTATAAAACTATATATGACAATATGAGCAGATGAGCAAAACTGGAAGAAAGAGCTGACCGTTTAAATGGAGCATAAAATCTGCAATGGTTTCAACTATCGCACCATAGTTGCATACAACAAAACTAACATGATTGTATTGGCAATCCCCTAATGTGTAGAAGGAAGTGTTCAACAATAAAATTAGATTGATTCACACTCCTATTCTTGAAGAACCGCCTCGTGCAATCTGAGTATAGAAATGGAAGATATTATGAAATGTGACTTGACTATATGCAACACACGTTGGTGAAGTGTCAGCTAGATATGGAGGATTATTAGGATTAAACCATCACAAAGAAATTGCAGAAGTGAAGTACTTTCATCCGAGTATCCATGTCACATATTGAATTTTGATGCTTTATAATTATCTTTTCTTTTTGTTTCGGGGATGGTTTATATTTATCACGAACTCTACAAATGCGTACTTGTCTATTCCCTGGATATTTTCCTGTTGGACGGAGCAAACTACAAACTTGTACATTGGTAACTGTAAGAAACAACACATTTCCAAATTCAGAGGAAAGGAACAACACCTCAATGAACCGTACATGGTGCAAATTACCTGCAATAGTGACAATACAATGGAAAGCTTAATTAGGAAGGAAACAAAATTAAGGCTACAGCTAAAATAAACCGTATGCTGGTGCAGAAAAAAGGTACTACTTATATACATATAACACATCCAGCTTCTCAATTTTATCAAACAATTTGTTTTGCGAAAAGGCACCTGACATTAAAATAAACATCGAACAGTACAAAACACCTCAACAAAAACGAAAGTTACAATAAAATCCTTGAGATGCCCTTCGTCTTTAATCTCCAGACCGTGTCGGTGGCGTGCTTCCGCTGCCGCTCCTCCCTGAGCCGACATGACGTTGTTGGTTGCATGCGGGAAGTTGCCGAACAGGTCAAGAAGACCACATCCGCTCCAGAGACGAAGAAGAAGGAATAATCACCGATGCAGCTCCTTGGCGATCCAGAGAACCTTACAACCAGAGAAGTCCTCGAGAACCACACCACTCCCACCAGCTGCTCGATATCGCCGCCAAGATGGGGCTGAAGTATCTTGGGAGACTTTATTGGACAAGGCACACCGCCGCCACCACCTGAGGAGCACCCCACCAAACCCTTAGACCATGAAAACGGAGCCCTCCTGCGGTCGGGGAAGGGGGAGGAAGAGATCCACCCCGCCTCCATGTCCCGAAGGCCACAAAAGCGGGGTAGATCGGCGGCGGTACTCATAGGAGAAGGAGGAAAGACGCTATTCAAAGAAGATGAGACAAACACTTTGGAAAGGGCTGTAAATGAAGGACAGTTGATGCGGCACACAACGGAACTGTAGATTGATGGGGTGGCATGCTTGCATGTTGATAGAACTCACTTAGTGGGTTGCTTCTATTTAGTTATTATAGATACAATATTAGCAACATTTAAAAGGATCACCACACACCCCAGATGTTAGGAACAATGTTAAATTATATAGAAATTGCTACAAATTTGAGTCGAACAGTGATGAAAATGGCTCCACACTTATGAATGGCCTCGCACAAATGGCCCTCACATGTAATTAACATTTTTTCCTTGACAGACGTTCTACATTTTCCACTAAAGGGATAGCAAAGTGGCCTAGGACATTGGTGTTACATGGAAAAAAGAAATAGAAAGCTATCCAGGACTAAACAAATCAGTGGGATATACAAACACAAATCCTAAAGCACACACGCCTCCGAAAGGAGGCACCATTCATCTTTTGGTAGGCAGAGTACCACCTCAGCCAAAGCATACTTTCTTCCAAAAATCCCCCCATTTAATTATTTTTAAATATTTCATGTGATATAGGCCGCCGCGGATAGATCCTTTTTGTGATGCTCAATATTACTTCACTAATTTTTTTCTACAACTCTTCTATTGAAGATGAGAAGGACGAGCCTCCTATATTTGTCCTTAAACCTAACTTCTTTCAGAATAGAGGAAGAGTTCATGTGGGAGCCTTTGTGCTCCCCCCGGTGACCACTCGAAAAAATAGAGGAATAGGAGGATCATGTTGTTAGAAGATTCAAGCACATGATCACACATGATACACGTGCCCCCATGAGGCGAATTCATACTTTTAATTGCCTGCAATCCAGATTCTATTGTGAATGAGTAAACAAATGTGGACCATGATCTTTCCTCCTGCCTTGAGTTTCTAAATAGCCTCGAGCTAGGGCTGATGGATTCTTCCACTAAATTGAACTTCATAGGCTAACTGAAAAGAATACACATAAGCCTTAAATGGATCCACTTGATTTGATGTGGTTCGGAGTGCACATGGTGAACCTTTTTCCGAAGGGAAATGAACTGCCAATTCACTCCGCTAAATTCATCTTGTTTAATTAACATACTCACCGTATGAATTCAGTTTTTGGCATAATTTTATGTGTTGATTACAAAAGTGTAATCATGGTTTCAAACTAGGAGCTAGACACAATGTTATGAATGAATTTTCTGAACCCAAGGACTCGTGATTTCTCCATGAGTCACTTGATATGACGTAAGCGATGGAAAATGTAGTGCAAAACAGATGCTCGAGGCAAGACATACAAGATGCAACAAACCATGACATAACATGTACTCATGGTAGTGCTGAACATAGTGCAACGAAAGCCAGTGCACATCAAACCCGAAGGCAACGCGACCTATGCACTCAATGCAGTGCAAAAACAAGTTGTTCAAAACATATCAAACGCGGTATCTAGTTTTAAAGATTTCGACATGACTAAAACATACAAGGTATGGTATTTGCACGAACTTTATGGATACTTATAACAAAGTATGATATTTGCACAAACTTTATCATATTTAAAATGAGACCTCCAAAACTTAGACCATTATTTGAATTAAGAAGCTTCACATACATTAACAAAAGGCGCTTGAAGTTTCTTAAGGAGGACATGGTCAAAACCCAAACCATAACACCTAAACCTACCACCCCAATGGCGATTGTGTCTCACTCAAGAATTTAGTCTAAACCCCTTGACCATGATGGAGATGGCAGCTCACTCATGCATTCGTTTTATGACACATGATGTGTCCACCGCTTGTTATTTTGCCAGTGCTCTATAAAACCCAAGAGAATATGGTAAACCACCCAACACTAACCTCTAACCCTACCGACTCAATGGCTAATGCATCTCACTCACGAATTCCAGGTCTCAATCCTAGTGTTAACGACATCTTGTTCACGTGTTCCTTTTATGACCTGGATAACACATCCACCACTTCTTGTATTGCCACTGTTCTAGGAAACTATGAGGATATGGTCAAGCCACCAACCCTAACCCCTAACCCTACCTCCTCAATGGCAACTGCAACTCACGTATTCATTACATCTAAACCTCTAATCCTATTGGTGACAACATAAAATTGACGCGTTCCTTTTATGACCTACATAAACGTGTGAGTCGCTTAATTATTATTGGTTGCCACTATTTCAGAAAACCTAGGAGGATATGGTCAAACCAACAAATTAACTTGACCTACTGCCTCAATGGTGCATGCATTTCATGCAAGCATTCCATGTGCCCCCTCCCACCATCGATCATAATGGCAATGTCATCTCATTTTCCCATTCCTAACGTTTCTTTCGCTTCTAATTTCTTTGTCATGGCTCTAGAAACTCATGAGGGTATGGTCAAACTCCCGAAGCCTAACCCCTAATCCTACCGCCTCAGTGGCTACTACCTAGTGGCGGCGACATCTCATTCATGTATTCCTTTTATGACATGGATAACATGTCCATCACTTATTTTTATTGACATTGTCCTAGAAAACCTAGGAGAATATGGTAAAACCTCACAACCCTAACCCCAATACCTAGTGATCGCATCTCACTCAGGCATTCCACTTGAAACCCCCGGTCATAGTGGTGACGACATCTCATTCGTGCATTCCTTTTATGACCTAGATAATGTATCCACCGCTTGTTGCTGCTGATGTTGATGCAAGATGTAAAATATTCTTGCTCTATGTGTCTAATTTTGTGTCAGCAAACTGAACTATATTTATGGGTTCAAAACTTTGTTTATGCCTTGCAAGAACATTAGCTTGAGATGATAATATTCCTTGATTTATGTACAAACTTTTGTTATATATAAAAAAATGTACAGCCTAAAAAAAGATTAGGTTGGTATGATAATATTCCTTGATTTTCTAGTGTCAGTAGGAACACAAGCTTGATACAATTATTTCTCCCTCTTCTACTTTTCATTGTTCAAGGCTTGTTGAAAGAAATATTTGGTTCCTTTTACATCTTGTTGTTAAGAACACTAGATGATACCCCGCGCGTTGCTGCGGAAACATTGTGGAGTAAACTTTTTAAAATGTGAAATTTAAATCTAAGATAAATTATCTTGGAATGATTTCAGTGAACAAAATCAGGAGGACCACAAAAGTTCTAAGGTATTCATAAAGCACAAATGGAAAAAATTATGTCGATAATACAGTCAAAAGCAGCCATCAAAACTGAACATAAAAGGATTTACTTTCCTAATTACAAAATATATATGGTCATTTTTTAAAAGGTCATACCTTTTGTAATTATAAATATGGTCATTTTTGTAGAAAAAGGTCACCATGGATTTATTGCTCATATAATATATAGTTACATCGTCCATGAGGTTTTTGCAAGGAAAGCTAGCCAGGGCGTTCATTGACTATTATTGACATATAAAAACCTAGCTATTTAATGTGATGTGCCATTTGCCATCCTTTGATGATACTTGAGATCGAACCTCCCAATGTCAATATCCATTTACTCAATGCACTCACCATATACATCAACTGCTTCATCCCACTATTATTCCTCTCCTGCAAAATATTAATATATTTGACAATCTGCAAATGGGCAAGCGCAAAGAGTGAAAATATATCACTTTTAATTTTCAATGATTACATGGTAACCATTTACAATAATGGAAAGTGTTGATCCATGATAGTACAATTTAAAATGAGAAGTAACCACATTGTCAATCTTGCATTTTAAAAGGGCTACACATTGGAGCGACTGCACACTGACGTGTGGTTAAAGGTACATCTAGAGGTCAATCGGAGAGAATTTCAAAACACACCTTAACAGTTAACACGCAGTTCCTCCCTTCACAGCTGCGGTTGGATGAAGGGATATATGTTGGGCAGTAAAAATAATTTTAATAATCGTAATCATAGAACAGTTAATTAGCATAAAATTTCAAATAATTTGGAACAACATACCTCGTGTGTTATCGAAGATAAATGTAGTCCATTAAGCAAACCTGAAGGCTTTCGACAATGGTTATAGTATCACATATAAAGCCACTGCATGCACTTACACCTTTAACTACATTATATATGTGAGAAAACTTTCTCAGTACATATATACCTGATTATTGTAGATAATCTGTAAAAGAGGCATGCCACATCTAATATGCAATAGAAAGTTAGTACTTGAGATGACAATGTAAATAAACAAACTTCGTTAGTGTAGTTTCAAAACTGAGTAGTGAAATATGTAATTATTTGAATCATCAACGTCTGCACTGATAAATGAAGACAATACTGAATATCATTAGAGCAATCAGGGGATTCAGGGTGAGCGCACCTTACATATGCTCCTTCTATACTTGAGATGACAATCTAAATAAACAAACTTCGTTAGTGTAGTTTCAAAACTGAGTAGTGAAATATGTAATTATTTGAATCATCAACGTCTGCACTGAATATCATTAGAGCAATCAGGGGATTCAAGGTGAGCGCACCTTACATATGCTCCTTCTATATTTGCTCAGATTTCGCTGCTGATTATATGAATATGAGCAACTCCATGGCTTCCTTTTGACATCCCTCCATCCACGTGAACCTAAGAACCTGAATTAAAGCCAATCAAATTTTGCAGGATGAAATACGAAACTGCAAATCTAAGAACAGGCAAAGCTCCTGGAATCTACACCTAAAAAATCTGTTAAACGGCAGGGCGGGCAGGTAACTCTAAGAACCATAGTTAGTAGAGGCACCGGTGTATGGGCGGGCAGGCTGCCGGCAACGATCCGGCGGGGTGTTCCAATGGAACGAATGGTTCCACTTTGACGAAGCCATGCATGGAAAGCCAGAGATGTGACCAATCCAATTAATCCAAACAAAACGCGGTGATTTTGAGCTAGCAGGCATGATCTAATGAAATCGTTGGAGGGGCAACCTACCAGATTGGAAAGATATGTTGAGGGATTGGAAAGACGAAGGAGAGATTAAAATCGGAAGCGGCCAGTATCAGCGTGGATACCATTGCCAGAGGCCGCGACGCAAGCACGGATTGGCATGATTGAATATTGATGCAGATGGTCGCACGGAATTGGTTTTTAACCTGGAGGACGCCGCGGCGGATCAGTTCCATCGAGCACTTTTTACTTGATCATTGCTCGATTTATTGGGCGGTTTCTCGAGCATTTGTGGTGAGGGGGGCGTTCGTGGCAGGAACATTTGTGGCACTGGACGGTCGCGGAATTAGCGCCGGTGATTAGCCCATACGGAATGCGAACAGCAACAGCCTTTTCCTTTAGAAACGGCGGCCCGAGCGAGTCTCGACTGGCAACATGAGTCTGCCAGCCCACGAAGGGGGTTCCGGCCCAGGTGGCTCGACCTGCCAACATACACAGAATTATTTTGTGACTCGTGACCGACGTAGCGACAGTGTGGGATAAAGGAGATGACGTGGCTCGCTGTGAGGCCAGCAAAATGGGGCCATCTATTAAGAAAGAGAAGATATGCTACCTGGTGGCTAATGAATATTTTCCTTCTTAATGTCCAATGGTGCATTGATACATACCTTTTCAGCCATCAAGTACTCGATCTATACATTTACATAACTTCCTACCATTATATTGTAAAAAACAGGTGGGCATGGCAACACCACCATCCCATAGGAACACATAGGAAACCAATCAAAATTAAATCTATGTAAGTTCTACACTCTAAAGGACTTCTATTATCAACATAACTCCCGGTGACTCAAGGCGGCTTCTCGTGCTCGGCCCGACGTGTGCTTGTTGATAACCAGTGTATCTCCATTAATTAGTACTAATGCATGCAAGGAGAAAAGCTTGGCGCTGTGACCTGTATTGGCTTTGCTGAGGCTCCATGAGTCGGTTGGCTCGTATGCACCCTCTCTATTAGAAATTAGTTGCTTAGTCTCCAAACATAGCTCCGCCACTGGCTAAATGATCTATCTAGATCCCCGCAAAAAAAAATGATCTATCTAGATGACATTGTCCAAAGTATGAATGAGTTATTTCCTTAAATAAAAACATATTATCATTTATCCACCTGATTTTCATCATCCTTGTACGAACTCTAACGGGTGTGAATTCCACGGGATCACGTGCGCCCCTAAATCTAGTAAGACATAAAATCCCCATGCCAAGCGTGAAACGTGTTCTCCATTTTACACTCCGAGGGTTTAGAGTCACTATTCCTAAGTCCATGTCCAGATTGTAACCAAAGTACACTGTACGCGGACTTTAAATTGTATCCGAAGTTCAGAAACTAGTCTCATCTGGCTAAAATCTGAATCGCAATTTTTTCTTTTCTTTTTGCTATTTCAAAGATCGTTGTTTGGTGAGAAAAAGACCGTTCATCCATGTGCTCCTGGGGGCCTGATTTCTGTGGGAGGCGAGGCTGGATCAACTGGCCTCACTGCCTGGTATCGTGTGCGTTCTTGGTTTGATACCAGGTCTCTGCTCTGACGAACGAACGCCTGGTCCATGTGTTTTTCCGCTTCAGCTGAAATGGGGGCGAGCTGCACGTCGAGCAGATGCTTGTGAATTTTCCAGTAAGATCTCAACTCGGTTGCGTTCATGGGCAAACCAGACACATAGAGGAGAGAGAGCTGAAAAGAAAGCAGCTCATATGGTGCAGTTTTTCCTCACTTTTCCTGATGATTTTGCTGGGCACTTGAGACAAAAAAAAACACTTCAAGGATAATTCAACGGTAACGGTACTGATGTTTGGCCCAGTTGTTTTCAGTACAATGGGCCCAGCATAGAATTTATAGTGGTCGTTACTCGTTTCTAGTACTCCAGTAACAAATTTAATGAAGTCTTTCTGTAGGCCTGGTTCTGTGACCGGCAAATGATTGTTCTACCTTCCGCTCATTGCGTGAGCATAGCAGCGTCCGCGTGCCACCCTGCCCCCTATTGGCCTTCTCGTCAACAATGTTCTTTAACGCCCTTCTTTATTTCTTTTTTGTATTTGTATTTGTATTTGTATTTGTATTTCGTTTCCTGTTATTTTATATGTTTCTTCCATTTTACTCCATTTTATTTTCCAAAAATATTTTCATCTTTTAAAATTCTCTTACATTTCTTTTACATATCCGACTATCTTTTGTATAATGCTATTCCATTCTTTTCTATTTTCTTCCATTTTTTTTGTAGTTTTATTATGTGTTTGAGCACCACTTATTTCATTTTGTCATTTTATACATTTCATGAAAATAAAAATGTTAAACTTTTCATAATTTATTTCTGTCAGAACATTTGTATTAAAAGAAATAGTTAAAACTTAACATAAATCATTTTGTCATACTTTTTAGTGGAACAGGGGATAACAAGCTTTGTGAATGCTTCTCTTATATAGATGAACATATTTCATAGATTGTAGTGCATATTTCAAATTATAAATTTCACGTTGAACATTTTTATCTAAAAAAGCAATTTAGAAGTCGCGCAGACATCTCATTTAATATGCAAAGTGTTACGTATCATACATGAACACATTTATTTAAAATTATTTTCTATCCATTTTTTGTTTCATTACATTAGTTACAAGATAAGTAATTAAAGATTATATTCAATATAAATGATGAGTTTTAGAATCGGAGGGTGAGCCACCCTTTCCCCTTTCGTTGTTCTTCTCTTAGTTAATAGATATCTCTTGTTCCAATTTGTTCTTTGTAGAGATGCAAAAAGGTTATTGAAAATTATCTTCCAACCAATTCTAGACCGACTAAGAAAAGAGAATCCATAAATGACAGAGGTTTGTGGAAGCACCAATTGTGTAAAGAACCTAGGTTAGTTTGTTTACCTCTAACCATCTATTATGCAATCAAGTCCAACATAATTAAACATGTACACATATATGTTTAGAATACACATAAAAATTAATCGAGAATTTCAACGAAACGAGTATTATACTCAAAAAATTGTACCATCACTAGTTTGATTCTTGGAACAAACTAGTGCATGATATCATCGTGCAATTGTACACGTGCATGTTCACGGAACTTAACTCACGAAATAAATAAAAAATTACGACAACTATATTGTCTTGTTTGTCTCACTTTTTGTATTTTCATTTTTTCTACTATGGAGTATCTTTCTTGTATATACATATGCTTAACATGTAGTCTGTTTATCTACACACGAGAAGTCTCACCTAAAATCTTATTGTATGGTATACTAAACCCAATATATGATGTTTGGCATGGTGATATTTTAATTATATTTTTTGGTACGAGTCTTGTGAAAATCTTTGTATGATTTTTATCTAGTACCTCTGTCCAAATGGTTTTATATGAAAAAGTAATACACAGACTGAGAGATCTTACAAAATTCTTCCACTGAGAGGCGAGGCTATCACTATATATAGGATTTAGAGCTCAGAACCAAATCTATTTTTATGTGTACAAATTAACTGGGGAGTTATATACATAGGATTAAATCCTCGGGCCTTACAGAAGCTCCCCGCCACTGGCCAAAGGAAGCCCTTTCAGCCACTGCCTTATTACGTCTTAAGAACAGTCACTCTCTGAAGCTTCCAGATGAACTAGATCAGCTCTCTCGTTCTCTTAGTCCGTGGAGTGACGGAACCTGGGAGTCTGGAACACACGTGGTGCCGATAGGATCATCGCGTGGTGGCAGACGTTAATTTGGAGCTAGACACAACGCAATCATGCATATGCATGTCCGGCACGCTTGCTTTACTTCGTTTCGTCCTGGCATGATGACCAACACATCATCTTGTTTGACATCACAGAGATTCCATGCTAATTAAGTACTCCGTAATTATAATGCATGCTCCATCTAGCTAGGTCACTTGCATATTCACTCGCTGACATTGGCTTTCGCCGATGGTAATGGAGAAAGTTGCAAATCCCAACTCTCACGTATCAGGCAGACAGATCTCTGGCTCGAGGGTTTCCTGTTAGAATAAGTTTAAGATTTAGAGACTAAAACTTTATTAGAGATAAAGTCTCATATTTCAAGTCTCCTACCTCTATACATATCCCGTGAAGACCATCATAATAAACACGAAGAAATTAGAGTTCATCTACTTTGACATGGTATAAACCCGAGCAGTTATTCTCATGACACAGATTTTAGGGTTTCTCACCACTTTCACATCGTGCTGCCCACGAGGAGATTAATCCCCTCTTTCCAGGAGCGCAACACCCGGTCTCGATCAAAGGTCGGATCGGTTTCATGGATTAGATTAGATTCGAATGCATGGAAGTGCATGCATGTTCAGGTTTGATGCACTTCCTCTGTTTGTGCATGAAGCACTGCCAACATACGCCTCTACTTCGGTAACTATAGCTGAGGAGTACATCGCCCTCGCCACCGATGATCTGCACCAACACCAAGATATGCACTACACCTATCCAAACAACATCGAGCTCATCCACGAGAAGGGACATCAACCACACGTGATCCGGTGTGGAACACGACTTGCATCATAAGATATTACCAAGGTCTACATCAACATGGTCTTCATCTTCGTTAACACACCGCCGCCACAACGCATCATCGACCGCATTATGGAAGTACAACTACAACACCCTCTGACAGTAACTGCATCTTCGTTAACACTAACCGATGCCACAACGCATCTTCGTTAACACTAACCGCGTTCGATGGCTAAGACTGCATCAACACACATAAATCATGCACATGGTTATGGCAAAACCGATGTATGCTCGGTGGGCTTCCTCCAATCTTGGAAATACTGGTGGTCTCAACTATGACCGCGTTCTCTCACGATATCTCTCAAGGTACAAAACCTTGCCTGACGGTACCTATCAAGGTGCAAGAGGCTGGACCCAAAATGCATCATCTGACATCCTCAATGTGCCTCTTCCATGGTTGTAGCTCCGTAAAAAAAGTACCACAATTTTTTGCGCCTCAGGCGATTGTGGTTACATCAACTACGATGAGTACTACCTCGACCATGGTTACATCACAATCGTCTACCTTGCCATCGACATCAACATTAAGAGAAACATCTACAACTACACATCGGCAACAACTCTAGTCGAGAGCGTCCGCGTCTTACTTGCGTTCATGACATGTAACTGCGCGAAGGAAGAGAAGGCACCAGGAGGGGGCATCGATGATGACAAGGAGGAGAATACGATCCTTTGATGATATACGTAAGTAGGGATTCTTTTTAAGCAATATCGTGACAAGAATCTTGAGAGCATGACTACATTCTTGAAGCTACAAGGTTCAACGAATGTTGAATCGACGCATGAAGAAAACAAGGAGAGACAGTTCGTGGGTATCTTTGTATATTTTGTCCAAGGATGAGATCGGAGTGAGTATCGCCCTTCTGATTTGGTTTGAGTACGGGACCGACCTTTTTTTTGTAATTGGGCTTGCCCGAAGCAAAGGAATCGGGGGATACACAAGACTTTTTGGCTCTATGTTCAGGAAAGGTATGCCCTCAGGAAAGAAAGAGGAAACTAGCATAGCAGAGAAAAGAACCTCTATACTCTCGTCTTCTGTTAGGTCCGAGAATGGCACGAGGCAAGGGTGCCGCTGTGCCCCACTGATCTGCAGCGGCCGGACTCCAGACTATGCAAAAGAATCGAGGCCGGGGGTGTCATCCATCATGCCCCCTTTTGCTCTAAAGTGGGCTCGTGCCTATCTATTTCTTTGATTTTCCACTGTGCTTTTCAGGCGGCTATCAAGGCTTGGTCATAAAGCACTTACATTTGTGACCGGGCACTTCGTCATCATGATGCCCCTCACCCGAGAATTACATTTCCGCTTCAGCTTCCTTACATCCAACACCCTTATTCTCTTTTAGGCAAGGACCCTTCCTCCTTTTGAAGGCGCAGTGCCAGCATAAGCTAGGAGTTTCCATTCAGTATGGAATATTTCCCCGGCCACCCCGCACGCACTCATGTCGAGAAAGGGAAAAGAAAACAAGAGATCTATTAACGTATATGTTCATTAATAGGGAAGTGAGTGACAAAGAAATCCCTTGATCTATTTGTTGTTATCTTCCATAGCTATTCCAACGTAAATACTTTGTTTAATTCTACCACTTCTACTAGGAGTAGCATTTTTATTCCTAGCTAAACGTAAAGTAATGGCTTTTGTGCAACGTCGAAAGGGTCTTGATGTTGTCGGATCGTTCAGATTCTTACAACCTCTAGAAGATGGTTGGAAATTGATTATAAAAGAACTTAGATAACAAATGTATAGAATCTCAAGATAAGGAAGTACTCTTCTCAAAACACAACTGCCAACTATTTGCTCCCGGACGAACTCCCATATAGAAAGCCAAGAGCAGTGATCGAGTTGATAAACCAAGAGTTGTTAGAATCTCGTAGCTGTGTGTCCATTTTTCTCGCACGAAAAAACTAGTTCATGAGACCTCGAATTCCCACGTTCCAGCATGCATTACGCTAGCAGGTCCCACCCCAGTTTATTGAGTCACTCTTATCTAGAAAAGGATGTAGTCTATCTAGATCATAGGATCATTGTATCTAGAGATCATAGCTGAGCACTGGCAACCTATCTTGAAGGGACCGATACTAGACTGGAACAAATACCATGAGAATATTCAGAAGAGAATGGGGAAGCGCGAGACTTCAAATCCCGCCACAATTGTCCACTTAACTCCCGCTACGAACCTAGGACTGAGAGGGATTGTTAGAATTAATATATATAGCACTCAGAGGACTAGGACTTGGAAGTTATTTTCAACTTCACATCCTTGTTTTCATCAGGTTTTTCCCTGGCGGCATGACGAGGTGATGGTGACAATGGTGTAGTGAAATAAGGTCTCTTTGATCTAATATCTTTGAAGGACCATTGAGGACACGTACTGCCAGATCCGTTGGCTTCCTTTGAATATTTGCAGTGGTGTGTCGTTCCGGGGTAGCAGTTGGACAAGATGTGATGTGCCATCTTCGATGTCTTCTTTCGTTTCGGTCCGTAGTAGGGGTCTAGTTTCTCCAACCCTGTAGATTGGTGGTGAAAGCTTGCAGAGCATGCCCTTCTTGGGGTGTTTCCCCAGCGAATGTTTAGCGGTCATTTGATCTTTGTTGTTCATGATAATTGTCTATTGTGGCCTTCAAATACTTATTTGGCGAGCGCACTTGAGTGTGTTCCTCTCATTTTCTTCTTGTTCACTACATGTTTCATGCTTCGACAGTCGTCGAACAATCAAAAGAAAAGGCCGGCTAGTATGGCTTTTGGTGTACTTTCAGTTTGTACTACTTTGACATTGACTGGTTGTTTTGTGTTAAATTGTTTCTCCTTTATATGGCTATTCTTTTCACTTAATAAATATCAGATATAAGTGCGGACCTAGGTATAGCTTAGTGGCCCCACTCAACTTTTCAATTTCAGTGAAATTTGTTCATACATAAAAGGGATTTAGAAAAAAGACAATGTATTTGCACTACAAGTGCCCCTACTCATCTGAATGCCCCAACTGAAATTTTGTCTAGGTCGACCGCTGTATAAGATTCCTTTGGGTGTATTTTCTTTTATAAAAAATTCTTTTCTCAGCCAGCTATGGATGCATTTGGGTGTTTTTTCTAAAAATAAAATCTTCTCTAAGCCAGCCGATTGACTCGCTGGAAGATTTGACAAATGCCACAATTTATTTTGCAATTTAATCACTTGTCACACCCCATGTTATTGAAACGTGGTGCTTAATGTGTGTCAAATGACGGAGCTAGCACCCGCATGGGCCGCATGGGCCAACGTGGCCGGTCTGCCCCCTGTGAGAGGTAAATGAAAGATGTTGGAAATTTCTATCTCAGACACACACACGATGCATCGGTCTGACCGCCGGAGACAGTTTATCGCCTCTTGTATAGTCCGCATCACCACCAAACCATATGGCATCCCAACGACCTTAACAATGAAGTATACCTCCAAATGATTAATCCTGGCTTTGGCTACGGGCGACCTGCTCAACTAGAACCCTTATGCTACCTGCTCCTAATAGTAAACTAACATCGTTAAGCTGTTCTTCACTCCTCTCGTGATCGATGTCCGCGGACCAGCAGTCCGCCGAGGCGATCCGCAGCTCCGGCAACTCGTCCGAAATCGCGGTCTTCCTAACCTTCGGAATCGTGGTGGCCTTGGTCATCGTCCTGAACTACCGCCGTGCTGCCCGGGCCCGGCGCCGCCAGGAAGAGCAGGAGCGCCGACGCCGCGCGTCCACTTCCGCCGTTCTGCAGGCGGCGCTGGCGGTCCTGCTGATACAGGCGCCGCCGCCACCACAGCGCACGCGCTACCGCGACAGGACGTCGGCGTCCGACTCCTCCGCCCCGCGCGAGACTCAGGAGCCGGCTGCACCCATGGAGGAGCTGCTGGTGTGCACGTACCTTAGGGCCGACGGGTGGCAGGAGGCAACATGCCCGGTATGCCTTTCGGAAATGGAGGACGGCGAAATTGTGAGGGTGCTGCCGGTGTGCATGCACTACTTCCACGACGCCTGCGTTGCCGAGTGGCTGCGGCAAAATAATACCTGCCCGCTCTGCCGCGGGCCGCCTGCGGCAGGAGCCGATTCTGCTCCAGCCGCGTGGTATTGACAAATCCATATTATTTGAGTACTACTAGTTCCGTTTTTTACCACATAGTTTGATCATTTATGATAATACTCCGTATATAATTAGCCCATTTTGCGGCGATTCATCATGTCCCCATTGAGCAAAAGTTGTGCAAGTTTTTTTCTCTCGGGTTCTTTTAGTTCTACTCCCTGTACGACAAAACATATATAGTGCTTATTAGTTTTTTTTCAAAGTCAAAATTTGTAAACTTTGACTATGTTTATACAAAATATATTGACATCTAAAATATCAAATCAATACCACTAGAAACATCATGAAATATATTTTAATACGGTATGTATTAGGTATAAATAATATTTTCAATAAATTTAATTAAAGTTTGTGCAGTTTGACTTTGCGGTTTTTTTTTTAAATAATACACTTTTAATTATTAATTCCAGAAATAATCTAAGTTTTTAGCAAATTTCAGAAATAATACACCGTCGGGTTCGGTGAACCCGAAATTGGAATATTATCTGGGTACTTGAGCTGCTCCACAAAGCATGCACACCAACACTGTATGCTTCGGGATTAAGCCCGAAATTCACGGTCAACCACTCCTTCAACTGACTAACTCGCCATGTTTTTTGGTTTGACAGATGCAACTCCTCGTACTGAAACTCGCTCAGATCAGCTCCCATCGGAGTTGTTCGGACCGTGCCGTGACCGAATTAAACAACAAATTTTACTCTATCTGACATATCTGCTCACCTATACAAATTACAGACTCGTCAAAAAATCTAGCACCTACACTATGAAATAAATAAAAATCTAGCACCTGCAGTCCTAGATAAATACTTTCTAACGGTACATATTTCAGTTACTAATCTGCGAAGCTAACGAACCCAACATGCATTATAATTACACCATCTAATATCAGGAATTAGGGTTTACCCTTGAAGCGTGTCAAACACCTCGGTCAGCAGCTCCGCTCCTCCACCTCGCAGCAGCTGCACCACGTGTTGGAGATATGCCCAAGAGGCAATAATAAAATGGTTAATATAATATATCTTTGTGTTTATGATAATGTTTACATACCATGCTATAATTGTATTAACCGAAACATTGATACATGTGTGTTATGTGAACAACAAAGAGTCCCTAGTAAGCCTCTTGTATAACTAGCTTGTTGATTAATAGATGATCATGGTTTCGTGATCATGAACATTGGATGTTATTAATAACAAGGTTATGTCATTATATGAATGATGTAATGGACACACCCAATTAAGCGTAGCATAAGATCACGTCATTAAGTTATTTGCTATAAGCTTTCGATACATAGTTACCTAGTCCTTATGACCATGAGATCATGTAAATCACTTATACCGGAAAGGTACTTTGATTACATCAAACGCCACTGCGTAAATGGGTGGTTATAAAGGTGGGATTAAGTATCCGGAAAGTATGAGTTGAGGCATATGGATCAACAGTGGGATTTGTCCATCCCGATGACGGATAGATATACTCTGGGCCCTCTCGGTGGAATGTCGTCTTATGTCTTGCAAGCATATGAATAAGTTCATAAGAGACCATATACCACGGTACGAGTAAAGAGTACTTGTCAGGAGACGAGGTTGAACAAGTTATAGAGTGATACCGATGATCAAACCTCGGACAAGTAAAATATCGCGTGACAAAGGGAATTGGTATCGTATGTGAATGGTTCATTCGATCACTAAAGTCATCGTTGAATATGTGGGAGCCATTATGGATCTCCAGTTCCCGCTATTGGTTATTGGTCGGAGAGAGTACTCAACCATGTCCACATAGTTCGCGAACCGTAGGGTGACACACTTAAGGTTTGATGTCGTTTAAGTAGATATGGAATATGGAATGGAGTTCGAAGTTTTGTTCGGAGTCTCGGATGGGATCCAGGACATCACGAGGAGTTCCGGAATGGTCCGGAGAATAAGATTCATATAGAGGAAGTCACTTTCCAAGTTTGGAAATGATCCGGTGAATTTATGGAAGGTGGTTTCTAGAATTATCCGGAATATATCACTATGGAAGGAGGAGTCCCGGAGGGACTCCACAAACCCTAACCAGCCAACCAAGTGGGAGGGTGGAGTCCATGGTGGACTCCACCTCCTTGGCCGGCCAAGAAAAGGGGGAAGGGGAGAGTCCCTGTCCCTCTAGGTTTCGTCCATAAGGCAATTTTTCTGTTGGGGTCTTATTCGAAGACTTTGGGCAAACCCTTGGGGTTCCACCTATATAATGAGGAGGAGAGGGAGGGGGCAGCCCATGGCTTGGCCGCACCACCCCTGCCCCCTTGAGGCCGGTGCCCATAGCCCCCTCTCCCCAAACCCTAGCCTCTCCTCCTCCACATACAAACTCCCGTAGCGCATAGGCAAAGCCCTGCCGGAGTTCTCAACCACCACCGCCACCACGCCGTCGTGCTGCCGGGATTCTGAGGAGGATCTACTACTTCCGCTGCCCGCTGGAACGGGGAGAAGGACGTCGTCATCAACACCGAATGTGTGACCGAGTACGGAGGTGCTGCCCGATTGTGGCACCGTCAAGATCTTCTACGCGCTTTTGAAAGCGGCAAGTGATCGTCTACCGCAGCAACGAGAGCCTCCTCTTGTAGGCTTTGGAAATCTTCAATGGTTAGTCTCGTTCATCCCCTCGTTGCTCATATCTTCTAGATTGCATCTTGGCTTGGATTGCGTTCTTGCGGTAGGAATTTTTTTTGTTTTCTATGCTACGAATCCCTACAGTGGTATCAGAGCCGTGTCTATGCATAGATGGTTGCACGAGTAGAACACAATTGTTTTGCGGGCGTTGATGCTTATGTTGTCTTTAGTTCGAGTACTTTGCATCTTTGTGGCATGGTGGGATGAAGCGGCTCGGGCTAACTTTACATGACAGCGTTCATGAGACTTGCTCCACGTTCGACATGCAACTTGTATTGCATAAGTGGCTTTGCGGGTGTCTGTCTCTCCCACCATAGTGAAGTTTCAATTTATTCTTTCTATTGACAACATTAGTATCACATTTGTGGTTCATGTTCGTAGGTAGATTGGATCTTACTCGAAAACCCTAAACCACGTAAAATATGCAAACCAAATTAGAGACGTCTAACTTGTTTTTGCAGGGTTTGGTGATGTGATATGGCCATGATGCGATGATGAATATGTATGAGATGATCATTATTGTATTGTGGCAACCGGCAGGAGCCTTATGGTTTAAATTTCATGTTGAGTAGTATTTCAAAGTAGTTGTAATAGTTGCTACATGAGGTGAACAACCATGAAGATGGCGCCATGGACCTTGACGCTACGCCGACGATGATGGAGATCATGCCCGAAGATGATGGAGATCATGTTTGTGCTTTGGAGATGAAGATCAAAGGCGCAAAGACAAAAAGGGCCATATCATATCACATATGAATTGCATTTGATGTTAATCCTTTATGCATCTTATTTTGCTTAGAACGCGACGGTAGCATTATAAGATGATCCCTCACATTAATATCAAGATAATAAAATGTTCTCCCCTCGTATGCACCGTTGCACAGTTCGTCGTTTCGAAGCATCTCGTGATGGTCGGATGTGATAGACTCAACGTTCACATACAACGGGTGTAAGCCATGTTGCACACGCGGAATACTTGGGTTTGCTTGACGAGCCTAGCATGTACAGACATGGCCTCGGGACAACGGAAACCGAAAGGTTGAACACGAGTCATATGGATGATATGATCAACATGTTGATGTTCACCATTGAAGCTACATCATCTCACGTGATGATCGGTTTTGGTGTAGTGGATGTGGATCGTGTACCACTTAACAACTATGAGGGATGTTGTATTAAGTGGGAGTTCATTAGTAATTAGATTAAAACATGAACTAATTATTATAAACATAGTCTGAGTAGTATTTTGAATTAATTTGTAGTATTGGCATCCGTTTTTCTACCAAGCGCTAGTCTTGTTATTGAGATAGAAATACTGTTGAAATCTGACAATAAACTTTATGGATTGGTACCGTATTGTTAATGAATCAAGAAATGATTAAGTCCTATTGTAAACTTTTAGTAAACCTCACATTGTTGATTCAAAGAACTATGGTTTCAATTAGTACCTAAAGTTATCTTGTCTCCGTAAAAACTTGAAGTTCAAATCTGTTTGAAAAGTAAGGAGCTGAAAATTTAGTTTTCAGAAATAATCAAGGTATGAGATATATGTGATATCTAAGACCTTATTGCAAGATGATAGAATATAATTTGGTGAGACTACATGAACTCATAAGTTTTATGGGAATGTACGAAGGTTGAAGACGCAAGGCGTCCCAATCCTCCAACTATTGGGGCACTAACGATATTCGCATATCCATGAAGTTATCGTCCTTAGTATGCACCGTTGCTAAGACTCGTAGTTTTGAATACTGAGGTATAGATTCTATGTGTGCATACAACGGGTGCAAGCCAGATTTGCACATGAGAATACTGAGGTTATACTTTACGAGCCTAGCATGTACAGACATGGTCTCGGAAAGTCGTCATGAAATGATGGATAAAATTATGAGTGAAATTGTTCATCATATTACAAAGTTACTAATAGTGAAATCTAAAACACTTGTCATATGATGATCAACTTCAAAGAAAGAAACTCAAGGTTATTGGTATTTGACCAACAAACCTAGAAGTTATTGAAGGTGAAGTGTTGTCTGAGAATGAGGAAAGCTAAAAGAGGAACTACAAAAGATATTTTGGCAGAAAGAAAGAAAAGACTAGAAAATCTAGCTCAGGTGTATATAAATGATATACATGTTATGAATGTATTCCTAGTTTGGTCACAAAATGAAATTCTTGGGTATTTATACCATATTGGTTGGTATGAAGTGTCATACAAAACAACGCAATACAAGAATACAATGGCCTAAGTGACTAACAAGGAATATGATAGGAATGCACGTCTGGAACAAAAATAAAGTGTTGTTATGTTCATCGTTGGCATTCTATCTAGCCCTTAGAATTTATAATAAAGAACTTAATAATTGTTATTTTGCTCTGGTCAAATGAAAACAATGAGTTGTTCAAATTATGACATTATTCCATGTATGATGGATAAGTTATTATAAATCTTAATGGTGAAACACACACACATAATACTGATGCTAAAATGCCATAAGGCAAATGATTTGAATTCCACTTATTTGTGGAACCGCCATTTAGGTTATATTGGAAATGAACGCATGAAGAAACTCCATGCAAATGGATTATTGGAGTCATTTGATTTATGAATCATTTGGCGCTTGCAAATCTCTTCTAAAAGGAATGACTGAAATACCGTTCATAGGCCAAGATTTGAACGGGCAACTAACTTAGTGGAAACATACATAATGATGTATATTGTTCACTAGGCATAGTTGTGTGCGGGAGATTCTTCTACTTCATGAAAACTTCAAACAATGAATTGAGTATATATATGTGGATATATTCGATAAGGAAGAAGTTTAAAACATTTGAATGGATTCAAATAAATTTCAGCATGAAGTGGAAATCATTGTAATAGAAAAGTCAAATATCTATGATTGGATCATAGTGGAAATATTTGAATTATGAGTTTTAGCGAACATCTAAAAGAGTTATGAAATTGTTCTGCAACTCACATTTCTTGAAGTATCATAGTGATGATGAAGTATCCAAGAGATGTATCCAAACCTTGTTGGGTCAATGATGAGATAAAATATTAATGCCATTATAATTTTTGTGGATTATGCTTTAGAGACTACCGCTTTTACACTAAATAGAGCATCATCATGATCCATTGAAATGACACCATACAAGTTATGGCATGGGTATAAACCCTAGTAGTCCTTTTTTTTAAATTTTGGTTTAAGAGTTTACAACCAAAAACGGATAAATGTCTTTGTTGGTTATCCCAAAGAATTGATTGGGAATTCTTTCCACTATGAAATAAAAGACAAAAGTGTTTGTCAATGTTTCTTATTTCCAAGAAATTGTTTTCTAGCGAAGTATTTGAGTGGGAGAACAATAGAACTTGATATGGTTTATGAACCTGAGCATAATGATCAGAATAGCGCAGCATCGGAAATGGTTCCGGAAGCGGCCACAACGATCATGGCTTCCATGACTACAAAGTGTTTTACCATGGAGATCGAAGTACTTATTGAACCTTGTAGGTGTGGCTTACTTGGTGATCAAATAAATGATTTGCGGACAAAGGATTGATTTTGAACAATGATAAACCAACTACAAACAAAGAAGTTATGATGGGCCCTGACTCCGTTAAAATGGCTATACGCCATGAAATCCAAGATAGATGAATATTTTTTGAAAATGGATCTATGAAATTGATTGACTTGGATGTAATATCCTTGAAGAAGCTTGACTTGTCAAAAAATTGTTTACGACAAAGTTCAAAGAGTTGACTACGATAAGATTAGATCTTCCGTAGCAATGCTTATAGTCTATGTGGATTATTCTAGTAATCGCTACATATTTCTTTTATGAGATATGCTAGTAGGATGGCAAAATACATTACTTAACAGAAGTGTGTATTAAAAGTGTATACAAGATACAACCAATTGTTTTGCTAGTCCGTGGAATACTGGATAGGTATACAAACTTCAATTGGATGAAGTGAGTATCGCGGAGTTGGAATCTTCACCGGATGAAATAGTCAAAAAGTTTTTGATTTCATCAGAAACGATGAAGATGCTTGCATTTGCAAGAAATTAAGTGGGAGCGCTAAGGCATATTTATAATACTTATGTAGATGACATATAGTTGGTTATAAATGATGTAATTATATACTTGATTAAAAGGTTTCATTGAGAAACTAACTTCAATGAAAAGATATGGACTGAAACAAATTTAGTGTCAAGATCTATGAAGATAGATTGAAACACATAATAAGTTTAAGTCAAAGTACATAAAACAGATATTGAAGCAGTTCAATATAGAAATATTAAGAAAATGTTCTTGTCATGTGAAGGTTTAACAAGACTTGAGTGTATTTGACACTCAATGAGTAAAAACACGTGAGTGATTTTAGATCACAAATAATATGTACAAAAATCAGATGTCCTATGCTCTAAAAGGTTAAGAGCATATACCAGAATGATTCATGTGATGATCATTGGACAAACAGTAAGAATATCCTTGAGTACTTTAGAAGAACTAAGGATATATAGTTTGATATGGGGTAATGACAAACAAATCGCTGTAAAGTGTTGCACCGATATTAGTTTGATCACATATAAATTTCAAATCTCAAATTAGGATAAGTGTTGTTTAAAAGGTAGCACAATGAGATAGAATTGTCTATGCTAGATTTAGAAAAGTTCTAAATATTGTGATGGATTCTACAAACGAAGGCAGAGTATGTCATTGTTTTGACAATGACTGAGGATGTTAAGTCAAGAGGTTCTTTGAGAACTTGGTGTAGTTCCGATAGTGTCACAACTTTGAAGCTATATTGTGTATGACAATATCAGTGACATATTTCAGACCGCGGAATTAAGGTTCCACCAGAAGACCAAACATATTTAATGCCGACTCATTTGTAAAATGAGTGATGCGTTGAGACGCAAATGAATTGCAAAATACATACGTTTCTGAGCATGTCAGAATCGTTGACTAAAACTTTTCCCGTGAGCAAAACATGATAAAGCACCGGAAGGCCAAGGTGTTATATCTTTACAAATGTAAACTAGATTATTGACTCTAGTGCAAGTGGGAGACTGTTGGAGATATGCCCAAGAGGCAATAATAAAATGGTTATTATAATATATCTTTGTGTTTATGATAATGTTTACATACCATGCTATAATTGTATTAACCGAAACATTGGTACATGTGTGTTATGTGAACAACAAAGAGTCCCTAGTAAGCCTCTTGTATAACTAGCTTGTTGATTAATAGATGATCATGGTTTCGTGATCATGAACATTGGATGTTATTAATAACAAGGTTATGTCATTATATGAATGATGTAATGGACACACCCAATTAAGCGTAGCATAAGATCACATCATTAAGTTATTTGCTATAAGCTTTCAATACATAGTTACCTAGTCCTTATGACCATGAGATCATGTAAATCACTTATACCGGAAAGGTACTTTGATTACATCAAACGCCACTGCGTAAATGGGTGGTTATAAAGGTGGGATTAAGTATCCGGAAAGTATGAGTTGAGGCATATGGATCAACAGTGGGATTTGTCCATCCCGATGACGGATAGATATACTCTGGGCCCTCTCGGTGGAATGTCGTCTTATGTCTTGCAAGCATATGAATAAGTTCATAAGAGACCACATACCACGGTACGAGTAAAGAGTACTTGTCAGGAGATGAGGTTGAACAAGGTATAGAGTTATACCGATGATCAAACCTCGGACAAGTAAAATATCGCGTGACAAAGGGAATTGGTATCGTATGTGAATGGTTCATTCGATCATTAAAGTCATCGTTGAATATGTGGGAGCCATTATGGATCTCCAGATCCCGCTATTGGTTATTGGTCGGAGAGAGTACTTGTAATAACCCAGAACATAGGAACAACGAAGGGTAGATTTAGAAATGGGATGTGCATTTCATCGCAAAACGGGGGAAATTTTCGCGCCTTATTGCAATTAAACCTAAGAGGGATCGAGGTTCTCTCTCATTTTGCATTTAGGGTTAGGCATTGTGAGTTAGGGAAATTTCGACATGATCTCTTTTGTATCTTGTTGATTTGGGGAATTGATTTCATTTGACAAGTGTCAATACATTTAACAATAAGTATTGAACAATATGAAAATGGAATTCATCATTTAAAAACACAACTCATGAATTCAAATCACTTTGAATTTCAAAGTGAATCACAAATACAATATTTATTCCAGAATATAAATGTCACATAATCACAAGCTCATAAACAAAAACTTGAGCTTTATTGATATCAACACAGATTACAAAATCTTTACAATATTCTTGATACAAGAATTGATAAATAAGAAACAGAAATGAAAATGAAGATTACAATTTTGTTCCTAATCTAAAACCTAGACTATATGACTTGGAGAATATCTTCTGGCCATGTCCAACTTCATAAACCTGCAAAACAAAGAATCAAACTAGCCAAAATGTTAGAGTTAGCAAATGACACAATATTCAGTTTGTCCAAAACCAGGGACAGCACAAGATAAGGGCAGCAGCAGACCAAACCTGAGCACACACCAGGGCTCAAGTTTCAGCATATGAGAGCACACAGCTCAAGTGTGCTGGGCAGCAACAAAGAAGGCCATGCAAGAGCATAGTCACCAAGCATGCCAGGCTTGTGTGTCAATGCAGAGAGAGAAGTAGGGATCATATAAAAGGAGCACAAACCCTAGAACCGGTGACCGAGACCAGATAAGATCACCAGGTAAGGGTGAAGCAAAAACAAGCATAGTTCATCTGTTCTTGAGCAAGAACAGAACCAACACACACAACTCCTCAAGCCACCAGAGATCATGGTGACCTAGAAGATCATCCAAGCTCTGGAGGTGAAGGGCTGTGAACAAACCCAAGTCTGCATCAACAAAGCATTACTTTCTAGGAGCTGGAACAAGGTATACCTAGTTCCTGGAAGAGATCCAATGGATCTAATCCATCATATGCATAAGCATGGGATGAGCAGATGCTCATATGGGTAGATCATCACTTGGTTTTCACCAAGGATTACCGCTCAAAAGCTACTAAGACAGAAACCATCCAGGACACAAATCATGTGCACGTAAGCTAGAAAGCATGCACGAGATGCACACTAGCAAGATCACATGCACAGATAGCACCAGTAGATAGCATAGATTAGCAGCTAAGACTACACAGAAGATCCTAAGCAAGCAACCATCAGAAACCCTAGATTTCTTCACAGGCAAGCATATTGGCATTCATACTTAATATGATCCCCAAATATGCAAGCAAAGATGAGTAGCCAACAAGATCCAACAAACTAGGTGAGCAACCAGTCAGTAGCAAAGCTACTGAGGTCACATCACACTTAGCACCAAATAAGAGCAAGCCAAATAGATCACATCATTATCCAGAAATGGATTCAGAGTTTAATTGCTTGTAAAAGAATCATGAACAGCAAACTCATATACCCGCAAGACACTTAAATCATCACTTTGCATAAGCGAGTTCATCATAATTAAGTAATCTAAGCATGAATTTAGCACAGATCCATGCTAATCATGACAACAGACATCTTGTTAAGCAATATAACTTAATTCATAGCCACTAGAGCAAGTAAACAGCACAGTGATGCTTGAGCATCAAGCATCACCGGATAAATGAATCATATAGCCACAGTATTAGACAGTAAACAATCACTGACAATCAATTGATCAAATTGATCAATCATAGCAAGCCAAGCTACACAGAGAGAATTGCCAACAAGCAAGAAATGATCCAATGGATCATTGGCTTGCAGTAGTAGTACTGAATCATATCACAGGCACCTCTGGCACACACACAAGTGTCACAGATGCATAACAAGTGCACCTAGACAAGCAAGTATGATAAACCAAGAAGCATAGCAAGCCCATAAGCATGAACAGCGGGGTATATTAAGCTATAAGCAAACACAGTAGAGCATGGCAAGTGTAGAGCAAGCTAGGGGTAGCAGAGAAGCAAGCATAGCATGAACAGCAAGCAAATCGACATGTGCCGATTCACCGAATCGGTAATCCGACCCAGGAGCTTGCAGTAAACCGAAGCACAGTAAGATTGCGCAGCAGAAGCATGGCTCTAGATGATCACAAGATCACCAGAGAGTAACACAGCATGAGGAAGAAGAAGCACAGTAACAAGGGGAGGCGCACAAAGGAGTAGGAGGAGGAACAGAAGACCTTACCCGCGCCTGGAGGCAGAAGCTATGGCATGGCGAGGCAGTGCCCGCGCGGCCATAGCAGCTGCAAAACCAGGGTAGTCGCCGGCGTTACGCCGACGAACACCACCACAGCAGCACAGCACGGAGACGACGGCACAGGCGCTGCAAGCACCCGCGCCAGGTCGGTCTCGGAGGCGCTCACAACGACGACGAAGGCGAGAGCTCGTCGGAGACCACCAGATCGCCCATGGCGATTCTCCACGAGATCCAGATCGAGGCGATTCGCCAGGAGAGGCCGAGAGGAGAGAAACGGCTCGGACAGATCGATAGATCTGCTCGAGGCGGTTCTAGATCGGTAGGTGGCTACGGCGGAGGAGGCCGGTGATGGCCGGAGCAGGGCGGCGGCCATGGCGGCGACGCCATCGCCACGGGATCGCCAGAGGTTAGGGTTAGACGAGTGAGAAGAGGGCCGAGTGAGAGTGAGAGTGGTGGGCCGCTTCGGCGCCACCAAACCCAAAAGGAGGCCAACCTATTTGGGCCGTCCCTGGGTTAGTTTAATTGGGCTGGGCCCAATAGGGGTCCAGGGGGTATTTTGGTCATTTTACATTTAATAAGAGACCAAAACTTTACCAAATTTTTATAAATCATAAACAACTCTAAAAATCCAATAAAAATTGGATATATAAATGAAAAATAAATCTTAACCAGAATAAAATATGAAATGAAATTATGGAACAAATTCAAAATTATGAATTTTTAGAATTTAAATAATAACTTGGAATTTTAAATTATTATTTCCTTGTATTTAAAATTCAAGGAAAAATCTCAAATAAGTTCAAATAATTATTTTTCAACATTTCAAAATGAGATTCTATTATTCCAAGTCATTTCATTTGAACAAGGGAACTTTTCCCAGAAAACTACTATATTCCCTTGTATTCCAAAAACTATAGAGGTAACTCTATAATTTCAAATTATTTTGGAATGACTAAGGTAATTACAAAGTAAAATCATGTTACTTTGAATTGTTGTACTTTGTGTGAATTACAATGATTAATACTTTTAAATCAATTGTAAATTACCGTCAAAGACATAAATCTTAAATACAACCCTAAATTGTAATAACTCAATGGGGTAAAGGGATTCAACATAAAATAATACATCCATGATTGCATTATTTGGATTTTTATAACATTGTCCTTACCGGACAATGATGCTTCTTACAGAACCCGAGGTCCAGGTTCCAACAACTGCATTGAACTGCACTATCTCGCAGTCCACAGGCAAGTTCACCCTTGCTCATGTCAATTTGATTATTTTCTACTACTTTAATGCAAAGCTATATACTTATCATTCCTGCATCGCAAATGAAATGTTATTTTCCAACTATGAATATGACTATGTGGCTGGCAATGGAACCATGGTATGTGTTGATATGGTGGAGGTTCCATTGCAAAGGGTTATATCACCCTAGGATTAATTACCAATGCCGTCCAGTGATTCTAGCGCCGTACAAACCGCGTTGACCATGAGATCTATAATGGCTCTGGAAAAGCCAGCTGTATCTTTTCCCTTCTGCACGCCAACGGATCGGAGAGACGGTGGGGTGCTGGAGGCACTGCCACAATAGGTTGGGAAATCCTTTTAAATCCCCATCCATTGGTGATGTTAATCTCTTCCGATCTATGAGGGATTGTCCGGAGTACACCATGAGTAAAGCCGTATTATCGGGGGAAAGTCTACTGGAGGTGTACGGTCGGACAAAAGGGTGGGTTTGCAGTCGCGGAGAAGGCGGTGTGGGCTTGGATCTTTATACCTGGCCTCACACCAAAGGAAGTGTGAACGGGGGCAAGTCCCTGCGGATGGCAAAAAGGGTGAGATCTCTTGTGGGAAAAGTAACGCACCTCTGCAGAGTGTATCAAATTGTGGCTGTCACTCCTTGTTCCGGGAAGGGAATCGCGAACGCGGCAGAACGGAACTCCACGAAGTTCTGGTCAACCTGTGAAGACTGACGGGCATAGTTTTCATAATAAAAGCAACCTTTTGAAGAAATGTTTTCAAAACATGCATTGACCTGCGATTTCCTGATCAATGGTCGTAGCTAGTGCATCAAACACCTTTTATTCTTTTAGAACTTGCTGAGTACCTCTGTACTCACTTTCTTTCGACACCCTTGCTAGACTGTGATCCTGAAGTGGAGGCTATCAACGATGGAGCACCAGAAGGAAGCTACGAGCTGGTCTACGAAGAACCTGATCTTACCGGCGGAGTGGAAGGCGTAGACTATGGAATAGTCTACGGACCGGATGACACGGAGGTGGAGGAGTAGTGACATACCCTAGTATCATAGAGCCGAGCAACGTAGAACTTACCTAAATAAGTTGTTGAGCTCTTTATATTTGTTATGAGTTGTAATCGTACTTAAGTAGTATCTTAGGGTGTTCTCATAGGACCTGTGAGAATACCAACTTGTTAAGACAATGTTTGTAATAAAGTATGGAGTGTTATGACCTGCAATGTTTCTGTTGTACCACTCTGAGGGATATGGCAATTTGTGAGGAAGCCCCTTCACAAAGATCATATCAACGACTTGTATACTACAACATGCAGTGGTATGCTGGGTCACCGCAGCTGGTATTAGAGCAAATGTTGCGACCTTAGGTTGGAAAAACCTAGTATAGGGAAGAAACCTGTAGGAGTCTAGTAGAAATAGTAAAGGATTCTCTAGAAATATGGTGATTATTCACTTGAGAATAGCAAAACCATATATTTTAGTGCGATAATTCTTTATTATAGCTATTATGATGCATCATCACTACTAATATTCTGCTTTTGTATACAGCCATAATGGCGAATACTTTTCCTAAGAGGACTTTGAGGAAGGTTGAGGGTTGGCTCGGTGATTATGATGGACCAATAACAGCTCTCCTGTGTGGGATGCTGAAGGAACTTCATTGCGATCCACGGATACCTGTTATCAAGTATACTTACTATGATGGGGAAATCCTAGCCAAGTGCAGAGTATCGGTCCAACTACCGGAAAAACTGCTGATGAGTCGTATAATGCCATACGGAGAAGCCAAAACTATCACCACAACCTACCATATGGGCCTATTCAAGGCAATCCTTGAGATAAGGCAGCACAAGTCAGTAGAACTCCTATGTTCAGAGTTTTCTCATATATCTCATGCCGAGGAAGATGAGGATCCCACTCTGAATCATTTGGTGTTAGCACACAGAAGTCCTGAAGCTGCAGCACAGCACATGGATAGCTGTAAGTCTTTATTGACCACGATGTACCTTTTACACATGAAGATGAGAGGTGAGATTGACCACATGCTAGCTGAGTTCACGGACCCTGATAAAGTCCAAACTCGGATGCGTGATTTGAGGGCACAACCACAACGTACTACACCCTTCTTTAACCCAGATAGCGATATAGATTTGAGTGACCAGTGGTTCAAGAGAAATCTACCTACAAGAGATCCACTTACACCTAACTTTGTTCCGCACTATCCACACGTGTCAGCATCGTATGATACTGGATACGGGGGAGACCATTCATGGAACATAAACTGCTCGGAGTCGCCGATCGAGAACTCGACAGGTTGGCGTTTCGGGGAACCTTTCGGTGATGAGGAGGAGCCAATTCCATGTGATACAGGAGATGAGAGTGATGCAGTTAACCAGAATGTTAACCAAAGCTTTGAGCAGAAAGAGAAAGACACCAACTCCATTTCTCTAGATTTGGAGATGGGAATATCTAAACCATCACAGTACGAAGTAGGTGAGAGTTCTGGAACAAAGAAAAAGAAGAAGAAGAAGATGAGGGGTCAAGTTAATAGGAATCCTCCATGGATGACTGGGGAAGAGGAGATGTATTCCACTGGGGATATGTATGAGTCTTTATCCAGTTACTTTGGTATGACAGATCTCTGTCTCGGCACTTCATCCGATTCAGACTACATACCTACGGGAAGAACTTTCATTCCGGACGGTCTTCGGAGGACAGACCGTTGTACCGGATGGACACCAGGGATGTACGCGGAGGCGAATGAAGACGATGAGGAGTAGGGCTCCAATGAAGAATAAAGTAATCTAGGTGGTATTGTAATAGAATGTATTTTAAATTCCCGTTGGCTTGGGCTTTGAGCCAAATAAGTGGTTTATATGTACCACATGTAATATAAGTTTGTGAGTGTGTTATGTATTATACGGTGTATATACATAATAAATGTTTGTTTTGGATTTGCTTCTTGATTTCATTGTGTGACTAGTTCTGGGCATTGAGTTGAGCTCAGAAAGCATTTGCATGGTGTAATTATGAGTAATCGCTCTTTGTTACAGGACTAGGGGGAAATGGCGTTAGTAGAAACCGAAGAGGCTCGCAGAGAGCGGGAAGCCAGAGAGAAAGAGGAAGCAGATGCAGCAGCTAGAGCAGAAAACGCACCACCACCACCACACCCAATGTTGCACCCAGACTTCCAACAGTATATGAGGTCAATGGAGGAGGATAGGAGGCGTTACCAGGAAAGCCAGAGCAAAAACATGCAGGATTTCTTTACCCAGGTCATCAATGATAGGGGTAATGAAGGCAAGGGAGTAACACTATCGGACTTCCAAAATGCAAGACCACTACCATTTACATCAGCTCCAGAACCAATGGACGCTGAAGATTGGCTCATGGATACGGAACGGAAGTTGAAGACCGTTGGATGCAACGATGAGGAGAAGATTAGATACACCACTTATTTGTTGTCAGGACCAGCAGCATCATGGTGGGAGAATCTGGTAGCAGTACACCCTCTAGATAAGGTATTCACCTGGGAGGAGTTCAAGAAGAAGTTTCGGGATGCTCATGTTCCGGACAGCGTGGTGGAGCTGAAGAAGAGGGAGTTTGAAGAACTGAGACAGAATACTGCACCAATCATGCAGTATGTTCGGGATTTCAATAGGTTAGCCAGGTATGCACCTGAGGATGTAGATACAGAGGAGAAGCGGAAGAAGCGGTTTATGAAAGGCATGAATCCATACATGAAGATGCAACTGAGATTGGCACGGACTGCCGAATTCCAGGAACTGATTGACTCGGCAATCACTTTCGAGGATGACTACAGGCAAGTCCAAGAGGACAGGAGGAAGAGAGCTCGTATAGAGCCAAGGAAGTACCCAATCAGTAAACCATTACCTGATCGGAATTTCAAACCCCGATACCGACCTACTTCTGGTAATCAATATAACCGGGGAGGTCAGAGTCAGAACCCAATTAACCAGATTATCTGCAACAGTTGTGGCCTGAGAGGTCATTTGCAGAAGGATTGTCAGAAACCCAGAATCATTTGTTATGGTTGTGGGAAGGAAGGACACATTAAGCCGGATTGTCCTAACAAGGCGTCCTGGAGCGGACAGAGCTCTGGAGGACGAGGTGGAAACAACAACAACAACAATCGCAACAACAACAACAACAACAACAACCGCAACTACAACTACAACAACAAGAAGGGAAAGCCTTATGGAAAGCTGAATTGCACATCTTTGGAACAAGCGGAAGAGTCGGATCAAACAGTCTTAGGTACGCTCAGCATTCTTACTCATCCTGGCAAAGTATTATTTGATACTGGAGCAACCACATCATTTCTTGCATTGGAATTTGTGGAAAAATTCGGGCTTAGATGTTCTAAGTTAGAAACCCCTATAACTGTTCTATCCGCGGGGGGGACGATCTTAGTAACCCACGTGAAAGAAGCACAAGTCCTAACCATATGTGACTGTGTGTATTTCGCGGACCTATTCATCATACCCATGAAGGACATATCAGTCATCCTAGGGATGGATTGGTTGACAGAAAATGGAGCGGTGATTAACTGTGGAGACAAAACAGTATCACTTCGCAACTCCATCGGAGGTAGAATAGTGTTCCAAGGAGATAGGTACAGTGAGTTGGAGATTGGATTGGAACTCAACAGCCTGAAGGAAGTGAGAATTGAAAATATTCCTATAGTAAATGAGTTTAAGGATGTATTTCCTAAGGAATTACCGGGGATGCCACCCGATAGAGAGATAGAATTCACAATCGATCTGATTCCAGGCACAGCACCAATAGCACAACCACCATATAAGATGGGGCCAAAGGAGTTAGTGGAACTAAAAGCTCAGATAGATGAACTGGAACAGAAGGGATTTATTCAAGAAAGTGTGTCACCATGGGGTACACCAGTTATTTTTGTGGATAAAAGAGATGGAGGAAAGAGAATGTGTGGAGATTACAGAAATTTAAACAATGTAACTATCAAGAACAAGTATCCTTTACCTAGAATACAAGATCTTTTTGATCAAGTTCAAGGAGCAGGAGTCTTCTCGAAGATAGATTTAAGGTCAGGATACCATCAAATCAAGATCAAGAAGGAGGATGTACCAAAAACAGCATTCGTATCAAGGTATGGACACCATGAATACTTGGTTGTACCATTTGGACTAACAAATGCACCAGCAATTTTCATGAATTTGATGAACAAGATATTCATGAAGTACTTGGACAAGTTTGTGATAGTGTTCATAGATGATATTCTAATCTATTCCAAAGATAAAGAAGAACATGCCAAACATTTGAAGATAGTTCTGCAAACTTTGAGGGAACATCAGCTATATGCGAAGTTCAGCAAGTGCAAGTTTTGGTTAGATAGTGTTGAATTTCTTGGACATGTGATAACCAAAGAAGGCATAGCGGTGAATCCAAGCAAGGTTCAGTCCGTATTGGAATGGAAATCGCCCAAAAATGCTAAGGAGATACGAGGATTTCTTGGTATGGCAGGTTACTATCGGAGATTCATAGAGGGATTTTCGAAGATTGCAGGACCAATGACCAAGTTACTCAAGAAAAATACTCCATTTGTGTGGACTGATGAGTGTGAAGCCAGCTTCCAAACACTCAAAGATAAGTTAACCACGGCACCAGTATTGGCAGTTCACTGAACACTGGAAAGGATTATACGGTGTATTGTGATGCTTCCAAGAATGGACTTGGATGTGTTCTTATGCAAGATCGGAAGGTAATAGCTTATGGATCAAGACAGTTGAAACCACATGAACACAACTACCCAGTACATGATCTCGAGTTAGCGGCAGTTGTGTATGCTTTGAAGAGTTGGAGACAATTTCTATATGGATCCAAGTGTGAGTTATACACCGATCACAAGAGTTTGAAATATTTCTTCACTCAGAAAGAATTAAACATGAGACAGAAGAGATGGTTGGAGTTGATTAAGGATTACGACCTTAAGATCAACTATACCCCAGGCAAAGCTAATGTAGTAGCAGATGCTTTAAGTAGGAAGAGTATGGAGAATCAACCTACGGAATGGGAAATTCCAAAGGAACTTCGGAAAGAGTTAGAAGATGCTCAGATCTTGTTTATTCAAGGTGATGTCAAGGGAAGTATAGCAACCATGAGGATTATGGATGAGATGTACTCAGACTTGAAATATGAGATTATCCGGAAGCAAGCGGATGATTTGTTCATTCAAGAGGAGATCAAAAGAATTGGTGAAGGAAGACCATCGGAATTCCATCTAGGGGATTTTGATTCATTATACTTCCAGAAAAGGATCTGTGTACCAGATGATCAAGAAGTGAAGTCAATCATATTAAAAGAAGCACATGAAACCCCTTATTCCATACACCCGGGAAGTACGAAGATGTATATGGATTTGAAGGAGATGTTCTGGTGGAACAACATGAAAAGAGAAATAGCACAATATGTCTCGGAATGTCATACATGTCAACGAGTGAAGGCAGAGCATCAGAGTCCTGCGGGATTACTCAAACCACTAGAGATACCGGAATGGAAATGGGATGAAATAGGAATGGATTTTGTTACTGGTTTACCAATGACGAGTAAGAGGAAGGATATGATATGGGTAATAGTGGACAGACTTACCAAGAGTGCTCATTTCATAGCCGTAAACACAAAAGATACTGCAGAAAAGCTTGTGGATATATATGTGAAGGAAATTGTGAGTAAGCATGGAGTACCAAAGAAGATAGTCTCAGATAGAGGTTCGATTTTTACATCAGCATTCTGGAAACAACTACAAGAATCTTTGGGATCCAAGTTGGATTTCAGTACCGCATACCATCCACAAACCGGAGGACAAACCGAAAGAACCAATCAGATACTAGAAGACATGCTTAGAGCTTGTGCTCTAACCTTTGGAGGCTCATGGGAGGATCATTTACCTTTAGCAGAGTTCTCATATAACAATAGTTATCAGAGTAGCATTCAGATGGCACCGTACGAAGCATTGTACGGAAGGAAGTGTCGATCACCAATTTGTTGGTTTGAAACCGGAGAAAACAAGGAGTTTACACCGGACTACATCAAAGAGAGACAAGATGTCATCGAGGTGATCCGGGATAGACTCAAGATAGCTCAGAGTCGTCAGAAGAGTTACGCCGACTTAAAGAGAAGAGATTGGGAACCAAAAGTGGGAGACATGGTTTATCTGAAGGTTAGCCCAATGAAAGGACTTAAGAGGTTCGGAGTGAAAGGAAAGTTAAGTCCTCGATATATTGGACCATTTAAGATAATCAGTCAGAATCGAGGAACAGCTTTTGAGTTGGAGTTACCGGCACAACTAAGTCAAGTTCATAATGTATTTCATGTATCACAACTCAGAAAATGTTTGAAGGCACCGGATGATCCTATCACATATGAAGAAATTGAATTGCAATCTGATCTAACTTATGTGGAAAGGCCTGAAAAGATCTTAGAAGTACAATGGAAGAAGTTGAGAAACAGGGCAATCAAATATTGTAAAGTGCAATGGCAACATCATCCTGAGCGAGAAGCCACTTGGGAGACGGAAGAAGAACTCAGGAAGTCTTACCCCGAGATGTTCAGGTACCAATCTTAACTTCGGGACGAAGTTTCTGTTAAGGGGGAGAGGCTGTAATAACCCAGAACATAGGAACAACGAAGGGTAGATTTAGAAATGGGATGTGCATTTCATCGCAAAACGGGGGAAATTTTCGCGCCTTATTGCAATTAAACCTAGGAGGGATCGAGGTTCTCTCTCATTTTGCATTTAGGGTTAGGCATTGTGAGTTAGGGAAATTTCGACATGATCTCTTTTGTATCTTGTTGATTTGGGGAATTGATTTCATTTGACAAGTGTCAATACATTTAACAATAAGTATTGAACAATATGAAAATGGAATTCATCATTTAAAAACACAACTCATGAATTCAAATCACTTTGAATTTCAAAGTGAATCACAAATACAATATTTATTCCAGAATATAAATGTCACATAATCACAAGCTCATAAACAAAAACTTGGGCTTTATTGATATCAACACAGATTACAAAATCTTTACAATATTCTTGATACAAGAATTGATAAATAAGAAACAGAAATGAAAATGAAGATTACAATTTTGTTCCTAATCTAAAACCTAGACTATATGACTTGGAGAATATCTTCTGGCCATGTCCAACTTCATAAACCTGCAAAACAAAGAATCAAACTAGCCAAAATGTTAGAGTTAGCAAATGACACAATATTCAGTTTGTCCAAAACCAGGGACAGCACAAGATAAGGGCAGCAGCAGACCAAACCTGAGCACACACCAGGGCTCAAGTTTCAGCATATGAGAGCACACAGCTCAAGTGTGCTGGGCAGCAACAGCAAGGCCATGCAAGAGCATAGTCACCAAGCATGCCAGGCTTGTGTGTCAATGCAGAGAGAGAAGTAGGGATCATATAAAAGGAGCACAAACCCTAGAACCAGTGACCAGTCGACCAGATAAGATCACCAGGTAAGGGTGAAGCAAAAACAAGCATAGTTCATCTGTTCTTGAGCAAGAACAGAACCAACACACACAACTCCTCAAGCCACCAGAGATCATGGTGACCTAGAAGATCATCCAAGCTCTGGAGGTGAAGGGCTGTGAACAAACCCAAGTCTGCATCAACAAAGCATTACTTTCTAGGAGCTGGAACAAGGTATACCTAGTTCCTGGAAGAGATCCAATGGATCTAATCCATCATATGCATAAGCATGGGATGAGCAGATGCTCATATGGGTAGATCATCACTTGGTTTTCACCAAGGATTACTGCCAGTCAAAAGCTACTAAGACAGAAACCATCCAGACACAAATCATGTGCACAGAAGCTAGAAAGCATGCACAGATGCACACTAGCAAGATCACATGCACAGATAGCACCAGTAGATAGCATAGATTAGCAGCTAAGACTACACAGAAGATCCTAAGCAAGCAACCATCAGAAACCCTAGATTTCTTCACAGGCAAGCATATTGGCATTCATACTTAATATGATCCCCAAATATGCAAGCAAAGATGAGTAGCCAACAAGATCCAACAAACTAGGTGAGCAACCAGTCAGTAGCAAAGCTACTGAGGTCACATCACACTTAGCACCAAATAAGAGCAAGCCAAATAGATCACATCATTATCCAGAAATGGATTCAGAGTTTAATTGCTTGTAAAAGAATCATGAACAGCAAACTCATATACAAGCAAGACACTTAAATCATCACTGCATAAGCAGTTCATCATAATTAAGTAATCTAAGCATGAATTTAGCACAGATCCATGCTAATCATGACAACAGCATACTGTTAAGCAATATAACTTAATTCATAGCCACTAGAGCAAGTAAACAGCAGCACAGTGATGCTTGAGCATCAGCATCACCAGATAAATGAATCATATAGCCACAGTATTAGACAGTAAACAATCACTGACAATCAATTGCTCAAATTGATCAATCATAGCAAGCCAAGCTACACAGAGAGAATTGCCAACAAGCAAGAAATGATCCAATGGATCATTGGCTTGCAGTAGTAGTACTGAATCATATCACAGGCACCTCTGGCACACACACAAGTGTCACAGATGCATAACAAGTGCACCTAGACAAGCAAGTATGATAAACCAGTAAGCATAGCAAGCCCATAAGCATGAACAGCAGGGTATATTAAGCTATAAGCAAACACAGTAGAGCATGGCAAGTGTAGAGCAAGCTAGGGGTAGCAGAGAAGCAAGCATAGCATGAACAGCAAGCAAATCGACATGTGCCAGTACCAGTAACTGGTAATCTGACCAGGAGCTTGCAGTAAACCGAAGCACAGTAAGATTGCGCAGCAGTAGCATGGCTCTAGATGATCACAAGATCACCAGAGAGTAACACAGCATGAGGAAGAAGAAGCACAGTAACAAGGGGAGGCGCACAAAGGAGTAGGAGGAGGAACAGAAGACCTTACCCGCGCCTGGAGGCAGAAGCTATGGCATGGCGAGGCAGTGCCCGCGCGGCCATAGCAGCTGCAAAACCAGGGTAGTCGCCGGCGTTACGCCGACGAACACCACCACAGCAGCACAGCACGGAGACGACGGCACAGGCGCTGCAAGCAGCACCCGCGCCAGGTCGGTCTCGGAGGCGCTCACAACGACGACGAAGGCGAGAGCTCGTCGGAGACCACCAGATCGCCCATGGCGATTCTCCACGAGATCCAGATCGAGGCGATTCGCCAGGAGAGGCCGAGAGGAGAGAAACGGCTCGGACAGATCGATAGATCTGCTCGAGGCGGTTCTAGATCGGTAGGTGGCTACGGCGGAGGAGGCCGGTGATGGCCGGAGCAGGGCGGCGGCCATGGCGGCGACGCCATCGCCACGGGATCGCCAGAGGTTAGGGTTAGACGAGTGAGAAGAGGGCCGAGTGAGAGTGAGAGTGGTGGGCCGCTTCGGCGCCACCAAACCCAAAAGGAGGCCAACCTATTTGGGCCGTCCCTGGGTTAGTTTAATTGGGCTGGGCCCAATAGGGGTCCAGGGGGTATTTTGGTCATTTTACATTTAATAAGAGACCAAAACTTTACCAAATTTTTATAAATCATAAACAACTCTAAAAATCCAATAAAAATTGGATATATAAATGAAAAATAAATCTTAACCAGAATAAAATATGAAATGAAATTATGGAACAAATTCAAAATTATGAATTTTTAGAATTTAAATAATAACTTGGAATTTTAAATTATTATTTCCTTGTATTTAAAATTCAAGGAAAAATCTCAAATAAGTTCAAATACTTATTTTTCAACATTTCAAAATGAGATTCTATTATTCCAAGTCATTTCATTTGAACAAGGGAACTTTTCCCAGAAAACTACTATATTCCCTTGTATTCCAAAAACTATAGAGGTAACTCTATAATTTCAAATTATTTTGGAATGACTAAGGTAATTACAAAGTAAAATCATGTTACTTTGAATTGTTGTACTTTGTGTGAATTACAATGATTAATACTTTTAAATCAATTGTAAATTACCGTCAAAGACATAAATCTTAAATACAACCCTAAATTGTAATAACTCAATGGGGTAAAGGGATTCAACATAAAATAATACATCCATGATTGCATTATTTGGATTTTTATAACATTGTCCTTACCGGACAATGATGCTTCTTACAGAACCCGAGGTCCAGGTTCCAACAACTGCATTGAACTGCACTATCTCGCAGTCCACAGGCAAGTTCACCCTTGCTCATGTCAATTTGATTATTTTCTACTACTTTAATGCAAAGCTATATACTTATCATTCCTGCATCGCAAATGAAATGTTATTTTCCAACTATGAATATGACTATGTGGCTGGCAATGGAACCATGGTATGTGTTGATATGGTGGAGGTTCCATTGCAAAGGGTTATATCACCCTAGGATTAATTACCAATGCCGTCCAGTGATTCTAGCGCCGTACAAACCGCGTTGACCATGAGATCTATAATGGCTCTGGAAAAGCCAGCTGTATCTTTTCCCTTCTGCACGCCAACGGATCGGAGAGATGGTGGGGTGCTGGAGGCACTGCCACAATAGGTTGGGAAATCCTTTTAAATCCCCATCCATTGGTGATGTTAATCTCTTCCGATCTATGAGGGATTGTCCGGAGTACACCATGAGTAAAGCCGTATTATCGGGGGAAAGTCTACTGGAGGTGTACGGTCGGACAAAAGGGTGGGTTTGCAGTCGCGGAGAAGGCGGTGTGGGCTTGGATCTTTATACCTGGCCTCACACCAAAGGAAGTGTGAACGGGGGCAAGTCTCACGGATGGCAAAAAGGGTGAGATCTCTTGTGGGAAAAGTAACGCACCTCTGCAGAGTGTATCAAATTGTGGCTGTCACTCCTTGTTCCGGAAGGGAACTGACAGCGGCAGGAAAGGAACTCCACGAAGTTCTGGTCAACCTGTGAAGACTGACGGGCATAGTTTTCATAATAAAAGCAACCTTTTGAAGAAATGTTTTCAAAACATGCATTGACCTGCGATTTCCTGATCAATGGTCGTAGCTAGTGCATCAAACACCTTTTATTCTTTTAGAACTTGCTGAGTACCTCTGTACTCACTTTCTTTCGACACCCTTGCTAGACTGTGATCCTGAAGTGGAGGCTATCAACGATGGAGCACCAGAAGGAAGCTACGAGCTGGTCTACGAAGAACCTGATCTTACCGGCGGAGTGGAAGGCGTAGACTATGGAATAGTCTACGGACCGGATGACACGGAGGTGGAGGAGTAGTGACATACCCTAGTATCATAGAGCCGAGCAACGTAGAACTTACCTAAATAAGTTGTTGAGCTCTTTATATTTGTTATGAGTTGTAATCGTACTTAAGTAGTATCTTAGGTTGTTCTCATAGGACCTGTGAGAATACCAACTTGTTAAGACAATGTTTGTAATAAAGTATGGAGTGTTATGACCTGCAATGTTTCTGTTGTACCACTCTGAGGGATATGGCAATTTGTGAGGAAGCCCCTTCACAAAGATCATATCAACGACTTGTATACTACAACATGCAGTGGTATGCTGGGTCACCGCAGTACTCAACCATGTCCACATAGTTCGCGAACCGTAGGGTGACACACTTAAGGTTTGATGTCATTTAAGTAGATATGGAATATGGAATGGAGTTCGAAGTTTTGTTCGGAGTCTTGGATGGGATCCAGGACATCACGAGGAGTTCCGGAATGGTCCGGAGAATAAGATTCATAGATAGGAAGTCACTTTCCAAGTTTGGAAATGATCCGGTGAATTTATGGAAGGTGGTTTCTAGAATTATCCGGAATAAATCACTATGGAAGGAGGAGTCCCGGAGGGACTCCACAAACCCTAACCAGCCAACCAAGTGGGAGGGTGGAGTCCATGGTGGACTCCACCACCTTGGCCGGCCAAGAAAATGGGGAAGGGGGAGAGTCCCTGTCCCTCTAGGTTTCGTCCATAAGGCAGTTTTTCTGTTGGGGTCTTATTCGAAGACTTTGGCAAACCCTTGGGGTTCCACCTATATAATGAGGAGGAGAGGGAGGGGGCAGCCCATGGCTTGGCCGCACCACCCCTGCCCCCTTGAGGCCGGTGCCCATAGCCCCCTCTCCCCAAACCCTAGCCTCTCCTCCTCCACATACAAACTCTCGCAGCGCATAGGCGAAGCCCTGCCGGAGTTCTCAACCACCACCGCCACCACGCCGTCGTGCTGCCGGGATTCCGAGGAGGATCTACTACTTCCACTGCCCGCTGGAACGGGGAGAAGGACGTCGTCATCAACACCGAACGTGTGACCGAGTACAGAGGTGCTGCCCGATTGTGGCACCGTCAAGATCTTCTACGCGCTTTTGAAAGCGGCAAGTGATCGTCTACCGCAGCAACGAGAGCCTCCTCTTGTAGGCTTTGGAAATCTTCAAGGGTTAGTCTCGTTCATCCCCTCATTCCTCCCATCTTCTAGATTGCATCTTGGCTTGGATTGCGTTCTTGCGGTAGGAATTTTTTTTGTTTTCTATGCTACGAATCCCTACACCACGAAGCAGCACCACCTCCACCAGCTCCACCACCACCACCAGCTCCACCACCACCAACAGCACCTCCACCAAAACGCCTCAAAAACTAACCCATCTATAGATCAGCTAATTCTACAACATTTGGTGGTAAAACTACATCAAATGGCTGGATAAATCGCTCACAAACGAGGAAAAATGGTGCTGGACTGAGAGCTAACGAGAGAGATACAGAGAGCAGATGACTCAGAGCGAGCCGAAGGAGGAAGATGAGCGTTGAGCAGCGCTGCAGGCGAATTTAATCTGCCGCGCTTCGGGGTCAGTGCGCCCGAATCGCCCGAGTCGGGGTCGCTCCACCCGAAATTGCGGCATCGGGATTCCTCTCTCCGACACCATCTGCCCCTGGCCAGGGGACATGCCAACACGGGCCTTCGCTGGCCGACAGCCACGCTTCGGGGTGCTCCTACCCGAAATTGGCCTGACACGCCAGATGCGCTCCGTCTCGGGCTCCTTGATGTCCCACAAGTATAGGGGATCGTGTGTAGCCTTTTCGATAAGTAAGAGTGTCAAACCCAATGAGGAGCTAAAGGTAGGATAAAATTCTCTCAAGTTCTATCAACCACTGATACAACTCTACGCACACTAAGCGTTTGCAATATCTAGGAAATAAAACTAGAGCGATAACGGGTATGAGAGGTGACTTTGCAGAATAATAAAATACACGGAATAAATGTTAGTGTTGCAGCAATAAAACAAACTAAACTAACAGTACCATGAGTGTGGAAAGGCGGTGGTAATAGTGGTGGCTTTGTCCAAGATCAATTAGTGAAGATCTTGGGTTCAATGTCTTCGATGCGGCTTTCTATGTAGGAGAGGCTAAATATACATGCTCTTCCTCCGGGATTACAAGTACTATATGATTGGCTTGCTAGCAAACATCCATAAATACTAGCAAGCATTAAGGTTTCCCCAACCATAGCCTTAAGTAAATGGTCCTCTTACTCCCATACATGCAACTATCCGGTTCGCGTCCTTAGGTTTCTGTCACTCCGGCAGAACTTCCCCCTTCTAGTATACAAGTACTACTGATGTCTACTCACGCTTCTTTTCCTGTAGACAGTGTTGGGCCTCCAAGAGCAGATGTTTGTAGAACAGCAGCAAGTTTCCCTTAAGTGAATCACCCAAGGTTTATCGAACTCAGGGAGGAAGAGGTCAAAGATATCCCTCTCAAGCAACCCTGCAATCACGATACAAGAAGTCTCTTGTGTCCCCACCACACCCAATACACTTGTCAGATGTATAGGTGCACTAGTTCGGCGAAGAGATAGTGAAATACGAGTGGTATGAATGAATATGAGCAGTAGTAACGGCACCAGAAAATAGCTTGCTGGCGTGCAGTTGATGGTAGTAATATTGCAGGAAGTAAAGATGCAGTAGAACAGTAAATAAGCGATGATTGCAGTATTTGGAAACAAGGCCTAGGGATCATACTTTCACTAGTGGACACTCTCAACATTGATCACATAATAAAACCACTCTACACTCTCTTGTTGGATGATGAACACCATTAATTGTGTAGGGCTACAAGAGCACCTCAATGTTGGAGTTAACAAGCTCCACAACATTCAATGTTCATATTTAAATAACCTTAGAGTGCATGATAGACCAACGCAATTATACCGAGTACTAACATAGCATGCACACTGTCACCTTCAGGCTATGAAAGGAGGAATAGATCACATCAATACCATCATAGTAATAGTTAACTTCATAATCTACAAGAGATCACAATCATAAACTACGCCAAGTACTACATGATGCACACACTATCACCATTACATCATGGAGGAGGAATAGAGTACTTTAATAACATCACTAGAGTAGCACATAGATTAATAGTGATACAAAGCTCATATGAATCTCAATCATGTAAGGCAGCTCATGAGATCATTGTATTGAAGTACATAGGAGAGAGATTAACCACATAGCTACCGGTACAGCCCTTAGCCTCGATGGAGAACTACTCCCTCCTCATGGGAGACAACAGCGATGATGAAGATGGCGGTGGTGTCGATGGAGATGCCTTCCGGGGGCACTTCCTCGTCTCGACGGCGTGCCGGAACAGAGACTCCTGTCCCCCAGATCTTGGCTTCACGATGGCGGCGGCTCTGGAAGGTTTCTCGTACCGTGGCTTATTCGTCTAGGGTTTTCACGATGGAGTCCTTAAGTAGGCGGAAGGGCAGCCTCGGAGGGGCCCTGGTGGGGCCAGACAATAGGGGGCGCCCCCCCTTGGGCCGCGCCGCCACCATGTGTGGTGGGCATGTGGCTCTCCTCTGGCCCCTCTCCGGTGTTCTGGAAGCTTCGTGGAATTATAAGATACTGGGCGTTAATTTCGTCCAATTCCGAGAATATTTCCTTACTAGGATTTCTGAAACCAAAAACAGCAGAAAACAGAAACTGGCACTTCCGCATCTCGTCAATAGGTTAGTTCCGGAAAATGCATCAAAACGATGTAAAGTGTGAACAAAACATGTAGGTATTGTTATAAAACAAGCATGGAACATAAGAAATTATCGATACGTTGGAGACATATCAGCATCCCCAAGCTTAGTTTCTACTCGTCCTCGAGTAGGTAAACGATAACAAAGATAATTTCTGAAGTGACATGCTACCAACATAATCTTGATCCAATAATGATGTAAAGCATATGAACTGAGATCAAATCACTCAAAGCAAATGTCTATATTGATATAAGAGATGATAATGCAAGAGTTAAACAAGCTAGAAGTTTTCATGAACTATTGCTTTGAAGACATGAAACCATACAAAGTTCATTAAATATGTGTTAAGTATTCAGCGTAGAAGTTCTATCCTTCATTCCAAGCATCAAGTAAATTTTCACAACATAAGAAGGATTCAGTCAAGTAAACATAAACATGAACGTCATGAATCAACTGTTATGGCATAAAGAACGTTAATGGGGGTTTGGAAGGCCAAATGGAAGAAAGTCTTACAAAGCTATAAGTGATCATTAGACAAGAGGAAGTCTTACGATCGAAGCTATGCAAGGAGTACTGATTGCCATGCAACGGATGCACATAGAGCTATATGTGTATGAAAGCTCTCCAATGGAACTAGTGGGGGTGCATCCAACTTGGTTGCTCACGAAGACCTAGAGCACTTTTGAGGAAGCTCATCATTGGAATATACAACCCAAGTTCTATAGTGTAAATTCCCCTCATAGTTATACTAGTAAAACATGAAAACTCTCTCATATGGAGTGTAGGTGCTAAACATGAGCACAAATGATGACTATAAATACTACAAGTGCTAAAACATGAGCACAAGTGTGGATAAAAGATAGTGATGCTGCCCCCTTTTCTTTATTCTCTTTTTTTTCTTTTTCTTTTTCTTTTTCTTTTCTATTTTTTTTTCTTTTTCTCTTTTTGATGGCCTCCATGGATCTTTTCACTTTTAGGGGCAACATCCTAATATGACAACACACTTTTTGGTACAAATAACTCGTAATGAATAAAACATGATGTATAAAACTGTATGCCTCTGCCAGTGTAGCAGGATGTGCAATGATCTAGCGTAACATGGGTAAACCACACATCAGCTGTATAGAATCATGCAAAGCTATATATAAATAATAAATGACAACAAGTCATGTAATGTAAAATGGAAGTTGCATGGCAATATATCTCGGAACAGCTATGGAAATGCTGTGGTAGGTAGGTATGGTGGCTGTTTTGAGGAAGATGTATGGCTTATGTGTAGGAGAACAAGAGAAAGTCCTCCCACGGGTTTGGATGTACTGGCAAAGTATGCACAATTCTCAATGTGAGCAAAAGGCAATGCACAGTACCGAAGAGGCTAGCAAATTTGGATGGTGGAAGTGCCAAAAACCGTAGCTTAACATTAGTCAAAAAGAACTCACAAGCTTATTGCAAACAACTAGCAGGTTCATCATTAAGAGCATGATTAAAATTTACTCCAAGGAGGGCCGTTCACGGTGGCACAAGTACCCTGCTAGCTCCCTCGACCTTCAGCGCAACTTAGTTATTACGATGAACTCTCGGACATGGAAAGCTATCAAGTCCAACTACACCTTCAACTATTTAAATAGAGTTTGTAGTACGGCACAAGCTTAAAGACAACAATCCACTACTGATTTTAACTTATTTAAGCAACAAGCCTTACCATCTAAATACCTCAAAACGTTTGCAAAGAATTGATACGTCTCCAACGTATCCATAATTTCTGATGTTCCATGCTTGTTTTATGACAATACTTACATGTTTTGCTTGCACTTTATAATGTTTTTATGCGTTTTCCGGAACTAACCTATTAACAAGATGCCACAGTGCCAGTTCCTGTTTTTTGCTGTTTTTGGTTCCAGAAAGGCTGTTCGGGCAACGTAAGATGATACACGCTAGCTAAAGATCCACCGGGTGCTACATCATAAGCACATTGGGAGTGTAAATAATTGTAACCATATACATATAAAATGACAGCAATGGAATCCCAATCCCCTGCTTTTATTTGTATTCTCGGAATTGGACGAAATCAACGCCAAAGATCTTATTTTTCCCGGAAGGCTCCAGAACACCGAAGGGGAGTCGGAGGAGGGCCAGAGGGCCACCACACCATAAGGCGGCGCGGCCAGGCCTGGGCCCGCGCCAGCCTATGGTGAGGAGCCCCCAGGCGCCCCCTTGCGCCGCCTCTTCGCCTATTTAACCCCTTTCGACCTAAAAACGCGATACCGATTGACGAAACTCCAGAAAGACTCCAGGGGCGCCGCCGCCATCACGAAACTCCAATTCGGGGGACAGAAGTCTCTGTTCCGGCACCCTGCCGGGACGGGGAAGTGCCCCCGGAAGCCATCTCCATCGACGCCATCGCCTCCATCATGCTCCGTGAGTAGTTCCCCCATGGACTACGGGTTCTAGCAGTAGCTAGTTGGTACTCTCTCCTCTATGTACTTCAATACAATGATCTCATGAGCTGCCTTACATGATTGAGATCCATCTGATGTAATCAGTGTTGTGTTTGTTGGGATCCGATGGATGATACATTATGATTAGTCTATCTATAAAGTTTGTGAAGTTATTGTTGCTGCAATCTTGTTATGCTTAATGCTTGTCACTATGGCCCGAGTGGCATGATCTTAGATTTAAGCTCTATACTTATTGCTTAGATTGTATCTACAAGTTGTATGCACATGTCGCTGTCCGGAACCAAAGGCCCCGAAGTGACAGAAATCGGGACAACCGGAGGGGATGGTATTGATGTGAGGATCACATGTTTTCACGGAGTGTTAATGCTTTGCTCCGGTACTCTATTAAAAGGAGTACCTTAATATCCAGTAGATTCCCTTGAGGCCCGGCTGCCACCGGCTGGTAGGACAAAAGATGTTGTGCAAGTTTCTCATTGCGAGCACGTAACACTATATATGGAAAACATGCCTACATGATTAATAAGCTGGATATTCTAACTTAATGCTTTGAATCTATCAATTGCCCAACTGTAATTTGTTCACCCAACACCTGTCACTTGTTATTGGAGAGTTGCCACTAGTGTAGATCGCTGGGAACCCCGGTCCATCTTTCATCATTATATACTTGTTCTATATGTCATTGGAAGTAGTATCAACTATTTTCTGGTGCCATCGCCTCTGTGTTATTGCTACTGCTGCTATGTTACTGTTACTATTGCTCTCATATTACTGCTGCTTTCACATCACCCCTGTTACTAGTGCTTTTCCAGGTGCAGCTGAATTGACAACTCAGTTGTTAAGGCTTATAAGTATTCTTTACCTCCCCTTGTGTCGAATCAATAAATTTGGGTTTTACTTCCCTCGAAGACTGCTGCGATCCCCTATACTTGTGGGTTATCAAGAATCAAGTTATCAAAGCTCAATGATCTACAAGATTATGCAAGTGTTTCATTATACCACTGCCACATGCAACATTTTCTGTTTCCAAATAACAATGAACGAAGCAGTTTCAACCTTTGCCATGAACATTAAAAGCTAAGAACACATGTGTTCATATGAACCAGCGGAGCATGTCTCTCTCCCACACAAGCATTTATTCAGAGAATGAAAATAAAAAACAAAAATAAAAACACACAGACGCTCCAAGTAAAGTACATAAGATGTGACGGAATAAAAATATAGTTTCACTAGAGGAAACCTGATAAATTGTTGATGAAGAAGGGGATGCCTTGGGCATCCCCAAGCTTAGATGCTTGAGTATTCTTGAAATATGCAGGGATGAACCACAGGGGCATCCCCAAGCTTAGACTTTTCACTCTTCTTAATCATATATCATCCTCCTCTCTTGATCCTTGAAAACTTCCTCCACACCAAACTCAAAACAAACTCATTAGAGGGTTAGTGCATAATCAAAAATTCACATGTTCAGAGGTGACACAATTATTTTTAACACTTCTGGACATTGCACAAAGCTACTGGAAGTTAATGGAACAAAGAAATCCATCCAACACAGCAAAAGAGGCAATGCGAAATAAAAGGCAGAATCTGTCAAAACAGAACAGTCCGTAAAGACGATTTTTTTTGGGGCACTAAACTTGCTCAGATGAGAAAACTCAAAACTAATGAGAGTTGCGTACGTATCTGAGGATCACTCACGTAAATTGGCAGATTTTTCTGAGTTACCTACAGAGGACCCTGCCCAAATTCGTGACAGCAAGAAATCTGTTTCTGCGCAGAAATCCAAATCTAGTATCAACCTTCTATTAGAGACTTCACTTGGCACAACAATGCAATAAAATAAAGATAAGGAGAGGTTGCTATAGTAGTAACAACTTCCAAGACTCAAATAGAAAACAAAGTTGCTGTAGTAAAATAAACACATGGGTTATCTCCCAAAAAGTGCTTTCTTTATAGCCATTAAGATGGGCTCAGCAATTTCAATGATGCTTTTGCAAGAAATAAGAGTTGAAGCAAAAGAGAGCATCAAAAAGCAAATATGAAACACTTTTAAGTCTAACCCACTTCCTATGAAAAGGAATCTTATAAATAAACAAATTCATGAAACATAATGCAACAAGCATAGAAAGACTAGACAAGCGCAACTTCAAGATTTTCAGCAAAAAGAGAGGTGTTTTAGTAACATGAAAACTTCTACAACCATATTTTCCTCTCTCATAAAGATTTTCAGTAGCATCATGAACAAACTCAACAATATAACTATCAAATGAAACATTCTTATCATGAGCTACATGCATACAATTATTACTACTCCCAACATAAGCATAGTCATTCTTATTAATTATAGTGGGAGAAAATTCAACAAAGTAGCTATCATTATTATTCTCATCAAGTGTAGGAGGCATAGTATAATCATAATAAAATTTATCCTCCATAGTAGGTGGCACCAAAAGACCACTATCATTATAATCATCATAAATGGGAGGCAAAGTATCAACAAAGAAAATGTTCTCCTCAATGCTTGGGGGACTAAAAATATCATGCTCATCAAAACCAGTTTCCCCAAGCTTAGAATTTTCCATATCATTAGCAACAATGGTGTTCAAAGCATTCATACTAATATCATTGCTACTAGCATGCAAATAAGGTTCCATAGGTTTTTTAATTTTCGCATCAAACAATCCATGTCTTAACTCAGGAAATAGCTTAAAAAGCTCACTGTTACTTTCCATTATGCCTAGCTAGTGAAAAACAAGAAACGAAAAGATGCAATTGCAAGATCTAAAGGAAATAGCTTCGAGCACTCACAACGGCGCCAGAAAATAACTTAGTGACCTAGGACCGGAGTGTGAGTGCCTTTTACCTTTCCTCCCCGGCAACGGCGCCAGAAAATACTTGATTGTCTACAACTGGCGCGTGGTTGATGTGGGAGGAAATCTCTGTGGTGTAGCTTTTCGTTCCCCGGCAACGGCGCCAGAAAATAGCTTGATGTCTACTCACGCTTCTTTTCCTGTAGACAGTGTTGGGCCTCCAAGAGCAGAGGTTTGTAGAACAGCAACAAGTTTCCCTTAAGTGAATCACCCAAGGTTTATCGAACTCAGGGAGGAAGAGGTCAAAGATATCCCTCTCAAGCAACCCTGCAATCACGATACAAGAAGTCTCTTGTGTCCCCAACACACCCAATACACTTGTTAGATGTATATGTGCACTAGTTCGGCGAAGAGATAGTGAAATACGAGTGGTATGAATGAATATGAGCAGTAGTAACGGCACCAGAAAATAGCTTGCTGGCGTGTGATGTCTACGGGAGCTTCTATTCTTATAGACAGTGTTGGGCCTCCAAGAGCAGAGGTTTGTAGAACAGCAGCAAGTTTCCCTTAAGTGGATCACCCAAGGTTTATCGAACTCAGGGAGGAAGAGGTCAAAGATATCCCTCTCATGCAACCCTGCAACCACAAAGCAAGAAGTCTCTTGTGTCCCCAACACACCTAATAGGTGCACTAGTTCGGCGAAGAGATAGTGAAATACAGGTGGTATGAATAAGTATGAGTAGTAGCAACGGCACCAGAAAAGTGCTTTGCTGTACAGGACTGGCGTGTGATTGATGGTGGTAATATTGCGGATAGTACAGATGCAGTAAAACAGTAAACAAGCAGCGATAGCAGTATTGGAAACAAGGCCTAGGGATCATACTTTCACTAGTGGACACTCTCAACATTGATCACATAACATAATAAATAGATAGATGCTAGACTCTACACTCTCTTGTTGGATGATGAACACCACTAATTGCGTAGGATTACACGAACCCTCAATGCCGGAGTTAACAAGCTCCACAATATTCAATGTTCATATTTAAATAACCTTAGAGTGCAAGATAGATCAACATAACCAAATAGATCACATCAATACCATCATAGTAATAGTTAACTTCATAATCTACAACAGATCACAATCATAAACTACGCCAAGTACTACATGATGCACACACTGCCACCTTTACACCATGCAGGAGGAATAGAGTACTTTAATAACATCACTAGAGTAGCACATAGACGAATAGTGATACAAAACTCATATGAATCTCAATCATGTAAGGCAGCTCATGAGATCATTGTATTGAGGTACATAGGAGAGAGATTAACCACATAGCTACCGGTACAGCCCCGAGCCTCGATGGAGAACTACTCCCTCCTCATGGGAGACAGCAGCGGTGATGAAGATGGCGGTGGTGTCGATGGAGGAGCCTTCCGGGGGCACTTCCCCGTCCCGGCGGCGTGCCGGAACAGAGACTCCTGTCCCCCAGATCTTGGCTTCGCGATGGCGGCGGCTCTGGAAGGTTTCTCGTACCGTGGCTTTTTCCGTCTCGAAGTTTTAGGTCAGGGACCTTTAAATAGGCGAAGAGGCGGCGTCAGAAGGTCAACGAGGCGACGACACGCTAGGGGGGTGCGGGCCACCCCAGGCCGCGCCGGCCTACCATCTGGTGGGCCTGTGGCCCCCCTCTGGCCTCTCTCGGGTGTTCTGGATGCTTCCGGGGATTCTAAGATGTTGGGCGTTGATTTTGTCCGATTCCGAGAATATTTCCTTACTAGGATTTCTGAAACCAAAAACAGCAGAAAACAGCAACTGGCCCTTCGGCATCTCGTCAATAGGTTAGTTCCGGAAAACGCATAAATATGACATAAAGTATGCATAAAACATGTAGATATCATCAATAATGTGGCATGGAACATAAGAAATTATCGATACATCAGAGACGTATCAGCATCCCCAAGCTTAGTTTCTGCTCGTCCCGAGCAGGTAAACGATAATAAAGATAATTTCTAGAGTGACATGCCATCATAACCTTGATCATAGTATTGTAAGCACATGTAATGAATGCAGCGATCCAAAGCAATGGTAAATGACATGAGTAAACAAATGAATCATATAGCAAAGACTTTCCATGAATAGTACTTCAAGACAAGCATCAATAAGTCTTGCATAAGAGTTAACTCATAAAGCAATAATTCAAAGTAAAGGTATTGAAACAACACAAAGGAAGATTAAGTTTCAGCGGTTGCTTTCAAATTATAACATGTATATCTCATGGATATTGTCAATGCAAAGTAATATAATAAGTGCAATATGCAAGTATGTAGGAATCAATGCATAGTTCACACAAGTGTTTGCTTCTTGAGGTGGAGAGAGATAGGTGAACTGACTCAACATAAAAGTAAAAGAAAGGTCCTTCAAAGAGGAAAGCATCGATTGCTATATTTGTGCTAGAGCTTTGGTTTTGAAAACATATAGAGAGCATAAAAGTAAAATTTTGAGAGGTGTTTGTTGTTGTCAACGAATGGTAGCGGGTACTCTAACCCCCTTGCCAGACAAACCTTCAAAGAGCGGCTCCCATTTTATTTTATTTTTGGGTGGCACTCCTTCCAACCTTTCTTTCACAAACCATGGCTAACCGAATCCTCGGGTGCCTGCCAACAATCTCATACCATGAAGGAGTGCCCTTTTATTTTAGTTTTATTATGATGACACTCCTCCCCACCTTTGCTTTCTCAAGCCATGGCTAACCGAATCCTTCGGGTGCCGTCCAACAATCACATACCATGGAGGAGTGTCTATTTTTGTTAATTAATTTGGGACTGGGAATCCCATTGCCAGCTCTTTTTGCAAAATTATTGGATAAGCGGATGAAGCCACTAGTCCATTGGTGAAAGTTGCCCAACAAGATTGAAAGATAAACACCACATACTTCCTCATGAGCTATAAAACATTGACACAAATCAGAGGTGATAAACTTTGAATTGTTTAAAGGTAGCACTCAAGCAATTTACTTTGGAATGGCGGAGAAATACCATGTAGTAGGTAGGTATGTGATACGTCTCCGACGTATCGATAATTTCTTATGTTCCATGCCACATTATTGATGATATCTACATGTTTTATGCATACTTTACAACATATTTATGCATTTTCTGGAACTAACCTATTAACAAGATGCCGAAGAGCCAGTTGCTGTTTTCTACTATTTTTGGTTTCAGAAATCCTAGTAAGGAAATATTCTCGGAATTGGACGAAATCAATGCCCAGGGGCCTATTTTCCCACGAAGCTTCCAGAAGACCGAAGAGTCAACGAAGTGGGGCCACGAGGTGGCCAGGAGGTAGGGCGGCGCGGCCCAAGCCCTGGCCGCGCCAGCCTGTCTCCTGGGCCCCTCGTGACGCCCCTTGACCTGCCCTTCCGCCTACAAATAGCCTTCGTCGCGAAACCCCCAGTACCGAGAGCCACGATACGGAAAATCTTCCAGAGACGCCGCCGTCGCCAATCCCATCTCGGGGGATTCAGGAGATCGCCTCCGGCACCCTGCCGGAGAGGGGATTCATCTCCCGGAGGACTCTACACCGCCATGGTCGCCTCCGGAGTGATGAGTGAGTAGTTCACCCCTGGACTATGGGTCCATAGCAGTAGCTAGATGGTTGTCTTCTCCTCATTATGCTTCATTGTCGGATCTTGTGAGCTGCCTAACATGATCAAGATCATCTATCTGTAATGCTATATGTTGTGTTTGTTGGGATCCGATGAATAGAGAATACTATGTTATGTTGATTATCAATTTATATCTATGTGTTGTTTATGATCTTGCATGCTCTCCGTTATTAGTAGAGGCTCTGGCCAAGTTTTTACTCTTAACTCCAAGAGGGAGTATTTATGCTCGATAGTGGGTTCATGTCTCCGTGAATCTGGGGGAGTGACAGAAACCTCTAAGGTTATGGATGTGCTGTTGCCACTAGGGATAAAACATTGATTCTATGTCCGAGGATGTAGTTATTGATTACATTAAGCGCAATACTTAATGCAATTGTCTGTTGTTAGCAACTTAATACTGGAAGGGGTTCGGATGATAACTTGAAGGTGGACTTTTTAGGCATAGATGCATGCTGGATAGCGGTCTATGTACTTTGTCGTAATGCCCAATTAAATATCACAATACTCATCATAATATGTATGTGCATGGTCATGCCCTCTTTATTTGTCAATTGCCCAACTGTAATTTGTTCACCCAACATGCTATTTATCTTATGGGAGAGACACCTCTAGTGAACTGTGGACCCTGGTCCAATTCTTTACATCTGAAATACAATCTACTGCAATTGTTTTACTGTTCTCTGCAAACAATCATCATCCACACTATACATCTAATCCTTTGTTACAGCAAGACGGTGAGATTGACAACCTCACTGTTTCATTGGGGCAAAGTACTTGGTTTGTGTTGTGCAGGTTCCACTTTGGCGCCGGAATCCCTGGTGTTGCGCCGCACTACATCTCGCCGCCATCAACCTTCAACATGCTTCTTGACTCCTACTGGTTCGATAAACCTTGGTTTCTAACTGAGGGAAACTTACTGCTGTACGCATCACACCTTCCACTTGGGGTTCCCAACGGTCGCGTGCTATACGCGTGTCAAGCTCTTTTTCTGGCGCCGTTGCCGGGGAGATCAAGACACGCTGCAAGGGGAGTCTCCACATCCCAATCTCTTTACTTTGTTTTTGTCTTGCTTTACTTTATTTACTACTTTGTTTGCTGCACTAAATCAAAATACAAAAAAATTAGTTGCTAGTTTTACTTTATTTACTGTCTTGCACTCTATATCAAAAACACAAAAAAAATAGTTACTTGCATTTATTTTATCTAGTTTGCTTTATTTACTGTTGCTAAAATGGGTACTCCTGAAAATACTAAGTTGTGCGACTTCACAACCATAAATAATAATGATTTCTTATGCACACCTATTGCTCCACCTGCTACTACAGCAGAATTCTTTGAAATTAAACCTGCTTTACTAAATCTTGTTATGCGAGAGCAATTTTCTGGTGTTAGTTCTGATGATGCTGCTGCCCATCTCAATAATTTTGTTGAATTATGTGAAATGCAAAAGTATAAGGATGTAGATGGTGACATTATAAAATTAAAATTGTTTCCTTTCTCATTAAGAGGAAGAGCTAAAGATTGGTTGCTATCTCTGCCTAAGAATAGTATTGATTCATGGACTAAATGCAAGGATGCTTTTATTGGTAGATATTATCCCCCTGCTAAAATTATATCTTTGAGGAGTAGCATAATGAATTTTAAACAATTGGATAATGAGCATGTTGCACAAGCATGGGAAAGAATGAAATCTTTGGTTAAAAATTTCCCAACCCATGGACTGACTACTTGGATGATCATCCAAACCTTTTATGCAGGACTGAATTTTTCTTCGCGGAACCTATTGGATTCAGCTGCTGGAGGTACCTTTATGTCCATCACTCTTGGTGAAGCAACAAAGCTTCTTGATAATATGATGATTAATTACTCTGAATGGCACACGGAAAGAGCTCCACAAGGTAAGAAGGTAAATTCTGTCGAAGAAACCTCCTCCTGGAGTGATAAGATTGATGCTATTATGTCTATGCTTGTGAATGATAGGACTAATGTTGATCCTAATAATGTTCCGTTAGCTTCATTGGTTGCTCAAGAAGAACATGTTGATGTAAACTTCATTAAAAATAATAATTTCAACAACAATGCTTACCGGAACAATTCTAGTAACAACTATAGGCCATATCCTTATAATAATGGCAACGGCTATAGTAATTCTTATGGGAATTCTTACAAAAATAATAGGAATACACCCCCTGGACTTGAAGCCATGCTTAAAGAATTTATTAGTACACAAACTGCTTTTAACAAATTTGTTGAAGAAAAGCTTGGGAAAATTGATATACTTGCTTCTAAAGTCGATAGTCTTGCTGCTGATGTTGATCTTTTGAAATCGAAAGTTATGCCTCATGAAAATCATAATAATAAGATTGTTACTACAGCAAATGCCATCCAAGTTAGAATTAATGAGAATATAAGATTGATGGCCGAATTGCGTGCTAGGTGGGAAAGAGAAGAAAATGAAAAAGAAGATAATATAGCTAAAGTTTGGACTATTACCACCACTAGTAATGCTAATGCTACACATGTTGCTGCACCTCCTACTATTAATGGTAAAATAATTGGTGTTGGCAATGTTTCCACTTCAAATGCAAAGCGCGAAAAACTGCCTAAAACTGCTAAAACTGCTGAAACTGCTTGTGATAAAACTGCTGAAATTTTTTCCAACATTGGGGATGATGATCCCATTGCTTTAGATTATAATGGTTTGGATTTTGATGATTGCCACATCTCTGAAGTTATAAAGTTCTTACAAAAACTTGCTAAGAGTCCTAATGCTAGTGCTATAAATTTGGCTTTCACGAAACATATTACAAATGCTCTCATAAAAGCTAGAGAAGAGAAACTAGAACGCGAAGCTTCTATTCCTAGAAAGCTAGAGGATGGTTGGGAGCCCATCATTAAGATGAAGGTCAATGACTTTGATTGTAATGCTTTATGTGATCTTGGTGCAAGTATTTCTGTTATGCCTAAGAAAATTTATAATATGCTTGACTTGCCACCATTGAAAAATTGTTATTTGGATGTTAATCTTGCTGATCATTCTACAAAGAAACCTTTGGGGAAAGTTGATAATGTTCGCATTACCGTTAACAATAACCTTGTCCCCGTTGATTTTGTTGTCTTGGATATTGAATGCAATGCATCTTGTCCCATTATATTGGGAAGACCTTTTCTTCGAACTGTTGGTGCTATCATTGATATGAAGGAAGGTAATATTAAATATCAATTTTCTCTCAAGAAAGGTATGGAACACTTCCCTAGAAAGAGAATGAAGTTACCTTTTGATTCTATTATTAGAACAAATTATGATGTTGACGCTTCGTCTCTTGATAATACTTGATATACACTTTCTGCGCCTAGCTGAAAGGCGTTAAAGAAAAGTGCTTATGGGAGACAACCCATATTTTTACTACAGTATTTTGTTTTATATTTGAGTCTTGGAAGTTGTTTACTACTGTAGCAACCTCTACTTATCTTAGTTTTGTGTTTTGTTGTGCCAAGTAAAGTCGTTGATAGTAAGGTTCATACTAGATTTGGATTACTGCGCAGAAACAGATTTCTTTGCTGTCACGAATCTGGGCAAAATTCTCTGTAGGTAACTCAGAAAATTATGCCAATTTATGTGAGTGATCCTCAGATATGTACGCAACTTTCATTCAATTTGAGAATTTTCATTTGAGCAAGTCTGGTGCCTCAATAAAATTCATCATTACGAACTGTTCTGTTTTGACAGATTCTGCCTTTTATTTCGCATTGCCTGTTTTGATATGTTCGATGGATTTTTCGGTTCCATTGACTTTCAGTAGCTTTGTGCAATGTCCAGAAGTGTTAAGAATGATTATGTCACCTCTGAACATGTATATTTTGATTGTGCACTAACCCTCTAATGAGTTGTTTTGAGTTTGGTGTGGAGGAAGTTTTCAAGGATCAAGAGAGGGAGATGATACAACATGATCAAGGAGAGTGAAAGCTCTAAGCTTGGGGATGCCCCGGTGGTTCACCCCTGCATATATCAAGAAGACTCAAGCGTCTATGCTTGGGGATGCCCAAGACATCCCCTTCTTCATCGATAACATTATCAGGTTCCTCCCCTGAAACTATATTTTTATTCCATCACATCTTATGTGCTTTGCTTGGAGCGTCGGTTTGTTTTTGTTTTTTGTTTTATTTGAATAAAATGGATCCTAGCATTCTTTGTGTGGGAGAGAGACAAGCTCCGCTGTTGCAATGGACAAGTATGTCCTTAGGCTGTACTCATAATATTCATGCCGAAGTTTCTTCTTCGTTAAATTGTTATATGGTTGGAATTGGAAAATGATACATGTAGTAATTGCTATAATGTCTTGGATAATGTGATACTTGGCAATTGTTGTGCTCATGTTTATGCTCTTGCATCATATACTTTGCACCCATTAATGAAGAAATACATAGAGCATGCTAAAATTTGGTTTGCATATTTGGTCTCTCTAAAGTCTAGATAATTTCTAGTATTGAGTTTGAACAACAAGGAAGACGGTGTAGAGTCTTATAATGTTTACAATATGTCTTTTATGTGAGTTTTGCTGCACCGCTTCATCCTTGTGTTTGTTTAAAATAAACCTTGCTAGCCTAAACCTTGTATCGAGAGGGAATACTTCTCATGCATCCAAATACTTGAGCCAACCACTATGCCATTTGTGTCCACCATACCTACCTACTACATGGTATTTCTCCGCCATTCCAAAGTAAATTGCTTGAGTGCTACCTTTAAATTTCTATTCTTCACCTTTACAATATATAGCTCATGGGACAAATAGCTTAAAAACTATTGTGGTATTGAATATGTACTTATGCACTTTATCTCTTATTAAGTTGCTTGTTGTGCGATAACCATGTTCCTGGGGACGCCATCAACTACTCTTTGTTGAATATCATGTGAGTTGCTATGCATGTTCGTCTTGTCTGAAGTAAGGGATATTTACCACCTAATGGTTAGAGCATGCATATTGTTAGAGAAGAACATTGGGCCGCTAACTAAAGCCATGATCCATGGTGGAAGTTTCAGTTTTGGACAAATATCCTCAATCTCATATGAGAAAAATTAATTGTTGCTACATGCTTATGCATAAAAGAGGAGTCCATTATCTGTTGTCTATGTTGTCCCGGTATGGATGTCTAAGTTGAGAATAATCAATAGCGAGAAATCCAATGCGAGCTTTCTCCTTAGACCTTTGTACAGGCGACATAGAGGTACCCCTTTGTGACACTTGGTTAAAACATGTGCATTGCGATAATCCCGGTAATCCAAGCTAATTAGGACAAGGTGCGGGCACTATTAGTATACTATGCACGAGGCTTGCAACTTGTAAGATATAATTTACATAACACATGTGCTTTATTACTACCGTTGACAAAATTGTTTCTTGTTTTCAAAATCAAAGATCTAGCACAAATATAGCAATCGATGCTTTCCTCTTTGAAGGACCTTTCTTTTACTTTTATGTTGAGTCAGTTCACCTATCTCTCTCCACCTCAAGAAGCAAACACTTGTGTGAACTGTGCATTGATTCCTACATACTTGCATATTGCACCTGTTATATTACTTTGCATTGACAATATCCATGAGATATACATGTTATAAGTTGAAAGCAACCGCTGAAACTTCATCTTCCTTTGTGTTGCTTCAATACCTCTACTATGAATTATTGCTTTATGAGTTAACTCTTATGCAAGACTTATTGATGCTTGTCTTGAAGTACTATTCATGAAAAGTCTTTGCTATATGATTCATTTGTTTACTCATGTCATTTACATTGTTTTGATCGCTGCATTCATTAGATATGCTTTACAATAGTATGATCAAGGTTATGATGGCATGTCACTCCAGAAATTATCTTTTTTTATTGTTTACCTGCTCGGGACGAGCAGAAACTAAGCTTGGGGATGCTGATACGTCTCCGACGTATCGATAATTTCTTATGTTCCATGCCATATTATTGATGATATCTACATGTTTTATGCATACTTTACATCATATTTATGCATTTTCTGGAACTAACCTATTAACAAGATGCCGAAGAGCTAGTTGTTGTTTTCTACTGTTTTTGGTTTCAGAAATCCTAGTAAGGAAATATTCTCGGAATTGGACGAAATCAACGCCCAGGGGCCTATTTTCACACGAAGCTTCCAGAAGACCGAAGAGTCAACGAAGTGGGGCCACGAGGTGGCTAGGAGGTAGGGCGGCGCGGCCAAAGCCCTGGCCGCGCCGGCCTGTCTCCTGGGCCCCTCGTGACGCCCCTTGACCTGCCCTTCCGCCTACAAATAGCCTTCATCGCGAAACCCCCAGTACCGAGAGCCACGATACGGAAAACCTTCCAGAGACGCCGCCGCCGCCAATCCCATCTCGGGGGATTCAGGAGATCGCCTCTGGCACCCTGCCGGAGAGGGGATTCATCTCCCGGAGGACTCTACACCGCCATGGTCGCCTCCGGAGTGATGAGTGAGTAGTTCACCCCTGGACTATGGGTCCATAGCAGTAGCTAGATGGTTGTCTTCTCCTCATTATGCTTCATTGTCGGATCTTGTGAGCTGCCTAACATGATCAAGATCATCTATCTGTAATGCTATATGTTGTGTTTGTTGGGATCCGATGAATAGAGAATACTATGTTATGTTGATTATCAATTTATATCTATGTGTTGTTTATGATCTTGCATGCTCTCCGTTATTAGTAGAGGCTCTGGCCAAGTTTTTACTCTTAACTCCAAGAGGGAGTATTTATGCTCGATAGTGGGTTCATGTCTCCGTGAATCTGGGGGAGTGACAGAAACCTCTAAGGTTATGGATGTGCTGTTGCCACTAGGGATAAAACATTGATGCTATGTCCGAGGATGTAGTTATTGATTACATTACGCGCAATACTTAATGCAATTGTCTGTTGTTAGCAACTTAATACTGGAAGGGGTTCGGATGATAACCTGAAGGTGGACTTTTTAGGCATAGATGCATGCTGGATAGCGGTCTATGTACTTTGTCGTAATGCCCAATTAAATATCACAATACTCATCATAATATGTATGTGCATGGTCATGCCCTCTTTATTTGTCAATTGCCCAACTGTAATTTGTTCACCCAACATGCTATTTATCTTATGGGAGAGACACCTCTAGTGAATTGTGGACCCCGGTCCAATTCTTTACATCTGAAATACAATCTACTGCAATTGTTTTACTGTTCTCTGCAAACAATCATCATCCACACTATACATCTAATCCTTTGTTACAGCAAGCCGGTGAGATTGACAACCTCACTGTTTCGTTGGGGCAAAGTACTTGGTTTGTGTTGTGCAGGTTCCACGTTGGCGCCGGAATCCCTGGTGTTGCGCCGCACTACATCTCGCCGCCATCAACCTTCAACGTGCTTCTTGACTCCTATGGTTCGATAAACCTTGGTTTCTAACTGAGGGAAACTTAATCACACCTTCCACTTGGGGTTCCCAACGGTCGCGTGCTGTACGCGTGTCAGTATGGTGGACACAAATGGCATAGTGGTTGGCTCAAGGATTTTGGATGCATGAGAAGTATTCCCTCTCGATACAAGGTTTAGGCTAGCAAGGTTATTTGAAACAAACACAAGGATGAACCGGTGCAGCAAAACTCACATAAAAGACATATTGTAAACATTATAAGACTCTACACCGTCTTCCTTGTTGTTCAAACTCAATACTAGAAATTATCTAGACCTTAGAGAGACCAAATATGCAAACCAAATTTTAGCAAGCTCTATGTATTTCTTCATTAGTAGGTGCAAAGTATATGATGCAAGAGCTTAAACATGAGCACAACAATTGCCAAGTGTCACATTATCCAAGACATTATAGCAATTACTACATGTATCATTTTCCAATTCCAACCATATAACAATTTAACGAAGCAGTTTAAACCTTCGCCATGAACATTAAAAGTAAAGCTAAGAACACATGTGTTCATATGAACCAGCGGAGCATGTCTCTCTCCCACACAAGAATTTATTCAAACAAAAACAAAAACGAAAACATACAGACGCTCCAAGTAAAGTACATAAGATGTGACCGAATAAAAATATAGTTTCAAGAGAAGGAACCTGATAATTTGTCGATGAAGAAGGGGATGCCTTGGGCATCCCCAAGCTTAGATCTTGAGTCTTCTTGAAATATGCAGGGATGAACCACCGGGGCAACCCCAAGCTTAGAGCTTTCACTCTTCTTGATCATATTGTATCATCCTCCTCTCTTGACCCTTGAAAACTTCCTCCACACCAAACTCAAAACAACTCATTAGAGGGTTAGTGCATAATCAAAAATTCACATGTTCAGAGGTGACACAATCATTCTTAACACTTCTGGACATTGCCCAAAGCTACTGGAAGTTAATGGAACAAAGAAATCCATCCCACATAGCAAAAGAAGCAATGCGAAATAAAAGGCAGAATCTGTCAAAACAGAACAGTCCGTAAAGACGAATTTTAAAGAGGCACCAGACTTGCTCAAATGAAAATTCTCAAATTGAATGAAAGTTGCGTACATATCTGAGGATCACTCACGTAAAGTAGCATAATTTTCTGAGTTACCTACAGAGAATTTGGCCCAGATTCGTGACAGCAAGAAATCTGTTTCTGCGCAGTAATCCAAATCTAGTATGAACCTTACTATCAAAGACTTTACTTGGCACAACAATGCAATAAAAATAAGATAAGAGAGGTTGCTACAGTAGTAACAACTTCCAAGACACAAATATAAAAAAATTACTGTAGCAAAATAAACACATGGGTTATCTCCCAAGAAGTTCTTTCTTTATAGCCATTAAGATGGGCTCAGCAGTTTTAATGATGCACTCGCAAGTAATAGTATTTGAAGTAAAAGAGAGCATCAAGAGGCAAATTCAAAACAAATTTAAGCCTAACATGCTTCCTATGAAAAGGAATCTTGTAAATAAACAAGTTCATGAAGAGCAAAGTAACAAGCATAGGAAGATAAAACAAGTGTAGCTTCAAAAATTTCAGCACATAGAGAGGCATTTTAGTAACATGAAAATTTCTACAACCATATTTTCCTCTCTCATAATAACTTTCAGTAGCATCATGAGCCAACTCAACAATATAACTATCACATAAATCATTCTTATCATGAGTCTCATGCATAAAATTATTACTCTCCACATAAGCATAATCAATTTTATTAGTTGTAGTGGGAGCAAATTCAACGAAGTAGCTATCATTATTATTCTCATCATCAAATATAGGAGGCATATTGTAATCATAATCAAATTTATCCTCCATTACAGGTGGTACCAAAAGACTACTATCATTATAATCATCATAAATAGGAGGCAAAGTATCATCAAAGTAAATTTTCTCCTCAATGCTTGGGGGACTAAAAATATCATGCTCATCAAAACCAGCTTCCCCAAGCTTAGAATTTTCCATAGCATTAGCAACAATGGTGTTCAAAGTGTTCATACTAATATGTTCCATGGGTTTTTTAATTTTCGGATCAAACCATCCATGTCTTAAATCAGGAAATAGAATAAGAAGCTCATTGTTGTCCATTATGCCTTACTAGTGTAAACAAGAAACAAAAAGATGCAATTGCAGGATCTAAAGGAAATAGCTTCGAGCACAAACACAATGGCGCCAGAAAAGTACTGTTACCTGGAACCGGAGTATGAGTGCCTTTTACCTTTCCTCCCCGGCAACGGCGCCAGAAAAGTGCTTGATGTCTACGGGAGCTTCTATTCTTGTAGACAGTGTTGGGCCTCCAAGAGCAGAGGTTTGTAGAACAGCAGCAAGTTTCCCTTAAGTGGATCACCCAAGGTTTATCGAACTCAGGGAGGAAGAGGTCAAAGATATCCCTCTCATGCAACCCTGCAACCACAAAGCAAGAAGTCTCTTGTGTCCCCAACACACCTAATAGGTGCACTAGTTCGGCGAAGAGATAGTGAAATACAGGTGGTATGAATAAGTATGAGTAGTAGCAACGGCACCAGAAAAGTGCTTTCTGTCCAGGACTGGCGTGTGATTGATGGTGGTAATATTGCGGATAGTACAGATGCAGTAAAATAGTAAACAAGCAGCGATAGCAGTATTGGAAACAAGGCCTAGGGATCATACTTTCACTAGTGGACACTCTCAACATTGATCACATAACAGAATAAATAGATAGATGCTAGACTCTACACTCTCTTGTTGGATGATGAACACCACTAATTGCGTAGGATTACACGAACCCTCAATGCCGGAGTTAACAAGCTCCACAATATTCAATGTTCATATTTAAATAACCTTAGAGTGCAAGATAGATCAACATAACCAAATAGATCACATCAATACCATCATAGTAACTTCATAATCTACAAGAGATCACAATCATAAACTACGCCAAGTACTACATGATGCACACACTGCCACCTTTACACCATGCAGGAGGAATAGAGTACTTTAATAACATCACTAGAGTAGCACATAGACGAATAGTGATACAAAACTCATATGAATCTCAATCATGTAAGGCAGCTCATGAGATCATTGTATTGAGGTACATAGGAGAGAGATTAACCACATAGCTACCGGTACAGCCCCGAGCCTCGATGGAGAACTACTCCCTCCTCATGGGAGACAACAGCGGTGATGAAGATGGTGGTGGTGTCGATGGAGGAGCCTTCCGGGGGCACTTCCCCGTCCCGGCGGCGTGCCGGAATAGAGACTCCTGTCCCCCAGATCTTGGCTTCGCGATGGCGGCGGCTCTGGAAGGTTTCTCGTACCATGGCTTTTTCCGTCTCGAAGTTTTAGGTCAGGGACCTTTAAATAGGCGAAGAGGCGGCGTCAGAAGGTCAACGAGGCGACGACACGCTAGGGGGGCGCGGGCCACCCCCAAGCCGCGCCGGCCTACCATCTGGTGGGCCTGTGGCCCCCCTCTGGCCTCTCTCGGGTGTTCTGGATGCTTCCGGGGATTCTAAGATGCTGGGCGTTGATTTCGTCCGATTCCGAGAATATTTCCTTACTAGGATTTCTGAAACCAAAAACAATAGAAAACAGCAACTGGCCCTTCGGCATCTCGTCAATAGGTTAGTTCCGGAAAACGCATAAATATGACATAAAGTATGCATAAAACATGTAGATATCATCAATAATGTGGCATGGAACATAAGAAATTATCGATACGTCGGAGACGTATCAGCGTGCAGTTGATGGTAGTAATATTGCAGGAAGTAAAGATGCAGTAGAACAGTAAATAAGCGATGATTGCAGTATTTGGAAACAAGGCCTAGGGATCATACTTTCACTAGTGGACACTCTCAACATTGATCACATAATAAAACCACTCTACACTCTCTTGTTGGATGATGAACACCATTAATTGTGTAGGGCTACAAGAGCACCTCAATGCCGGAGTTAACAAGCTCCACAACATTCAATGTTCATATTCAAATAACCTTAGAGTGCATGATAGACCAACGCAATTATACCGAGTACTAACATAGCATGCACACTGTCACCTTCAGGCTATGAAAGGAGGAATAGATCACATCAATACCATCATAGTAATAGTTAACTTCATAATCTACAAGAGATCACAATCATAAACTACGCCAAGTACTACATGATGCACACACTGTCACCATTACATCGAGGAGGAATAGAGTACTTTAATAACATCACTAGAGTAGCACATAGATTAATAGTGATACAAAGCTCATATGAATCTCAATCATGTAAGGCAGCTCATGAGATCATTGTATTGAAGTACATAGGAGAGAGATTAACCACATAGCTACCGGTATAGCCCTTAGCCTCGATGGAGAACTAATCCCTCTTCATGGGAGACATCAGCGATGATGAAGATGACGGTGGTGTCGATGGAGATGCCTTCCGGGGGCACTTCCCCGTCCCGGCGGCGTGCCGGAACAGAGACTCCTGTCCCCCAGATCTTGGCTTCGCGATGGCGGCGGCTCTGGAAGGTTTCTCGTACCGTGGCTTATTCGTCTAGGGTTTTCGCGACGGAGTCCTTAAGTAGACGGAAGGGAAGCCTCGGAGGGGCCCTAGTGGGGCCAGACAATAGGGGGCGCGCCCCCCCTTGGGCCGCGCCGCCACCATGTGTGGTGGGCCTGTGGCTCTCCTCTGGCCCCTCTCCGGTGTTCTGGAAGCTTCGTGGAATTATAAGATACTGGGCATTGATTTCGTCCAATTCCGAGAATATTTCCTTACTAGGATTTCTGAAACCAAAAACAGCAGAAAACAGGAACTGGCACTTCGGCATCTCGTCAATAGGTTAGTTCTGGAAAATGCATCAAAACGATGTAAAGTGTGAACAAAACATGTAGGTATTGTTATAAAACAAGCGTGGAACATAAGAAATTATCGATACGTTGGAGACGTATCAACTATCAACCCTATGGTGCTTGATCCATGCGCGCACAAATATAATGGGCACCAAGGACGGTAACATATCAACATACAACTCTAATGAACCAAAGAGAAACAACCAATCAATCAAAGAACAAATAAACTATGGCAACATGACATAGATCATAGGATTATAACTTATAGCATCAAACACCATGTTTACATAGGGCGGTACAGAGGTTTGTGAGAGGATGAACCACTGAATACAATGAGGATTTGGTGATGAAGATGGCGGTGAAGATGTTGGGGGGCTCAGCGAGGAGCGCCGGGAGGCGGAGGCGTGGGCGGCGCCGACGGCGACGCGGGGGACTCCTTCCCCGCCGCCGGCATCATGGGAGAGCGCCGCCCCTAAGCCTTCTTCTTCCTTGAGTTGGTGCTGGTGTAGATGAGTGCTTCCCTCTCCTTGGCTGCAATCTAGGGGGAGGATTTTCGTGACAATGCTTGGGGGGCTCCAAAAATAGGGTTTTCCATCAATATATAGTGTTGGAGATGCAATCTAGGCCATGGGATGGATGCCCCTTTGATCCAAGGGCTCTTGGGCACCTCTAGAACCTTCCTAGGACTCCCCTCTGTCCTTCATAAGCCTCACAACTCGTGGCTGGGCCGAAATATCCAGGTACGGAAAGAGTTTGTGTCAAATACGTCACCAACTTTCGGAGTCCCGAGACTGCACGAACCTCTACAGTAATTCTGCTCTGCCGGATGCATCCCTTGTCCGTTCTGGACGAACAAGATGTCAAAATTGTTCGTATTGAAATTCTCTACAACTTTGTAGTTTACGACTTTTCCATTGGACGTCGTTGTGATGGAGTTTAGGAGCAATCTTTGAAAAGTATTCAGCAGGGACAGATTTCGGGAAATTCTAGATTTCACCATAATGAGCTATTTCCTTCCATATTTGCCTATTTCCTGCACAACAAAGTTGAAACCAAGAACTTGTGCACTTTTGAAACTATTAATAGGTTAGTCCCTTAAAACATATAGTAATTGGTGTAAAACAAGCATGGAACATCAAAAATTATAGATACGTTTGCGACGTATCAACGTCCCCAAGCTTAACTCCTGCTCGTCCTCGAGTAGGTAAGTGATAAAAAGAATAATTTTTGAGGTGTCATGCACCTTCAAAGTTCAAAGGATGACTAGATACAAATAATTTAAGAATAATTAATAACACATTCATGATTCAATCAATAATAATTTTGGGATCATGCACATAGAACTAAGAATGACAACTATGCTCTCATAAGACGGTGCATATAACTTAGAAGATGAAGACTCAACATAAAAGTAAAAGAATAGCCCTTCGCAGAGGGAAGCAGAGATTAAACATGTGCTAGAGCTTTTTATTTTGAAAACATAGAGATATAAAATTTTAAGAGAGGCAATTGTGTCAACGGTAGCAATAATTAATATAGGTTATGTATAAAACTTCCTATAAGTTGCAAGCCTCATGCATCGAATACTAATAGTGCCCGCACCTTGTCCTAATTAGCTCGGATTTTCATGGATTATCATCACATTACATATGTTTCAACCAAGTTTCACAAAGGGGTACCTCCATGCCACGTGTACAAAGGTCTAAGAAGAAAGTTCGCATCGGATTTCTCGCTTTTGATTATTCTCAACTTAGACATCCATACCGGGACAACATGAACAACAGACAAATGGACTCCGCTTTAAGCTTAAAGCTTTTGGCAACATAAATTTCTCATAAGAGAATTTTGAGGTTTTAATGTCCATGCTGAAACTTTCACCATGTAAACATGGCTTTGGTTAGCGGCCCAATGTTCTTCTCTAACAATATGCATACTCTAACCTTTTATCATGGTTATCTCCTTTACTTCAGACAAAACGGACATGCATAGTAACTCACATGATATTTATCAAAAATATGATGATGGTGTCCCCATGTTAGCATGGTTGCCACACAACAAGCAGCTTATAAGAACTAAGATACATAAGTGACATATTCCTCACCACAATATTTTTTTAGGCTACTTTCCCATGAGCTATGTATTGCAAAAACAAGAAATTATTTTGATGGTTTTAAAGGTAGCACATGTAAATTTACTTGGAGTGGTGGTGAAACACCACATATAGGTAGGTATGGTGGACACTTTTGGCATATTTTGGTTTTTGGTGGTTGGATGCACGAGTAGAGATCATACTCAGTACAGAATGAAGGCTAGCAAAAAGAAAGATAGCGACCAACTAAGAGAGAAATAATGGTCATAATCATGCATAACGACAAAACTTATTAATTAAAGCATATGATGATATTAAAAGTCTAAACTAAATGATCAATTCAACCCAATTGAAACATCAGAGGAGATCTTCCATTTGCATCACTATTAATATGAAACCTTTTTACTCGTATCCAACACCAATCAACTTATTTGAAACAACTCTCTTTTATAATATTCATTCAAGATCGGAGAGCTAATCATATATAACTGAAGCATACTAACAAGCTCTGAACAAAATAGGAGTGAAAAACCAGAGCTAAACGCAGTACTAGCAAAAATAAAACGCTCGTTGAACAATAAGAGTGAAAACTAGAGCATTCATACAATTAAAACGGAGTGTGTCTCTCTCCCAAACAAACATGGTATGATGGTGTCCACTTTATTGAAATAAAATACACAACAGAAAATAAAGACGCTCCAAGAATAGCACATAGTATATGAAGCAATAAAAATATAGTGAACAGAAACATGACCTGATATTTTTATTGATGAAGAAGGGGATGCCTTGGGCATCCCCAAGCTTTGACTCTTATACTTCTTGAATATATCTTGGAGTGACATGGGCATCCCCAAGCTTGAGCTTTTGTCCATTCTTCATCACATCTCATTATTCTTCTTTCCTACACTTGAAAACTTCCTTTATACAAAACTCATCACAAATCTCATTAGCAGCGTTAGTGCAATGATAATATTAATCAAATCTACAAAGTTCAGTATGACATATGAAAAGCATTATAATAAACATTAGCTATTGTAGCACAACTTCAATAAGGTTCTTTGATCAAGAGAACTCAAAAAGGTGGGCAGAAAGATGCAAATGCAAAACAGTACAAGAATCTGTCAAAACAGAACAGTTCGTAAAAATTGATTTTTGAAAAATAGTTACGCTGCGTAACTCGAAAAACTCTGAACTAATGAAAGTTAGATAAATACCTGGGGAAGATTCTCGTGACGAACCAGAAATAGTAAACAAGATTGCAAATCTCCCAAATACCACTTTCTTACCATTAGAGGCAATTCTTGGCACGAAAACAAAACAAACATGATAAAGAGAGGTCATTACAGTAGTAATGACTTCCAAGACTCAACAAAGCAGTAAATAACAAAAATATAAACATATTGGGTTGTCTCCCATAAAGCTCTTTCTTTATAGTCATTTAAGATGGGCATGATTATTTGATGGAGCTCTCAACCCCCCCCCCCCCCCTTTTTGTAGTTGTTTTCCAATTATAAGTGAAAATGTGGATGGGTAATATTGAGTTTGAAGGAGACAACCTCATGTTGGTTGATGAATAGGGGGATGCCTTGGACATCCCCAAGCTTAGATATTTGCATCTTCTTGAATATTCTCTTGGGATCCATCTACACATCCCCAAGCTTGAGCTCTTGCATCCTCTTGCTCATCTCATATCACCATATTGATTAGAACTTAAAAACTGCATCCACATAAAGCTTCACAAAACTCATTAGTAGGTTAGTACTCATTAAATAAAATCCATAAGTGTTCAAGTATCCCTAATTTCTATAAAATCTATAAAATATTTAGCCACTGTAATACTGAGGTTTTTTATTATTTCAATCGTACGTCGAAAACGAAGGAAAGTTTTGAATCCTAAGTACAATATTTAAACAAAGAGAATAGAAATCTATCAAAACTGAACACTCTGTAAAGATGTCACTCAATGAGATAGTTACGTAGCTCAAATCGAAAAACTCATGATTAATGAAAGACAGATCATAACCTCAGGTCTATGCACAAAAAAAATCAGATCAAAATGCCATACTGAGATTTTTCACGAATTTTTGCAGCACAGCACAGGAAATCTGTCTCAATAGAATCAGTCCGTAAAGATTGAATTATTAGATCTGTCTACGCACCTCAAATCAGAAAAGTCAGAACTAACGAAAGTTAGATAGCAAGCACTAATATGCACTCAAGAAATTTCAGATCAAGATCATGTTCTGGTGATTTTTAAAATTTTCTACGGTGGAGCACAGGAAATATGTTTTCTAGGCAGCATAGTGACAAACTTGCATACAAATTAGGGGTTATCTATACATTCTATTTACAGCGGGATATGTACACTATATACACTATATACACTATTTACAAGTTTTTAATGAAAAGCTTCCATGGAAAGAATTGTTTTGGTTTCGCAGGCATGAACACAAGTGTTCAAGGTCGACCCCCACTTCACCATTACTCATCTTTTCAATCACTTTTCTTTTCTGAAAACATTTTTTTATTTTTTATATAAGAAGTACAACTAATTTTTTTGGTAATTCGCATTCCCTATCCATACAAGAGATAGAGAACAACTAGTTACGGGAAGTAAAACTACTTAGAGATAAAGCAAACAAGTGCACACAAAAATATTCACCTACGCTATGGCTCCCCAGCAACGGCGCCAGAAAAGGTCTTGATGTCCCACAAGTATAGGGGATCGTGTGTAGCCTTTTCGATAAGTAAGAGTGTCGAACCCAATGAGGAGCTAAAGGTAGGATAAACATTCTCTCAAGTTCTATCAACCACTGATACAACTCTACGCACACTAAGCGTTTGGAATATCTAGGAAATAAAACTAGAGCGATAACGGGTATGAGAGGTGACTTTGCAGAACAATAAAATACACAGAATAAATGTTAGTGCTGCAGCAATAAAACAAACTAAACTAACAGTACCATGAGTGTGAAAAGGCGGTGGTAATAGTGGTGGCTTTGTCCAAGATCAATTAGTGAAGATCTTAGGTTCAATATCTTCAATGCAGCTTTCTATGTAGGAGAGGCTAAATATACATGCTCTCCCTCCGGGATTACAAATACTATATGATTGGCTTGCTAGCAAACATCCGTAAATACTAGCAAGTATTAAGGTTTCCCCAACCATAGCCTTAAGTAAATGGTCCTCTTACTCCCATACATGCAACTATCCGGTTCGCGTCCTTAGGTTTCTGTCACTCCGGCAAAACTTCCCCCTTCTAGTATACAAGTACTACCAACCCTATGGTGCTTGATCCATGTGCGCACAAATATAATGGGCACCAAGGACGGTAACATATCAACATACAACTCTAATGAACCAAAGAGAAACAACCAATCAATCAAAGAACAAATAAACTATGGCAACATGACATAGATCATAGGATTATAACTTATAGCATCAAACACCATGTTTACATAGGGCGGTATAGAGGTTTGTGAGAGGATGGACCACTGAATACAATGAGGATTTGGTGATGGAGATGGCGGTGAAGACGTTGGAGGGCTCAGCGAGGAGCGCCGGGAGGTGGAGGCGTGGGCGGCGGCGGCGGCGCGGAGGACTCCTTCCCCGCCGCCGGCATCATGGGAGAGCGCCGCCCCTTAGCCTTCTTATTCCTTGAGTTGGTGCTGGTGTAGATGAGTGCATCCCCCTCCTTGGCTGCTGCCAAGGAGGAGGATTTTCGTGACAATGCTTGGGGGCCTCCAAAAATAGGGTTTCCCATTAATATATAGTGTTGCAGATGCAATCTAGGCCATGTGATGGATGCCCCTTTGATCCAAGGGCTCTTGGGCACCTCTAGAACCTTCCTAGGACTCCCCTCTGTCCTTCATAAGTCTCACAACTCGTGGCTGGGCCGAAATATCCAGGTATGAAAAGAGTTTGTGTCAAATACGTCACAAACTTTCGGAGTCCCGAGACTACACGAAACTCCGCAGTAATTCTGCTCTGCCGGCTGCATCCCTTGTCCGTTCTGGACAAATAAGATGTCCAAATTGTTCGGCTTGAAATTCTCTACAACTTTGTAATTTACGACTTTTCCATTGGACGTCGTGTTGATGGCGTTTAGAAGCGATCTTTGAAAAGTATTCAGCAGGGATAGATTCCGGGAAATTCCAGATTTCACCGTAATAAACTATTTCCTTCCATATTTGCCTATTTCCTGCACAATAAAGTTGAAACCAAGAACTTGTGCACTTTTGCAACTATTAATAGGTTAGTCCCTTAAAACATATAGTAATTGGTGTAAAACAAGCATGGAACATCAAAAATTATAGATACGTTTGCGACGTATCACTCCTTTAACCCGATATTGCAATTTCGGGTTCCACCACCCCGATGGTGTATTATTTCTGAAATTTGCTGAAACCTATTATTATTTCTAGAATTAATATTAAAAAGCGTATTATTTAAAAAAAAAATCGCTTTGACTTTCGTGAAAAAACCAATACGCACTACATTATGCATGACAAGTAGGAAGTACGACTCTTCATAAATTTTGGAAAAGATAAAATATTACATTGGGGAGACCGACCTACTGCATAGCTTAAAACACAAAGATGTTGAGATTTCTTGACACCCCTTCATAATTAAGGGATGATGGCATTTTAAAACCTATAATCTAATTATTGCCTGGGCTCATTATAGTCTTACGCGGTGCTCCCTCGTCTTGAGTGTCAGATGTTGATCATGCGGTTTGATGGGTTTGCAGTGGGGACCAGCACACGTGCCCACCGATTAAGTCACTCCTCTCGTCCACCCGTCCCCATCCTCTTCTGCACATCTGAAAAAAAAAATCCCCAACCGCACCATCTCCCCTACGAACTCGAATCCGAGCGGCGAAAAGGCGATTGATTGGATCCCCGTCGAGTGGATCTTGAGGTCGACGGAGGGAGAACGAGATGCGTCTGTGGTGCGGACATGGCGGCGGTGGTGGTGCGAGACCCCGTGCTCACAAGGCGAGAGGCGGCGGCGGCCATGGAGGCGGTGGGTGTTGCGGTGGCGCTGTGGTGGCGTAGCGTGGCACAGATCCCGGCTTCATCCTTGTCGACCTCTCCATCGCCGCCGCTTCAGTCATCCACCTCCATTCATGCTTGCCGTCGGAGTCCCTGTTGCGCTCCATGCAGCGTTCAACGTTTGGACGAACTTTGGCCAACTCCGGCAACAAGAAGATCGACGGGAACTTCTTGAAGATGTGGTCCTGCTGGCGCTGGGAAGGCTTCTCGTCCAGCGGCAAAGACGAGAACGAGGCTGTAATTTGAAGGTGGGGATTTTATTGTTGCTTGCGTTTTTTTACATCTCCTGATAGCCTGAATCAACAATTCTCCCTACCCATGTACTAAAAACTGTAGATTCGTCGCACACGTGATGTAATATGTGCTTAATCTACTTCTAGTACATCCTACTCATCTACAATTTAAGTGTACTACGGCCAGTCACAACTCTCATTTTTTTCATTTGTACATCGCAACCCTCTTTTTTTTTTTGTCCTCAGTTTACCTTAGGACTTAGGTAGATGTAGTTTATTCTAGGCTACAAATTTAATTTTACATGTAGGAATTAATACGATGTAACAATTCAATATTTTAATAGTGTGATAATGTATATTTTGTACTAATATTACATTTTTCTTACATGCAAGTATATTAGTCTGTAGAAAAATCTGTATTATTCAACCCCAAATATACATAGGATGTACCTTTTGTAGTAAAATTGATTTTTTTTACATGCCAGCACCTTAGTATGTAGTTTGTATTTCTATTTCCATCATATATATACATATAGGATGTAACTTTTGTGTTAACTAGATAATGCCCCGCGCGTTGCTGCTAAATATGAGCATGATGAAGAGAATGAGAGAGAGCCACACACTAAGGAGAAAAAGTATGAAATAAAGTTCTTCATAAAATATTAAGTGTGAATAGACTCCACACTTAGAAGGACATCGCACTTCCATAAGTAAAACATTCTAACAAATCGTAGAAAAAGACATGCATAGAATGAGGAACAAAGTTTATCAAACTACTCTAGCCGTCGCTACCGGCTACGAACAATAGTAGATTCGATATGTACAATGTTAACTTTCTGCAAAAATAAAGCAGTAATAAATCAAGAGGCTAGCTATTTCACACTTTTACATCGCCTTCCCTTGCTGTTGGAATTGCGTAATGGGGAGGAACGAAGAAAGGGAGAGTACTTCAGAACTTGCAAAGATATGGCATAATGATTACATGAGATACGATATCTGAAGAAAAAGGAAAGCAAATTGGAGCCACAGGATAGGACTTGCTGCGCTGACTATCAATGTGAGCAGGTCTGAGTTGAACATCAGTATGAACGTAGCTGGCAGAATCAAAGATGGGTATTGTCAATCTGCATCAACTTCAGTTCGTATCTCTCAGTAAGCATGTATTTTGCCGGACTCAGAGTACACACCAGCAGGAAGTATACTGGTTTTGATCATGGTTTCATTGCATCATCCAAAATGGAATCGGACAAATATTTTCAATGTTTCTGTAGTGGCCAAAATTCTGCTGTTTACCATCTCAATGGAAAAGAAACTATGGAGAGGAAAAATATTAGGCTTTAGTTGGTACACATAAAAGACAAAAACTATGTGATTCCTGTATAAGTAATTTGATACCTAACTGATTGAATAAGCCTAAAAAGGTATATACAGCAGTACTGTAAATATTTAGAAAACTGTGAACGAAAGTAAACATAAATTATTGATTGATATGGAAGGTGGTTCATATCTGAACATACCTGGATATTTCAGAAGTTAGCGCAAAATAGGGGCATGGCATTAGCACGCTCAGAAAAAAAAGCAGAATAAAACAGGAGTGTGAATCTAATGCTATTGCATCAGTGATAAAAATAAGCCCATAGCTAGAATGTATACAGAGGAAGTTCAGTAGCAGCCCGTGACAGAAAAGGGAAAATAACAATACATTCACTGGGGATCAACGACACAATCATCTAGCTTAATGCTTTGGTTTGTATGTATTTACTTAATAATTGTTGTTACTCGCGGCTGTGGGAACAATGGTTGGACCAAGAGGCTCGTTACCTCTGGCTTTAGGGGCAAGAGTATTTACGGATGTTCTGCTCATAAATCTCTCATCACTATTTTATTTACTACACATTTGTACTTCATTTGTAGATGTATGCATAGATGCAGGAGAATCCTTAACCCTGGTCTATTTCCATATATTGAACACAACCCAATTAAAAGTAAACCAGATATGTACGGTAAACATAAAATAAAATCAACTAGCATGTTTTGTAGACGTTTTCTTTACACCATTTTAGCAGTGCTTCCCAAAGTTCGATTAAACCTAGGTATTTTAGGAAAAAAGCTTATCATACTACAATCCATTATCCGGATCGAAGGTATCACTCTACAACTTAATTAGAGTCTCCAAAAAAATCCACCGCGAGCTTCACACAATAATGGTTGAGCTCCACAACACCACCAAGCCACAAAGCCTTTTAGGGTCTAAGGACCCAGTAGGAACAAGTTCCATGTACAAGCACTAAGAGTAATTAGCTCACGAATTTAACTTCCACGTATCATCATCCTGGAGAACTCAAACCGTTGCGCCAAATGAATCAACAAGAACACTAGATGTGCTCAAATCGTTCTCCGAATCCCACCAAAATAGCTAACGCTATGGATGAATATAATAAGAAGAATATAAGAGGAGTGTATCACATGTACCAAGTCTTGGTCCTGAGATCACAACTCTAATGAATATTTTGATGATGAGGAGTGTATCTTGAGTTACCTGGAGCTGGTAGGTGCAATGGCTCTCTCCTCTAGCCACCACCTCCACCTCCTCCGGCGTGCTCCCTGATCTCCGGTGATCTCTCCAAGCTGCTCCGATCATCTGAGTGGCTTCCCAAGGTGATCTCCTTCATGGCTCCCCCTCCTTCCCCTCTTGTCCGTTGGAAAGTTTCTTTTGAATCAATCCTAGACAATGGATCTTGCAACAAGGCTTCTGGGTTTCTCCTTCTCTGGCCGAATAATTGGTTGGCCCTAGTTAATCACAAGGATTCTCCTCTGGTTGGTAAATCTTTACGTGATGGGGATGTTTTCTACTCTGGATCTTCTATTAGATTCCCTTCTCATCTGGTTTTTGTACAAGATTGCCTTGTTTCGCCACCTCTTTTTTCATTATTTTCGAAACCCACTCCTCTGAGATGGAGGGTGACTTTCTCTCTTGTGGGTCAAATGGACTAAAAAATCCCTATGGGTAAATCTGGTTTCCTTATTTTCAAGCCTCTGGCAAAAAGGATTTTTTTGGTTGATCCTAAAGAGCATGTGATCTCTGCTAGATTCCTCCTCAAAGGAGAACAAATTAATACTTGCCTTATTCTGGACTTCAAAGATCACTCTATTTTGGTGGGTGAATGCGTTGGCTCTTCTACTAATTCTCTGAAGGAGGATACTCTTTCCCCTAATCCTAAAAGTTTAAGCAATTCAAGGAGTTTTGCTCAAGTGGTTAAATCTTCAAATTATCTTAAGACCCCCTCCTTGCCAGAAGCTCCTCCTATTCGTTGGAAGGCATCTTGCTCTTCTTTTCATGATGGTTCTAGCACATTTCAAGCTTTTCTACTGTTGAGGCCTTAAGCAAATAGGCTGGTTCTTCTTGACACCACGAGCAAATTTTGGATGCTAGGTTTCTATTGGAAAATGAGAGGGTTCATTCTGGTTTGATCCTGGAACTACAATCTCACACTGTTGTCGTGGGTGAACGCATTATTTCGGATTCCCTAGTTTTAGGAGTGGACATTCTGAAGTCCTCATATTCAAAGTCTGACAATTACCAGAAAAGCAATATTCCTCAAGGCACAAAGTATGTTCTTGCTTTGGATTTCTCTAAAGGAGTCTCCTTTCAAGCAGCTTGCAAAAGTAAGTTTGGTCATCCTATTACACCTGCCAATGCTTCACACAGAAGAGCTTTTTTGCTTGTGGTTTCTTTTGGGAGAGCCAGCTTTAAACTTGATATTCATACTGTGGCTATTGCTTTACAATCCTGCTTTGGGGGCATTGCTTCTTCCTTCAAAGTTAAACATCTAAGAGATAGAAGCTACCAATTCTCTGTGGCTTCAACAGCTGTAGGGTTTGAAATTTACAATCAATCAAAATTTTGCACCCCGATGTTTGAATTATTTATTAATCTTTGGGGCAAAGGTGGTCCAAATTGGTTGGTTGAAGAGAAGAAGTATTACAAAGAATCCGATTCAGAATGGCAGGTGGTAAAAAGAAAAAATCTTCTTCTTCAAACTCCCATCGCTTGTCGGTGTTTGAACGCGTGCAATACCCTTCTTGGCACCCTTCTTTGGCACCCGAGGATTTGTCTCCCCAACAAACGGTTACTTCCTCGGATTTTGCTTCCCCTCATCAAAGCTTTCCTTCTAATAGATCATCATCCCATGCAAATTTGCCGGGTCTAATTCCCTTCTTCAAATTTCCCTCCTTCAATTCTATTAAATGGCCAAATGACAGTTACCTTACCTGGTTTAAGGCCCATGGGCCGGCGCCTTTAATTCAGAAGGTTCCCTCTTTTAGTGATTTTTCGGGATTCCGTTTTGAGGAAAAATATCCTCTGCCTTTGTCGTCTCTATCTCCTCGCATTCGCCACCCTCGCCCTCGACGCAACCGCTTCTGCCACCGACCACCATCGTCGAGCCGTCGGAGGCTCTGACTCCGAAAATGGCTAATATCCCCATCGATCCCAGACCCTTCGTTCCCCACGGATACCAGATTCAACACATCGAGGGGAGGCTCGCAGTGAAGACGGTGGTGGTGCCGCGCCGCCCAAAGGAGCACGAACAATACGCCATCGCCACCATCAATCCTTTCCCAAAAGGTTTGGTCCCTTTCGACAATGTCAGAGATGTTCTAGGGGAGTACTTGACTGAGGTTGCTAGAGTTGGTTTTGTCTCTCTGCAATCTTGCCCTTTTGGTGCTGCATATGTTCAGTTCAGGAATGTTAGTGACAAGGACATGCTTATCTCTTCTAGCCCTAATCAGTTTGGTGATGTTACTATTTCCTTTGTCAATCATGATGAAGGAGTTAACTGGAGGGGAGTTACTTTCAGCAGAGATGTCTGGTTGCTCCTAGTTGGCCCTCCTTTAGATCACATGAAAACTGAAGATTTGAATGCTTGTTTCTCTGATATTGGATCTTTGTTGCTGTGGGAAAGGGACCCAAATAGAAAAGGACGAGTTCTTGTCAAGGTGAGGTTTACTGACCTCCAAGATATTCCAAGAAGTATCAGGATGACTGAAAGTTCAAGGCCAGAGGCACAGTCTTGGACTTTTCTTGTTGAAGTGATGCAGCATAACCTCCTTGGTGGAGGGGCACCAGATGAAGATCCTGTGCCTGATGAGGGAATAGACCCTCACCCCATGCCTTTCCTGCACCTTTGGTGCACCCAGGTCCACCACACCCTATTGATCAGAATAATGCAGATGTTGCTGATGGGTGGGGACATTGGGCTATGGGGCCAGTACAAGAACAACCTCAACCTATGGAAGTGGAACAGCAGGAGGAACTTAACAATCATATGCCTGAATAGCCAGATGAAGTTGATATGGATAATGAAGACAAAGGACATCCTCTGCCAAATGCAACTAGCTTTGTTCAAATTTCTTCCTCTAGCTCTGAAGACACTGCTTCCCATGTTCCTGCAGACACTGTTGTTGTTTCATCTGAATCTTTGGCTCAAGCTAGTCTTATTCAATCCGCACCACCCCTGGGAGAAGGCTTACTGAATATTTTACAAGCTTACTCTGCTGAAGAAGATGCTGAGGGATCTTTATCTCAACCTGACAACCCTGGTCCATCTTTGGTTATTTCTGATACTCAAGAGATGCATCACATGGAGGACATCCTTTTCTTACCTGACAATGTGCAGCTGGTTCCACCAAATGAAGCCCACCTGCAGTTGACACTTGGAAGAGTACACACACATTTCTTTCCCATCCCTAAGAAGCATGCATGATTTGACCAGAAGATTTTCACCAGCAGGGCTGCTTCTTCTGGAAAAGTACTTTGCTCCACATTTGCATGGTGCTGGAAAGCCAAACAATTCCTCTATCGTGGATATACCTGTGAGTTGGTTTAATTTCATTACTCTCATGCTATCAACTCCAGAAAAATTTTCTTGGGCAAAAAACTTTCTTTCATCACAACTTTGGGACATTCTTAAAGAACTTATGAATTCAGAAGCTACTATCCAATTTGTTATACCAGATTCTTGTACTACCTCTAAGGCTCCGCTCTGTATTACATTGTCTGATCAGGATGAAGGATACTCTTCTCCTACATCCACATAAGGGATTCTCTTAACTCCTAAAAGGAAGAGACGGGGGGGGGGGGGTAAAGGTGCACTGGTAGAGTATGAGGTAAGAAGAAGTCCCAGACTTGTGTTGTTAAATGATGGATATAAAAACCATGCCAACTGCTCAGATAAACACTGCCTCACCTGCAATGCTGCTCTACCTATGATCAATTCTAAAGTGGTTAAGAACTTGGCAATATCTTTTTGCAAGGTGCCTGAAGAAACTTTAGAAAAGAAAATCCTGAAGAAAAACAAGGTTTCTGGTGGAGACAACAAGACTACAGAGCCAGGTGGGGTGATAGGTCAGAAGAAGACCAAAAATGCCTCCACAAGCTCAAAGAACAAGCCCAGTGAGAAGGGGAATAATAAGCCTGCTGTCATGGAACATCTGGCCAAGAAGAAGGCTCCCAAATAGTTTCCAATGCATAGCCTTTTTTATGCTTTTCCTTTTCTTGGGTCCTGTTTGCCTCTAGTGCATCCTATGGAATTGTTAAAGTTTGCTTTTGTCAGTTTGTTCCAGTTCTATGTGAACTTGTTAAGTACCTATGATGCTTGTGATGTAATAAGATTATCCTTAATCTTTTGGATGCCTAAAGTATACTTTGCTGTGGGCTGGCTATGGAAAAATCTTTGTGATGTCTATGGATAATTACAAATCTTAGAAAATTATGAACTGGAACCTGAGGGGTATTAATTATGAGATGAAATGGTTGGCTCTCTCTCATAAAATTGATGAATTTGGCTGTGATATTATTTGTCTCCAAGAAACTAAGAGATAGTTATTTGACTTGGCTTACATCAAAAAGTATGTCCCAAGAAATTCAATAAATTTGAGTTTGTACCTTCTGTGGGGGCTTCTGGTGGTTTGGTAATTAATTGGAATGGTGCACTTTTCAATGGTGAACTGGCTTTTCACAATGAATTCTCCCTTTCAGTCAAATTCAAAAGTAATCTTTCCAATAATTCCTGGATTCTAACTAACATTTATGGGCCATGCCAAGCTGATAGAAAAGCCCTGTTTATTGATTGGTTTGCCAACATTGACATGCCCCAAGACACTGATTGGCTCATCATGGGGGGTTTTAATTTCATTAGAAGTCCCTCAGATAGAAATAAACGGGTGGGGATCTAAATGATATGCTTCTGTTTAATGAGGCAATTAGTAACCTCGACATTGTGGAATTACCTTTAAAGGGCAGAAAATTCACTTGGAGTAACATGCAGAAAGATCCTCTACTGGAAAAATTAGATTGGGTTTTCACTTCTCCATCCTAGACAGTCTCTTACCCAGCTTCTTTTGCTTATCCTCTTATGAAGCCCACCTCAGACCATGTCCCCTGTGTTGTTGTTTTCAATACAAAAATTCCAAAAACTAAAGTGTTCAGAATTGAGAATTATTGGATGCAAAATTTCCAAAATGCTTGGATCATTCCTGTTGGTCATATGGATAGTGCAAAAAAGATAAATGCAAAATTTAAGAACTTAAGAAGAAGTCTCAAGTTGTGGGCAAAAAGTTTGCCTTGCTTAAAAAAATCTTATTGATAAGGTTAATGAAGTCATTTCTTGGTTTGACCTATTGGAAGAATTCAGAACTTTGTCTCTAGCCGAATGGGATCTGAGGGACACCCTCAAAGCACACCTCCTAACTTTATTGCAGAATCAAAACTCCTACTGGAAGCAAAGAGGGAAAATTAAGTGGGTCAAGTTAGGAGATGCAAATACAAGGTTCTTCCATACAAAAGCCACTATCAATTACAGGAACAACTACATTGCAATGCTACAGAACTTTGACCAAGTGGAAGTCTTTGACCATGAAGGGAAAGCAGCAATTTTATGGAAAGCTTTCAAAGATAGGATGGGATAGTTTGATCACCCAGAGATGCAGTTCAATCTTGATAGCATTCTTGACCCAAACATTACTAATGACATGAATTTGATGTTACAAGCTCCTTTTTCTGACAAGGAAATTGAAGAGGTGGTCAAGCTCTTGCCAAATGATAAGTCTCCTCTGATGGTTTTAACAATGAATTTGTCAAACACTGCTGGTCTATCATTGCTACCGATGTCAAGAATTAATAAGAGACTTCCATGCTGGGAATCTTAACCTGGAAAGTATAAATTCCTCCTTTATTACTCTGGTTCAAAAAATGGACAGCCCAAGCACACCTGGAGACTTTAGACCTATCTCTCTGCTAAATTGTGTCCTCAAAACTATCACCAAGCTACTGGCTAATAGTCTCCAGGAAATTATCCTCTCATTGGTGCACAAAATTCAATATGGCTTCCTAAAGAAAAGATCTATTCAAGACTGCCTAGGATGAGCTTTTGAATATCTATTTCAATGCCATCAGTCAAAAGAGGAGATACTAATTCTTAAGCTGGACTTTGAAAAAGCATTTGATAAAATTGAGCTTACAACTATTCTCAAAATTCTTAAGGCAAAAGGCTTTGGTGATAAGTGGATTAGCTGGATATCTATGATTCTTAGTACTGGGACTTCTGCTATCATGTTAAATGGTGTTCCTGGAAAGAAATTTTACTGCATAAGAGGTGTAAGACAGGGGATCCACTATCCCCTCTGTTATTTGTCCTTGCAGCTGATTTCCTTCAATCTGTCTTGGACAAAGCTATGAGTCAGAATATCTTATCAAAACCAATCCCTTGCCCACCATGTCCTGACTTCCCTGTGATTCAATATGCTGATGACACACTCCTTGGCATGAAGGCAGATGCAACTCAATTGCTTCACTTAAAATCTATTCTACACTCTTTTGCTGCCTCCACTGGTCTCAATGTAAATTATCATAAATCTAGCATAATGCCTATTAATATGAATCCTGATAGATTGGCTCATTTTGCTGCCACCCTGAACTGTAAAGTGGGAACCCTCCCTTTCAAATATTTGGGTCAACCACTTAGCATCACAAAGCCATCTTTGGAATATTTTCTGCCAATAGTACAAAGAGTTCAAAGAAGACTTGGTGGAATTGCAGATTTCCTAAACTATGGAGGAAAATTACAACTGGTCAAATCTGTTTAGCATCACTGCCCATTTTCTTCATGTGCTATCTAGATGTCCCTGTCACAATTAAGGACCAAGTGATTAAATATATGAGGCATTGCCTTTGGAGAAAAAAGACTGCAGATGTCCAGGCAAAAGGAAGTGCTCTAGTTTCTTGGAAGAAAATTTGCAGACCCAAGTACCAGGGTGGTTTGGGAGTCCTTAATCTTGATGTTCAAAATAAATCTCTACTACTCAAAAATTTGGACAAGTTCTACAACAACTTAGACATTCCATGGGTGCATCTTATAAGAGATACTTATTATGATGAAGACAGACCTCTTGGGATTAAATTGGAAGGCTCTTTTTGGTGGAAAGCACATCTCAAGCTCACTGATACTTATAAAGCTATGGCAAGATATAATTTGGGGAATGGAAAATCAGTTCTATTTTGGACTGATCTCTGGGGAGATTCTTGCCTACACCAAAAATCCCCACATCTCCTTTATTTTTCTAAACAGACTTATGTTTCTGTAAGCAAAGTTCTACTCATGAAATTTATGCAAGATCTCTTCCATCTACCCCTCTCCCAGCAAGCCTTCGCTGAATTTGAGCAGTTGGAATCTTTATGTGATAATGTGCAAACTGAGGCACAACAGCTACAATCTGACTCTTGGAGCTACATATGGGGGTCAGACAAATTCTCTACAACAAGTGCTTATAAATTCATGATTGGTGTGCAACATGCACCGAAGTTCTTCACTTGGATATGGGAATCTTCTGGTCAGCTGATGTCTACGGGTGCTTCTATTCTTGTAGACAGTGTTGGGTCTCCAAGAGCAGAGGTTTGTAGAACAGCAGCAAGTTTCCCTTAAGTGGATCACCCAAGGTTTATCGATCTCAGGGAGGAAGAGGTCAAAGATATCCCTCTCAAGCAACCCTGCAACCACAAAGCAAGAAGTCTCTTGTGTCCCCAACACACCTAATACACTTGTCAGATGTATAGGTGCACTAGTTCGGCGAAGAGATAGTGAGATGCAAGTAATATGGATGAGTATGAGTGGTAATAGCAATCTGAATAAAATATGGCAGCGAGTAAACATGCAACAAAACAGTAAACAAACGGAGATTCGATGCTTGGAAGCAAGGCCTAGGGATCCCGCTTTCACTAGTGGACACTCTCAACAACGATCACATAATAGGACTACTCTACACCCTCTTGTTGGATGATGAACACCACTAATTGTGTAGGATTACACGAACCCTCAATGCCGGAGTTAACAAGCTCCACAATATTCGATATTCATATTTAAATAACCTTAGAGTGCAAGATAGATCAACACAATTACACCGAGAACTAACATAGCATGCACACTGTTACCATCACACTATGAAGGAGGCATAGATCACATCAATACTATCATAGCAATAGTTAACTTCATAATCTACAAGAGATTACAATCATAACCTACGCCAAGTACTACACGATGCACACACTGTCAACATTACACCGTGCAGGAGGAATAGAGTACTTTAATAACATCACTAGAGTAGCACATAGATGATATTCAACTAGATCACATAAAGAGAGAGATGAACCACATAGCTACAGCGGAGCCCTCAGCCCCGGGGGTGAATTACTCCCTCCTCATCATGGAGACAGCGATTGGTGGTGAAGATGGCGGTGGAGACAGCGGTGGAGATGACTCCGGGGGCAATTCCCCGTCCCGGCGGCGTGCCGGAACAGAGACTTCTGTCCCCCGAATTGGAGTTTCGCGATGGCGGCGGCTCTGGATGGTTTTCTCTGGTTTCGTCGCACGGGGTCGAGGATTTAGGTCAGGGACGACTAAATAGGCGAAAAGGCGGAGTCGGAGGGGCCACGGGGGACCCACACACTAGGGGGGCGCCCCCCTGGCCGCGCCGCCCTGTGGGGTGGGGCCCCCTTGGCTCCCCTCTGGCATTTCTCCGGTGCTCTGGAAGCTTCCGGGAATTATAAGATCTTCGGTGTTGATTTCGTCCGATTCCGAGAATATTTCCTTACTAGGATTTCTGAACAGCAGAAAACAACAACTGGCCCTTCGGCATCTCGTTAATAGGTTAGTGCCGGAAAATGCATAAATATGACATAAAGTATGCATAAAACATGTAGATATCATCAATAATGTGGCATGGAACATAAGAAATTATCGATACGTCGGAGACGTATCATCAGCCCAAGCACAAATTCTTTTTCTGGTTTCTCTTGCATGACAGGCTTAATACAAGGAATCTCCTTAAGAGAAAGAATTGTCACCTCTCATCTTTCACCTGTGCCATATTGCAATGTAATCAAGAAGAGACTTTGGCACATCTTTTCTGGAGCTGTCCTTTTGCTCAGCTATGTTGTGCTCTTGTCTGCCCTCAAGTTTCGAATCAACATTCAGTACTGGAGGCTTTCTATGACATAAAAGATTCTTTATCTCTTCCCTTTGGAGTGGAGATTATCATACTTGCAGCATGGGCCATTTGGATTATTAGAAACATAATTTTTTTTGAAGATCAGGCTCCCTCCTTAGGTGCTTGGAAGACAGTGTTTCGACAAGAACTTCTTTTATTATCATACAGAATGAAGAAACAAAGGGCTGCTGCTTACAAAGCTTGGCTTGGTATCTTTCTTAATAGTTTAGTCTAGTTTCCTTTTTCCTTTTTGATTTTGTTCTTTTCTCTTCCCCCCCTCTTTGTACACCTTGTATAGTTTGTATCTTTGTAAAGTCTTTTTTTAATAATAAAAATTGCAGTGTGGTTTTTCCCCACAATTTTACCCTCAAAAAAAGAATATAAGAGGAGAACCACAAAAGACTCCACGACCTTGATCTAAAAGATTCCCCTCACTAAGATGAGAGATTGATTCATGGAAATGTTGATATAGATCTCCTATCTATTCACTCGGAAGATGCAATATTTATTGGAGGAATAAAGAGTTAGCAAGCTTGATAAGATCAACACTAGAGGGTAAAACTTTCTAGAAAGGTTGAGAAATCACTAGGGAAGGATGGCTCCTCAAATAACCGCCCTCCCTTTCCAAAAACAACTTACCGGTATGTGCAGAAATCGCTTGGGCCTGAGAATCCACCACCTGGGCACCCTTGGTGCGCCCAACAGACCCTAGCCGGAGATAGGCCATAATTTTCGGGCCCAGGGCCGGAATGCCCTCCCTGAAAACGGCCAGAAAGACCAAAATAGAAACCCTCACAAATTGAGTATCCAAACTCCGATTTTGACAAACATGAGCTCGTTTCGAAGATAACAACAAGATGTACATGATCATGCAGATAACCATAATAGTCCATCAAGGAAGGATAAAACCAAATGGTATTTTTTACCTCTCAATTAAAGACAAACCGGTAAAACCATCAAAATAAATAAAAAACCAATAGGGAATGAATATGAAATCCGTTTTAGATCAACTTGAGCTTATCATGGAGATAAACACATGATATAAATACTCACATGGATAAGAACCAAATAAAAATCAAGAAATATCATCCCAAGGATGCAAATGTTTGAGCTCTCACCGAACGATATGATCAAGTTACTTACTCGAGAGCCCCATCTTGATAGTACCACCACTATCTATCCAATGAGTCGACCTCCCAACTGAAAACACGAAACCGTAAGAAAGAAATCCTATAAAGAACAAAGTTTTTTCTTTCACATATTCCACTTGAGCTATATGATGAATATCTTGATTGCTTCAAGTTGGAACATATGTCTTGATTGTGTTTCCTTTGTGAAGTCTCTAATGACCAATCTTAAGATCACTCCTTGTTTAACGCCTAGTCATCACTTTATCTTCTAAACTTTATTCTTCTTTCAACCTTGAAGACAACATATGTTTTAAGCATTTGCCTATGGAAACCTTCAATTATAACAAACTGCAAACATTAATCCATCAGGTTTGTCATTAATTACCAAAATCATGCATATAGCCTCCATGCACTTTCGATGATGCATATTTAAATATTATAAATTTCAAGTTGAACATTTATCTAACAAAGTAATTTTAGAGTCCATGCTGAACCACATATGCCCACCTACTACCTGCAAAACAACCATCCACAACTAAAGTACGAAACTGTACATAGCTACCTAATAAATGTGTTTGGATGCCTGGCAGCGCCTCACAAACACAAGTTCTATTTTTGGCTTGCATTTCATGGGAGATTGAACACACAAAAAAACATGACAAAGAATAACTGGTGTTTTGACTTTCGTTGTGACATGTGGGCGGTGACTGAATCAATGGAGCATATTAAGCTTGCATAAGATTTGGGATATATGGGGAATCGCAAGCATAGTAGCGGAGTCCAACTCAGTAAGTCAGTTCATGAGAAATATCCAGACCAACAATCAGGGCATCACGATGGAAGCTTGGGAAATTTTCATTGCAGCAAGTATGCAAGATCTTTGGAAGATGGGAAAGCGTTCAGATTGCTCAAACTAGCTACAAACTGAACCGACACAATGATAGGGTAAAGGTGTCCGATCTTTCGATGAGATGGGGATAAGTCGATTTGTTGGTGGAGTTCGTGCTTGACGATCCGACTACACGTGCAAAGCTCGTGCGCCAATGCAATCGCTATGACAATCTCCGGGAATTACTGATCTTGCGGGAGCACGATCAGCCTTACCAGCAAGGGTCTTAATTCCTACCTGAAATCGAGAACAAGTAAGAACTAAAGATGCAATCAGAATATTGCGAATAGAGATGAAAGCTTGATTGATAATGGTGGGATTCCGAATAGTCGGTCTTGTTCTGGGCGTTGGCCTCAAAAGAAGTACACGAAGTTGCAGCAATTGGCTAAATTTTAAACTAATCAAAATCCAAGTTCTAATGACGGCTACAGAGGGATATATATGGGGGAAGTCAATGGATTTTCGTCCAACCAGCTAGGGTTGGCCAAAAACACCCCTAAATGGGCCTTCCTCCACTTATATGGCCTCTTAAAATCCCCTAAAATACCTAATCCGAAAATACATGTGCATGGCCCATTAAATAAGGTGACGCAGCACCAAAACTAACTCTTTGGACGAATTTTATGATGGAGTAACTTGTATAATTCATCTAAGCATCGTTGCTTCACTATGGTGGCTTCAATGTTCTGAAATCCTCGCTTGCAACGCCATCCTGAATCCTTGCAGGTCTGCTGCCCTCTCCATGCACGTTCCTAATCCAATGCTTGACGTCTATGGTAGATTCATTCCTAAATAATATAAATATATTTGATTTAGGCAGCATCATATTCTTATATATATCAGGAAAGATTCCTAGTAACGAATGTACCTTAGATGTGGTTGTAGGAGTATTGGTTGTATCTATCATAGAGATGTCCTCATCATCCTCCCCTACTTGAATTGAAGTCGTCCTCGACGTAGTCTCATGTTTTTCACCAAGATATGCCTTCAAATCAGAGGTAATCTTGTCCTCATCACACAATAAGCAAGCTGCCAAACTTCAGGACTAGCACAAGTATAACTTTTATTTTTTTGTTTCCTTTTTCTATCTTTGAAATTATTTCTTGAATGTATCCTCTTTGTAAAATATTTTTCATTTTTCTTTTCTCTGCCCTTCTAGCTAATTGACTACCCTTGTAACTGTAAGTTAGATGTCAAGTCTACCTTCAATCAATTCAAAAAGTACACTCTAGTTCATCCATAACTATGCATGTACATGCATAGGCTTAGAAGTTAGAACACACCTAGAAATTAATCGACCATTTCGTCGAATCGAGTATTATACTCACATGATTATGTGGTCACTAGTTTGATTATTGGAAAAGACACGGTGCATGATATCCTCATGCTATTGTACACATGCATGTTCGCGGTACGTAACTTACCAAATAAAAGTATTGTTTTCTATGGCACCTATATCATCTTCTCTGTCTCATTTTTTTTTCGATAAAGAGAATATATTAATATCAAAACGATACCAATTACACCCAGCCTCTGTAACAACGCACCACCCTAATGGCACTATGGATGCACACAGCCAAAAAAGGAAAAGAAAACTAAGAAACAGAAGTCCCGCTACAGTATCTCGGGCCTAACAACAGCAATACATCCACCGCCAAGACAACACCTGAAGTACAGACTCTCCAAAAACGATGCCTCCAAGAAGGGAACAGTGCGCTAACACCATCGTCACCCGATCAAAAGATCTTAGGTTTTCACCCTGAAGATAGTCCCTGCTCTCAAAACAATGTCTCCAACAAGGTCATTGTCAGACACAACCAGTTAAGGCCAGACCTTGGGTTTTCACCCTGAAAGTTAGGACTCTGAACTTCACATGTGTTGTCGCCCCTACTTTCATACCGCTGCTGTGAAGCCCGGAACACCAAGCAAATCCCTCAACAGCGCGGAGATTTGAACCTCCCTTAGCTAGTCCTCCACTCCGGCCTTCATGAAATTCCCTTCTTCCGACTTTTATCATGGATCCATTGTCACTTGATGTCAACACAGAAAAAAAGCTTCGCGTCGCTCCCTCCAGAACCAATCGGTCAGAATAAAAGCATGGGTGCGCACGACCGAATAACACCGATCCAGCAAACTCCATGCAAAAAGCACTGTTACATTCGCCGGCGGAGCCTTCCGGAACTCAACACTCCGGCTAGATCACGAGTCCAGGCCTCCAGTAGGTCTTCCTCTTCACGCAAGAGAGACCCTAGGACCACCACCTTTATTCAGGTCGGACCCCCACGTCGGCGACCGTCCCGGGCTGGCCATGCCAACCCTCCACCGGCGACTCCGTCGCCGGCTTCCAAGCATCTCCATCTCGCCGTCGAAACACGGTGATAGATCGATAGATCCACCACCACCAATCGCAGGCCGACCCTCTCCGGCGAAGAAGAGGGCCACCTCCACCATCGTACCCAAGGCTGCTGCCCCGGGCGACCTCGTGTCGCGGGTGAAACCCGAGATCGCCTCCACTCACCGGCAAGAGGCGGGGGGGGGGGGGGGGGGGATGGCGCAGGCCATGAGCCTGGCCGCCGCCCACCACCAACCCATGCCGGAGTGCTGCGGAGTCGACGGGAGGAGGGAGGCCGCAGCTCTGGCCGCCGTCGCCCATCCCACGCGCCGGCCGACGGGAGAAAGGGCGCAGCGCAGGCCGCCGCCGCCCGACTCATCCGCGCGCCCTCCATGCATCGAGGAGGGCGATCCGGCCGCCATCACTAGGCGTCGACGAGGAGGAGCCCCCGCCGCTGCCACGCCCCGTGGGACTTTGCCCCGGCGGCGGCGGCGGTTAGGCTGGGGTGCGGGAGGAGGGTTAGACGGCTTCCTACGATCTGGTGCACTGAGTATTTTCATATTTCGTATTTTCATTTCATCAATATTTTTTCATACATGTTTAACATCTAGTTTTTTTTTTTCACATACGTGATGGCTCATCTAGAATCGTCTTGGGATGGCTTACTGAACACAATATATGATGTTTGGAATGAGAACTTTTAAATTATATTTGATGGCATGACTTCTATTAAAATGTTTGCATGAAACTAATACATAGTTTTTTTTATCTAGTAATTTAATCCAATTATTTGTTTTTGCATAAAACAATAATACACACTGAAATCTTACAAAATTCTTCTACTGAGAGGTGAGGTTATCATAATATATGCTATATTATATTAGAGTTCAGAACCAAATCTAAATTTGACACCAAATTTTTACAAATCAATTGGGGGAGTAAAAACGTTTGATTACACATTCCGGTGCCTTACAGAAGCTCTTTTGCCACTGGCCAAAGGAAGCTCTCTCGGCTACTTACTTACGTCCCAAAACCTTCACTCTGAAGCTTCCAGATGGAATGAGATCAATTCGCGCCGTCCGAGTCGATGAAGTGACGGAACCTGGAACACACGTGGTACCGCGATAGGATCATCTCGTGGTGGTAGACGTTTGGAGCTAGATGCAACGCAATCAATTATCATGCATGCCCTATCGTCCCGGCCTGATGATCAATCAACACACTTCATCTCGTTTGACATCACCGAGATTCCATGCTAATTAACTAATTATAATGGAAGCTCCATCTATCTAGGTCACCCGCATGAACACCGACAGCCATTGGGTTTCGCCGACGTCAATGGCAAAGTTGCAATCCATAACCCAGCTCTCACGTATCGGCCAAAGCGCGGAGCAGATCTGGCTCCTTTGTCGTCCCGGCATCTCATTCTCGCACACTTTCGCTTATTTTTATGCAGGAAAAGGCACACCAATTTGTTCATGCACACACCTGAATGGCTGAATCCCTCAGTGGCTCGGTGCTGTCCGAGTAGGGGTGGAGAGAGAGACGTGAATATAAGTAGCAACTTGCCGCCGCTAATTGAGAAGCTGGCCAGCAATGGCGACACGCCCCGTGCGTTGGCCGTTTCGCTGCAAGAAAGCGCCGGAACTTCTTTCCCTAGCATATGATCGATCGATAATGGCCTAATGGGGCGTGCCGTGGGCTCATTTAATTTGCCCCAGCATCGCCTTGCGCGAGTTAGGCGACGTTTTCCCGCATATGTGATCGGTTCATCACTTCATTGGATCGTCCTGGCTGGCTTACTGGCTAGCTGTTGCAGATTGGTTAGGCACTTAGGCCGGCAATGGATGTAAAATTTCCTTCCGTGTGCAAAGCATGTAGATTCACAGGAGCTCTAAGCCTGGTGAGGAGGGGCTTTCGGCCACGGAGAAAAAGGATAAAGATGCGTGCAGTGCAGACGCTTCGTCAGCTCACAAGTCATGACAGCTCCAAAATTCATTCTATAATAGGTGTGTCAAGAATTCAGGGTTTGCTCACATTTCTTGCCAGCCTAGCGCCTCTCTAATCGGGAATTTGGAAAAGGCACGACTGAAGACCACACATAAGTATTACTACCGGAAAAGGCGACCCTGTCGAGTATATCCCGCTAGTTGCCCAGTGTTTTTGGCTCAAAACTCGCATATATTAAGCATATACTAAGGTTTCCGAGAGTCTCGTAAAAGATACACCCGGAAAAATAACTCAGGTAACCTAGGAAAAATGGTGAGTATTTCCCGAAAGTAACTCGACAAAAAAGGAAGCAATCAAGAAATACACTCGACAAAGATCCAATACTCATCAACTAAAGGGCACATGTCCAATGCACTAGTGGAAAACGGGGCTATAGGCCCGGTCCATTTGGGCCTTCAGTCCCGGTTTCCAAACCGGGACCAATTAGGTGGGACTAAAGGGTCCCTCCTTTAGTCCCGGTTCAAAGTTGCACCGGGCCTAAAGGCGGTGCCACGTGGTGCGGCCAGGGAGCTCGCGGTGGATGACATTTGGTCCCGGTTCGTGGTACGAACCGGGTCTGGGGTTCTCTGCCGCGGCAGAGAATTGCTATTTCTCTGCCGCGACACAGGTTTAGGCTGTAGCAGCGTTTCATATATATCTTTCAAGAAACTACAAAAAATCGTCGTGAATATATATAGACATCGTCAATAGTACACGTAATGCATGCATATTTACAATATAAAGCTAGTTGGATCTCTTTACTAAATATATTAGCTTCTACGAAGTTGCTCAATATCTATGCGTGACCTTCGCATAGTGCTCTCCACCTGGGGCAATGACCTCGGTAAGAAAGAATCCCGCGATTTCCTCTTGAATTGCTCGTATTTGATCCTCCGGTATGAGAGTGTCCCGCATGCGTATCATCTATATTTAAAAAAGGAGATCAATATATGAATGGAACTCAATACAATAGATGGTACTAATTAAGATTAATTGTGAAAATTTGTTATCGTACACGAGTCTGGTGTATACAGGCATCCCCACCCTTGGGACAGGCCATGTCACGAATGAAGGTGCAGATGTAGTATTCACATAAGTTATTCCCGGGTTCCTACCTCATACACTTTACGAAAAAATAATTCGATCAAACTAATAATCAACCATCGTATTGAAAGTAAATATCATATATAGAGTTTCACGGACATAGCTATATATATAGTACTACTTACAGGGTAATCTTGAAATGTAAGCTCCGGTTTCCATTTACCCGGAACCGTAGTGATGAACCGTTTCCAAGCCCTGCCCGGCAAAAAATAATGAGTAAATGAGTTATTGATTAGTTGATGATATCGTCAAATTAGAACAGATGAAGATGCCAATACGAAATTGATTGAAATTACCTCTGGAGGATGGCAGCCATGTCCGTCCATTCCGCATATTCTTTACGTTTCGAGTCCATGACATTTACGACTCCTTTGTGAAGATCAATGATTAGGAGAATAAAGTGGAATCTGCACAAGCATAGCTCAATGATTACGAGAATAAAGTGGAAGGTGCACAAGCATAATGTATGTTATATATAACACTCACTTGAAGTTGTAGGGAAAGAATATATCCTCTTTGTTTGCTTGCTTCACTAAAAATATTACCATGTTGTCCTCTGTGTCCTTGGCGAAGTCTCGAACCGTAACTTCATGAACTGTGTCTGGGTCTATGAACCCCAGCGGTAGGAGCTTGCCTCTTTTGCATTCGAGCTTCTTCATTCTGCATAATTAAATGTATAGCATACACAAAGAATATAGTGAGGATAATTGTTAGTGCAAATGAATGAGCTGAGCTACAGACTTAATTACATAAATAAATCACTTACAGGCAGTAGCAACTGATGACAGCTTTGTCGAGGGCGTCTTGATTGAATAATTGAAACAGTTCTTCTAACTCAAGGTTTATCTCCTCGACCCCCCGGAAGTAATGCTCATCTCTAAGATACACCGTGAGGTAGCGATCACCTCTTCGACAGGCTTTCAGGTACCATTCATGCAACCTTCGCATCTGAGTCCCTAGACGCGCGAGCTCGCCAGGTTTGACGAGATCAGATCTGTATCTATACTTGTTTACCACTTGAGCCGTTGGATAGTAATCTTCGTACTCAACTGATGCTCCCTGAGCTCTAGCCTCCCGTTCGATCATCGATGACGTCTCTGGATCATCATAGGGCTGCACGGCGAAGTGGGGTATGGCCTGAATGTCCTGCTGTCCAAGTTGGGCGACTTTTTTTGCTTCTTTGCTCGCTCTAGAGGACTGTCCAAGAGAGCGGTCATAATCAGCTCTCAGCTCAGGTCTCTTCATTCTCGTCTCGGCAAAGTGCTTCACTGTATGCGGTGGAATAAACATCTTCTTCGGCGCAAGAAACGCCTTTTGCTCTTCAGTCTGCTCATGTGGTAACAACTCTGGAGTCTGTGCCCTCATCGGAGTTGATGATCTCTTCGGAGCTGTAGGAGGTGCCGCGGTTAGCTTCCTCTTTTGCTTAGGTGGAGGCGGCGGAGTCTCCTGACGAGGAGGAAGAGGCGGCGGAGTATTTTCATGTGGAGGAGACTGCTCATGCACAGGGGAATCATCATCGCGCAGAGGAGAATCATCACGCGGAGGAGACTGCGCAGGTGGCGGAGGAGGCGGACGAGGTGGCCTGCTTGGTGGCTTCTCACCTGGAAACACAATGTTCTCCTTCCGCCATTGCACGGTGGTTCTACGGGCTTCTCCCAGTTCTTTGATTTCCCCATCTTCACCTGCAGGGTGCTCAAGCACCAACCCCTCATAATCTCTCAACACTTCATCCACCATCACAACAGCAAAGTCGTCTTGGACCGGACGGCAATGGTAAGACCTTGTAGGTAAGAGGATGCCGACCGCCGCCTTGAAGGATAGGTTGAAAACTTTAACATGCAGCTCACAAGGACGGCTCTCAGTGAGATCATCCACGGGGGGGGGGGGGGGGTAGCGAGGAGGCTCGACCACCTGGTCATCATCATCATTATCCACCTGCTGACTGGAAGCCACACTGCTTTTCCGGTGTTGTTGAGATTGTAGCGGGACGAGGGCATTGACCAATGCAGGATCTACAGCCTGCCCCTGAGCCATCTGGGATGTAAGTACTTGGGTTACCATAGTTAATTGGGCTTTCAAGGTGCTAAAACCCTCCTCTAAGGACGCTATGCGGTCTGTTTCCCTTGCCTTTCTCCTCTCATGGCTTTTATCAGGAAATCTCTTCCTTTCCGCAGGAAAGCCATACTTCCACGGAACGGAGCCTTCTGTGCCTTGTGTTCGTCCGACGTGTTCTTTGTTCCCAAGGGCGCGTGTCAGCTCATCGTTCTCTCTTTCGGGCTTGGAACCTCCCCTCCTCCACGTCCTTATGTGCTTTTTCCAGGGCTTCAATGGGAAACTTTAGATGAGCTTTCTTATAGATGCACTTCCCTGTTTCTGGATGCAACGTTCCCCCAATCCCGTAGAACCACTCCTTACACCGTTCGATCCAACCGTGTGTCCCTAATCTGATCCCTTTCCTGGTCAGTTCCGCCTCAGCTGCCTGCCACTTAGGACGGTTAGCCCTGTATCCACCTGGACCCAGAATTTGGTGATATAGCTTCAACGCAGCATTTGCCTTATTTGTTGCCGACCTTTTCTTAAATTCTTCTGACTCCGTGTTGTACTTCACGAATTCGTCCCAGTGATTTTTTACCTTCTCACTGTCCGGAGTCTTGTCTTTCTTGATAAAGCCGCGCAATCTTTTCTTGTGGTTCTTGAATAGTTCGGCCATCTTCTTCTTGGCAAAGTCGCGGAGGGCCTGCTCCATCTTGGCCTTTTCAGCGGCATCCCCCTCTTCGGGTACTATGTTGAAATGTGACATGAGCTTGGTCAGAATGCTGTCTTTGGCTACATCATCGATATAAAGACCTTGAGCTTCTTCCTCTACAGACAACACTAGTCCCTTCGGCTTGTTCCATTCTCGAACTGTGATCGGGACGTGGTCCCTAACAAGCACTCCACATTGAGCTATAAATGACTTTGTACCTTTCTCTGGAGCAATCGGTTTACCATCCTTAGCGATATGGGTGATGTCATGCCTAACACCGTCGTCCAACTTTTTGGCCGGGCCTCGCTTCTTTAACTTTACAGAAGAAGTGCTCGATCGGAGGGCTAAAAAAGAAATAATTCATAGTCAGTACAATTTAATTAGTTAATGCAATCTAGTCGATCAACAGCGGCTTAATTAATTTATATACCTGGGTGATAACTACGGTTCCGGAGCCATTATGATGATCTTCTTCCTCACCGGCGCCATTAGGATCTTCTTCCTCAATATTCTCCGCTCCCTCACCGGAGTCATTCAAAAAAGTTGCGGTGACATCGTCACCGCCATCATCTGGAATAACGTCGTCGTCGCGATCATCCAGAGTACCGTGGGCTATGAGGTCAGCCATGAAATTTTCTTGAGTTTCATCTCTCTCCATGCTTTCTACAACGACCTACAAGCTATATATAGGAACCATCATATGATCAAATTAAGGATAATGCTGAAAACTGAAAATGGAGTTACATATGTAGTTCTTAACTAAGGATCGATAATATAGTGCTGAAAGCAGATAGTGCAGTTACATGCATACATAGATCGGGTTCATGTTTATTTAACCCTAATACATCAATCAATAATACAACCTCTCAACCGCGCCGACCGGGTCCTATAACGCGCCGACCGGGTCCTGAGCTGCGCCGGGTGAACCCCCAAAGCCACGGAACAATCGCGGGAGCATAGCTAACATGAGATCCCTGTATAACGCTCCATCCGGTCCTATACATGGTGTCTAATGCACACATGTAACGGCGAACGTGCTCGTCCTCCGCTGCAATGCGCTGAGCTACCTCCTTCGGCGGGGTCGGCTCCCTCTGAAACGATCGTGGCCCATAAGACCTCCACCAAAGAATATCCGGGTCGACGACGGGACCCGGATTCCGCACCAAGGTGCGCGCCCCGGAAGCTAAGACCCCCCAGTGCCACCCCGGCGGAGCCCAGTCCCGGACCTCCCCCATCTGCTGCATCTCCTCTAGAAGAGTCAGACCACGGCGCGGCGGCTGTCGCGGCATCGTAGCTACGAAAACAAATCATATATATATGTACCAACGTTAACATAAATTAAAAAATAACTTCACTACTTTTATGTTAGTCGGCGCCGGCACTACCGTTTGGGCGGGCGCCAACACTACATACTCTATTTTGGGGGCGCCGGCAGGGGCGTCGGCACTACCTTATTTTGGGGGTGCCATCGCGAGCGTAGTGGTTACCGACGCGGCGGCCCTCATAACTTTTTCACAAAAACACTAACTATTTTTCTAACACTAACACTAACTAACTAATTTTTCACTAACACTAACTTTTAACTAATTTTTCTAACACTAACACTAACACTAACTATTGTTTTAACTAATTGTTTTTCATTAACTAATTTTTCTAACACTAACACTAACACTAACACTAACTATTGTTTTTCACTAACACTAACTTTTAACTAATTTTTCTAACACTAACACTAACACTAACACTAACACTAACACTAACACTAACTTTTAACTAATCAACTAACATGCAAGAAAAAAAAGAAGGGGCGGCGCCGGCGCTTACCGGCGGAGGTGGCGGCCGGTGGCGCGCGGCGGACGGCGGCAGGTGGCGGAGGCGGGCGCGACAACGACGACGGGCGCGCGGGCACGGGCGACGGCGGGCGCGGTGGCGACGGCGGGCGCGGTGGCGACGGCGACGGCGGGCGCGGTGGTGGAGGCGGTGGCGGCGGCGCGGCGGACGGCGACGGCGAGCGGCGGGCGCGGCGTGATTGGGCGGCATGGCGGCATCTGCTCGCTTCGTCTCCGCAGGATTGATCTCCGCGGAGACGAAGTGGTGCAGTTATAACCCCCCCTTTGGTCCCGGTTCGTATTACAAACCGGGACCAAAGGCCCCCCCTTTGGTCCCGGTTTGTAATACAAACCGGGACTAAAGGCCTATTTTGCTGCGATTTTCGCTGCGCGCGCAAAATAGGCCTTTAGTCCCGGTTTGTAATACTAACCGGGACCAAAGGCCAATTTTTTTTAAAAATTTCGTTGCCACCTTATTTGAAATAAAAAAAACCACGTACTGGCCACCTCCGTGCCACACGTGTCCACCGCTGCCGCCGCCATGTACTGGCCACCACCGTCACCGCAATGTACTGGCCACCGCCGCCACCGCCATGTACTGGCCACCGCCGCCACCGCCACCGCCGTGTACTGCCCACCGCCACCGCCGTGTACTGGCCACCGTCGCCACCGCCATGTACAGGCCACCGTCGCCACCGCCGTGTACTGGCCACCACCGTCACCGCCATGTACTGGCCACCGCCGCCACCGCCGTGTACTAGCCACCGCTGATACGTCTCCAACGTATCGATAATTTCTTATCTTCCATGCTTGTTTTATGATGATACACACATGTTTTATACATACTTTATGTCATATTTATGCATTTTTCGGGACTAACCTATTAACAAGATGCCGAAGAGCCAGTTGCTGTTTTCTGCTGTTTTTGGTTTCAGAAATCCTAGTAAGGAAATATTCTCGGAATTGGACGAAATCAACGTCCAGGATCTTATTTTTCCACGAAGCTTCCAGAAGTCCGAAAGGGAAACGAAGTGGGGCGACGAGGCAGAGACACGCTAGGGCGGCGCGGCCCAGGCCCTGGCCGCGCGGCCCTAGCGTGTGGGCCCCTCGCGTCGCCCCTAAACCTACCTCTCCGTCTATAAGAAGCCTTCGTCGATAATAACTCCAGTACCGAGAGCCACGATACGGAAAACCTTCCAGAGACGCCGCCGCCGCCAATCCCATCTCGGGGGATTCAGGAGATCACCTCCAGCACCCTGCCGGAGAGGGGAATCATCTCCCGGAGGACTCTTCACCGCCATGGTCGCCTCCGGATTGATGTGTGAGTAGTTCACCCCTGGACTATGGGTCGATAGCAGTAGCTAGATGGTCGTCTTCTCCTCATTGTGCTATATTGTCGGATCTTGTGAGCTGCCTAATGATACGTCTCCAACGTATCTATAATTTCCGATGTTCCATGCTTGTTTTATGACAATACCAACATGTTTTGTTCACACTTTATATCATTTTCATGCATTTTCCGGAACTAACCTATTAACAAGATGCCACAGTGCCAATTCCTGTTTTCTGCTGTTTTTGGTTCCAGAAAGGCTGTTCGGGCAATATTCTCGGAATTGGACGAAATCAACGCCAAACCTCCTATTTTTCCCGGAAGCGTCCAGAACACCGAAGAAGAGTCGGAGAGGGGCCAGGGGGCCACCACACCACATGGCGGCGCGGGCCAGGCGCGGCCTAGGGTGTGGCACCCCCAGGTGCCCCCCTGCGCCGCCTCTTCGCCTATAAAAGCCCTTTCGACCTAAAAACGCAGTACCAATTGGCGAAAACCACAGAAACCTTCCAGAGCCGCCGCCATCGCGACGCCAAGATCTGGGGGATAGGAGTCTCTGTTCCGGCACCCTGCCGGAGCGGGGAAGTGCCCCCGGAAGGCTTCTCCATCATCACCACCGCCATCTTCATCACCGCTGCTGCTCCCATGAGGAGGGAGTAGTTCTCCATCGAGGCTCGGGGCTGTACCAGTAGCTATGTGGTTCATCTCTCTCCCATGTACCTCAATACAATAATCTCATGAGCTGCTTTACATGATTGAGATTCATATGAGTTTTGTATCACTACTATCTATGTGCTACTCTAGCAAAGTTATTAAAGTAGTTTTATTCCTCCTGCACGTGTGTAAAGGTGACAGTGTGTGCACCGTGTTAGTACTTGGTTTATGCTATGATCATGATCTCTTGTAGATTGAGAAGTTAACTATTGCTATGATAATATTGATGTGATCTATTCCTCCTACATATGCATGAAGGTGACAGTGTGCATGCTATGCTAGTACTTGGTTTAGTCTATTGATCTATCTTACACTAAAGGTTACTAAAATATGAGCATTATTGTGGAGCTTGTTAACTCCGGCATTGAGGGTTCGTGTAATCCTACGCAATGTGTTCATCATCCAACGAAAGTGTAGAGTATGCATTTATCTATTCTGTTATGTGATCAATGTTGAGAGTGTCCACTAGTGAAAGTATAATCCCTAGGCCTTGTTCCTAAATACTGCTGAGTTACTACTGCTTGTTTATCTTTTTCTTGTGTTCTTCGCTGCAATACTACCACCATCAACTACACGCCAACAAGCTATTTTCTCGGCACCGTTGCTCTTTGCTCATATATATTCATACCACCTGTATTTCACTATCTCTTCGCCGAACTAGTACACCTATTAGGTGTGTTGGGGACACAAGAGACTTCTTGCTTTGTGGTTGCAGGGTTGCATGAGAGGGATATCTTTGACCTCTTCCTCCCTGAGTTCGATAAACCTTGGGTATCCACTTAAGGGAAAACTTGCTGCTGTTCTACAAACCTCTGCTCTTGGAGGCCCAACACTGTCTACAGGAAAGGAGGGGGAACGTAGACATCAAGCACTTTTCTGGCGCCGTTGCCGGGGACCAGAAAGCTACACCACAGGGATTTCCTCCCTCGTCAACCCCGCGCCAGTCCTGGACAGCATCAAGTATTTTCTGGCGCCGTTGCCGGGGAGGAAAGGTAAAAGGCACTCATACTCCGGTTCCAGGTAAAGTACTTTTCTGGCGCCATTGTGTTTGTGCTCGAAGCTATTTCCTTTAGATCCTGCAATTGCATCTTTTTGTTTCTTGTTTTACACTAGTAAGGCATAATGGAAAACATCTGTGAGCTCTTTGTACTATTTCCTGAGTCAAGACATGAATGGTTTAATGCGAAAATTAAAAAACCTATGGAACCTTATTTGCATGCTAGTAGCAATGATATTAGTATGAACACTTTGAACACCATTGTTGCTAATGATATGGAAAATTCTAAGCTTGGGGAAGCTGGCTTTGATGAGCATGATATTTTTAGTCCCCCAAGCATTGAGGAGGAAATTTACTTTGATGATACTTTGCCTCCTATTTATGATGATTATAATGATAGTAGTCTTTTGTTACCACCTGTTATGGAGGATAAATTTGATTATGAATACAATATGCCTCCTATATTTGATGATGAGAATAATAATGATAGCTACTTTGTTGAATTTGCTCCCACTATTACTAATAAAATTGATTATGCCTATGTGGAGAGTAATAATTTTATGCATGAGACTCATGATAAGAATGCTTTATGTGATAGTTATATTGTTGAGTTTGCTCATGTTGCTACTGAAAGTTATTATGAGAGAGGAAAATATGGTTGTAGAAATTTTCATGTTACTAAAATACCTCTCTATGTGCTGAAATTTTTGAAGCTATACTTGTTTTATCTTTCTATGCTTGTTACTTTGCTCTTCATGAACTTGTTTATTTACAAGATTCCCATGCATAGGAAGCATGTTAGACTTAAAGTGTTTTGAATTTGCCTCTTGATGCTCTCTTTTGCTTCAAATATTATTTCTTGTGAGTGCATCATTAAAACTGCTGAGCCCATCTTAATGGCTATAAAGAAAAGAACTTCTTGGGAGATAACCCATGTGTTATTTTGCTACAGTACTTTGTTTTATATTTGTGTCTTGGAAGTTGTTTACTACTGTAGCAACCTCTCCTTATCTTAGTTTTGTGTTTTGTTGTGCCAAGTGAAGCCTCTAATCGAAGGTTGATACTAGATTTGGATTTCTGCGCAGAAACAGATTTCTATCTGTCACGAATCTGGGCTGTTTTCTCTGTAGAAAAATCAGAAAAATATGCCAATTTACGTGCGTGTTCCTCAGATATGTACGCAACTTTCATTAGTTTTGAGTTTTCTGATCTGAGCAACGGAAGTATTTATTAGAAATTCGTCTTTACGGACTGTTCTGTTTTGACAGATTCTGCCTTTTATTTCGCATTGCTTCTTTCGCTGTGTTGGGTGGATTTCTTTGTTCCATTACCTTCCAGTAGCTTTGAGCAATGTCCAGAAGTGTTAAGAATGATTGTGTCACCTCTGAACATGTGAGTTTTTGATTATGTACTAACCCCTCTAATGAAGTTTATGAGAAGTTTGGTGTGATGGAAGTTTTCAAGGGTCAAGAGAGGAGGATGATATACTATGATCAAGAAGAGTGAAAGCTCTAAGCTTTGGGATGCCCCGGTGGTTCACCCCTGCATATTCTAAGAAGACTCAAGCGTCTAAGCTTGGGGATGCCCAAGGCATCCCCTTCTTCATCGACAAATTATCAGGTTCCTTCTCTTGAAACTATATTTTTATTCGGTCACATCTTATGTGCTTTACTTGGAGCGTCTGTTTGTTTTTGTTTTTGTTTGTGTTTGAATAAATTGGATTACATCATGCTTTTGTGGGAGAGAGACACGCTCCGCTGGTTCATATGAACACATGTGTTCTTAGCTCATAATATTCATGGCGAAGGTTGAAACTGCTTCGTTAAATTATTATATGGTTGGAATTGGAAAATGCTACATGTAGAAATTGGTGTGATGTCTTGAATAATGTGATACTTGGCAATTGTTGTGCTCTTGTTTAAGCTCTTGCATCATATACCTTGCACCCATTAGTGAGGAAATACATAGAGCTTGTTAAAATTTGGGTTTGCATGAGTGGTTTCTCTAGAGTCTAGATATTTTCTAGTAAGATGTTTGAACAACAAGGAAGACGATGTATAGTTTTATAATGCTTGTAATATGTCTTTTATGTGAGTTTTGCTGTACTAGTTCGTGCTTGTGTTTGCTTCAAACAACCTTGCTAGCCTAAACCTTGTATCGAGAGGGAATACTTCTCATGCATCCAAATACTTGAGCCAACCACTATGCCTTTGTGTCCACCATACCTACCTACTACATGGTATTTTCCGCCATTCCAAAGTAAATTGCTTGAGTGCTACCTTTAAAATTCCATCATTCACCTTTGCAATATATAGCTCATGGGACAAATAGCTTAAAAAAACTATGGTGGTATTGAATATGTAATTATGCACTTTATCTCTTATTAAGTTGCTTGTTGTGCGATAACCATGTTTACTGGGGACGCCATCGACTATTCATTGTTGAATTTCATGTGAGTTGCTATGCATGTCCGTCTTGTCTGAAGTAAGAGAGATCTACCACCCTATGGTTAAGCATGCATATTGTTAGAGAAGAACATTGGGCCGCTAACTAAAGCCATGATCCATGGTGGAAGTTTCAGTTTTGGACATATATCCTCAATCTCATATGAGAAAATTATTAATTGTTGTTACATGCTTATGCGTAAAAGAGGAGTCCATTATCTGTTGTCTATGTTGTCCCGGTATGGATGTCTAAGTTGAGAATAATCAATAGCGAGAAATCCAATGCGAGCTTTCTCCTTAGACCTTTGTACAGGCGGCATAGAGGTACCCCTTTGTGACACTTGGTTAAAACATGTGCATTGTGATGATCCGGTAGTCCAAGCTAATTAGGACAAGGTGCGGGCACTATTAGTATACTATGCATGAGGCTTGCAACTTGTAAGATATAATTTACATGATACATATGCTTTATTACTACCGTTGACAAAATTGTTTCATGTTTTCAAAATAAAAGCTCTAGCACAAATATAGCAATCGATGCTTTCCTCTTTGAAGGACCATTCTTTTACTTTTATTGTTGAGTCAGTTCACCTATCTTTCTCCACCTCAAGAAGCAAACATTTGTGTGAACTGTGCATTGATTCTTATATACTTGCTTATTGCATTTGTTATATTGCTTTGCATTGACAACTATCCATGAGATATACATGTTACAAGTTGAAAGCAACCGCTGAAACTTAATCTTCCATTGTGTTGCTTCAATGTCTCTACTATGAATTTATTGCTTTATGAGTAACTCTTATGCAAGACTTATTGATGCTTGTCTCGAAAGTACTATTCATGAAAAGTCTTTGCTATATGATTCACTTGTTTACTCATTGCATTTACATTGTTTCGAATCGCTGCATTCATCTCATATGCTTTACAATGGTATGATTAAGATTATGTTGGTAGCATGTCACCTCAGAAATTATCTTTTATCGTTTACCTACTCGAGGACGAGTAGGAACTAAGCTTGGGGATGCTGATACGTCTCCAACGTATCTATAATTTCCGATGTTCCATGCTTGTTTTATGACAATACCAACATGTTTTGTTCACACTTTATATCATTTTCATGCATTTTCCGGAACTAACCTATTAACAAGATGCCACAGTGCCAATTCCTGTTTTCTGCTGTTTTTGGTTCCAGAAAGGCTGTTCGGGCAATATTCTCGGAATTGGACGAAATCAACGCCAAACCTCCTATTTTTCCCGGAAGCGTCCAGAACACCGAAGAAGAGTCGGAGAGGGGCCAGGGGGCCACCACACCACATGGCGGCGCGGGCCAGGCCTAGGCCGCGCCGGCCTAGGGTGTGGCACCCCCAGGTGCCCCCCTGCGCCGCCTCTTCGCCTATAAAAGCCCTTTCGACCTAAAAACGCAGTACCAATTGGCGAAAACCACAGAAACCTTCCAGAGCCGCCGCCATCGCGACGCCAAGATCTGGGGGACAGGAGTCTCTGTTCCGGCACCCTGCCGGAGTGGGGAAGTGCCCCCGGAAGGCTTCTCCATCATCACCACCGCCATCTTCATCACCGCTGCTGCTCCCATGAGGAGGGAGTAGTTCTCCATCGAGGCTCGGGGCTGTACCAGTAGCTATGTGGTTCATCTCTCTCCCATGTACCTCAATACAATAATCTCATGAGCTGCTTTACATGATTGAGATTCATATGAGTTTTGTATCACTACTATCTATGTGCTACTCTAGCAAAGTTATTAAAGTAGTTTTATTCCTCCTGCACGTGTGTAAAGGTGACAGTGTGTGCACCGTGTTAGTACTTGGTTTATGCTATGATCATGATCTCTTGTAGATTGAGAAGTTAACTATTGCTATGATAATATTGATGTGATCTATTCCTCCTACATATGCATGAAGGTGACAGTGTGCATGCTATGCTAGTACTTGGTTTAGTCTATTGATCTATCTTACACTAAAGGTTACTAAAATATGAGCATTATTGTGGAGCTTGTTAACTCCGGCATTGAGGGTTCGTGTAATCCTACGCAATGTGTTCATCATCCAACGAAAGTGTAGAGTATGCATTTATCTATTCTGTTATGTGATCAATGTTGAGAGTGTCCACTAGTGAAAGTATAATCCCTAGGCCTTGTTCCTAAATACTGCTGAGTTACTACTGCTTGTTTACTGTTTTACTGTGTTACTGCTGCTGCAATACTACCACCATCAACTACACGCCAACAAGCTATTTTCTGGCACCGTTGCTACTGCTCATATATATTCATACCACCTGTATTTCACTATCTCTTCGCCGAACTAGTACACCTATTAGGTGTGTTGGGGACACAAGAGACTTCTTGCTTTGTGGTTGCAGGGTTGCATGAGAGGGATATCTTTGACCTCTTCCTCCCTGAGTTCGATAAACCTTGGGTATCCACTTAAGGGAAAACTTGCTGCTGTTCTACAAACCTCTGCTCTTGGAGGCCCAACACTGTCTACAGGAAAGGAGGGGGAACGTAGACATCACCTAACATGATCAAGATCATCTATTTGTAATGCTACATGTTGCGTTTGTTGGGATCCGATGAATATGGAATGCTATGTTATGTTGATTATCAATCTATCATATATGTGTTGTTTGAGATCTTACATGCTCTCCGTTGCCAGTAGAGGCTCTGGCCAAGTCATTACTTGTAACTCCAAGCGGGAGTATTTATGCTCGATACTGGGTTCATGCCTCCATTAAATCTGGGACAGTGACAGAAAGTTCTAAGGTTGTGGATGTGTTGTTGCCACTAGGGATAAAACATCAATGCTATGTCTAAGGATGTATGTGTTGATTACATTACGCACCATACTTAATGCAATTGTCTATTGTTTGCAACTTAATACTGGAAGTGGTGCGGACGCTAACCTGAAGGTGGACTTTTTAGGCATAGATGCATGCTGGATAGCGGTCTATGTACTTTGTCGTAATGCCCAATTGAATTTCACACTACTCATCATAACATGTATGTGCATTTTCATGCCCTCTTTATTTGTCAATTGCCCAACTATAATTTGTTCACCCAACATGCTATTTTTTATGGGAGAGACACCACTAGTGAACAGTGGACCCCGGTCCATTCTTTACATCGAATACAATCTACTGCAATACTCGTTCTACTGTTTTCTGCAAACATCATCATCCACACTATACATCTAATCCTTTGTTACAGCAAGCCGGTGAGATTGACAACCTCACTGTTAAGTTGGGGCAAAGTATTTTGGTTGTGTTGTGCAGGTTCCACGTTGGCGCCGGAATCCCTGGTGTCGCGACGCACTACACTCCGCCGCCATCAACCTTCAACGTGCTTCTTGGCTCCTACTGGTTCGATAAACCTTGGTTTCTTACTGAGAGAAAACTTGCTGCTGTACGCATCATACCTTCCTCTTGGGGTTCCCAACGGGCGTGTGCTTTACGCGTCATCAAGACTGTTTTCTGGCGCCGTTGCCGGGGAGATCAAGACACGCTGCAAGGGGAGTCTTCACTTCCAATCTCTTTACTTTGTTTTTGTCTTGCTTTATTTTTATTTTTATTTACTTCTTTGTTTGCTGCATTATATCAAAACACAAAAAAAAATTAGTTGCTAGCTTTACTTTATTTACTATCTTGTTTGCGTACCTCATATTAAAACACAAAAAAATTAGTTACTTGCATTTACTTTATCTGGTTTGTTCTATTTACTATTGCTAAAATGAGTAATCCTGAAGTTGAAGTTCGTTCGTTTAAGCAACAAGGGGGAGAATGTTTAAAAGATGCTTGGTATAGAATTAGTGATGCTCATAATAGGTGCACTAAGAAACACTCCACCACTATCCTACTCAGGAATTTTTATGTTGTTATATCTAGCTGGAATAGGTATGTTCTTGATTGTCTTGCGGGAGGTAATTTCCTAGGCACTCTTGCTTTAGAAGCTAGTTGCATTATAGAGAGTCTATTTGGAATACCACCTATTAATGAAGTTAAAATTGAAATCTCTCTTGAAGATGTCATGAAAAAGTTGGAGACCATAGAGCAAAATTTTCCAAGTATTGAGACTAAATTGGGAGAATTACTTAATAGCACTGATAAACTTGACAAATCTCTAGGTGGAATTAATGAGAGAATTGCCATCTTGGAAGCTTGTGCTACTTATGATAATCAAACCCATAGGATTAGTGAACTTGAAGAAGCTATGGGAACCTTGGGTTCAACTTTTTCTTCCCTTAAGTTTAAGGAGAAAGCTTATGTGGGTAAGGAGCAAAAATTCATGTATGTCTCTAAGGTGCCTAAGCCAAAAAACTATTATAGGCCTAAAATTGATAAAGTTCTTAATACCACTATAGATAATGGAGCATCTAAGATACCTAATGTGACAAGTTGTGAAAATTATGATGTTGATGCTTTGTCTCTTGATGTCACTTGATACACACTTTCTGCGCCTAGCTGAAAGGCGTTAAAGAAAAGCGCTTATGGGAGACAACCCACGATTTTACTTCTGCACTTTTGTTTTATATTTGAGTCTTGGAAGTTGTTACTACTGTAGCAACCTCTCCTTATCTTAATTTTGTTGCATTGTTGTGCCAAGTAAAGTCTTTGATAGTAAGGTTCATACTAGATTTGGATTACTGCGCAGAAACAGATTTCTTGCTGTCACGAATTTGGGCAGTGTTCTCTATAGGTAACTCAGAAAAATCTGCCAATTTATATGAGTGATACTCAGATATGTACGCAACTTTCATTCAATTTGAGCATTTTCATTTAAGCAAGTCTAGTGCCCCTGAAAAATTCATCTTTACGGACTGTTCTGTTTTGACAGATTCTGCCTTTTATTTCGCATTGCCTGTTTTGCTATGTTTGATGGATTTCTTTATTCCATTAACTTTCAGTAGCTTTGTGCAATGTTCAGAAGTGTTAAGAATGATTTTGTCACCTCTGAACATGTGAATTTTGATTATGCACTAACCCTCTAATGAGTTGTTTTGAGTTTGGTGTGGAGGAAGTTTTCAAGGATCAAGAGAGGAGGATGATACAATATGATCAAGGAGAGTGAAAGCTCTAAGCTTGGGGATGCCCCCGGTGGTTCATCCCTGTATATTTCAAGAAGACTCAAGCATCTAAGCTTGGGGATGCCCAAGGCATCCCCTTCCTCATCGACAACATTATCAGGTTCCTCTAGTGAAACTATATTTTTATTCCATCACATCTTATGTGCTTTACTTGGAGCGTCTGTTTGCTTTTTTTGTTTTGTTTGAATAAAGTTGGATCCTAGCATTCATTGTGTGGGAGAGAGACATGCTCCACTGTTGCATATGGACAAATATGTCCTTAGCTTTATTCATAATGTTCACGGCGAAGGTTGAAACTGCTTCGTTAATTGTTATATGGTTGGAAACAGAAAATGCTACATGTGGTAATTGGTATAATATCTTGAATAATGTGATACTTGGCAATTGTTATAGCTCATGTTTAAGCTCTTGCATCATATACTTTGCACCTATTAGTGAAGAAATACATAGAGCTTGCTGAAATTCGGTTTGCATGATTGGTCTCTCTAAAGTCTAGATATTTTCTAGTAAGGGTTTGAGCAACAAGGAGGACAGTGTAGAGTCTTATAATGCTTGCAATATGTTCTTATGTAAGTTTTGCTGTACCGGTTCATACTTGTGTTTGCTTCAAATAACCTTGCTAGCCTAAGCCTTGTATTGAGAGGGATTACTTCTCGTGCATCCAAATCCTTGAGCCAAAAACTATGCCATTTGTGTCCACCATACCTACCTACTACATGGTATTTCTCTGCCATTCCAAAGTAAATTGCTTGAGTGCTACCTTTCAAATTCCATTCTTTGTCTTTGCAATATATAGCTCACGGGAAAAATAGCCTAAAAACTATTGTGGTATTGAATATGTACTTATGTATCTTATTTGTTAATAAGTTGCTTGTTGTGCGATAACCATGTTCCTGGGGACGCAATCAACTATTTCACCTTTGTTGAATATCATGTGAGTTTCTATGCATGTTCGTCTTGTCTGAAGTAAGGGCGATTTACCATGAGTTGAATGGTTTGAGCATGCATATTGTTAGAGAAGAACATTGGGCCGCTAACTAAAGCCATGATCCATGGTGGAAGTTTCAGTTTGGACAACAATCCTCAATCTCTTATGAGAATATTATATGTTGTTGAATGCTTATGCATTAAAGAGGAGTCCATTATCTGTTGTCTATGTTGTCCCGGTATGGATGTCTAAGTTGAGAATAATCAAAAGCGAGAAATCCGATGCGAGCTTTCTCCTTAGACCTTTGTACATGCGGCATAGAGGTACCCCTTTGTGATACTTGGTTAAAACATATGTATTGCAATGATAATCCAGGTAATCCGAGCTAATTAGGACAAGGTGCGCGCACTATTGGTATACTATGTGACATAGGCATCCCCAATGGGCCTGCCGAAGAAGGTACCCGGGGTTTACTGAAGGCCTACGACCCGAAGGATAAGAAGATTCAGAAGCCCAAGATACTATTAAGGAAAGCTAGAGTTGTAATAGGAAGCATTGTTTGTAATCTTGCGGGATGAGTTAGAAACCTTCCCGGATGGATGCATATGCGTATCTGGAGGAGCCTATGGAGATGACGTTCGGAAGATTCCACTTTCGTGTCGAGAAAGAGGGAACGTATTTTCTCGAAATTCCGATCTCGTCGGGATTATCGGCGGTCGATTCCGATTTTTTAAGCTCGACATCATCAACCGAGTCAGGTGAAGAGGAGACTTCATCGCCACGCTTCATCAGCACCAGGGCAAGCGAAAAGCTCGCCAAGATCTTCAGCGACATGTCCTTTGAGTCATCCGTGGACTCCTATATAAGCGATGGCTCGAGCAGTGTCGACAGCTTTAGCTTCACCGACAAATCCACTACAGTGGGCAAGGTCTTCACCAATCTTTATGATGGTGTCACCAAACCCAACACAGATCTGAATACAAAGTACGATCAGATTTATGCCATCGGAGAACCAAGCCGTGATCAGGAGGAAATGTCTGAGGCTTTCGACGATTTGGGAAATCCATACGTCGATCCCTCTAATTTACGACGAGGTCTAGGCAACAAATATGTCGGACCTACGCCTCGTGTCAGGGTTCAACTCCCACAAACAGCATGGGATAGAGCCGCAAGAGCTATGGATGGCTTAGAACCAATGGCCACAACAGCCACACCAGAGGAGTTGCAAGCATATCAATATAGGCTCGCACGAGCTGCAAGGGAATTGGAAAAATAGACAGCTGATCTGAACAGAAGAAAGGTTGCAGCCTCTGCGTCAAGCAGGCGAAGAGCAGAGCTGAGCCGACAATATAGAACTTCGGGAGATAGCCACAGGGAAGCTCGGAACAGGGCAAGATCAAGGATGCAACATATACCTGAAGGAGAAAGAGAGCACTTGGTTCAAAACCTCGACATGTCTTTTATGTCGATAGACACGAGAGGGAATATTATCCCCAAGACACCAGAAGCTGGGTATATGGCGACACATGCCTTTATCCTTGCATCCAGGCCACCTCCAGGAGATCCAAGGGAGGCATTGTACAACATGGCAATGGCAGGAGTCGGAGCCATGGGAACGGCGTTTGCATCAACACCTCCCGAAGAAGCAGCGAGGCAAAATAGTCCACGACCCGCGGCAGCAGCAGCGGCTCCCGAAGGAACAAGTGGAGAAGAGACACGGCAGCGCAGGCAAGGGTGGACAGAGCACGACAAAGTAGAAGGGAAGAGAGGCATTCCCCAGAGCTAAACGACGAGGATATGTGCGGTTTGCCATGCTTCACAAGGAGGGTCCAAAAAACTCGGGTCCCTTCAGGGTTCAAATTGCCTGATAATTTCAAAAAATTCGACGGCCTGCAAGATCCAGAGGATTGGCTAGTTGATTACCTCGAGACGGTGAAACTCACAGGGGGAACCAGAGCAACCGCTATGCAAAGCATCCAGGTGCATTTAAGTGGAGCCGCGCGATCTTGGATAAAGAAGCTCCCTCCAGGATCTATCGACAATTGGGATAGTTTCGAGGACGTGTTCGTCAAGAACTTCCGGTCCACCTGCAAAAAACCCGCATCGCTAGAGGAATTAAGGGCGTGTCGACAAAAGCCAGATGAATCAATGAGAAAATACATCCAAAGGTGGAATATCATCAAAAACTCGGCAGAGAATATATCTGACGAGAGAGCAATAGATGCGTTTGTCGCAGGAATCAGGCGAGGAGATTTCGTCGAGGACTTGGGGAGAACTAACCCAAAGACAGTATCCGCATTAATGGAGATAGCAAACAGATGGGCAGATGGAGAGGATGCTGTTCACAACAAACTGCATAGGACACCAGAGGAGGACCGTGGCCGAAACTATCAAAATAGGCGACGATTTCCTCGGCAGTACTCAGGCTATGATGCTCCTAGGCAAATTTCGGCTGGCTTTCGAGCAAACGCCGGAGGAAACAATAGAGATGATTATCAGAGGAGCAACGAACAGCGAGGCGACAACAGAGAGGACTCTCGAAATAATAGGCAAAATACAGGGTCAAGGTTCCAGAGACCTTTCGAGTCTCCCGAAGAAATGATGAACGGGCCGTGTCAGATGCATTTTTATCTCGACAATAATGGAAAACGACAGTCAGGACACTTGCAAAAGGATTGCCGAAATTTCCAGGCAATGCTAAGGTGGGCAGGGCATGCCAATGCTCAGGCAGCGCACAGAAATCCTCAAGGACCCAGGAGTGAGATTCACCTGCCACCTCCTCCCGCAATTACAGACAATAATCGACATTAGCTCAGAATTGTGGCAGCACCTGCACCACCGCCTTATGTTGATCCCAATTCCAATGGAGCAGTCTCGATGATTCAGAAAGGCAGGCCATCCAATAGAGCTCAGAAAGTAATCTCGCGACAGGTTTTCATGGCAGAGAATATGCCTCCACCAACGGTTGAGTATCTTAATTGGTCAGGGCAAGATATTGGCTTCACAATAGTGGATCATCCACAGCAAGTTCCTCGACCAGGGCAGTCAGCACTTATCTTACCAGCAGTAATCGCAGGATTCGACGTATCTCGAGTATTCATAGATGGAGGCAGCAGTCTAAACCTTATGTACGCAGATACGTTAAGGACGATGAATATATCTCTAGCAAATCTAAAGCCAACTGATACGCGTTTCCACGGAATTACGCCAGAAAAGCCAAGTTATCTGCTGGGAAAGATCAACCTCGACGTTCAGTTTGGGACACGAGAAAATTACAGGATAGAGAGATTGGAGTTTGAAGTCGTGGATTTCCCATCACAATACCATGCTTTGTTGGGGCACCCAGCATACGCTAGGTTTATGGCGGTCCCGCATTACACGTACCTGTTGTGGAGGATGCCTGGACCTAAGGGACCAATCACAGTCAAAGAAAGCTTTGCGCTAGCCGATAAATGTGATAAGGATTTTCATCGACTGTCAGAAACCTTCGGGATGCAAGCGGAGTACATGGCATCAAGACTCACGACTGACTATGATGTGCTGCCAGATGTAGGAAGGCCAAATAAGGAATCAACTTTCAACACTGAGAAAAATTCTAAGGAGGTGCAGATTCACCCGACAGACCCGAAAAAGACGACGTCCATTGCAAACGACATGGACCTCGCATAGGAAAGCGTGCTCGTCGAGTTCCTCCGTGAGCACTGGAAAATCTTCGCATGGTGTCCAGCTGACATGCCAGGAGTACCCAGGGAACTTGCCGAGCACCACCTAAACTTGGATCCACTAGCGAGACCAATCAAACAACCTTTGCGGCGTTTTTCGGAGCCAACCCGCAAAGCTATGCTGTCAGAAATCGATCGACTAAGAGAAGCTGGCTTTATCAAAGAGCTGCACACAGAGGCCACATGGGTAGCAAATCCAGTGTTGGTGCCGAAGAAAAACACTAAAGTCCTTCGCATGTGCGTCGATTTTACGTGTCTCAATAAACATTGTCCAAAGGATCACTTTCCCCTCCCGAGGATCGATCAAATTATCGACTCCATGGCAGGATGTGAACGTCTTTCCTTCCTGGACGCATATTCTGGTTACAACCAGATCATATTGAAAGAAGAAGATGAGGTTAAAACAGCGTTCATCACACCTTATGGCGTGTTTTGCTACAGAACAATGCCTTTTGGTCTGAAAAACGCGGGAGCAACATATCAGAGGATGATGCAGAAGTGCTTGGCGACACAAATTGGGAAAAACGTACAAGTGTACATCGACGATGTCGTCATAACATCAAAGAAGGGGATGACGCTAATCGAGGATCTGAAGGAAACTTTCGACAACCTCGACAAGTTCTGCCTCAAGTTGAACCCGACGAAGTGTTCTTTTGGCGTCCCTGCAGGAGAACTTCTTGGTTTTCTAGTTTCAGCAAGAGGAATTGAAGCAAATCCCGAAAAAATCCAAGCTATCATAATAATGAGGAAGCCAACAAAGTTGAAAGAAATACAGCAGTTAACTGGGCGAGTCGCAGCTTTAAGCAGATTCGTCGCTAGGTTGGGAGAAAAAGTGTTGCCGTTTTATGCTTTAATCAAGCAAGGAGAGAAATTCCAGTGGAACGAAGAGGCCGATAGAGCCTTCGAGGATTTAAAGCGCACAATTTCGACACCACCAATCTTGGTGGCGCCGAGAGAAAAGGAACCTCTCCTGTTATACATCGCAGCCACACCTCAGGTGGTTAGCACGGCGCTAGTCGTCGAAAGAGAAGAAGAAGGGAAACTCCATGGAGTGCAAAGGCCGGTATATTTTATCAGTGAAGTTTTATCGCCTTCCAAACAGCGGTAACCGCAGTACCAGAAGTTAGCATATGGAGTATTCACAACAGCAAGAAAGTTGCGCCCCTATTTTTCGGCACACCCGATAATAGTGGTCAACGAAGCACCTCTGTCACATATACTGAATAATCCAGAAGCTACAGGGAGTGTCTCCCTTTGGGGAATAGAACTTTCCCCTCGGGACATCACGTATGAAAAAAGAAAAGCAATCAAGTCGCAAATTCTGCCAGATTTCATTGCAGAGTGGATGGAGCTACAAAATACAGGACCCCCAGATTTTTCGAGAACTTGGACCATGAACTTTGATGGATCCAAGAGAGTAGAAGGAGCTGGTGCAGGAGTGATACTCATATCACCTGAAGGCGACAAATTAAAGTATGTCCTACGGATGACGTTCCCAAACGCATCTAACAATGAAGCAGAATATGAAGCTCTTATACATGGGATGAAGATGGCGAAAGCTTGGGTGCAACTCGACTAAAAATCTTTGGCGACTCATAATTGGTAGCTCAGCAGGTTATGAACCAATGTGATGCAGTCAATGATAGCATGGTGGCATACAAGGAAGTGTACAACGAGCTTGAGAAGCTGTTTGATGGATGCGAAGTAAATCACATCAGTAGGCTGAGCAACGATGAAGCCGATGTTCTCGCAAACATCGGGTCGCAGTGCCTCGCAATTCCCCCAGGTGTGTTTTGGGAAGAGATAGCTGAGAGATCCACCAAGCCAAAGAAGGCGCAGAAGAAAAATAAGGAGGAGAAAACTTCGGCGCCTCTCAACGAAGCCCCAGATGAAGAAGAAGACCAGGAGCTGGTGATGATGGTCGAAGTCCCATGGATGCAAGCGTACATATCGTATATCCTACGGAAAGAAATACCCGATGACCCAGTTGAAGCAAGGTGAGTTATTCGACGATCCAAAGCCTTTCCAGTGGTCAAAGGGGAGTTATACAAGCGAAGTATTTCGGGCGTGCTGCAAAGGTGCGTTACACCCGAAGAAGGAAGGATAATCTTAAAGGATGTACACGAGGGAATATGTGGTCACCACGCGAGCAGTCGAGCTATTGCGGCCAAAGTTTTTCGGGCTGGTTTTTACTGGTTGACAACAATCGAGGATGCAAAGGAAATAGTACGGACCTGCGACGCGTGCCAGAGATTCGCCGCAAAACCCCACTCTCCAGCAGTAGAGCTGATGCCAATACCATTGTCTTGGCCCTTCGCCCAATGGGGTCTCGATATGGTGGGAAAATTACACAAGGCTTCGCCAGGAGGATACGAGTACATGTTGGTTGCTGTCGATAAATTCACCAAGTGGATAGAAGCAAAGCCGATAAATTCACCAGATGGAGAATCAGCAGTCAAATTCGTGAAGGGCATCGTTTTTCGGTTTGGAGTACCTCACAGCATCGTCACAGACAATGGCAGTAACTTTACGTCCAAGGAATTCAAGGCATACTGCGAGGAAGTAGGCATCAAATTGCACTTCGCGTCAGTTGGGCACCCGCAAACCAATGGCCAAGTCGAGAAAGCCAATGGTATCATCTGCAATGGTATCAAAAAGCGCCTGCTAGAACCACTTGAAAAGGCTTGACATACCTGGCCATAAGAGTTGCCAAGTGTCTTGTGGAGCATTCGAACAACACCAAACACGGTGACACAAGAAACTCCATTCTTCTTAGTCCATGGAGCTGAGGCAGTACTACCGATCGAAATAGAGCACGACTCCCCAAGAATCAGAGAGTATGACGAAGAAACCTCAAGGAGAGCTTTGGAGGACGACATGGATGCACTCGACGAAGCTCGAGATGAAGTACTCTCACGAGTCACCAAGTACCAGCAGGACCTCAAAAACTACCACATTCGACGATTAAGGCCAAGATCTTTCCAGGTCGGAGATTTGGTCCTACGGCTAAATGAAAAAAGTACTGAAAAGCTCGAGTCGCCATGGCTAGGCCTTATGTCGTCACAGAAGTAATTGAAGGAGGAGCGTACAGGATAAAGGACAAGAAGACAGGGGTTCCCGAGAAAAACCCCTGGACGTGGCGCAGCTCAGGCGGTTCTACGCTTAGAGCCAAAATATAGTCCTCCCTTGTAAAAATACAATGTACTGAAACGCCCGCGAGTTTTCAGACGCACTCTTTTCCTTTTCAGGGCACCGAGTGGGGCTGGAAAGGTTTTTAATGAGGCGGGCTCGCGGTGCTGCAATATAATAAAAGATAGTGATGATATACATCCTTTTTCTTCGACAGGCTCGGGGGCTCATAACCCACTGCAGCAAAATACATATGTTCTCACAAAAACAATAAATTCTTCGAGAAGACAAAATAGTATCAGTTCCAGCCAAAGGCTCGGGGGCTTCACAATATAGATTACACTTTGCAATATAGACAACGTCGTCAATACAAAAAATTCGACAAAAGTATAGACATAACCTTTTGCAATATAGTACAACTCAGTTAAGGCCTAATATACTATCTATGGATAAACCTTTTTTATTTGCGGCAGTCGTCTTGTGCTCAGCATAGCTCCCCTTGATGAAGAATTCAGAATCCATCCGAAGAAGTTCATCCATCATCGCTTCGGCCACAGGAGTCACCATTTCATTAATATCGTCGATGTTATTCTTTCGTCGCGATTTTTTGGCTAGGCAGTCAGAGACAATCTTCGTCAGACCTAATTGTGGATGGCAAATATGTATCATGATCATGGCGAATCTTGCTCCAGCAGTCAACTGAGCTCGTACAAAGTTATGAATACGAGGGGCATCTCGAAACTTTTCCAGCAATCCAAGAAGAGTATCGGGAGCTTCATCTCGAGGGAACATAGTTTTGTAAACAAGAGTCAAGGTTCTCGTGCAGAAGTTAAGGAATTTGCGAACCTGACAGGCGCGGTCTTGGAACCTGACAATCTGTTGAGTTCGCTCGGGAGTGGCCCAGAATAGACACCTATGGTTAAGAGAAAGGTTAACGAGAAGGTTCGTTCTTACATTAACTCTTTCATCTTCAGCAGCAGTGTCGAGAACAGAACCTATCAAGAGAACGAAAAGGAAATTCAAAAAACAAGGGGGTACAGCAAAAGACAGAAGAAGTTCTGGGTTGAAAAAGCATACCTAACATATCCACACTAGCTTCAGTCATTAGCTCGAGCATAGTATTTTCTCGAGTAGTCGCTTCTTTAGCTTCCGAAATAGCAGCCTCCTTGGCAGTTGTGGCCTCTTTAGCTTGTTGAAGGGCAATTTTTTCTCTTTCGGATGCTTTGCGAGATTGCTCCATCATCGCAAGAGTTTGCTTTTTCATGGACTGAAGTTGTTGGCGAAGTTCTTGCAAATCTTGCGAGGAATGTTTGCTTGAAGAACCCTCAATAAGGTCATCATCGACAAGTGTCTTCTTCGAGGAGGAAGCAGGAAAAGTATCGGCAGGATGAGGATTTGAGGAGTAGTTATCAAATATCAACTGGAAAAGAAAATTTCAGTATCAATGGTAACACAAGATAGAATTCCATTGATCTTCGGGACATTCACACAGATATTACAGAAGGAGTCTTTAAAAGGACTACTACGACGGTTGTCGCCAAAAGCTACTATGGCGACAACCTCAAAAGAAACAGAAAAATGAAAAACAGAAAAAGATAAGGCATTCTACTAGACCTCCGGCTTCGACGAGCTAGGAGCAGGAGTCGGCTTGATTCCAAGAAAGGCAAGGATCTTCTTCGTGTTGGGCTTCGCAGCCTTGATCAGCGATCGCCACTTCGTGGTCTCCATCTCCGGTGTGTCGCCAACTTTGGTCCAGTCGATATTTTGCTGGCTGTCAGCAACCAGGGCGACAGTGCTTTCAACGGCAACCTTCATATTTTCTTGGCGCAGTTTCAGTCCAAGGTCTTCTGGCGGATTAAAATCCTTGGCAAGAGCAAGAAAAGTCGTGGGTTCCTTTTTCTTCGGGAAGAAGTAAGGGTAAAGCCGCGACAATCCTTCCTGGGCTTGATCAATGCCTTCGCGTGTTTCTGTTCCGTGAAACTCAAGGAAAGAAAGCGCGTCAAGAAGAGGATCATTGTCAGGATCTTCAAGTTCAAATTCTTGGTTTGTTTTCCCTGTCGAGGAAAAAATGTGTTGGTCAACAAACAAGTAAAGAAAAGCAAGTCCAAAGAATGCAAAATGGATCGGGTACTTACTGACATAGCGACGATTTTGCGAATCCAAGCGCTTGAGAATGGCCTCTTTGCGAGCAGCTTGTGCGGTTTTATGATCGCTCAAGGCAGTCTCGGCGACATGAAGCCTCTTCTGAAGTTCTTCGATACCAGCAGCTTCTGCTTTGGCCTTGTCAGCCTCTGCCCTAGCTTCACTAGCATCAGATTTGGCCTTCTTACGAGCCTCCTCACTTTGCTCTAATTTTTGAGCAAGCATGTCGGCATGTTTGTTGGCCTCTGCAAGTTTTTGTGCCAAAATAGTCAAAAATAAGTCAAAATCACGGCGAAACAGGAGCAAGAAGTCATGGGCAAAGAGAAGCAAGAAGTCAGTACCTTCAGCTTTGCTGGCATACTCGCGATACCCAACGAATTGGGCACCGAAGCGGATGAACTCCTTAATCAAAGGCTGTTAAAGAAAGATAGAGAAAGAAAGTGTCGGTAGGGAACAAAAGTGCGATAGCACAAAATAAAAAGAAACAAACAGGGAAAATATTGACAGCATCAGAAAACGTTCAACAACTTACATCGTCCAGAAGAGGAGTCGAGGAGCTACCCAATTGTAGGGTAGGCTCCGTGATTATTTCAACCCTCGCCCTTTTTGGTAAAGGGACAAGGGGGCTTGCAGGAGGAGTAGGTGCGTCGGTGTTTTGTTGAGGAGGCGAAGATTCTTCTCCTTCAACTGGCACCTCAGAAACAACTAGAGTATGCGACGTACTCGTTCGAGCAGTCGCATCAATAACTGACATTTCTTCCTCGTCACCACTACGGTTAAATAGCAACAGCATAAGAAGCAAGACAGACAAAAATCTTCAAGTAGCAAAACAGTAAGAAACAAGGGGGTGACTTACGAACTGACGAGGGTGTCAAGATATGGATCAAAAGCTGCCTTCCGACGTGAAGGAGCAGCTTCTTCGGCTTTGGAGGTGCCGGAATCTTCGACATCTGTCCTCTTCCTTTTGTTCTTTGGAGAAACAGCAGGAGGAGGAGACTGTGTCGATGCGGTAGCCTCAGAGACAGCTTCCTTTTCAGAGGATCCCGCAGATTTTCGAGAACCTGCGGGTTCATTCTCAAGGTAAGGACCATCTTGGTTGTCATCAGTGACAACGGCTCGTTCGTCAACTTCCCCACCTTCAGGAAGGGGAGGAAGAGAGACAAGGTCTGGATGGTTCTATGAAAAACAAACAAACAAAGAGAGATGTCAATAAAAGAGTTATGGAAAGAATGTCAAACAAAAGTGAGCAAGTCGACAAAGGTTACCTCGGGAAGCGCATTGGTGGCGCTATATGGTTTTACGCGACAAGAAGAAGGGACAGGATCTCTCTTGCTGAGGGAGGAGATTTTCCGGACAAGTTTTTCTAAATCCTTGACCGGCAAATCCACCGACAGCCGATCCACATCATTGTCGCCAGCATACTTCCAGAGGGGGTTTCTGCGAGCCTGCAGAGGCTGCACCCTGATCCTAAGGAAATAGGACGTGATTTGAATACCCGACAGTTCTTTGTCGCGGGTGTTTTGCAGCTCGTGGATGCGGGTCATCAATGCCTCCGTCACTGTTTTTTCTTCCTCGGTAGCCTCTGCATTCCAGGAGCAGCGGCGATAGATTTTCTCGGCACCATCAAAAGGAGGGATGTTGTCTTCAGCACATCCATGATTTTCCTCATGGATGTACAGCCACTTCTTGCGCCATCCTTGAACTGAATCAAGGAATTTGACATCGAAGTAATCGACATCAGGGCGAACACAGATAACAACGCCGCCTATGTTATAGGCGACATTGGGAGAACCATTGCGGCGGCAAAAGAAAATGCGCTTCCACAACGCCCAGTTAGGCTGGACGCCGAGGAAGGATTCGTAGAGGGTGATGAAAATGGAAATGTGGAGGATAGAATTGGGTGTGAGGTGATGAAGTTGCAGGCCATAAACAAAAAGCAACCCCCGAAGAAAAGGGTGAATGGGGGCAGAAAGGCCGCGGATGAGATGATCAACGAAACTAACCCGATACTCCATTGGAGGAGTTGGGTAGCTCTCTTCGCTGGGGAAGCACAGCGCCTTGGGCTTCTTGCTGATCCCCAGTTTCTTCAGGAGGTTGATGTCCTGGGCGGTGATTTTGGATCTCTCCCACTCCGCGCTCCCCAGATCTGCGGAAGCCATCATTGATTCTGGCGTGCTGTGCCTGGTGAGTCTGCGCGGTGGCATCAACAATGGTGCAGGAGTGCGGCTCGAGAAAAGTTGAGCTCAGTGAACTGTGGGGCGCAAGAGGAGATTTTTGCAGAGGAGAGCAGAGGAGCAGCGCGAGCGAAAGTGCTGGAGAAAGAAGAAGGGGACCTTAAATAGAGGTGCAGTGAAGCGGCGTACCGTTGGATGGAAAAATTGTGCGGCAGATGATGTACACGTGGAATAAGGGTACAAAAGTAATTTCACCCTGGAGGAGTTACAGTGCGTGCGCCAGAAAAGCGGAGGACGTGTGTCCCCCACTTGCACGACGTGTCAATACGATGTGTGATTCGGGCCCGCAAGGCAGCGAGAGAGAACATCTCGCGATTTCCAGGAACTGCGGTCGTGGCTATCGTCAGCAATGATATCACTTTAGCAAGAGGAAAATTCGACTTAACAGCTTCATAAAAAAGGCGACAACAAAAAATATTGGAGAGTCTTTGATCAAATACAAGTTTTTGATCAAATGCTCGGGGGCTACTCTGGAAAAAATGAAAAGTTCGAGAAAGTCAAAATAGAAATGGTGTGAGCCTATGATCAAATACAAATATTTGCTCATAGCCTCGGGGGCTACTCCCATCGGGAGCGCTGTTCGCGCACCCGAGAAATTTGAAAAAATCGGGACAGAAAAGAAAATATAGCGGCATAAGGCGTGGAGCCTACACCCAAGCACAAGTCCTTGGCTCTAGCCTCGGGGGCTACTCCCATCGGGAACGCTGTTCGCGTGCCCGATGAAATTATAAAAAAAAAAGAGAAGAAAGAAGAAGAAGAGAAAAGAAGAAAGATAGAAGAATAAGAGAGTATATTTCGAGTTATAAGTAACTCTACATATACTCCCATCGGGAGGTCAATATAAGTCATCCGTTGACTCAATAAAATGTGTCATTCCAACAGCCGAATAAGCACTCAACAATATATTCTCAGAACGCCAAAAGTTGCGAACAATTTCTGAATGCCGCAAAACTTTATGAAGGTAAGAACCCAGATCCGTTCTGTGTGGCGTGGCGCTGCTGCGCGTAGTTGACGTATGTCTTTCCGTTCAACACGAGTCCGTTGGGAACCCCAAGAGGAAGGTGTGATGCGTACAGCAGTAAGTTTCCCTCAGTAAGAAACCAAGGTTTATCGAACCAGTAGGAGCCAAGAAGCACGTTGAAGGTTGATGGCGGCGAGATGTAGTGCGGCGCAACACCAGGGATTCCGGTGCCAACGTGGAACCTGCACAACACAACCAAAGTACTTTGCCCCAACGAAACAGTGATGTTGTCAATCTCACCGGCTTGTTGTAACAAAGGATTAGATGTATAGTGTGGATGATGATTGTTTGCAGAAAACAGTAGAACAAGTATTGCAGTAGATTGTATTCGATGTAAAGAATGGACCGGGGTCCACAGTTCACTAGAGGTGTCTCTCCCATAAGATAAATAGCATGTTGGGTGAACAAATTACAGTTGGGCAATTGACAAATAGAGAGGGCATGACAATGCACATACATGATATGATGAATATTGTGAGATTTAATTGGGCATTACGACAAAGTACATAGACCGCTATCCAGCATGCGTCTATGCCTAAAAAGTCCACCTTCAGGTTATCATCCGAACCCCTTCCAGTATTAAGTTGAAAACAACAGACAATTGCATTAAGTATGGTGCGTAATGTAATCAATAACTACATCCTCGGACATAGCATCAATGTTTTATCCCTAGTGGCAACAGCACATCCACAACCTTAGAACTTTCTCGTCACCGTCCTGCATTTAATGGAGGCATGAACCCACTATCGAGCATAAATACTCCCTCTTGGAGTTAAGAGTAAAAACTTGGTCAGAGCCTCTACTAATAACGGAGAGCATGCAAGATCATAAACAACACATAGGTAATAGATTGATAATCAACATAACATAGTATTCTCTATCCATCGGATCCCAACAAACACAACATATAGTATTACAGATAGATGATCTTGATCATGTTAGGCAGCTCACAAGACCCGACAATGAATCACAATTAGGAGAAGACGACCATCTAGCTACTGCTATGGACCCATAGTCCAGGGGTGAACTACTCACTCATCACTCCGGAGGCAACCATGGCGGTGAAGAGTCCTCCGGGAGATGATTCCCCTCTCCGGCAGGGTACCGGAGGCGATCTCCTGAATCCCCCGAGATGGGATTGGCGGCGGCGGCGTCTCTGGAAGGTTTTCCGTATCGTGGCTCTCGGTACTGGGGGTTTCGCGACGAAGACTATATGTAGGCGGAAGGGCAGGTCAGGGGGCGTCACGGGGGCCCCACACGCTAGGGCCACGCGGGCCCCCCTTGGGCCGCGCCGCCCTAGTGTGGCGGCGCCCCGTGGCCCCACTTCGTCTTCCCTTCGGTCTTCTGGAAGCTTCGTGGCAAAATAGGCCCCTGGGCGTTGATTTCGTCCAATTCCGAGAATATTTCCTTACTAGGATTTCTGAAACCAAAAACAGCAGAAAACAAAGAATCGGCTCTTCAGCATCTCGTTAATAGGTTAGTGCCGGAAAATGCATAAATATGACATAAAGTATGCATAAAACATGTAGATATCATCAATAATGTGGCATGGAACATAAGAAATTATCGATACGTAGGAGACGTATCAGCATCCCCAAGCTTAGTTTCTGCTCGTCCCGAGCAGGTAAACGATAACAAAGATAATTTCTGGAGTGACATGCCATCATAACCTTGATCATACTATTGTAAGCATATGTAATGAATGCAGCGATCAAAACAATGTAAATGACATGAGTAAACTATTGAATCATAAAGCAAAGACTTTTCATAAATAGTACTTCAAGACAAGCATCAATAAGTCTTGCATAAGAGTTAACTCATAAAGCAATAATTCAAGGTAAAGGTATTGAAGCAACATAAAGGAAGATTAAGTTTCAGCGGTTGCTTTCAACTTGTAATATGTATATCTCATGGATAATTGTCAACATAGAGTAATATAACAAATGCAATATGCAAGTATGTAGGAATCAATGCACAATTCACACAAGTGTTTGCTTCTCGAGGTGGAGAGAGATAGGTGAACTGACTCAACATAAAAGTAAAAGAAATGTCCTTCAAAGAGGAAAGCATCGATTGCTATATTTGTGCTAGAGCTTTTATTTTGAAAACATGGAGAGAGCATAAAAGTAAAATTTTGAGAGGTGTTTGTTGTTGTCAACGAATGGTAGTGGCCACTCTAACCCCCTTGCCAGGCAAACCTTCAAAGAGCGGCTCCCATTTTATTTTATTTTTGGGTGGCACTCCTTCCAACCTTTCTTTCACATACCATGGCTAACCGAATCCTTGGGTGCCTGCGAACAGTCTCATACAATGAAGGAGTGCCTTTTTATTTTAGTTTTATTATGATGACACTCCTCCCCACCTTTGCTTTCTCAAGCCATGGCTAACCGAATCCTTCGGGTGCCGTCCAACAATCACATACCATGGAGGAGTGTCTATTTTTGTTAATTAATTTGGGACTGGGAATCCCATTGCCAGCTCTTTTTGCAAAATTATTGGATAAGCGGATGAAGCCACTAGTCCATTGGTGAAAGTTGCCCAACAAGATTGAAAGATAAACACCACATACTTCCTCATGAGCTATAAAACATTGACACAAATCAGAGGTGATAAATTTTGAATTGTTTAAAGGTAGCACTCAAGCAATTTACTTTGGAATGGCGGAGAAATACCATGTAGTAGGTAGGTATGGTGGACACAAATGGCATAGTTATTGGCTCAAGGATTTGGATGCACGAGAAGTATTCCCTCTCGATACAAGGTTTAGGCTAGCAAGGCTATTTGAAACAAACACAAGGATGAACCGGTGCAGCAAAACTCACATAAAAGACATATTGTAAACATTATAAGACTCTACACCGTCTTCCTTGTTGTTCAAAACACTTTACTAGAAATTATCTAGACCTTAGAGAGACCAATTATGCAAACCAAATTTTAGCAAGCTCTATGTATTTCTTCATTAATAGGTGCAAAGTATATGATGCAAGAACTTAAACATGAGCACAACAATTCCCAAGTATCACATTATCCAAGACATTATAGCAATTACTACATGTATCATTTTCCGATTCCAACCATATAATAATTTAACGAAGAAAATTCAACCTTCGCCATGAATATTATGAGTAAAGCCTAAGGACATATTTGTCCATATGCAACAGCGGAGCGTGTCTCTCTCCCACACAATGAATGCTAGGATCCATTTTATTCAAACAAAACAAAAACAAAAACAAACCGACGCTCCAAGCAAAGTGCATAAGATGTGATGGAATAAAAATATAGTTTCACTAGAGGAACCTGATAATGTTGTCGATGAAGAAGGGGATGCCTTGGGCATCCCCAAGCTTAGACGCTTGAGTCTTCTTGAAATATGCAGGGGTGAACCACCGGGGCATCCCCAAGCTTAGAGCTTTCACTCTCCTTGATCATATTGTATCATCTCCCTCTCTTGATCCTTGAAAACTTCCTCCACACCAAACTCAAAACAACTCATTAGAGGGTTAGTGCACAATCAAAATTTACATGTTCAGAGATGACATAATCATTCTTTACACTTCTGGACATTGCACAAAGCTACTGAAAGTTAATGGAACAAAGAAATCCATCAAGCATAGCAAAACAGGCAATGCGAAATAAAAGGCAGAATCTGTCAAAACAGAATAGTTCGTAAAGACGAATTTTATTGAGGCACCAGACTTGCTCAAATGAAAATGCTCAAATTGAATGAAAGTTGCGTACACATCTGAGGATCACTCACGTAAATTGGCATAATTTTCTGAGTTACCTACAGAGAATTTGGCCCAGATTCGTGACAGCAAAGAAATCTGTTTCTGCGCAGTAATCCAAATCTAGTATGAACCTTACTATCAACGACTTTACTTGGCACAACAATGCACAAAACTAAGATAAAGAGAGGTTGCTACAGTAGTAAAAACTTCCAAGACTCAAATATAAAATGAAAATACTGTAGTAAAAACATGGGTTGTCTCCCATAAGCGCTTTTCTTTAACGCCTTTCAGCTAGGCGCAGAAAGTGTATAACAAGTATTATCAAGAGACGAAGCATCAACATCATAATTTGTTCTAATGATAGAATCAAAAGGTAACTTCATTCTCTTTCTAGGTAAGTGTTCCATACCTTTCTTGAGAGGAAATTGATATTTAATATTACCTTCCTTCATATCAATAATAGCACCAACAGTTCGAAGAAAAGGTCTTCCCAATATAATGGGACAAGATGCATTGCATTCAATATCCAAGACAACAAAATCAACGGGGACAAGGTTATTGTTAACGGTAATGCGAACATTATCAACTCTCCCCAAAGGTTTCTTTGTAGAATTATCAGCAAGATTAACATCCAAATAACAATTTTTCAATGGTGGCAAGTCAAGCATATTATAGATTTTCTTAGGCATAACGGAAATACTCGCACCAAGATCACATAAAGCATTACAATCAAAGTCATTGACCTTAATGTTAATGATGGGCTCCCAACCATCCTCTAACTTCCTAGGAATAGAATTTTCGTGATTTAATTTCTCTTCTCTAGCTTTTATGAGAGCATTTGTAATATGTTTCATGAAAGCCAAATTTATAGCACTAGCATTAGGACTCTTAGCAAGTTTTTGTAAGAACTTTATAACTTCAGAGATATGACAATCATCAAAATCCAAACCATTATAATCTAAAGCAATGGGATCATTGTCCCCAATGTTGGAAAAAATTTCAGCAGTTTTATCACAGGCAATTTCAGCAGTTTTAGCAGTTTCAGGCAGTTTTTCACGCTTTGCATTAGAAGTGGTAACATTGCCAACACCAATTCTTTTACCATTATTAGTAGGAGGTGCAGCAACATGTGGAGTATTAGCATTACTAGTGGTGGTAATAGTCCAAACTTTAGCTATATTATCTTCTTTTTCATTTTCTTCTCTTTCCCACCTAGCACGCAATTCGGCCATCAATCTTATATTCTCATTAATTCTAACTTGGATGGCATTTGATGTAGTAACAATCTTATTATTATGATTCTCATTAGGCATAACTTTCGATTTCAAAAGATCAACATCAGCAGCAAGACTATCGACTTTAGAAGCAAGTATATCAATTTTCCCAAGCTTTTCTTCAGCAGATTTGTTAAAAGCAGTTTGTGTACTAATAAATTCTTTAAGCATAGCTTCAAGTCCAGGGGGTGTGTTCCTATTATTGTTGTAAGAATTCCCATAAGAATTACCATAGCCGTTGCCATTATTATAAGGATATGGCCTATAGTTGTTACTAGAATTGTTCCGGTAAGCATTGTTGTTGAAATTATTATTTTTAATGAAGTTCACATCAACATGTTCTTCTTGAGCAACCAATGAAGCTAACGGAACATTATTAGGATCAATATTAGTCCTATCATTCACAAGCATAGACATAATAGCATCAATCTTATCACTCAAGGAAGAGGTTTCTTCGACAGAATTTACCTTCTTACCTTGTGGAGCTCTTTCCATGTGCCATTCAGAGTAATTAATCATCATATTATCAAGGAGCTTTGTTGCTTCACCAAGAGTGATGGACATAAAGGTACCTCCAGCAGCTGAATCCAATAGGTTCCGCGAAGAAAAATTTAGTCCTGCATAAAAGGTTTGGATGATCATCCAAGTAGTCAGTCCATGGGTTGGGCAATTTTTAACCAAAGATTTCATTCTTTTCCAAGCTTGTGCAACATGCTCATTATCCAATTGTTTAAAATTCATTATGCTACTCCTTAAAGATATAATTTTAGCAGGGGGATAATATCTACCAATAAAAGCATCCTTGCATTTAGTCCATGAATCAATACTATTCTTAGGCAGAGATAGCAACCAATCTTTAGCTCTTCCTCTTAATGAGAAAGGAAACAATTTTAATTTTATAAGGTCACCATCTACATCCTTATATTTTTGCATTTCACATAGTTCAACAAAGTTATTGAGATGGGCAGCAGCATCATCAGAACTAACACCAGAAAATTGCTCTCGCATAACAAGATTCAGTAGAGCAGGTTTAATTTCAAAGAATTCTGCTGTAGTAGCAGGTGGAGCAATAGGTGTGCATAAGAAATCATTATTATTTGTGGTTGTGAAGTCACACAACTTAGTATTTTCATGAGTACCCATTTTAGCAACAGTAAATAAAGCAAACTAGATAAAGTAAATACAAGTAACTAATTTTTTTGTGTTTTTAATATAGCAAACAAGATAACAAATAAAGTAAAACTAGCAACTAATTTTTTTGTATTTTGATTTAGTGCAGCAAACAAAGTAGTAAATAAAAGTAAAGCAAGACAAAAACAAAGTAAAGAGATTGGAATGTGGAGACTCCCCTTGCAGCGTGTCTTGATCTCCCCGGCAACGGCGCCAGAAATTTACTTGCTGCGCGTAGTTGACGTATGTCTTTCCGTTCAACAAGCGTCCGTTGGGAACCCCAAGAGGAAGGTGTGATGCGTACAGCAGTAAGTTTCCCTCAGTAAGAAACCAAGGTTTATCGAACCAGTAGGAGCCAAGAAGCACGTTGAAGGTTGATGGCGGCGAGATGTAGTGCGGCGCAACACCAGGGATTCCGGTGCCAACGTGGAACATGCACAACACAACCAAAGTACTTTGCCCCAACGAAACAGTGAGGTTGTCAATCTCACCGGCTTGCTGTAACAAAGGATTAGATGTATAGTGTGGATGATGATTGTTTGCAGAAAACAGTAGACCAAGTATTGCAGTAGATTGTATTCGATGTAAAGAATGGACCGGGGTCCACAGTTCACTAGAGGTGTCTCTCCCATAAGATAAATAGCATGTTGGGTGAACAAATTACAGTTAAGCAATTGATAAATAGAGAGGGCATGACAATGCACATACATGATATGATGAATATTGTGAGATTTAATTGGGCATTACGACAAAGTACATAGACCGCTATCCAGCATGCATCTATGCCTAAAAAGTCCACCTTCAGGTTATCATCCGAACCCCTTCCAGTATTAAGTTGAAAACAACAGACAATTGCATTAAGTATGGTGCGTAATGTAATCAATAACTACATCCTCGGACATAGCATCAATGTTTTATCCCTAGTGGCAACAGCACATCCACAACCTTAGAACTTTCTGTCATTGTCCCAGATTTAATGGAGGCATGAACCCACTATCGAGCATAAATACTCCCTCTTGGAGTTAAGAGTAAAAACTTTGCCAGAGCCTCTACTAATAACGGAGAGCATGCAAGATCATAAACAACACATAGGTAATAGATTGATAATCAACATAACATAGTATTCTCTATCCATCGGATCCCAACAAACACAACATATAGTATTACAGATAGATGATCTTGATCATGTTAGGCAGCTCACAAGACCCGACAATGAAGCATAATTAGGAGAAGAAGACCATCTAGCTACTGCTATGGACCCATAGTCCAGGGGTGAACTACTCACTCATCACTCCGGAGGCGACCATGGCGGTGAAGATTCCTCCGGGAGATGATTCCCCTCTCCGGCAGGGTGCCGGAGGCGATCTCCTGAATCCCCCGAGATGGGATTGGCGGCGGCGGCGTCTCTGGAAGGTTTTCTGTATCGTGGCTCTCGGTACTGGGGGTTTCGCGACGAAGACTATATGTAGGCGGAAGGGCAGGTCAGGGGGCATCACGGGGGACACACACGCTAGGGCCGCGCGGGCCCCCCTTGGGCCGCGCCGCCCTAGTGTGGCGGCGCACCGTGGCCCCACTTCGTCTTCCCTTCGGTCTTCTGGAAGCTTCGTGGCAAAATAGGCCCCTGGGCATTGATTTCGTCCAATTCCGAGAATATTTCCTTACTAGGATTTCTGAAACCAAAAACAGCAAAACAAGAATCGGCTCTTCGGTATCTCGTTAATAGGTTAGTGCCGGAAAATGCATAAATATGACATAAACTATGCATAAAACATGTAGATATCATCAATAATGTGGCATGGAACATAAGAAATTATCGATACGTCGGAGACGTATCAGGCACCGTCTCTGACGTCGGTTTGCTACTTTTATCCGTATCAACAGATGCGAAGAAAAATCCTAACGGACGCGTTAGGTACCCGATAAATATTGCTGGGACTCGACAGAATGGTAAGACCTTAAGCGGCACCTGTCGAAGTTTACACCAGTATCCCGAGATCAAGTCCGGGGACGTGATTTTGAAGTAGGTTTTTGCGGATTGCCACTAGAGCAGTTAACTAGTACCTGATCCGTCAGATGAACTAGCCCCAACTACCAGTATCCCTGTACAATATAAGAATTCAGATGAAGAAATATAGAGAAGTTTAAAGTTGTCGAGTAAATATAAACGTGGAGATTTTCCCTGACTCTACGATTCAAGCAAAATCTCGGGGGCTACTGACATAGGCATCCCCAATGGGCCTGCCGAAGAAGGTACCCGGGGTTTACTGAAGGCCTACGACCCGAAGGATAAGAAGATTCAGAAGCCCAAGATACTATTAAGGAAAGCTAGAGTTGTAATAGGAAGCATTGTTTGTAATCTTGCGGGATGAGTTAGAAACCTTCCCGGACTCTGTAACTTGTACATCGCGAATCCCTCGGCTCCACCTCCTATATAAGGGGGAGCCCAGGGGCAAAGAAAGCATCGAATCATTGTCTTACAAACCCTAGTTTTCATATCGTCGAGTACTTTTCGGCTGAAACCTTCGAGATCTACTTGCCCTCTACTTCCAACTAAACCCTAGTCTACAACCCGTAGGCATTGACAAGTTGATACCTTGTCACTATGCATGAGGCTTGCAACTTATAAGATATCTTATACATAATGCATATGCTTTATTACTACCGCTGACAAAATTGTTTCTATGTTTTCAAAATAAAAGCTCTAGCACAAATATTGCAATCCCTGCTTCCCTCTGCGAAGGGCCTTTCTTCTACCTTTAAGTTGAGTCAGTTTACCTATTTTCTTCCATCTTAGAAGCAAACACTTGTGTTAACTGTGCATTGATTCTTACATACTTGCATATTTGCATTCATCATATTACTTTGTATTGACAATATCCATGAGATATACATGTTACAAGTTGAAAGCAACCGCTGAAACTTAATCTTCCTTTGTGTTGCTTCAATGCCTTTACTAAGAATTTATTGCTTTATGAGTTATTGATGTTTGTCTTGAAAGTACTATTTATGAAAAGTCTTTGCTATATGATTCAATTGTTAACCATTGTCTTTACCATTGCTTTGGATCGTTGAATTCATTACATATGCTTACAAATAGTATGATCAAGATTATGATAGCATGTCACTTCAGAAATTATCTTTGTTATCGTTTACCTACTCGGGACGAGTAGGAACTAAGCTTGGGGATGCTGATACGTCTCCAACGTATCGATAATTTCTTATGTTCCATGCTTGTTTTATGATGATACACACATGTTTTATAACTTACTTTATGTCATATTTATGCATTTTCCGGCACTAACCTATTAACAAGATGCCGAAGAGCCAGTTGCTATTTTCTGCTGTTTTTGGTTTCAGAAATCCTAGTAAGGAAATATTCTCGGAATTGGACAAAATCAACGCCCAGGATCTTATTTTTCCACGAAGCTTCCAGAAGTCCGAAAGGGAAACGAAGTGGGGCGACGAGGCGGCGACACGCCAGGGCGGTGCGGCCCAGGCCCTGGTCGCGCGGCCCTAGCGTGTGGGCCCCTCGCGTGGCCCCTAAACCTACCTCTCCGTCTATAAGAAGCCTTCGTCGATAATAACTCCAGTACCGAGAGCCACGATACGGAAAACCTTCCAGAGACGCGGCCGCCGCCAATCCCATCTCGGGGGATTCAGGAGGTCGCCTCCGGCACCCTGCCGGAGAGGGGAATCATCTCCCGGAGGACTCTTCACCGCCATGGTCACCTCCGGATTGATGTGTGAGTAGTTCACCCCTGGACTATGGGTCCATAGCAGTAGCTAGATGGTCGTCTTCTCCTCATTGTGCTATCATTGTCGGATCTTGTGAGCTGCCTAACATGATCAAGATCATCTATTTGTAATGCTACATGTTGCGTTTGTTGGGATCCGATGAATATGAAATGCTATGTTATGTTGATTATCAATCTATCATCTATGTGTTGTTTATGATCTTGCATGCTCTCCGTTATTAGTAGAGGCTCTGGCCAAGTCATTACTTGTAACTCCAAGAGGGAGTATTTATGCTCGATAGTGGGTTCATGCCTCCATTAAATCTGGTACAGTGACAGAAAGTTCTAAGGTTGTGCATGTGCTGTTGCCACTAGGGATAAAACATCAATGCTATGTCTAAGGATGTATGTGTTGATTACATTACGCACCATACTTAATGCAATTGTATGTTGTTTGCAACTTAATACTGGAAGGGGTGCGGATGCTAACCTGAAGGTGGACTTTTTAGGCATAGATGCATGCTGGATAGCGGTCTATGTACTTTTTCGTAATGCCCAATTGAATTTCACAATACTCATCATAACATGTATGTGCATTGTCATGCCCTCTTTATTTGTCAATTGCCCAACTGTAATTTGTTCACCCAAGATGCTATTTTTTATGGGAGAGACACCACTAGTGAACTGTGGACCCCGGTTCATTCTTTACATCAAATACAATCTACTGCAATACTCGTTCTACTGTTTTCTGCAAACATCATCATCCACACTATACATCTAATCCTTTGTTACAGCAAGCCGGTGAGATTGACAACCTCACTGTTAAGTTGGGGCAAAGTATTTTGGTTTTGTTGTGCAGGTTCCACGTTGGCGCCGGAATCCCTGGTGTCGCGCCGCACTACACTCCGCCGCCATCAACCTTCAACGTGCTTCTTGGCTCCTACTGGTTCGATAAACCTTGGTTTCTTACTGAGGCAAAATTTGCTGCTGTACGCATCACACCTTCCTCTTGGGGTTCCCAACGGGCGTGTGCTTTACGCGTCATCAACCGCCGCCACCGCCACCGCCGTGTACTGGCCACCGCCGTGTACTGGCTACCGTCGCCACCGCCAACGCCGTGAACTGGCCACCGTCGCCACCGCCACCACTGTGTACTGGCCACCGCCACCGCCGTGTACTGGCCACCGCCCCCACCGCCATGTACAGGCCACCGTCGCCACCGCCGTGTACTGGCCACCACCGTCACCGCCATGTACTGGCCACCGCCGCCACCGCCGTGTACTGGCCACCACCGCCACCACCATGTACTGGCCACCGCCGCCGCCGTGCCACACGTGTCCCTTCCCCGTGCCACGTGTCCCTTCCCCGTGCCACGTGTCGCCGCCGCTTCCACGTGCCTCGCCCCGCCGCCACCGCCGTGCGACGTGTAGATGCCGCTTCCACGTGCCACGCCCCGCCGCTTCCCCGCGCCACCTGTCGCTGCCGCTTCCACGTGCCTCGCCCCGCCGCCGCCGGCGTGCGACGTGTAGATGCCGCTTCAACGTGCCACGCCCCGCCGCTTCCCCGCGCCACCTGTCGCCAAACTTGTCGCGTCGCTGTGCTATAAAGCGCCGCGTGCGCGAGGAACCACACGTCGCCGTCGCCTCCGTTCATTCGTCACCGGGATGCCGCCGCGCCGTCGCGGCTCATCTGGCTTTCGTGCCGTCCGAGCGCGTCCGAACGGTAGGTTCTACGCCGAGATGCGCGCTGGTGGCTTCCGGCTCACCCTCGGCACGTACAACACCCCGGAGCTGGCGGCGCGCGCTTACGACGCGGCCGCATGGCGATTTCGGCGGCCACGGCGCGACATGAACTTCCCAGACGTCGAATCGCTAGAGGAGGCAGAGTTCCTCGCGCCGACGCCGTGCCTCGTCGACGACGAGGACCGTCGCCGCCACCACCAGGTGCAGCGCCGGATCGCCATTGCCGAGCACGACGAGGAGTTGATGCGCCAGTGGAGGGCGCAGTTCCCCAACGACGTCGAAAACACCGACACGTTCTTCGCTGACCTCCGGGCACATCGCAGGTCCAACAGGCGCCACCGTCGGGCCGTCGCCGTGTTCAAGCTCGACAACCCGAATACAACTTGGGCCGACAACGACCCTCGGTGGGACGACATTTGGACCGAGACAACCTCCGACGACGAGTAGATCGACTAGACTAGTTGTTTATCTATTTTAATTGTAATTTCAATAAAGTCGTTGTGGCAGACGCTGATGATGAGAAAAGTTTCCCGCCAGATACATGGAATTAAAGTACAGAGCTCAACTGAAAATTAATTAAGATACATGGCCAGATTCGACTGTTCGAGTCATTCAGTCATACTCGTGCCTAGCCCTATAGTACTCGCCACTGTAGTCGTCGTAGTAGCTGTCATCATCGTCGCTGGCATCGGGGTCGCGGTAGTCGAACCTCGGCGGGAGAGCACGCGTGGGCTGGGACTGAGGGTAGCGCAGGCGGGGGCCACGGTAGGCCATGACGCCCTGGAGAGTCCGGCCGCGCCACCACAGCCGACGGCCGGCCTCGTTGAAGTTCGAAGGAGGCGGGCCGCCCTCCTCGTGCCTGGCAAGCGCCCTCTCACGCCGATTGATGAAGAAGCTTTCCCAAGTCGGGCTGTAGTCGGGATGCCACTGGGGATTCCTCCGCTGCTCTGGCGTGAGCTCGAAGTAGTAGTGGTTCGTGATGGCCATCTCGCGCGCCACACCTAGAGGGACAGGAGGGACCGGTACGCCTCCGACGCTCAGCAACCAGCCGGTCGGGACGCGGTAGCCCGGCGGGCAGGGGTAGTTCGATGCACAATGCGCCTCCGCCTCCCGGAGGGTTAGAGATACGATGGAAGCCATGGAACAGAGTGATGAGGTTTGCAGATAAGAGTCTAGATGTGATATGTAAATGGAGGCCAAGCCTACATATATATAGTGAAAAAATGGCGGGAGGATGGAGGCGGGAAGCAGTGGAAAGCGCGGGAAGAAAAGTAGGCGGGAACGCAGTGGCGCCGAAAACATTAGTCCCGGCTGGTGGGTACAACCGGGACTAAAGATCCTTTTTTGTCATCTAACAAAACTGTCGGTGGGATAAGGACATGTGGGTAACCTTTAGTCCCGGCTGGTGGGTACAACCGGGACGAAAGATCCTTTTGTTTTGTCATCTAACAAAACTGTCGGTGGGATAAGGACGTGTGGGTAACCTTTAGTCCCTGCTGGTGGGTACAACCGGGAGTAAAGATGTCGGCAGGATAAGAACGCATGGGTGGACGCACTGCTCGATGAGAGCATGTAGCGCACGACGCCCTGTCGAAGGAACAATACAAAGTAGAAGAGGTGCCGTGCCTATAAAAGGAGCATCGATACGCCTTGCCAAGCAGATCAACAAGCCAAGCAGAGTTTCATTCCCATGGATGAAGGGAAGGGTTGGGAAATCTCCCGTGGCGCAGCTTCTCGAAGATGTCGTTGGTGCACACGCCCTACGGCATCTTCGGAAGTTGCTCCTCGGAATTTTTCCCTGCAAGCCCCTGAACGACTACATCTCCTCTAACAGTGGTGGGGAAAGGGCTGGGAAATCTCTCGTGGCGCAGTTTCTCGAAGATGTCGTTGGTGCACACGCCCTACGGCATCTTCAAAAACTGCGCCTTGGAATTTTTTCCTGCAAGCCCCTTAACGACTACATCTCCTCTAACAGTGTTGGGTAAAGGGTTGGGAAATCTCCCGTGGCGTAGTTTCTCGAAGATGTCGTTGGTGCACACGCCCTACGGCATCTTCAGAAAATGCGCCTTGGAATTTTTTCCTGCAAGCCCCTGAACGACTACATCTCCTCTAACAGTGTTGGGGAAAGGGTTGGGAAATCTCCCGTGGCGCAGTTTCTCGAAGATGTCGTTGGTGCACACGCCCTACGACATCTTCAAAAACTGCGCCTTGGAATTTTTCCCTGCAAGCCCCTGAACGACTACATCTCCTCTAATAGTGTTGGGGAAAGGGTTGGGAAATCTCCCGTGGCGCATCTCCACTTTTAATATCTTACATACAGTTAAATGATTACAAAAAAATAAATGGGAAATTGATTGCCATGTTGAGATACTCATTTGTGCCATGAACATTCTTCAATTAACTTGATGATGGAGCATCTTCATCATTTAATCTTCTTCGGCCGTAACCATGGAGCATCTTCATCATTTAACTTGATGCTTGGATCAATGTTCACTCTGAAGGGTGGAATTTCATCAAAATTATTATAATCTTCTGACATGTCTGTCTTGTCCTCCACTCCCACGATGTTTCTTTTTCCAGAAAAAACTATGTGGCGCTTTGGCTCATCGTTTGATGTATTTGTTTCCTTATATTTCCTTTTTCTTGGTTTGGTAGACATATCCTTCACATAGAAAACCTGGGCCACATCCTTGGCTAGGACGAATGGTTCGTCTCTATACCCAAGATTGTTGAGATCCACTATTGTCATTCCATACAACTTGTCTACCTGAACCCCGCCTCCTGTTTTGTTGACCCATTTGCACCTAAACAAAGGGACCTTAAAAGAAGGTCCATAGTCAAGTTCCCATATATCCTCTATGTAACCATAATATGTGTCATTTGGGCCTTCATTCATTATTGCATCAAATCGGACACCACTATTTTGGTTGGTGCTCTTTTTATCTTGAGCGATGGTGTAAAATGTATTCTCATTTATCTCGTACCCTTGGAAAGTCACTACAGTCGAAGATGGTGTCTGGGCCAGCAAGTACAGCTGATCTTCAATATCTTTGTTATTCAGGAGATGTTTTTGCAACCAACCGCCGAAAGTCGACATGTGTTCACGTCTAATCCAATCGTTCGACTGCCCCGGGTTCTGGGAGCATAGAAAGTTCTTGTGGTCACCGATATACGGAGCCACCAAGGTGGAACTTTGTAGAACTGTGTAGTGTGCTTGAGTCAAAGAAATCCCGTCCCTACATATCATTGATTTCCTTCCTAGCGTGCCTTTTCCACCTAGTCTCCCTTCATGCCGCGATTCAGGAACACCAATCGGCTTAAGGTCAGGAATAAAGTCAACACAGAATTCAATGACCTCCTCTGTTCCATAGCCCTTGGAGATGCTTCCTTCTGGCCTAGCACGGTTATGAACATATTTCTTTAAGACTCCCATGAACTCCTCGAAGGGGAACATATTGTGTAGAAACACAGGACCGAGAATGGAAATCTCATCGACCAGGTGAACGAGGAGATGTGTCATAATATTGAAGAAGGATGGTGGGAGCACCAGCTCAAAACTAACGAGACATTGGACCACATCATTCTGCAACCTCGGTAGAATTTCTGGATTTATTACCTTCTGAGAAATTGCATTGAGGAATGCACATAGCTTCACAATGGGCAGTCGAACATTTTCCGGTAGAAGCCCCCTCAATGCAATCGGAAGCAACTGTGTCATTATCACGTGACAGTCATGAGACTTCAGGTTCTGGAATGTTTTCTTCTCCATATTTATTATTCCCTTTATATTGGAGGAGAAGCCAGACGGGACCTGGATACTGCTCAGACATTCAAAAAATATTTCCTTCTCTGCTTTTGTAAGAGCGTAGCTGGAGTAATGACGTCCTTTAACTCTCTCATGCAGTTTTTTGGGGTCTTTCCTACGTTGCTGGTCCTCCTGTGCTTCTGGTGTATCTTTTGTCTTCCCGTACACGCCCAGAAAGCCTAGCAGGTTCACGCAAAGATTCTTCGTCACGTGCATCACATCGATTGAAGAGCGGACCTCTAAGACTTCCCAATAGGGTAGATCCCAAAATATAGATTTCTTCTTCCACATGGGCGCGTGTCCGGCATCGTCATTCGGAACAGACCGTCCGCCAGGACCCTTTCCAAATATTACATCTAGATCCTTGACCATACCAAATATATCAACACCATCACGATGGGGAGGCTTCCTCCGGTGATCAGCCTCACCGTTGTAATGTTTTCATTTCTTTCTTAAGGGATGGGTAGTCCTAAGAAATCGACGATGCCCCAGGTACACGACCTTCTTACATTTTTCGAAATAATCACCTTCGAGCTCATGTAAACAGTGCGTGCATGCATTGTATCCCTTGTTTGACTATCCTGAAATGTTACCAAGAGCAGGCCAGTCATTGATGGTTACAAAAAGCAGCGCTCTCAGGTCAAATTCCTCCTGCTTGTGCTCGTCCCACACACGTACACCTGCTAGGGACCACAGCTGTAGAAGTTCTTCGACTAATGGCTTCAGGTACACATCAATGTCGTTCCCGGGTTGCTTCGGGCGTTGTATGAGCACTGGCATCATAATGAACTTCCGCTTCATGCACAACTGATGACGCATCAAGCACACGCCCGTTGGGAACCCCAAGAGGAAGGTGTGATGCGTACAGCAGCAAGTTTTCCCTCAGTAAGAAACCAAGGTTATCGAACCAGTAGGAGTCAAGAAGCACGTTGAAGGTTGATGGTGGCGGAGTGTAGTGCGGCGCAACACCAGGGATTCCGGCGCCAACGTGGAACCTGCACAACACAACCAAGATACTTTGCCCCAACTTAACAGTGAGGTTGTCAATCTCACCGGCTTGCTGTAACAAAGGATTAGATGTATAGTGTGGATGATGATGTTTGCAGAGAACAGTAAGAACGAGTATTGCAGTAGATTGTATTCGATGTAAAGAATGGACCGGGGTCCACAGTTCACTAGTGGTGTCTCTCCGATAAGAATAAGTAGCATGTTGGGTGAACAAATTACAGTTGGGCAATTGACAAATAAAGATGGCATGACAATGCACATACAATGTTATGATGAGTAGTGTGAAATTCAATTGGGCATTACGACAAAGTACATAGACCGCTATCCAGCATGCATCTATGCCTAAAAAGTCCACCTTCAGGTTAGCATCCGCACCCCTTCCAGTATTAAGTTGAAAACAACAGACAATTGCATTAAGTATGGTGCGTAATGTAATCAACACAAATATCCTTAGACAAAGCATTGATGTTTTATCCCTAGTGGCAACAGCACATCCACAACCTTATAACTTTCTGTCACTATCCCAGATTTAATGGAGGCATGAACCCACTATCGAGCATAAATACTCCCTCTTGGAGTTACAAGTAACGACTTGGCCAGAGCCTCTACTAGCAACGGAGAGCATGCAAGATCGCAAACAACACATATATGATAGATTGATAATCAACATAACATAGCATTCCATATTCATCGGATCCCAACAAACGCAACATGTAGCATTACAGATAGATGATCTTGATCATGTTAGGCAGCTCACAAGATCCAACAATGATAGCACAATGAGGAGATGACGGCCATCTAGCTACTGCTATGGACCCATAGTCTAGGGGTGAACTACTCACACATCAATCCGGAGGCGATCATGGCGATGAAGAGTCCTCCGGGAGATGATTCCCCTCTCCGGCAGGGTGCCGGAGGCGATCTCCTGAATCCCCCGAGATGGGATTGGCGGCGGCGGCATCTCTGGAAGGTTTTCCGTATCATGGCTCTCGGTACTGGGGTTTTCTCGACGAAGGCTATTTGTAGGCGGAAGGGTAGGTCAGGGGGCGTCACGAGGGCCCCACATGCCAGGGCCGCGCAGCCCCAGCCCTGGCCGCGCCGCCCTGTTGTGTCGGCGCCTCGTGGCCCCACTTCGTATCTCCTCCGGTCTTCTGGAAGCTTCGTGGAAAAATAAGACCCTGGGTGTTGATTTCGTCCAATTCCGAGAATATTTCCTTACTAGGATTTCTGAAACCAAAAACAGCAGAAAACAGCAACTGGCTCTTCGGCATCTTGTCAATAGGTTAGTGCCGGAAAATGCATAAATATGACATAAAGTGTGTATAAAACATGTGAGTATCATCAATAAAGTAGCATGGAACATAAGAAATTATAGATACGTTTGAGACGTATCAACAACCAAGGAGGAAGGTTATATATACAAAGAGTCACAGGCCAGGTGCTATGGCTGCAGCTCTGCTCTCCAAAAGGATTCATGCCATCTGTACTTAGACCAAACCTTAAGTTCCTTGCATCCTGTGCAAAGTTTGGGAACTCTCTATCGATTTTTCTCCATTGGGAGCCATCAGCAGGGTGCCTCAACATCACGTCTTTCTTACGGTCTTCTTTGTGCCATCGCAACAACCTAGCATGCTCTTTATTTCTGAACAAGCGTTTCAGCCGTGGTATTATAGGAGCATACCACATAACCTTGGCAGGAACCCTCTTCCTGGGGCGCTCGCCCTCAACATCACCAGGGTCATCTCGTCTGATCTTATACCGCAATGCAGTGCACACCGGACATGCATCCAAATTCTCGTACTCACCGCGGTAGAGGATGCAGTCATTAATGCATGCATGTATCTTTTGCACATCTAATCCTAGAGGGCAGACAATCTTCTTCGCTTCGTACGTACTGGCGGGCAATTCGTTACCCCTTGGAAGCTTCCTCTTAATTATTGTCAGCAACTTTCCAAATCCTGAGTCAGTGACACCGTTCTCTGCCTTCCATTGCAACAATTCCAGTGTGCTGCCTAGCTTTTTATGGCCATCTTCGCAAGTTGGGTATAACAATTTGTTGTGATCTTCTATCATCTTGTCGAAGGCCAACCTTTCCTTTTCAGTTTCACATTCTCTCCTTGCATCAGCAATGGCCCGACCAAGATCATCATCAGCAGGCTCATCTGGTGCCTCTTGATCTTCTACTTCATTGTCTTCATTGCCTTCTGCAGTATCATCTTTTTCAGGGAAATTGGGATAACCGTCATCATCCTCTTCCTCTTCTTCATTGTCTTCCATCATAACCCCTCTTTCTCCGTGCTTGGTCCAACAATAGTAACTGGGCATGAAACCGGATCGCAGAAGGTGGCTGTGAATGAGACTCGAGTGAGCGTAATTTACGGTATTCTTGCAGTCAAGACATGGACAATACATGAAGCCACCATGTTTGTTTGCCTCCGCCACGGCCATAAAATTATCCAGGCCCGAAGTGAACTCGTCAAACCGTCGGTCAATGTACATCCATTGTCGATTCATCTGCATGATATAATTAAGCTGATCAATACCATTACAGAACATCAAGATGTATATATACACATGCATTTTATCAATTGCAGATGAAAAGGATAAAGTTGTTAACCTCGATGAAGAAGAAAAAAACAAGTTAAGTGTGGCTTGATTTGTGTAAACTCAAGTGACAAATCCTCTTAAGCATTTCATCGAACACCTCTTGTGCATGTGAAGAAGAGAGGAGAGCAATACACCCCTCTTGTGAAGAAAGTGAAAAAATGGCCAAGTGTGGCTCACACTTGGGCAGGGGCAAGGTTATATAGCCAGATTGGGGACTTAGTCCCGGTTTGTAATTCAAACCGGGTCCAGAGGGGGGCCTTTGGACCCGGTTTGTAATACAAACCGGGACTAAAGGTTCCCCACGCCTGACACGGTCTGCCGCGCCCTGCCGTGGACCGTTTAGTCCCGGTTTGTATTACAAACCGGGTCCAAAGGCCACTACCGGACAGGCTCTGAGCTAGTGGGGTCGCCCTGGGCAAAACGAACCGGGACCAATGCCCCCCATTGGTCCCGGTTTGGTTCTGCACTGGGACATTTGCTTGGGACCAAAGACCTCTTCTCCACTAGTGATGCCCCCACTTAGAGCAAGTACAACAAGTTATAGTCAGCTGGCTATAAGGATTAAAATAGTATATTATTGCTTAGTTGGAAGAGAGCAAAGAGGAGGGAGAAGAAGTGTGGGCTCTTATGCAAGAGCCAGCTCTACCACGTGCTCCTAGACATTTTGTGAGAGTGAAAGGTGGATCATACATTGATAAAGTACTATATTTTTATAGCTAAATATTGTATATGTTGGCTCTAAATTGGCTATAGATGATATGACACTTGCTCTTCTAGCCATTAGCTGGCTATACTATTGAAATTGCTCTTAACGGCTCCATGCCGATGACCCATGTTTTCCGAATACCTCTAAATTCTTGCTGCCCCGTAAAATTGAATCATTTCCCGCCAATGTTTGCCGAGTGTCCTGCAGTTGAAACCCGGCAATTCGGCAAACATCTCTACTTTTCCCTCCTTCTCCCGTGCAAAAATGTACCAGTTCATTGAACTGATCTGGCTGGCTGATGGCAAAGCTGTTGCAGATTGGTTAGGCTGGCCATGCCCCGTAATACTTCATTCCGAGTGGATGTAATGATCGTGTAGATTCACCGAATGCGCGGAAGGAGTTTTAAGTGGCTGGGAGTGGCTTTCGTCCAAGGAGAGAAAGGATTAAAAGATGCGTGGAGTGCAGATTTTTCGCCAGGTCACAAGTCATGACCGCTCCAAAATTTATTTAATAATCGATTATCAAAAATTCAGGGTGTTACATTTTTTGCCAGCTTAGAGGCTCTCTAAATCGCAGCAATATGGAAAAGGCATGACTGAACACACATATGGTGCACTTCGTGATTCTATTACAGAAAGGAAAATAATAATGAACTAATATCATGTTGAGATTCCCATGAAATAAAAGGAGAGATGGACTAATGGATTTTAGAAATTTAGTGACTCTTATACTATGATCCAAAGTGCATTCTCCTGATTTTTTATTAGGATTCAATCCTCCCAAAATACTATGAATAGCATACTATACATGGGAGCACTAAAAGTTAACTTTGTTCCTCATCCTTCAGTTTTGATCAGGAGTCATAGACAAGTATGTTTTGGACCATGTTTGGTCAAAACAATACTATTGATTATATGTGATGGCTCTTAGAAAATGTGCTTGTCCCTTCAGTATAAAATATAAGATCAAAAAATGTCAATAACTAAACATTTAGAGATTTTTTTGGAAAGAAAACTAAAATATAGCAAAATAAATCGAAAACTAAAAAAATACATTCTTGGATTTTCATAGATTAATGTATTTCAGAACACTTCACTATTTCCTTCGTTTCTATTTTTCTAAAGAATAGTAAATCCCATACAGTTAGATTAAATTTCCAGAATGTCCACATTATTTCTAATATTCCAGCTTCTATCCTCAACTATTAAATTTTCTGATCTTCCTAACATTTCCTAGAATTTTAAATAATTCCCCTATTTTGCGTAAAAAAAAGTACATCACAAACTCTATCATGTACATTAGACCATGAAAGTCTAGACCCGCGAGTTGCTATTTTAGTCAAAAAGGGGGATTGATGAAGCACATGTTCTAATATTTCAGATTAATTAAAACCCCTATAGTTAACTATTATAATTAACTTGGCATTCCCTAGTTTTTTATATAATTTCCCTATTTTTGTGTCATAAAATTAAGGGCATCACAATTCTGTCATGTATATTATACTATGAGAGTATAGACAAGCGCGAGTAGGCTTGTAGTAATAAAAGAGGGGATTGATGAAGCATTAGTTGTACTATTCTAGCTTTTATCCCCTATTGTTAACTTTTGAAAATTTACTAGCGTTTTCCACTCCAAATTCCCTATTTTTGTGTCATAAAAGTAAGGGCATCACAATTCTTTCATGTATATTAGAATGTGAGATTCTAGACATGCGAGTAGGCATTGTTGTCAAAAAAGGGGATTTATGAAGCATGAGTTCTAGCATTCTAAGTTAATTTTATTCCTTATTTTTAACTTTTTGATTTTTGCTGGCATTTCCCACTCTTTTATATAATTTTCCTATTTTGTGACATCAAAGTAAGGGAATCACAATTATTTAACATATTCTAGAACCATGAGAGTGAAGATGGGGGGTTTAAGTACAAGTTTATTACACTACTAACTTGATTTCCCTCAAACTGAAAGTTTTGCTGGAAAGGCATTAAGGTCATGAAACTAAATGTTCATGATAAAAATTGTACTCAAGTTGTTGATCACTCTCTTTCATGATAGAGCTTCTTCACCACGTGGTGAACTATGGTTGCACTTTGGTTGATTTTATCTTTTTTAGATTTTCTCTTGCATGTCTCAGCTTGACCTACTTGACTCACCGATTAGAGAATCGCTCTAGTTTGTCTTTCAGTTAAATAGAGACAAGACTAGCACACAGTTTTGTTGTTGTTTTTTACTTAAAGCAAACATAGAGAGTCGTTAATCAACTGAACCCGAATCACTTTGCATGTGGATCAATTATTCTGGCTATCAACCAACAAGTGGATCACTAGACAAAGCGTTTCTCATAACTAGAAGTATGATACTAGTGTTCCCAAGAAAAGTGAAGGAATTTTATATCTTTTTATACCTCAATGAAGATGTCTAAAATAATTTACACAGCATGTTCATATCCTAAATGTGCATGTAAACTTTTATGGATAAAACATAAGTATTGTGGCACGTGGGAAAAAACCAGAACGATACTCCACTTTTGTTTTTAGAACACTGAGTTTTTGTTTCCTCAGGAACATAACTAATGTCTGTCCTTTGTGAAACTTTCAATGCAACATAAGAGTGTGTAAATTGCCATTTTTTAAAAAATATTTTAATGTTCATGGAAGAACATAAGTTCCCGAGAGCCAAAATGGCATTGCACCCTCTAATTTAGGCCTCGCAATAAAATATTAAAATATTTTTTGCCGCTCTGAGAAAAATATATTTCCCGCCAATATGTGTTGTCCTGCAGTTGACACCCAGCAAACATCTCTACTTTCCCCTCCTTCTCACATGCAAAACTTTCCTTTCCGGCCCGCATATGTGGTCGGTTCATTGAATCGATTTGGCTGGCTGGCAAAGCAGTTGCAGATTGGTTTGGCCGTCCATGCCTCGTAAAGCTTCACTCTGAGTGCATGTAACAAGCGTGTAGATTAACCAAATCTGAAGAAGGATTTTTAAACCTAGCGGGGAGGGGGCTTTCGATTACAGAGACAAAGGATTAAAAAGATGTGTGCGCAGTGCAAACGATTCATCAGGTCACAAGTCATGGCCCTTCAAAAATTCATTTTGTAATCCGATTATCAAGAATTCAGGGTGCTCACATTTTTTGTCAGCTTAGTGCCTCTCTAAATCGCAGTAGTATGGGAAACGCACAACTGAACACACATATGGTACACCTCATAATTATATTTCACCAAGGACAAATATAACGAACTGCATCATGTTGAGATTCCCATGAAATAAAAAGGAGGGGTGGAGTCATGGATTTTTGAAATTGAATGACTCCAATGCTATGATGGAAAGTGCATTCACACGAAAACAAGATGAGGATTCAAATTCTCCAAAATTACCATGAATATCATACAATCCAGGAGAACCCTAAAGGTTAACTCTGTTCCCTATCGTTCGATTTTATCATGGGTTCTGGACAAGTATGTTTTGGAACATGTGGTTGTCCCTTAAATACAAAATATAAGACTAAAAAATGTCGATAACTAAAAATTCAGAAATTTTTCTAGAGAGAAGACCAATATATAGCCGGAATACATCAAAAACAAAAAAATAATACATTCTTGGTTTTTCATGGATTTATGTTGTTCAGAACACTTCACTATTTTATTCGTTTCTATTTTTCTAAAGAATAGAAAATTCCATATTTTATATTAATTTTTCTAGAATGTCCACATTATCTGTAACATTCCAGTTTCTATCCTCTACTCATACCTTTTCTGATCTTCCTAGCATTTCCTTGACTTTTATGTAAATCTCCTATTTTGTGTAATAAAAGTACGTCACAATTCTTTCATGTATATTAGACCGTGAAAGTCTAGACATGGGAGTTGCTATTTAGTCAAAACAAAAGAAGGGATTGGTGAAGCAAGAGTTCTAATATTCCAGCTTTTATCATCTCTAGTTAAATTTTCTGATTTTCATGGCTTTTCCTAGTCTTTAATATAACTTCCCTATTTTTATGTCATAAAAGTAAGGGCTTCACAATTCTTTCATGTATATCAGACTGCGAGAGTCTAGACATGCGAGCAGGCATTTTAGTAAAAAAAAAAAAGAGGACATTGATGAAGCACGTGTTCTAATATTCCGGCTTTAATCCCGTACAGTTTACTATTCTAATTTACATCGCATCTCCTTGTACTTTATATAATTTCCATATTTTGTGTCATAAAATTAAGGACATCACAATGCTTTCATGTACATTAGACTGTGAGAGTATAGACACGCCAGTAGGCATCTTAGTCAAAAAAAAATGAGAGGGGATTGACAAAGCACAAGTTCTAATATTCCAGCTTTTACCCTTATTGTTAATTTTTCTGATTTTCCTGACATTTCACACTCTTCTATATAATTTCCCTATTTTGTGCCATAAAGTTAAGGGCATCACAATTCTTTAATGTATATTATAACCATGAGAGTGAAGAAGGGGGCTTTAAGCACGACTTTATTACACTACTTACTTGATTTCCATCAAACTGAAGATTTTGCTGGAAAGGATCTGGGTCATGAACTGAATGCTCATGAAAAAAATTGTACTCAACTTGTTGATCTCTCTCTTTCATGGTAGAGTTGCTCCACACTGCAGAGAACTTTGGTTGCACTTTGGTTGGTTTTCTCTTTCATTATTATCTCTTACTTGACTCAGCTTGACCTACTTGACTTACCGATTAGAGAATCACTCTAGTTTGTATTTCAATTAAATAGAGACAGGAATAGCACAAGGTTTTGATGTTTTCTTGCTTAAACCAAACATAGAGAGTCATTAATCAATTGAACCGTATCACTTTACACGCGGATCAATTATTCTGGCTATCAACCAACAAGTGGATCACTAGAAAAAGCGCTTCTTATAACTAAAAGTGGGATACTAGTGTTCCTAAGAAAAGTAAAGGAATTTGACATCCTTTTATACCTCGATGGAGATGTCAAATGGTTTTATTCCACAAGAAGAAAAACAGAGCTCATATAGTGATACTCACTTGGCTCTCAGGAGCATATATTTTTCGATAAAGGGAATACATTAATATCAAAAAGATACCAATTACACCCAGCTTCTGCAACAACGCAGCACCCTAATGGCACTACGGATGCACACAGCAAAAAAAAGGAAAAGAAAACTAAGAAACAAAAGTCCCGCTACAGTATCTCGGGCCTAACAACAACAATACATCCACCGCCAAGACAACACCTGAAGTACAGACTCTCCAAAAACGACGCCTCCAAGAAGGGAACAGTGCTCTAACACCGCCGTCGCCCGATCAACGATCTTAGGTTTTCACCCTGAAGATAGTCCCCACTCTCAAAACAATGCCTCCAACAAGGTCATTGCCAGGCACAACCAGTTAAGGCCAGACCTTGGGTTTTCACCCTGAAAGGTAGGACTCTGAACTTCACCTGTGTTGTCGCCCCCACTATCATACCGCTGTTGTGAAGCCCGGAACACCAAGCAAGTCCCTCAACAGCGTGGAGACTTGAACCTCCCTTAGCTAGTCCTCCCCTCCGGCCTTCATGAACTTCTCTTCTTCCGACTTTCATCATGGATCCATAGTCACTTGATGTCAACACAGAAAAAGAGCTTCGCGCCGCTCCCTCCAGAACCAATCGGTCGGAACAAAAGCATGGGTGCGCACGACCGAATACCACCGATCCAGCAAACTCCAGGCACAAAGCACTGTTACATTCGCCGGCGGAGCCTTCCGGAACTCAACACTCCGGCTAGATCACGAGTACAGGCCTCCAGTAGGTCTTCCTCTTCACGCAAGAGAGACCCTAGGACCACATCCTTTATTCAGGTCGGACCCCCACGTCGGCGACCATCCCGGGATGGCCACTCCAACCCTCCACCGGCGACTCCGTCGCCGGCTTCCAAGCATCTCCATCTCGCCGCCGGAACGCGGTGATAGACCGATAGATCCACCACCACCAACCGCAGGCCGACCCTCTCCGGCGAAGAAGAGGGCCACCTCCACCGTCGTACCCAAGGCTGTTGCCCCGGGCGACCTCGTGTCGCGGGTGAAGCCCAAGATCGCCTCCACTAACCGGCGAGAGGCGGGGGGAAATTGGCGCAGGCCATGGGCCTGGCCGCCGCCCACCACCATCCCCTGCCGGAGTGCTGCGGAGAGCCGACGGGAGGAGGGAGCGCAGCGCAGGCCGCCGCTGCCCGCGCCGGCCGATCCACCATGGGAGAGCCGACGGGAGAAGGCGGCGCAGCGCAGGCCGCCGCCACCCATCCCATCTGCGCGTCCGCCATGCTCGAGGAGGGGAGATCCGGCCGCCGTCCACCATGCGTCGACGAGGAAGGGCCCCCGCCGCCGCCACGCCCCGTGGGTCTTTGCCACTCAGGAGCATATATATGTTCCCGGTGAAATAAATGATGTTTCCAATATTAAACAATCTAAAATAATTTACCCAACATGTCCATATCCTAAATGTGCAGGTAAACTTTTATGGATAAAACTTAAGTATTGTGGCATGTGGGGAAAACCAGATTGATACATGTTTGTTAGAACTTAGAACACTGATTTTTTTTTCCTCAGGACATAACTAATGTATTTCTTTTGTGACTTTGCATGCAAGACAAGAGCGTGTACATTGCTATTAACATGCATGGGCTCTCTTCAAGTTCACTTAATCGATCTATAGTCTCTCTTGGTAAGCCAACGCTGTGCGTCCAAAGATAAGCCCTGAGACTTTGATCAGTCTAACCACTACAAGTCTACAAGGATACAACACTATGGTAGGCACTAGCCGTGGCAGCACCCATCTTCTCACTCCTCCTTTTGAGCAAACCAACCACGGTAGGCACTAGCTAGGTCGACCAGAACAAGTTCGAGGTACACCCAAGCTCCTGTCACACACTTTCGTTATCTACCCTTAGTTAGAAGCACTCCCACATCTACGGTTCTCTGCATGTTTACCAAAGTGACTGCTCAAGTTACCAGAAAGCAACAAGTGTCGAAAGTGGCACTAGAATTCTCAGTGGAGTCTGAATCCAACTCCATGTACGAGAGGCAAAACATTCTTGGGTGACGGCATACCTGCATTTGTTGCACAAGCAGTATTTCCACGAAAGGAACTTCCCAATGAATCTTTCGTGACGACTGTGTGTGCTTTTGTAGTCTATACTTGCGTAACCACAGCACTGGAGAGCTAGCTGCAACGTGCAACTTAATTCGGTGCTTGTGATTCATGCCTATCCAGCTGGTTATACCTGGTTGCCACTAGGAATTCAAAAATTTCGTCCTTTGGGAATCGATCCGAATTAAATAATCTTAGATTCCCATGATTTTAATTGATATACATGGCCATATCAATGTCTCTTTTGCAGGTTACTACAACATATTGGAAGGCCGCCAAACTTGTAAAAAGGTAAAATATTTTCCTACTATAATTTGTAGCTAATCTATACATTAAACTCTGTAAAAGCCCATTAGATACTCCTGGAAAACCAGATTTTGTTACCAGAACTCAACGCCGGGGGGTTTGAGAGCACCGAGTTACATGGAAACTAACATGAGAAAACAGCTGCAAACTTTGTATTCCCTCCGTCTCAGGAAGGTTGTCTAAGATTTGTCAAATTTTAAATTTATTTTGGAAGTATGTAGACACTAAATAGTATCTAGATATATCTAAATTTTGACAAATCTTAGACAATCTTTATGGGACGGAGGGAGTAGAAAAAATCCTAAAGAATAGAAAAATACAAAACTATCCCAAGCGTTTCCTCCGCTTGCTGAAGCCATAGGCTGTCGCCTAGAGGCGCATTGGAAAGACACCGAACCTCCACCATTGCTAGATCCAAAAAAGCACCATCGCGAACGAATCTGTGTGAGTCAATGAATAGATCCGCTGCAAGCAAACATGCCCATGTCGCTGTAGCATGTCAACCAGGGACATCCCCGCGCTATCTTGGACCATGATCCACCGCATCCCATCGATAAAGTGGAGGAATAATGACATAATCACCACCTCCGGACCAGCATCCTTTCTCTAGAGCATCCACCTCACCTCCGCCCCAGCGCTGGCGTGGTAACGACGAACGCTAGCGACACGTTGGAAAACAGATCTCGCTAGATCTGAAAAAGCAGCGAGAAGATCACGTTGTGGAAATCAGGAAACACCTAGTACATTGAGCTAGGGTTGATTGCAACTCCAGCATAATATCCTTGATTAGATATTTAGGAAGCAATTTTTTTTTTCGAGGGTGACGGGGGGAAAAACCCCACCGTTTGTTATTTCATTACTCGAAAATGGCCAAGGAGCCGTTCTGTATGTATACATGGGGAAAATACAGGGGGGGGGGGGGGGGGCAGAGGGGGCGATCATCCTAGCTCTCCCACAGGCGGGAGAGAATGAAGGATCGCAGTAAGTCGAGCGACGGGCGGTCGGCAACCCGATATCGCCACCGCCAGAGCAAGAGGTCATCACAGACCCGTCTGAGAATCACTGTCGGGGAGGAGCGCACGGCGTTGAACACCAGGTCGTTGCGCGCCTTCCAGATGCTCCAGAGGGTTACCGCAACGCCCGCACGCCAGAAGTCCGAGGCAAGGGGGAGAGGGGCCGGCAGGTCCCATACCGAGAACTGCCCAGCTGGGATTGGGACATCCAGCCGCCGCCAGAGCCTGGCAGAGACGGGGCAGTCGAAGAACAGGTGTCTGGCCGTCTCCACAGCGGGGCAAGCCGCACACACGGCGGAAGGCGCACAACTCTTGGTGAAGAGGTTGGCGCGAGTACTCAAGCGGTCGATGTCGGCGAGGTAGGCGAACAGCTTCACCTTCGAGGGGAGACGCAGGCTCCAGGAGATACCGGACGACGGGTCCGGCGGGTGCGCGGGGGAGAGTAGACTGTAAGCCTGCCTGGTGGAGAAGCGTGGAGCTGCCAGGGAGTCCATGCACCTCAGATCCGGGCCGCCCCGGAGCGCGATGCTGTGGGCGAGCTGGAGGGCAACGGAGAGCTCCTCCGCAGCAGCAGCAGTCAGACGAGGCTGCAAGTCGAAGCCAAGATGGGCAACCGTCGCCACGGTCGCCTGGGGGCGGGTACAGTGGGAGAACAGAGCGGGGAACCGCGTCGCAAGCGGCCCCCCCGGGAGCCACCGGTCGTGCCAGAAGGAGGTGGTGCAGCCGGAGACCACCGTCACGCGCGTGACGGCACGGTAGAGAGGAAGGCACTCCTGGACAATCCGCTCAAGGAACGAGGGGGAACTCGAGAGCTCCCCCAAGTCCCGACCTGTATGAGAAAAAAACCAGCATTTCCATGGTAGAGGCTCGGGGCGGTGTAGCTGGTGGATGAAGTTGAGCAGCAAGCACCTGTTCTGCCGGTGGAGGTCCTTGATGCCGAAACCGCCCTCCTGTTTGGACAACACAACTTTATCCCAAGCAATTAAGCAGCGAGCACCTGAACACGTATCTTTCCCGGTCCAGAAAAAGGCGCGACGCCTCTTATCAATACTTTCTAGCACACCCCGAGGAAGCAAAAACGAACACATGTAGTAAGTAGCAAGATTGTTCAAAACTGCATTACACAGGACCAGCCTCCCCCCGGAGGACAACAACTGGGCACGCCAACCTGAAAGACGACGATCGAAAGATTGGATGAGCGGTGCATAGGCAGCGACTGGGAGCTTAGTGGGCGAGAGAGGGAGCCCCAGATACGGCTGGGGGAAGGTGGAGATAGGGCAGCCTAGCTGAGCAGCCAAAGAGGCAGCGCTAGCGGGGTCGACGTTCATCGGGATGAAACAGGACTTGTGGAAGTTTATAGCTAGCCCTGTGGCATCCGCAAAGTCATCGAGAACTTTCTTGAGGCAGGAAGCCACGCCGGGGGCAGCCCTGCAGAGGATGAGGGTATCGTCGGCGTATTGTAAGACCGGGCAGGGGGTTGAGGGGGAGATGGGGTGCATCAAGGCACCACAGCTCCAGGCCTCCCGAAACATGCGCTGCAGCACATCCGCAACAATGATAAAAAGGTAAGGGGAAAGGGGATCCCCCTGCCGAAGGCCGTTACGACAGCGGATCCAGTCTCCAGGAACCCCATTAAGGAGGATAGCTGTATGCCCTGTCCGGAGAATCCGCTCCATCCAGAGGCACCACCGATCATCGAACCCTCGAGCTCGGAGAATCGCCAGAAGACTGGTCCAGTTAACCGAGTCGAAGGCCTTCCTAAAGTCAATTTTGAAAACAATGGTAGGCGCTTTCCTGGAGTGGCAGACTCTAAGCAGATCTGCAGCATAGACAATATTTTCAGAGATACGTCCGCCAGAGAGGAAGCCGGTTTGGTCTGCGTCCACCAAGGAGTGGATAGCACGCTGGAGCCTCGTGGTGAGGACCTTGGTGATAGCCTTCATGACACAGTTTTGAAGGGAGATGGGACGAAATTGGGACGGGTGGTTGGCAGATTCCGTCTTGGGGAGGAGCACCAGGAAGGCTCGGTTTATGCGAGTAAGGTCAATGGTGCCATCAAAGAAGGATGAGAACACAGCCATGACGTCCGTGGACACGAGCTCCCAGAAGGAGGAGAAGAACGCAGGGCCGAACCCGTCAGGCCCGGGGCTGGCGAGCTTGTTCATACTGGTAACGGCATTTTTAATCTCATCAGGGGTGAAGGGGGCACTAAGGTAGGCCCCAATCGGGTTGGCGTTAGGGTAAAGGGAGCCTAAGTCAAGCGCCCCAGTCGTATGGGAGACAGACCCAAGGAGGTCGGAAAAAAAGTTTTTGAGGATGGTCACTTTTCCATGATGGTCGGTGGTGTCGACTCCGTCGATGGATAGAGAGGGGATGGAGTTACGCCGAAGCCTACAAGTAGCAGATGCATGGAAGAACTTGGTGTTCTCGTCCCCCTCCAGGGCGTAGCGAATTTTAGCCCGAGTTCTCCAATAGAGAGCACGTTCACGAATCGAAAGCTGGAGGGCGTCCACAGTGAGAGCCCGGAGGTTGTTTTCGTAGATGGACAGGGGTCTATCTTCTTCGAGAAGATCCAGAAGGTTGATAAGGAGCCGGCAGTCTGTTTCACGTTGCGCGGTGGGAGCGATTTTTTTGGTCCACCTTTTGCAGGCGACCCTACAAAGACGGAGTCTGGCAACCAGCCTGGCAGTGGGGTCTCCCCTGAAGGTGGAGCCCCAGGCCGAGGAGATAGACGCACGAAAACGGTCGTGAAGGGCCCAGGAAGGTTCGAATCTAAATAAGCCTCGTTGCGGAGTGAGGGAGGACACCTTGACTACAAGGGGAGCATGGTCAGAAGTGTCACGAGTAGTGGACGAGAGGGAGGAGGAGGGGTAACATTCATTCCAGGCATGGTTAATAAACACACGGTCAAGGCGAACAAGAGTAGGAACAGCACGCTTGTTGGACCAAGTGTACAACCTGTCCCGAAGGGGGAGTTCAATGAGGCCCAGGTCGTTGATCGCATTGTTAAAGAGTTCTGCTTCCGCGGCAGAGAAATTGTCATTATTGCGGTCTGCGGGGTCGCGGGTTAGGTTGAAGTCGCCGGCAACGAGCCAGGGGACTCCGTCATCTGGTTCATGGGTCAAGAGGTGTTCGAGGAAGGCAGCTTTAGCGTGATGCTCACAAGGGGCATAGACATTTGAGAAGCGAAAAGTCGCGCCGTTATCGTTAATGGTGAGATCAAGGGACAGGACGTGTTGGGATGGTAAAGATGCGGCAAGGGTGAAAAAATTAGGGTTCCAGGCAGACACCAGACCTCCAGAAGTGCCAACAGAATCCACCGAAATGAAGGATCGGACGCTAGGAGGAAGGAACATTGCGGCTTTGGACGCAGAAATCGTGGAAAGCTTGGATTCTTGGAGGCCCAGGAGGTGGGGTTTCGAATGGGAGAGGTCAGCTCGCACTGAATCACATTTGGAGGGGTCACCAAGCCCACGGACATTCCATGAGCCAAGAGAGTAAACAGGGCCTCCATTCATTGATATAACGGTGAAGCATCAGGTACAGAAACAAAAAAGGCAGGCTGCTCCGATGGGCTTAAGGCCCAAACAATCCATAAGGGAAAAAGGAAAAAAAAAGGGGTGGTTACACGGCCCCAGCAGCCCAACAGAGCACCGACTGGAGCGTGAGCAGCAGCTCCCACCATCTGGGAGCGAGGGCGCCGACAGCATGCTAGCGAGCGGTCCAAGGGATCGTCACCAGCACCCGTCGCGCGAATGCGCAGATGATCGCATCATGGGGACGGCGGAGCCACCGCCGGCACGCTCGCAACCGCCTCCGGGTCAACGCCGCAGGCGGCGGCCAGAGCCTTGAGCTTTGGCACCGGAATCGGTCCAGGCGCCGAGGAGGAGGCGAACCCTGCTGCCTCCGCCGCAGAACGGAGGCGAGGAGAGCCGCCGGTGAGGTCGAACCGCGACGCCTTCATCGCCTTGGCTTTGTTCACCATGCTGACGAACATGGGGGCCTCCTTCACGGCGAGGCGAGAGCTGCGCCGCGCCCTGAACGCGGAGTCCACAGCCCGCTTCTGGCGAACGCGTTGCTTGCGCGCCGAGTCTTCGTGCTCGTCCATGCCACCGTCAAGGGGGAGCGCAGGGGCGTGGTCATCGTCCACCACACCAGAGGGCGGCATGGCAGGGACGGCCCCCACATGCACAGCCCCAGCATCTTCGGCAGGCGCGGTTGGCGGGGGCACGGGGGGTTCCTCGTCGTTGGAGTCGGGCACGAGAGGGGTGGCAGGCATCTGCAAGGTGTCGTACCACTGCAGGCGAGGGAGAGAAGAGCCGAGAGTGAGCGTGGGGTGCAAGGGGGAACACGGGGAGCAAGGGGAGCACCGGGGTTGGGTTACCTGATCAGCGCTCAGCCCAGTCTCACGGAACTGGCCGGCCAGGCGACGGGCAAGGATGCGATCCCAGAGTTCGACCGGGGGAGCCTCGCATGGCGGGGGAAGGGGAGCGGCGGTGTCCGCCGGCAGGCCATCAATGGAGTCGAGGGCGGCAGCACGCGCCATGTCTGCTTGGCGCCGAGCCACGATACGGCTCCACAGGCCAAGGACAGAGGAGCCCGGCGGCGGAGCGTCCCTCATCGGCGAGCCACCTTGAACCGAGCCCTCATCGATGTCGCTCATCCTTGAGGGGTGGCGGCCATCGCGCGGGGCGGGGCGGGGAGGGGCGCCGCCGGAGGCGCTGTCGAAGTGGATGCAGAGCGGGGAAGAGCCGTCGTCTTCACCATCCCAGATGCGGACAGCGTGCACCCGGACCTCCGTGGTACAGCTGGCGTAGGCGTCGTGGAGGAGGAGAACCGGCGGCACGTCTCCGGCAGCTCCCATCTTGACGACCAGGCGGAGCGCGGAGTAGTCCAGCTCCAAAAGACAGAGGGGATCCACGCAGCACACACTTCCGATGGTGCTGAAAGCTGCGCGGATCGACGCCTCGTCCCACAGCTCCGGCGGGAAGCCAGTGGCGGACAGGAGGGCAAAGCGCGATGAGGCCCACGCCGCCCTGTTGCAGCCGTCCTCCGGTCGCTCCAGCGAGATGGTGTGTCCGTCCAGCCTCAGGGGAAAGCGGGAGAGCGTGGCCTCCCTGTCGTCCGCAGAGGCGAAGACGACTAGGAGGGCGCCGAAATCACTGGCGGCGAGGGCCACATGCGGGTTTCCACCTTCCTGCTCCAAGGCGCGACGCAGGAGGAACCCCGGCGAAGCCGTGGCAGGTTCGACGCAGGCGAAGGCGAAGCGCTTTTTGCAGCTAGGACCAATCGAGCGGGGAAGGAACACTTCAGCAACCTCCTGACGCCGAGGGGCCGAGGCGGAGGCAACCATCGCTGGGGGCGAGGTGAAGGGGATTGGCGCGAAGGTGGGCGGGCCGCGGTGGGCGCGGGCCACCGAACGTTGACCGTCGACGGCAGGAGCCAGGGCAGCAGCCTCGGCATGGGGGTACGGGGTGGCAGGGCGCGTCATGAACCCACGGCCGCGGACTGCTGCAAGGGGGTGCCCGCAGCCGCAGCAGAGCGAGGAGACGGCGGTGGCGAGGTCCGGGCAAGGGAGCGGCGCAACCTGGGGAGGGGAGAGGTGTGAGCTAAGGTTGAGAGGTTAGGAGCAGATCGGGAGAAGGTGAGCGGAGGAGACTCACATGTCTTCTTCTTGTGGCCGGAGCGCCCACACGCAGCGCAGCGGAGAGGATCTCTGCAGTCGCAGACGCAGTGGTGGGCGGAGAGGCACCGGAAACACAGGCGCTTCCCCTTGACCGGCGAGAAGACAAGGCGGCGAGGTGTAGCAGATCGACGGTGCGGAGGCGAAGGGGAGAGGAGGGCGTCCTTATAGGAGAGCGGCAGAGAGGTAGCTCCCGAGCTCGGTCCGGGGGAGCCAGCGACGGACCGGTCAGAGCACGGAGCCCGCAGCTGAGAGCCAGAGCTGTCCTCATCCGAGATTCGCTCGCCGCCGGGAAACGGGGGCACGCGCTGACCTTGGGAGGGCGGGGAAAAAGAGGGCGGCCAAGACAAGACTTCACGAGCGCGGTCGCTGCCCTGCGTCTCTGAAAAGGGGAGCGGAGACACGGGAAGGGGAGCTAGCTCACAGGCGAGCAGGGGATAGGGGATGGGCTGGGTGCTGTTCCGATTTGGGGAAGAAGGGGGAGAGACCGATGAGAAGAGGGAGAAAGGACGACCAGAAGATGCCGTGGAGGGATACGTAGGCCCAGGAGCGTCGGTGGGCCCAGAGACGAGCCCGAAGGCGTTTGACCGGTCGTCCTCCACGTCAACCGCAACGTCGGCAGAAACCTCCAAAACGGTGGGGCCCTCTCCACCGCATGCACGGGCGATGCAGCTCTCGTCCACCGTTGCCGGGGAACCAAGCGCAGCTTGACCGCCGTCACCGCCGCCGCGGAAGGGCACCAGATCCCAGCAAGGAGGCCACGAGGGGAGGGCAGCGACCGCCGCCGCCGCCGCGCGGCCATCACGGTGCAGCAGGAACAGGGATTTCCCTAGACGGAAACTCTTAGAGGCAAGGATGAACTCTCTAATGGCAGGCGAAGCAGCCAGTGCGGAGAACCTAGCGCCGCCGTGGCTCCGCACCAGGAAACAGTCCGACGAGACCGTGAAGTTGTAATTCAGGGCGTTGGCAACACAGTGTTTGTTAATCCGGGGGGAAAGGCTGGCCGGTGTAATCCAAAAGCGAACGAACTCGCACGAACCACCGATCGGGTTTGCAACCAAGGAATGGAACAAGGAAAGAATTGAGTCGAGGAAACGCGCACCTGGCGAGGGGCGCGAAACGCCGGCCCGTCTGGACGCGGGAGCCGCCACGCGCGCAGGCGCAGCACCGCCACGATCGCCGGGACGTCAGTTGGAGTGGCCGCACGGGGAGGGGTAGCGTCGGCACCAGAAGCTCCGGTCGCAGGTGCCTCTACCGTCGAGGCGACGGCGGAGGCGCCCAGCGACGCTGCCAGCAGCGACACGGTGTGCGCGGAGGTGGGTGGAGGAAGCAGGAGGCTAGGAGGAACGTTGCCTAAGGCTAAGAGAGGGGCGGCGCTGGCCGACGAGCGGTCGGGCGCCGGCGACAGGCTGTCGCCCACGCGAGCGCCAGAGCTCCCAGAGCTACTCATCTCCTATTCCGATAGATTGCTTTTATTTAGGAAGCATTCATGCAAACAAATAAAATTCATCAAAACCTAACTTGAGCTCTTATGTGATTAATTATCCGGCGCCGGATATTATTCCGGATTCAAAGGTAAGAGAAATATTTCGTCAAGTCCATGGTCATTTAGATCGACGACCACATGGAGATACATATGGACCGATCTGGAATTCTGGATCGTTGATGTGTTACGTTTAGGGAGAAGGGAGCCCGCTGAAGCAAAAGTAAAATAGGGAAGGCAAAACACACCATCACTCTTCGGTGGTGAGAGAGATAGAAGTAACAAAAAAGTATATGTAGTGTAGTATATTGATCAATCAAACATAGTTATAAGCAAAAATGTGAGCCACCACTGGCCCTTGATGGTGGCTATGGTTTGGCGTGTTTGAAATGCAGAGATTTCTTCATGGGAGTTCCACGGAGAACGGCAACATTCCAAGCAAAAAACCTAGCTCCAATCCGAATGGGCACCAGTGCGTGCGTCGTGGATGAGCAATTCAAAGTTGCCACTCGTACGACGACGTCTTCTCATGTCAGGAGCACAAATTATTGGAGATCTCAGCCCATCAGACTGCACTAGCTGATCCACCTCCACGTCCGTTGGAGGCCGGCCTCGTCGGCCCGGTCGCGTCACGATCATTTCGGGCACCGGCGGCGCCGATCATCTCCGTGTTCGTGGCACCGTGTCCATTGGTGGCCACCGGCAGCGGCGTTGCCTCCTTCTCCTGCGTCTCCTTGTGCTTGCCCCAGAGGACGGCGTAGAGCCCGACGACGATCACCACGGCGCCCAGCACGGCCCCGAGGTATATCTTCTCGGAGAGGATGAAGGACCCCATGACCGCCACGATGATCATCATCAGCGGGCTGAAAGCCGACGCGAAGACTGGCCCAGTCTTCTTGATCACCAGCCCCTGCACGTAGTAGGCGATGCTCGACGTCACGATGCCGGCGTAGGCGGCTGCGAGCAGGTTCATGTCGAAGCCGATGGTCCAGACGGAGGGGCGGCGCTCCATGACGAAGGTGACCACGACGGCCTGGATGGTGCCGACGAAGCAGATGAGCGTGGTGAGGGAGAGCTGGGCGGTGTACTGCTTGATGGTGTGGGTCTGCAGGATGAAGAGGGAGGCCCAGGCGAGGGTGGCGATGATGACGAAGAGGGAGCCCAGGAACCATTCCTTGCCGGTGGGGTCGACTACGGCGGGCGCCTCCCCACCGCCGCTGGCCTGAGAGTGCCTGGTCCACGCCAGGTGCATGAGCGGGCCCTTGTAGAGCGTCATCAGCATCGCGCCGGCCACCGTCACCACCGTGCCGAAGATCTTGGCCTGGCACCGCACCTTCTTCAGCTCTATTTTCTCCATCCTGTATATCCATCACAGTCAAACAGCATGCAAAGTTAAGTAACGTTTTGTCGTATCCAACGTATGAACTAAGTTGGTAGCTAAAGAAATCAATCGTACGTACCTGAAGATAACCGCCATGACAAAGGTCATCGCAGGTAGGATGTTGCTCATCGCGCAGGCGAACGTTGGCCCTGTGTACTTCAAGCCGACATAGTAGAAATTTTGATCTATCACCGGTCTGCAGTAATCAACAACAAGTGAAAGTAAGTGAGCGTGTCATTTTCAGATATGATCATCTCATGTTTCAGTTGTAGATGCCACAATCCTCCATTCCATAGTACGTAGTACTGGAGCTTCAAATTTGGACGGAAGCTGATCAATGACATGATGCAGTTATCCAGAGAGGCAGGCAAAAATCGTACCCGAGGAGAGCAAGGACGAAGATCTGGAAAAAGATAGACCACGTCATCTTCGGCCTCACCTTCCTGCAAATTTGCATATCAGCAGCTTCGTTAGACAAAATGTATATGGCAACAAAAGCTTGGTCATGCCACGCTGGTAATTAACACAAAATGGTTAGCTACCTCTCGAGGATGAGGGCGAAGGGAGCAATGGCGACAGTGGCGAAGGCGTGGCGGTACACCACAAGCACGTAGTGGCTCATGCCGCCGTTGAGGGAGACCTTGGTGAGTACGTTCATGCCGGCATAGCCGAACTGCAAGGCGATCATGGCGAAGTAAGGCTTGGCCTTCTCCATGAAACCACCAGAGAAAGCCATAGCGACCAAACTGTTGGACTTAATTTCTTCTCCCTAGCTCTACTCTGAAACCCTAGATAGCAAGTGACTAGCTATGAGCTGAATAGGCAGGGTAAGTTCACAAGTCAAGGAATGAGTGAACCAAGCAAGAGCCTATGAGTTGAAATGGGGAGACTCCACCACTATATATATAGGGTTAGCGGGGGGCGTGGGGGGGCTAATTTCACCAAATGTTTTTGGGATTCGTAGATTCCACAAATATTTCAGCATAGCTCCGCGTAGTGGCTGCCGAGTCGAACTCCGGCCCGGTATTTTTTATGGACAAAGGGGTAGAAGAATCCTTTGCTGCTAACTATGCCGATCATCATGCATATGGCTTTAAGCCGCGTGTTGCACGCACGTGAGTACGTGACTACCGTTTGTCTTTGATAGATTTTCATTTCGCAACGATATTTTCCTGTATGCACATGCATATAGTACACATATACGGTATGCAGATCTGTATCTTGCATAGTGTTTGCGGAAAGCACTTAAATACTCAATTACGCGCCGGCAGGTGGCTTATGGTTTGTGCGTAGGCACACCACCAAGCTAAAAGTTTCTTTTGAGGAACCGAAGTATAATGTAGATGCATATACTCACACGAACTACAATAAAATGCCCAGAGTGACGAAATTTTGAACTTTGTTTCTCACTGGAAAAATATTATGCCCTAATGAGACACCTAATATCAAATTTGGGAATGTGTGGACCGAGTTAATTACAACCATAGTCCTAACCATCCAGCCTTATGTTGGTTTTCTTCTAGCTAAAAGATGTACTCCTTTCATTCTTAAATACAAGGCCACTACAAAAAAAAATTATCTCTATAAGGCCACTATCTTTTCCTGAGATGAATTGATTAGATTTGTTTTTCTTACAACTAGCAAGGTGGCCCTCGCGAATGCGAGGGAGTCATCTTTAATTTAATATGTTCTTCACATATAAATTATATGACTGAAAATAATTTGATGCAGTATCCACCACACGCTACATGAATTTATCTACTTTAGTACATTGATAAGCTTGACCCCATTTGAATTCACTATTCCATATGCCCATACACTAAGAATGTGAATTTATTAATTTTGACTTTGTAAGAGAATGACCTAGCATTTGCGTGGGTAGTATGTAGTTAAACTGTTTTTTGTTCAATATAACTACTAAATTACCTAAATATCGAATCGATCTATTGGGAGACTTCTTATATTAAAAAAATCATATAGGTGTTTTTCGTGTTTTAACAACGTGTGTGTGCCTTTTCTAACTCAAATGATAACATGCCATGCTTATTAGAGATCAATTATGATATCTCAAATAGAAATATGAACTATGAAAATAAATGAAATTTGAAATACTGAAATACCAAAATAAGGAAATAATACACTTGCATGGAGGAATTAAAATCCAATTTCTCATCCTTCACCGCCAATAGATCTGCAATTATATGCATGCACTGGGTGGCCCTTGGGTATTGCTCGCTCAATGTCGTCTCATCAAGCTGGATCATGTACTCCATGTAGTGGATCTGCATGTTCGCCGATGGCTCCCAGAAAGTGCGGTGAGCGACCCACTACAACCCGTCATAGGGCATCACCTAGATCAGTACAAGCCGGCGGGGGGGGGGGGGGGGGGGACACCATGTTGGTCAGCCTGTCCCCGTGCATGCCCACCATCACGTTGGACAAGTTTACCAGCCAGGCGAACATGAACATGACCGTGCTGGTCTCCATCTCCCCCACCTACACGTCGTACCCCATGATCATGAACATTTTTCTGCCATTGCACCGTTGATAGAACGCGCGTGATTTTGGGTGATGACCAGGATCTGAACCTGGCGACGGGCGTCCCACTTGTCACCACTGCAACCCAAACGCGCCTCGAACCATCACGGAAGTCCACCATGGAATACCCCAACGGAATTTTAGAACCGTCCACGCCTATCTCGTCATGGAAGTTGGTCCTAGTCGTTATCGTCGATGTCAGTCACATACTAATCAAAATCATCCCTTGCTTTAATGGAAGCACCTCAGAGCTCAGGAAGCTAGATGCAGCTGTCGTGTACTCGGTCACATGTGTTAATGATGGTTTCCATACATAGGCGGAGATATAATAAAAACACCATGTCAAACGATATCTAAATTAGATTTATAGTTGGATCTAAAATATACAGTTATAATTTAATGTGAGATTAGTTTTAATAGTCATATACAAATATTACGGTTTGGATACATGTTTTTGATAGGGAGATTGTTACGTGAAAGGAATATCTGATCATTCCCTTTTTTGCAAATAACTTATCATGTTCATAATACAAAGGAAAAGCTGATCGTCCCATTCTTTTTATTGGCATAATTTTTTTGCGGGTTATGTATTATAATAACGTGTCAAAGTGTACCTCTATTTTATGGCATAATATCCAGTGAAGACAGACCTCCACGTTTTTTAAGGCCGTAGCTAGATTGGTATAACAAAATAGAACACACGTTGTAACACAAATAGTACTACATTTATTAAATCAGGAATTTCTTTTTATCCTCCCATACACCACATGGACTGCCCATTGTTATATGACTTACGTGGAAACATGGCCCGACAGTTTCCTTAGGGAATTGATCGTGCCAACCAAACTGATATTTAGTGTGTCAACTGAACTGCTTTTTACGTACGTAACTATTAAAATTTTGTTAAATCCTAGCCATAAATTTTAGATCTAACCGTTAAAATAATTTAAGTGATGTGGATTAACATGGTGTCTCTATTTTAGTTCCGTATTTTGCTTTTAGTATATAATCGATGTTGTTCATTAATGCAAAAATTCCATGCAACTTGTTAGATTATATGTTTCGGTTAAGCTAGACTTGTAACGCAAGCTAGGGTTTTAGGCTTAGTCGGTTGGCTCTACTATTTATATCCCTTATACCCCAAACAGTTTTGTATCAATTGTGAGACATAATACAATCCTACATGGTATCAGACTAATCGATCCTGACCTATGGCGCCGCCACCTAAGCCGTCGCCGCCACCGCCTGGTTACTTCGACCAGCAGGCCAAGGCCGCCGCCGCCGCCAAGGCCTCGGCCTCTTCTACCCCTCCCACGGCTACTCCTCTCTCCTACGCAGACACCATAGCCGATGTCACCCCCTTCATACCTATTACTTTAGATCTTGCCCAACACAACTACTACCATTGGCGCCACCTCTTTGAGGTTCACCTCGGGCGCTGCAACCTCCGTCACCACATCGCCGCCGACGCCGCCCCTCGTCCTGACGACGCTCGCTGGACCACAGATGATCTCGCCATCATCCAATGGATCTACACACGCGTGTCCACGGAGATTTTCAATCTCGTTTTCCGTGAGGCCGCCACCGCCGCCGCCCTCTGGGCGTCCCTGCGCCAGCTCTTCCAGGACAACGCTGACGCCCGGATCAACAACCTCCACTCCGCGATCCGCAACACCCCTCAGGGGGACTCCTCGCTCAGCGTCTACTGTCAGCGCATCCAGATGATGGCGAATGAGCTCCACGAACTAGGCGATCCTATGCCTGATCGCCAGCTTATCAACATCCTTCTCCAAGGGCTCGGCGACCGGTTCAAGCCTCAAGCGGCCATGATTCCCTTCATGCAGCCTCGCCCTTCCTTCAAGGAGATCCGGTCCCTGCTGCAGAACGCCGATGATGACCTCACACGGCGGGAGGCGCGGCCTCACGTCTTCGCCGCCTCCACCCGGCCGCCCCTGCTGCCTACTCCTGCACCAGCAGGCCCGACGAGCCAGCCCACTGCCGCGGCAGGACCCCCGGTACCGTTTCCAGCCTCGGCCGGGCAGCCTCCCCCTGGCTGGCGTCCCAGCCCCAACTACAAGGGCAAGAATCCGATGTACTGGCCGCCGCGATCTGCCACTCCACCAGCCGCCTCTACGCCCGCGCCAGCGCCCGCCGCTCCTCCCGCTTGGCGCCCGCCACCGGCGGTACCGTCGCCTGCGCCAGCACCTGCCGCGCCGCCTACCTGGCACCCTCCTCATGATCCCTGGACCGGCATGGTTCAGGCTTGGTCCATGCCCTGGGCGGCCCCCTCTCCGATCGGCGCTCCTCCAGCTTACACGGGTGCCTGGGCGCCGGGTCTTCGCCCCCACACTGGTTCCCCTGGACTCCTCAGCCAGCGCGCCCCGCCGAACGCCTACCACGCCGCCCCGGCCTACCACGACGGGGGGATGCCATACATGCCATATCAGCACCCCCAGATGTTTCAGCCTTCGCCTGTCCTCATGCCGCCTGCTCCAACTGCCCCGCTGCATCAACCGACCTCCGCTCCTTCACCGAGCTGGGACCAATCTGCGTTCTTGCAGGCCATGAACAACTTCGCTGCCCAGGGAAACTCAGGTATGGACTGGATTCCGGTGCTTCTAGTCACATGTCTGCTTCTAGTAATATGCTGTCAAATTTTTCCACCACACCACTTTCATCCATAGTCCTAGGAAACGGCACTACTATACCTATATATTGGACCGGCCAAACCACCATACCTACACCCACCAAACAACTCCTCCTACGTGATGTCCTTATTGCACCCGCGCTAATCAAAAACTTAATTTCTGTTCGTCAGTTCACCCGTGACAATCTTGTTTCTATGGAATTTGATCCGTTTGGTTTATCTGTGAAGGACTACCAGACCAAAGCGGAGATCGCTCGGTTCAATAGCTCCGGCGACCTCTACACTCTCCATGGCGCCGCCACCCACGACCCACCCACCTCCATGGCGGCGTCCGTCGACCTCTGGCATCACCGTCTCGGCCACCCCCACAACGCTACTTTGTCTTCTATACTTAGCGAATTTTCAATACATTGTAATAAGGATAGTCATAATACCTCCATGTGTCCCTCTTGTCAGCAAGGAAAACATGTTCGCTTACCCTTTAGTTCCTCTACTACTGCTAGTACCTTTCCTTTTGAACTTTTGCACTGCGATTTATGGACATCTCCCCATACTAGTGTCTCTGGCTTTAAATATTATCTAGTCGTTCTAGACGATTTCACACACTTTGTCTGGACTTTTCCTTTACGCAACAAATCAGACGTACACACCATTTTCCTAAACTTTCACAAATATGTCGCCACACACTTCTTTCTTCCCATTAAATTTATCCAATGTGACAACGGCAAAGAATTTGATAACTTTCAAAACCGAAACTTCTTTCTTCAACATGGCATTCTTCTCCGATTTTCATGCCCATACACTTCACCTCAAAACGGCAAGGCAGAACGCTCGCTTCGCACAATAAACGACATCATTCGCACCCTTTTAATCCACTCCTCCATGCCACCAAAATTCTGGGCCGAAGCCTTACGCACATCCACCTACTTACTTAACATTCGGCCTCACAAGTCCAACACAAACTCTACACCATTCTACTCTCTTTACCTTAGTCATCCCAACTACTCTGAACTTCGCGTCTTTGGCTGTCTTTGTTTTCCAAACACTGCCGCCATCTCCACCAACAAACTATCACCTCGCTCCATTCCCTGTGTCTTTCTAGGATACTCTGATGAACACAAGGGTTATCGCTGCCTGGATCTCGTCTCCGGCCGCGTCCACATCTCTCGGCACGTTACTTTTTCCGAGCATATCTTCCCTTTCTCCACACGGACATCCTCCCAAACTCCCATTGACCCATCGCCTACCCTACATCATCCCATAGCTCACCCCGCTAGGTTTCCTCACCACTACCTCCCTCCTACCGCCACCCCAATGCCCTCCTCGCCTGCCGTGGCAGACCCTTCAGCCGACTCCACTGCCGCGACAGCAGGGTCGGCTGCTTCCTCTGCCGCGTCCGCAGCTCCACCCGATACACCTATCTCCCCCGCCGCTCCTTCTCCACCTATTCCACCATCTTTGACGTCTGACTCATCCGCTGCGCCTGACGTCGTTGTTCATCCCACTCCACCTCTACCACCCCATGCTGTTCCTACCCAAGCTCCCACAAATGATCACCCAATGCGCACTCGGGCCAAAACGGGATTTCACGTTCCAAAAGGGCCGCGTCTCAATCTTCATGCCACCACTTCTCCGATCTCCCCCATCCCTAAAACCTACAAAAGTGCTCTTCTCGATCCTAACTGGGCTGCCGCTATGCGTGATGAGTTTTCTGCTCTCATTCACAATGATACATGGCGCCTTGTTCCTCGCCCTGTCAGTGCAAATATTGTTTCCGGCAAATGGGTTTTCCGCCAAAAATTTCTCTCCGACGGAACTCTCTCTCGCTACAAGGCTCGCTGGGTTTGTCGTGGTTTCTCTCAGCAGCACGGCATCGACTACGACGAGACCTTCTCTCCTGTTGTCAAGCCTAGCACTATTCGCACTGTTCTCAGCATCGCCACTTCCTCTTCTTGGCCCATTCACCAACTCGATATCAAAAATGCCTTTCTTCATGGTGCTCTCCAAGAAACTGTTTATTGTCAACAACCTTTAGGCTTCGAAGACTCCTCTGCTCCCGATCATGTTTGTCTCCTTCAAAAATCTCTTTATGGTCTCAAACAAGCCCCTAGGGCTTGGTTCCAACGTTTTTCAACTTACATTCAAACAATCGGTTTCACTCCCTCTCTCACCGACACATCTCTTTTTGTCTATCACACTTCCACACACACAGCTTATCTTCTTCTTTATGTTGATGATATCATTCTCACTGCTTCCACTAAGACTTTTCTTGATCATATTATTACACTGCTTAACTCTGAATTCTCTATGACTGATCTTGGTGTGCTTCATCATTTTCTTGGCATCACTGTTACACGTGACTCTAATGGTTTTTTTCTTTCCCAACGTCAGTACATTCTAGATCTTCTCAACCGCGCAGGCATGATTGACTGTCAGCCTGCTCATACACCTGTTGACACTAGCGCCAAACTCTCTGCTGATGGCGAACCATTCTCAGACCCAACTCTCTACCGTAGCATTGCGGGTGCACTACAATACCTTACTTTAACACGCCCAGAAATATCTTATTCTGTCCAACAAGTCTGCCTATATATGCATGATCCACGAGTTCCTCGCTACAATCACATGAAACGCACTCTTAGATATCTAAAAGGAACATTAGATTATGGTCTTCACATAAACACCACTTCACCTACCAGTTTGACAGCATACTCTGATGCGGACTGGGCTGGATGCCCCGACACTCGTCGGTCCACGTCCGGATACTGTGTTTTTTATGGGTAACAATTTGCTTTCATGGTCTTCTAAGCGACAGGTTACGGTTTCACGCTCGTCTGCAGAAGCTGAGTATCGAGCTGTTGCACATGCAGTTGCTGAGACAGTTTGGCTACGGCAGTTGTTGGCTGAACTTCATCGTCCCATCCAGCATGCCACTATTGTTTATTGTGATAATATTTCAGCGGTTTACATGTCCAGCAATCCAGTTCAGCATCGGAGGACAAAGCATATTGAGATAGACATTCACTTCGTCAGGGAAAAAGTTGCTTTGGGCCAAGTTCGAGTTCTTCATGTTCCCACTACAGCGCAGTTCGCCGACATCTTTACCAAGGGACTGCCGACACAGCCGTTTCATGACATTCGTTTCAGTCTCAACGTGATTGAACCCCACGTTGACACTGCGGGGGATGTTAGATTATATGTTTCGGTTAAGCTAGACTTGTAACGCAAGCTAGGGTTTTAGGCTTAGTCGGTTGGCTCTACTATTTATATCCCTTGTACCCCAAACAGTTTTGTATCAATTGTGAGACATAATACAATCCTACACAACTATAGAGAAAGAGCCACAACATGCACCATGTTTAATTAGCCCAGAACACAATAGAATTTCCACATAATTAATCGTACTTTTTATAGTTGGTTTTGTTTTTTTTTTGGTACCTGGAATATGAGATTGTGGCCTTGTGCTACGACAGAAAGAAAAAATGGACCAACATAAGTAGGTTCACACTTTATCCAATAAACCAGATATATACAATGAGTCACATTTTTTAACGCTTCTAGTTTTTCTTGTATTTTCACATCAAGGGGTTTCTTGTGCCCCTCTGCACCAACTTTATAGTCCAGTAGACACAAAATTTATCAAAAGTAATATTAGGGGCCTTGAGGGAATATAGTTACAAAAGGATATGTTGTTTGTGTTTGTTTGCGAAATGTAATATTAGGGTTTATGGTTTAGGGACCCTTGAGGAAGCGATACCTTTTGTTTCACCTTTGTTTACGTGCTAAATACTCCCTCTGTTTATAAATGTAAGACATTTTAGCTAATCTAGATTGCTTAAACCTCTTATATTACCAAATGGAGGATTTGAATAGAACGCAATGGTTCAACGATATTACAGAGAGCGATCAAGGGGAGGCAATGGAAGGAGCGACACCACAGTGATTGACTCGATCATGACATGATGTGTTTGCTTGTTGTAGCCTACTAATTGGGCATGATTACCTTCTTGCCTCCGATACCGAATTTTCCTTATATGGATGGCATAATTCCGCGCACATGTTTCCTAAAGATATATTCCTAATATCCCTCTTAATTAAAACTTGTACAAGTTTAGATTATCTTCAAATTTTCTAATTCCCTATGAGCTAAAGCCGTTGTGAGCCATCTGCGACTTCGTCATGTGTTGAGATGAATATGACATTGATGCATGTAAAATGCGTACATGAACTTTATACTTTATTATCATGAATTCCCATATATTTGCAACATATATGATGATAATACCATGTTTTACATTGATTTACGAGGATTTATCAATGATCCCCTTTATTTGGTTTATAACTCTACAGAATAGGAAAACCATGTTTTGTGTATTTTTTACTTTCAGATACCTATACGGAGTCAATTTGAGCTAGAATTTTGGGGATGTTATTTTTTCACCATAAGAAGCAAGATGGGCTTTTGGACCATACCTGGAGAGGCTTGAGGGCCAAAATATGCCTGCTAGGGCGCGCCATCCACCCTCTTTCAGTCGTCGATCGCCCAATTCGCTTGATTCTTTCGCAAACCAACATATTTTGACCTAAAAACCACTATATATCACTACCAGAAACCGAACTTTTCCGCTCGGCTGGCTATTTTCCTGTGAGGCCCGGATTAGTTCCCAGGAATAAATATAATCCTGACGGGTTTTCTATGGACGCCAGGAATATACTACATTTTGTTGTGGCCTCGCTCGGCCCGCCAGGATAACTCATTTTCCTGTGTGTAGCTCATCCCACGGGAATTATTTTACAGTTAGCCCGCCACCGGGTATCCGCGAAAGGCGAGTTCGAGGGCCAACATTTCCATCTCCGCGCCAACTCTAGTGTATTCGCGCCATGGCTTCACGGGAGAAAAAAAGAACACTAGATAAGGCAAGCCCTAGAAAATTTTCCCATTTATTTGTCTTCTCCACGTACTCAGTACTCACCGCCGCCGCACTTAGCCTAGCTCCTCTCCAGGCCCTCCACCGCCGATTTCCACCATATCCCTGCACGGATAGCTCCCATCTCCGACCTGTAGCTCCGCCTCTCCCACCCTCTCCCGCCTGCATCCGCGAGCGCCGCCCCTGCCTACACCCTCTGCCTCCTCCTCCCGCCTCCATTCGTGGCCGGAACTCCGTACGAAGCCTGACGCCGCATCCATCCGCGCCTGTCGCCCAGCTCATCTCAGTCGACCTAGACAGGAACCGCATACACCTTTCTTTTCATCAGCATATTCGTTTTGGAGTGGTAACTGGTAAGTCCTGTATTGGGTTGTTTATTACCCATACTTGATGTGCCGCATGTTGTAGGAGCTAGCTAATTCTTTTCCTAATTGGTAGTTAAGTAAATTTGATCTTATTATATCTAGTGAATGGTATTGGATAGGTGACATATTGATTTTTTTTTCCATGGTTGATGTGTTGCCTGGTGGGACGACCTAGCTTGAATTCTTGTCCTGAGCTATTGTGGAAGGTGCAGCCTATCTATACAACCTCTTGTAGCTGCTGTTTTGCATCTTCAGAAATCTTCGTGTCAAAAGGAAGGAATTATATTGTGTAATTTGGAGTCAAGCGCAAAACAGAATTAATAAGGTACCTCTCACACTTTGGTACTACATGCTTGTCTTGATATGGTAATTAACATATGGATAAATGATGCGCTGATTGTTACCGTGTTATTTGCTGATGTCTCTTTTTATACACTGACACATTCGCTAGGAATAGTGTGCTGTAATGTTGTGATCTAATTTATAACTAATGAATCTAAGTCTTCAAACACAGAGCTATTTATGGCAGATCGTACATGGATGTATAGTGGTTGGCAGCGTGGTAGATCCCCCAGCAATGAATGGATTGAGAACACCAAACTTTTCTTAGATCGTGCTTTCTCTATTGTTGGTGTAGCTGAAGATAATACTGTCAAGTGTCCATGTCCATGCCGCTAAGTGTCGGAACTATTTTAGTCATGTAAGGGATGAAATAGAGATGCACTTGTGTTACAACGGGTTTAAGGAAAACTATGAAACATGGACTGCACATGGTGAAACCCGTGGTGTTATGTCTGACCAGGCCGGCTCATCATTAGCTCATGAGGATTTCTTAACTGACCGGATGGACAATATGTTAATTGACCTTGCCGGTCAACAGCCCCCATCAATTGAGGATGAGCCATCAGCCTCCGCTCAAGCCTTCTATAGGATGGTTGCTAGTGCCGATGAACCAGTGCATAAGAGCACAACACACTCATGTCTTTCTGCCATTGCTCGTTTGCTAGCTATAAAGTCACAGTACAACATGTCCATTGCAAACTATGATGCTATCTTAGAACTTATTCATGAACTTCTTCCTGGGCAATCTAATATGTGTAAGGACTTCTACCGCTCCAAGAAATTGATTGAGGGCCTAGGTATGCCATATGTCAAAATTGATGTATGTAAGAATAATTGCATGCTATACTACAAAGCTTTTTTTTCGAAATAGGGGAAGTATCACCCCAGCTTCTGCATCCAAGGGATGCACACGGCTTTTTTATTAGATAATTCACAACACCTTACAAGAGCAAAAGAAAAGATCAAAACTATACAAAGCTATACTACAAAGCTAACGAGCGAAAAGATAAGTGTGATTTTTGTGGTACCTCTCGCTATGTGCAAGGCCAAAATAAAGTCCCCCATAAAGTGTTGAGATATCTCCCCTTCACAGAAAGGCTACAAAGGCTATATGCACATGAGGAGACTGCTAAACAAATGCGGTCACATAGCCGATCTACTTCTAATTTCATGGTTCATCCTTGTGATGGGGAAGCTTGGCAACAATTTGATAAGGATTATCCATTGTTTGCAAGTGATCCAAGAAATGTTAGGCTAGTTTTTCCTACAGATGGTTTCACATCCTATGGTTTAGGTGCTACTCCGTACTCATGTTGGCCAGTCTTTGTTTCTCCATTAAATCTCCCTCCTGGAAAACTTTTGAAGAAAGAGTACATATTCCTCTGCCTTGTTATTCCTGGTCCCGAACATCCAGGAAAGAAGCTAGGTGTCCTGATGCAGCCTTTAATTGATGAACTTATAGAATTGTGGGAGGGGCGGCTAACTTGGGATGCCTCTGTCAAAGTGTCAAGCAGAACTTCCCTATGAGGGCCGCATTTCTATGATCAGTTCACGATTTTCCTGCTCTTGGTATGGTCTCTGGATGGAGCACCCATGGAAAGCTAGCTTGCCATATATATTTGGCTGATTCCAATGCATTTTAGCTCACTCATGGGCATAAGCCTTGCTGGTTTGATTGCCACAGGCGCTTTCTACATCGAGATCATGAATTAATATTCCAAGAAAATGCATTTAGAAAGGACACTGTAGTGCTTGAGGGGCCACCAAGGCGTCTAACGGGAAAGGAGTTGCTTGCTCACATGCACAAGAATGTCGCTGATACCAAGAATTATAATAAGTTGCACAATTGGACTCACATAGGTTGCTTTTCACAGCTAGAGTACTTTTCTAAACTAAAGCTCCCACACAACATTGATGTTATGCATAATGAAAAAAATGTTGGTGAAGCTACTGAGCCTAATAGGGCAGAGGCTAACCGTATTTACTCGTGCAATTCTTATCATATTTATATTTGCAACGCTTGTTTGAAGGAGATATGCCCTAGAGGCAATAATAAAGTGGTTATTATTTATATCTTTATGTTTATGATAAATGTTTATATATCATGCTATAATTGTATTAACCGAAACATTAGTACATGTGTGATATGTAGACAAACAAAGAAGTCCCTAGTATGCCTCTTAACTAGCTTGTTGATTAATGGTTGATTAGTTTCATAATCATGAACATTGGATGTTATTAATAACAAGGTTATGTCATTGTATGAATGATGTAAATTAAGCGTAGCATAAGATCTCGTCATTAAGTTATTTGCTATAATCTTTTGATACATTGTTACCTAATCCTTATGACCATGAGATCATGTAAATCACTTATACCGGAAAGGTACTTTGATTACACCAAACGCCACTGCGTAAATGGGTGGTTATAAAGGTGGGATTAAGTATCCGGAAAGTATGAGTTGAGGCATATGGATCAACATTGGGATTTGTCCATCCCGATGACAGATAGATATACTCTGGGCCCTCTCGGTGGAATGTCGTCTAATGTCTTGCAAGCATATGAATAAGTTCATAAGAGACCACATACCACGGTACGAGTAAAGAGTACTTGTCAGGAGACGAGGTTGAACAAGGTATAGAGTGATACCGAAGATCAAACCTCGGACAAGTAAAATATCGCGTGACAAAGGGAATTGGTATCGTATGTGAATGGTTCATTCGATCACTAAAGTCATCGTTGAATATGTGGGAGCCATTATGGATCTCCAGATCCCGCTATTGGTTATTGGTCGGAGTGAGTACTCAACCATGTCCGCATAGTTCACGAACCGTAGGGTGACACACTTAAAGTTGGATGTTGAAATGGTAGAACTTGAATATGGAATGGAGTTCGAATATTTGTTCGGAGTCCCGGATGAGATCCCGGACATCACGAGGAGTTCCGGAATGGTCCGGAGAATAAGATTCATATATAGGATGTCATTTTATGTGAATTAAAATGATGCGGAAGGTTCTATGGAAGGTTCTAGAAAAGTCCGGAAGAAACCACCAAGGAAGGTGGAGTCCCGGAGGGACTCCACCTCCATGGCCGGCCAACCCTAGTGGGGGAGGAGTCCCAAGTGGACTCCCCCAAGGGGGGCCGGCCACCCCCTCCATGGAAGGTGGAACTCCCACCTCTAGTGGGAGTCCTAGCTTGGGTAGGTTTCCCTATCTTATGGAAGGTTTTGGGTTCGGGTCTTATTCGGAGACTTGTAGTCCAACCCTTGGGGCTTCCACCTATATAATGAGGGACAAGGGGAGGGGGCCGGCCAGCTCAAGACCACCACCTGGCCGCACCCCCCAAGTGGCCGGCCACCCCCTCCCAAACCCTAGCCGCCCCCCTCTCCTCCATAGCTCCCGCGTGCTTTAGCGAAGCTCCGCCGGAGTTCTCCACCGCCACCGACACCACGCCATCATGCTGTCGGATTCAAGAGGAGCTACTACTTCCGCTGCCCGCTGGAATGGGAGGTGGACGTCGTCTTCATCAACAACCGAACGTGTGACCGAGTACGGAGGTGCTGCCCGTTCGTGGCGCCGGAGGGATCGTGATCAAGATCTTCTACGCGCTTTTGCAAGCGGCAAGTGAACGTCTACCGCAGCAACAAGAGCCTCCTCTTGTAGGCTTTGGAATCTCTTCAAGGGTGAGACTCGATAAACCCCTCGTTGCTACCGTCTTCTAGATTGCATCTTGGCTTGGATTGCGTGTTCGCGGTAGGAAATTTTTTGTTTTCTATGCAACGTTATCCTACAGTGGTATCAGAGCCGTGTCTATGCATAGATGGTTGCACGGGTAGAACACAATGATTTTGTGGGCGTTGATGCTCTTGTTATCTTTAGTTTGAGTACTTTGCATCTTTGTGGCATAGTGGGATGAAGCGGCTCGGACTAACTTTACATGACCGCGTTCATGAGACTTGTTCCTCGTTCGACATGCAACTTGTATTGCATAAGAGGCTTTGCGGGTGTCTGTCTCTCCTACTATAGTGAAGATTCAATTTACTCTTCTATTGAAAACATTAGTATCAACGTTGTGGTTCATGTTCGTAGGTAGATTAGATCTCTCTCGAAAACCCTAAACCACGTAAAATATGCAAACCAAATTAGAGACGTCTAACTTGTTTTTGCAGGGTTTGGTGATGTGATATGGTCATAATGTGATGATGAATATGTATGAGATGATCATTATTGTATTGTGGCAACCGGCAGGAGCCTTATGGTTGTCTTTAAATTTCATGTTGAGTAGTATTTCAAAGTAGTTGTAATAGTTGCTACATGGAGGACAATCATGAAGACGGCGCCATTGACCTTGACGCTACGCCAACGATGATGGAGATCATGCCCGAAGATGATGGAGATCATGTCCGTGCTTTGGAGATGAAGATCAAAGGCGCAAAGACAAAAGGGCCATATCATATCACATATGAACTGCATGTGATGTTAATCCTTTTATGCATCTTATTTTGCTTAGATCTCGACGGTAGCATTATAAGATGATCCCTCACTAAAATCTCAAGATAATAAAGTGGTCATCCTTAGTAGCACCGTTACCAAGTCTTGTCGGTTCGAAGCATCTCGTGATGATCGGGTGTGATAGAATCAACAAGTACATACAACGGGTGCAAGACAGTTTTGCACATGCGGATACTAAGGTGGCCTTGACGAGACTAGCATGTACAGACATGGTCTTGGAACACGTGATACCGAAAGGTAGAGCATGAATCATATGGTTGATATGATGAACACTTTGAGTGTTCGCCATTGAAATCACACCTTGTCTCGTGATGATCGGACTTAGGTGCGGTGGATTTGGTTCGTGTGATCACTAAGAAAATGCGAGGGATATTGTTTTGAGTGGGAGTTCACCTAGATTTTTAATTATGTTGAATTAAAATTTGAACTCAATTTGTCATAAACTTAGTCTAAACTTTTGCAAATATATGTTGTAGAGATGGCGTCCCCAATCAATTTTAACCAGTTCCTAGAGAAAGAAAAACTTAAGAGCAACGGTAGCAACTTCACCGACTGGTTCCGTCATGTGAGGATCTTCCTCTCTGGCGGAAATCTGCAATATGTGCTTGATGCACCGCTAGGTGACCCTCCTGCAGAAACTGAAACCGATGAAGTAAAAGCTGTTTATGAGACTCCGAAAATTCGGTACTCTCAAGTTCAGTGTGCCATCCTGTGCAGTCTGGAATCCGATCTTCAAAAACGTTTTGAGCACCACGATCCTCATGAGTTGATGAAAGAGCTGAAAGCTATTTTTGAGACTCATGCGGTTGTGGAATGCTATGAAGCATCGAAACAATTCTTCAGCTGCATGATGGAAGAAGGCAGCTCCGTTAGTGAGCACATGCTCGCCATGACCGGGCATGCGAAGAAACTCAGTGACTTGGGAATAGTGATTCCTATCAGACTGGGGATTAATCGTGTCCTTCAATCACTGCCACCAAGTTACAAGAACTTTGTGATGAACTACAATATGCAGAACATGAACAAGGAGTTACCTGAACTCTTTGGCATGCTAAAAGTTGCTGAGATTGAGATCAAGAAAGAGCACCAAGTGTTGATGGTCAACAAGACCACCAGTTTCAAGAAACAGGGCAAGTCTAAGGGAAAATTCAAGAAGGGTGGCAAGAAAGCTGCCACGCCTCCTGTGAAACCTAAGAACGGCCCTAAGCCTGATGCTGAGTGCTATTACTGCAAGGAGAAGGGACACTAGGAGCGTAATTGCTCCAAGTATCTGGCTGATCTGAAGAGCGGCCTTGTCAAGAAGAAGAAAGAAGGTATATCTGATATACATGTTATAGATGTTTATCTCACTGGTTCTCGTTCTAGTACCTGGGTATTTGATACTGGTTCGGTTGCTCATATTTGTAACTCGAAACAGGAACAAAAGAATAAACGACAACTACTGAAAGATGAAGTGACGATGCGCGTTGGAAACGGATCCAAGATCAATGTGATCGCTGTCGACACACTTCCTCTACATCTACCTTCGGGATTAGTTTTAAGCCTAAATAATTGTTATTATGTACCTGCGTTGAGCATGAACATTATATCTGGATCTTGTTTAATGCAAGACGGTTATTCATTCAAGTCTGAGAATAATGGTTGTTCTATTTTTATGAATAATATCTTTTATGGTCGAGCACCACAAAAGAATGGCTTATTTCTGTTAGATCTCGATATTAGTGATACGCATATACATAACGTTGATGCTAAGCGAATTAAATTGAATGATAATTCTACTTATATGTGGCACTGTCGTCTTGGTCATATTGGAGTGAAACGCATGAAGAAACTCCATACTGATGGATTACTTGAATCACTTGACTTTGAGTCACTTGATAAATGCGAAGCATGTCTAATGGGTAAAATGACTAAGACTCCATTTTCTGGTATGATGGAGCGAGCTACTGACTTATTGGAAATCATACATACCGATGTGTGCGGACCAATGAGCGTAGCATCGCGCGGTGGTTATCGTTATGTTCTAACCTTCACAGATGATCTGAGTAGATATGGGTATATCTATTTCATGAAACATAAATCCGAAACTTTCGAGAAATTTAAGGAATTTCAAAGTGAAGTAGAAAATCAACGTAACAAGAAGATTAAATTTTTACGATCTGATCGTGGAGGTGAATATCTGAGTTATGAGTTTGGCATGCATTTAAAGAAATGCGGAATACTTTCACAATTGACACCGCCGGGAACACCACAACGAAACGGTGTGTCCGAACGTCGTAATCGAACTCTCTTAGATATGGTTCGTTCTATGATGTCTCTTACTGATTTGCCGTTATCTTTTTGGAGTTATGCATTAGAGACAGCCGCATTCACTTTAAATAGAGCACCATCAAAATCCGTAGAAACGACACCGTATGAATTATGGTTTAATAAGAAACCTAAGCTGTCGTTCCTTAAAGTTTGGGGTTGCGAAGCCTATGTAAAGAAGTTACAACCGGACAAGCTAGAACCCAAAGCGGAGAAATGCGTCTTCATAGGATACCCTAAGGAAACTATAGGGTACACTTTCTATCACAGATCCGAAGGCAAAATCTTTGTTGCTAAGAACGGAACCTTTCTTGAGAAAGAATTTCTCACTAAAGAAGTGACTGGAAGAAAAGTAGAATTCGATGAGATTGATGAATCTATACTCGTTGATCAGAGTAGCGCAGTACCGGAAGTTGTACCTGTACCGCCTACACCGGCAACAGAGGAAGCTAATGATAATGATCATGAAACTTCGAACGAGGAAACTACTGAACCTCGCAGATCGACAAGGGAACGTGCCACTCCTGATTGGTACGATCCTTGTCTAAATGTCATGATTGTGGATAACAATGATGAGGACCCTGCGACGTATGAAGAAGCGATGATGAGCCCAGATTACAACAAATGGCAAGAAGCCATGAAATCCGAAATAGGATCCATGTATGATAACAAAGTATGGACTTTGATAGACTTACCTGATAACCGAAAGGCTGTCGAAAATAAATGGATCTTCAAGAGAAAAACAGATGCTGATGGTAATATTACTGTCTATAAAGCTCGACTTGTCGCAAAGGGTTTCCGACAAATTCAAGGAGTTGACTACGATGAGACTTTCTCACCTGTAGCGAAGCTAAAATCTGTGAGGATTTTGTTAGCAATAGCTGCATTTTTCGATTATGAGATTTGGCAGATGGATGTCAAAACGGTGTTCCTTAATGGAGACATTGAGGAAGAGTTGTATATGGTACAACCCAAAGGTTTTGTCGATCCTAAAAATGCTGACAAAGTATGCAAACTTCAGCGTTCAATCTATGGACTGAAGCAAGCATCAAGAAGTTGGAACCGACGCTTTGATAAGGTGATCAAAGACTTCGGGTTTATACAGTGTCATGGAGAGGCCTGTATTTACAAGAAAGTGAGTGGGAGCTCTGTAGCATTCCTGATATTATATGTAGATGACATATTATTGATCGGGAATGATATAGAACTATTAAGCAGTGTAAAAGGTTATTTGAATAATAGTTTTTCAATGAAAGACCTTGGTGAAGCATCGTATATATTAGACATCAAGATTTATAGAGATAGATCAAGACGCCTAATAGGGCTATCACAGAGTACATATCTGGACAAGATTCTAAAGAAGTTTAGAATGGACGAAAGTAAGAAAGGGTTCTTACCTATGTTACCAGGCAAGGTCTTGAGTAAGACTCAAGGACCGGCTAAGGCAGAAGAAAGAAAAAGGATGAGTAATATCCCCTATGCCTCGGCAGTAGGATCTATCATGTATGCCATGCTATGTACTAGACCGGATATAGCACATGCTGTTAGTTTGACTAGCAGATATCAAAGTGATCCAGGAATGGAACACTGGACAGCGGTCAAGAATATCCTGAAGTACTTGAAAAGAACTAAGGATATGTTTCTTTGTTATGGAGGTGACCAAGAGCTCGTTGTAAGTGGTTACACCGATGCAAGTTGGAACACTGATCCGATGACTCTAAGTCACAATGCGGTACGTGTTTATATTGAATGGTGCTGCAGTAAGCTGGGCAAGCTCGAAGCAGTGCACGGTGGCGAAGTCTTCAACAGAATCAGAGTACATAGCGGCTTCAGAGGCTTCATCAGAAGCGGTATGGATGAAGAGGTTCATTGTAGAGCTCGGTGTGGTTCCTAGTGCATTGGATCCATTAATCATTTACTGTGATAACATGGGTGCCATCGCCAATGCACAAGAGCCAAGGTCACACAAGAGGCTGAAGCATATCAAGCTGCGTTACCACTCGATTCGCGAGTACATCGAAGATGGAGAAGTAAAGATTTGCAAAGTACACACTGATCTGAATGTAGCAGATCCGTTGACTAAAGCTCTCCCTAGGGCAAAGCATGACCAACACCAGAATGCCATGGGTGTTAGATATATTACAATGTAATCTAGATTATTGACTCTAGTGCAAGTGGGAGACTGAAGGAGATATGCCCTAGAGGCAATAATAAAGTGGTTATTATTTATATCTTTATGTTTATGATAAATGTTTATATATTATGCTATAATTGTATTAACCGAAACATTAGTACATGTGTGATATGTAGACAAACAAAGAAGTCCCTAGTATGCCTCTTAACTAGCTTGTTGATTAATGGATGATTAGTTTCATAATCATGAACGTTGGATGTTATTAATAACAAGGTTATGTCATTGTATGAATGATGTAATGGACACACCCAATTAAGCGTAGCATAAGATCTCGTCATTAAGTTATTTGCTATAAGCTTTCGATACATTGTTACCTAATCCTTATGACCATGAGATCATGTAAATCACTTATACCGGAAAGGTACTTTGATTACACCAAACGCCACTGCGTAAATGGGTGGTTATAAAGGTGGGATTAAGTATCCGGAAAGTATGAGTTGAGGCATATGGATCGACATTGGGATTTGTCCATCCCGATGACGGATAGATATACTCTGGGCCCTCTCGGTGGAATGTCGTCTAATGTCTTGCAAGCATATGAATAAGTTCATAAGAGACCACATACCACGGTACGAGTAAAGAGTACTTGTCAGGAGACGAGGTTGAACAAGGTATAGAGTGATACCGAAGATCAAACCTCGGACAAGTAAAATATCGCGTGACAAAGGGAATTGGTATCGTATGTGAATGGTTCATTCGATCACTAAAGTCATCGTTGAATATGTGGGAGCCATTATGGATCTCCAGATCCCGCTATTGGTTATTGGTCGAAGTGAGTACTCAACCATGTCCGCATAGTTCACGAACCGTAGGGTGACACACTTAAAGTTGGATGTTGAAATGGTAGAACTTGAATATGGAATGGAGTTCGAATATTTGTTCGGAGTCCCGGATGAGATCCCGGACATCACGAGGAGTTCCGGAATGGTCCGGAGAATAAGATTCATATATAGGATGTCATTTTATGTGAATTAAAATGATGCGGAAGGTTCTATGGAAGGTTCTAGAAAAGTCCGGAAGAAACCACCAAGGAAGGTGGAGTCCCGGAGGGACTCCACCTCCATGGCCGGTGATACGTCTCCGACGTATCGATAATTTCTTATGTTCCATGCCACATTATTGATGTTATCTACATGTTTTATGCACACTTTATGTTATATTCGTGCATTTTCTGGAACTAACCTATTAACAAGATGCCGAAGTGCCAGTTGCTGTTTTCTGTTGTTTTTGGTTTCAGAAATCCTAGTAAAGAAATATTCTCGGAATTGGACGAAATCAACGCCCAGGGTCCTATTTCGCCACGAAGCTTCCAGAAGACCGAAGAGGAGACGAAGTGGGGCCACGAGGTGGCGACACCCTAGGGCGGCGCCCCCCCCCCCCCTTGGCCGCGCGGCCCTATGGTGTGGGCCCCTCGTGCCGCCTCTTGACCTGCCCTTCCGCCTACAAATAGCCTCCGTCGCGAAACCCCCAGTACCGAGAGCCACGATACGGAAAACCTTCCAGAGACGCCGCCGCCGCCAATCCCATCTCGGGGGATTCAGGAGATCGCCTCCGGCACCCTGCCGGAGAGGGGAATCATCTCCCGGAGGACTCTACGCCGCCATGGTCGCCTCCGGAGTGATGAGTGAGTAGTCTACCCCTGGACTATGGGTCCATAGCAGTAGCTAGATGGTTGTCTTCTCCCCATTGTGCTTAATTGTCGGGTCTTGTGAGCTGCCTAACATGATCAAGATCATCTATCTGTAATTCTATATGTTGCGTTTGTTGGGATCCGATGAATAGAGAATACTTGTTATGTTGATTATCAAAGTTATGTCTATGTGTTGTTTATGATCTTGCATGCTCTCCGTTACTAGTAGATGCTCTGGCCAAGTAGATGCTTGTAACTCCAAGAGGGAGTATTTATGCTCGATAGTGGGTTCATGTCTCCATGAATCTGGGGGAGTGACAGAAACCTCTAAGATTATGGATGTGCTGTTGCCACTAGGGATAAAACATTGGTGCTATGTTCAAGGATGTAGTTACTGATTACATTACGCGCAATACTTAATGCAATTATCTGTTGTTAGCAACTTAATACTGGAGGGGGTTCGGATGATAACCTGAAGGTGGACTTTTTAGGCATAGATGCATGCTGGATAGCGGTCTATGTACTTTGTCGTAATGCCCAATTAAATCTCACTATACTCATCATAATATGTATGTGCATGGTCATGCCCTCTTTATTTGTCAATTGCCCAACTGTAATTTGTTCACCCAACATGTTGTTTATCTTATGGGAGAGACACCTCTAGTGAACTGTGGACCCCGGTCCAATTCTCTATACTGAAATACAATCTACTGCAATACTGTTCTACTGTTTTCTGCAAACAATCATCATCCACACTATACATCTAATCCTTTGTTACAGCAAGCCGGTGAGATTGACAACCTCACTGTTTCGTTGGGGCAAAGTACTTTGGTTGTGTTGTGCAGGTTCCACGTTGGCGCCGGAATCTCTGGTGTTGCGCCGCACTACATCCCGCCGCCATCAACCTTCAACGTGCTTCTTGACTCCTACTGGTTCGATTAAACCTTGGTTTCTTACTGAGGGAAACTTACCGCTGTGCGCATCACACCTTCCTCTTGGGGTTCCCAACGGACGTGTCAACTACACGCATCAAGCAAATTTCTAGCGCCGTTGCCGGGGAGATCAAGACACGCTGCAAGGGGAGTCTTCACATCCCAATCTCTTTACTTTGTTTTTGTCTTGCTTTGTTTTATTTACTACTTTGTTTGCTGCACTAAATCAAAATACAAAAAAATTAGTTGCTAGTTTTACTTTATTTGCTATCTTGTTTGCTATATCAAAAAAACACAAAAAAATTAGTTACTTGTATTTACTTTACTTGATTCATCATGTTTCCTTTTAATTTTACCACGAAAGACATACCGGTAGGACGTGGGTCTATAGTTGGGAGAAATAATATAGAGGAATTTTTCAACCATGTTAGTACCATTGAAGATTTTGAAGATAGACACTTGGTAGACCTTGCGCCTACTTATGAAATTGCTGCTGCGCATTTAGTTCGCCTGTTGGAAACTAAATTTGTTAATCTCAATCCTATAATCCAACACATGTTCCTTACACTTGGTGATATGGAAGAGGGGGAAAAGAAAGATTTTGTTTTAGAAACCCTTCTTAGAGAATTTGGTGGTCTAGCAAGAGAAGCTAGAAAGGTCTTTGCTAAATATGATATGCTTGGTTCTTATACCAATTTTGTTAGTCTCCTTGAAAAGATGGATATGGATAGAATAAAGTACACTAATAATATTAATGATGGTGGGGAGATCAAAGCACCAATACCATGTAAGCTCCTAGCGATGAATGATGCACTAGAAAATAACTATGCTTGGCTTGTTCCTGAAAATTTGTTTGATGAGAGTAGCAAGCCCAAGACTAATGAAAAGGGAGATGCTAAAACTTATGTATCTAATATACTATGCCTGGTTGAGAAAACTCCACACCCCGCTGTAGATGCACCATCCTTTGATAATACTTGATACACACTTTCTGCGCCTAGCTGAAAGGCGTTAAAGAAAAGCGCTTATGGGAGACAACCCATGTTTTTACCTACAGTACTTTGTTTTTATTTTGTGTCTTGGAAGTTGTTTACTACTGTAGCAACCTCTCCTTATCTTAGTTTAGTGTTTTGTTGTGCCAAGTAAAGTCGTTGATAGAAAAGTTCATACTAGATTTGGATTACTGCGCAGAAACAGATTTCTTTGCTGTCACGAATCTGGGCTGTTTTCTCTGTAGGTAACTCATACAATTATGCCAATTTACGTGAGTGATCCTCAGATATGTACGCAACTTTCATTCAATTTGAGCATTTTCATTTGAGCAAGTCTGGTGCCTCGATAAAATTCGTCAATACGAACTGATCTGTTTTGACAGATTCTGCCTTTTATTTCGCATTGCCTCTTTTGCCATGTTGGATGAATTTCTTTGATCCATTAATGTCCAGTAGCTTTATGCAATGTCCATAAGTGTTAAGAATAATTGTGTCACCTCTGAACATGTTAATTTTTATTGTCGCTAACCCTCTAATGAGTTGTTCTAAGTTTGGTGTGAGGAAGTTTTCAAGGATCAAGAGAGGAGTATGATGCAACATGATCAAGGAGAGTGAAAGCTCTAAGCTTGGGGATGCCCCGGTGGTTCACCCCTGCATATTCTAAGAAGACTCAAGCGTCTAAGCTTGGGGATGCCCAAGGCATCCCCTTCTTCATCGACAACACTATCAGGTTCCTCCCCTGAAACTATATTTTTATTCCATCACATCTTATGTGCTTTGCTTGGAGTGTCGGTTTGTTTTTGTTTTTGTTTTGTTTGAATAAAATGGATCCTAACATTCACTTTATGGGAGAGAGACACGCTCCGCTGTAGCATATGGACAAGTATGTCCTTAGGCTCTACTCATAGTATTCATGGCGAAGTTTCTTCTTCGTTAAATTGTTATATGGTTGGAATTGGAAAATGATATATGTAGTAATTGCTATAATGTCTTGGGTAATGTGATACTTGGCAATTATTGTGCTCATGTTTAAGCTCTTGCATCATACACTTTGCACCCATTAATGAAGAAATACATAGAGCATGCTAAAATTTGGTTTGTATATTTGGTCTCTCTAAGGTCTAGATAATTTCTAGTATTGAGTTTGAACAACAAGGAAGACGGTGTAGATTCTTATAATGTTTACAATATGTCTTTTATGTGAGTTTTGCTGCACCGGTTCATCCTTGTGTTTGTTTCAAATAGCCTTGCTAGCCTAAACCTTGTATCGAGAGGGATTACCTCTCATGCATCCAAAATACTTGAGCCAACCACTATGCCATTTGTGTCCACCATACCTACCTACTACATGGTATTTTCCGCCATTCCAAAGTAAATTGCTTGAGTGCTACCTTTAAAATTCCATCATTCACCTTTACAATATATAGCTCATGGGACAAATAGCTTAAAAACTATTGTGGTATTGAATATGTACTTATGCACTTTATCTCTTATTAAGTTGCTTGTTGTGCGATAACCATGTTCACTGGGGACGCCATCAACTACTCTTTGTTGAATTTCATGTGAGTTGCTATGCATGTTCGTCTTGTCTGAAGTAAGAGAGATCTACCACCTTATGGTTAAGCATGCATATTGTTAGAGAAGAACATTGGGCCGCTAACTAAAACCATGATCCATGGTGGAAGTTTCAGTTTTGGACATATATCCTCAATCTCATATGAGAAAATTATTAATTGTTGTTACATGCTTATGCATAAAAGAGGAGTCCATTATCTGTTGTCTATGTTGTCCCGGTATGGATGTCTAAGTTGAGAATAATCAATAGCGAGAAATCCAATGCGAGCTTTCTCCTTAGACCTTTGTACAGGCGGCATAGAGGTACCCCTTTGTGACGCTTGGTTAAAACATGTGCATTGCGATGATCCGGTAGTCCAAGCTAATTAGGACAAGGTGCGGGCACTATTAGTATACTATGCATGAGGTTTGCAACTTGTAAGATATAATTTACATGATACATATGCTTTATTACTACCGTTGACAAAATTGTTTCATGTTTTCAAAATCAAAGCTCTAGCATAAATATAGCAATCGATGCTTTTCCTCTATGGAGGACCATTTCTTTTACTATTCATTGTTGAGTCAGTTCACCTATTTCTCTCCACCTCAAGAAGCAAACACTTGTGTGAACTGTGCATTGATTCCTACATATTTGCATATTGCACTTATTATACTACTCTATGTTGACAATATCCATGAGATATACATGTTACAAGTTGAAAGCAACCGCTGAAACTTAATCTTCCTTTGTGTTGCTTCAATGCCTTTACTTTGAATTATTGCTTTATGAGTTAACTCTTATGCAAGACATATTGATGCTTGTCTTGAAGTACTATTCATGAAAAGTCTTCGCTATATGATTCACTTGTTTACTCATGTCATATACATTGTTTTGATCGCTGCATTCACTACATATGCTTTACAAATAGTATGATCAAGGTTATGATGGCATGTCACTCCAGAAATTATCTGTGTTATCGTTTTACCTGCTCGGGACGAGCAGAACTAAGCTTGGGGATGCTGATACGTCTCCGACGTATCGATAATTTCTTATGTTCCATGCCACATTATTGATGTTATCTACATGTTTTATGCACACTTTATGTCATATTCGTGCATTTTCTGGAACTAACCTATTAACAAGATGCCGAAGTGCCGATTCTTTGTCTGCTGTTTTTGGTTTCAGAAATCCTAGTAAAGAAATATTCTCGGAATTGGACGAAATCAACGCCCAGGGTCCTATATCGCCACGAAGCTTCCAGAAGACCGAAGAGGAGACGAAGTGGGGCCACGAGGTGGCGACACCCTAGGGCGGCGCGCCCCCCCCCCCTGGCCGCGCGGCCCTATGGTGTGGGCCCCTCGTGCCGCCTCTTGACCTGCCCTTCCGCCTACAAATAGCCTCCGTCGCGAAACCCCCAGTACCGAGAGCCACGATACGGAAAACCTTCCAGAGACGCCGCCGCCGCCAATCCCATCTCGGGGGATTCAGGAGATCACCTCCGGCACCCTGCCGGAGAGGGGAATCATCTCCCGGAGGACTCTACGCCGCCATGGTCGCCTCCGGAGTGATGAGTGAGTAGTCTACCCCTGGACTATGGGTCCATAGCAGTAGCTAGATGGTTGTCTTCTCCCCATTGTGCTTAATTGTCGGGTCTTGTGAGCTGCCTAACATGATCAAGATCATCTATCTGTAATTCTATATGTTGCGTTTGTTGGGATCCGATGAATAGAGAATACTTGTTATGTTGATTATCAAAGTTATGTCTATGTGTTGTTTATGATCTTGCATGCTCTCCGTTACTAGTAGATGCTCTGGCCAAGTAGATGCTTGTAACTCCAAGAGGGAGTATTTATGCTCGATAGTGGGTTCATGTCTCCATAAATCTGGGGGAGTGACAGAAACCTCTAAGATTATGGATGTGCTGTTGCCACTAGGGATAAAACATTGGTGCTATGTTCAAGGATGTAGTTACTGATTACATTACGCGCAATACTTAATGCAATTATCTGTTGTTAGCAACTTAATACTGGAGGGGGTTCGGATGATAACCTGAAGGTGGACTTTTTAGGCATAGATGCATGCTGGATAGCGGTCTATGTACTTTGTCGTAATGCCCAATTAAATCTCACTATACTCATCATAATATGTATGTGCATGGTCATGCCCTCTTTATTTGTCAATTGCCCAACTGTAATTTGTTCACCCAACATGCTGTTTATCTTATGGGAGAGACACCTCTAGTGAACTGTGGACCCCGGTCCAATTCTCTATACTGAAATACAATCTACTGCAATCTTTGTTCTCTTGTTTTCTGCAAACAATCATCATCCACACTATACATCTAATCCTTTGTTACAGCAAGCCGGTGAGATTGACAACCTCACTGTTTCGTTGGGGCAAAGTACTTTGGTTGTGTTGTGCAGGTTCCACGTTGGCGCCGGAATCTCTGGTGTTGCGCCGCACTACATCCCGCCGCCATCAACCTTCAACGTGCTTCTTGACTCCTACTGGTTCGATTAAACTTTGGTTTCTTACTGAGGGAAACTTGCCGCTGTGCACATCACACCTTCCTCTTGGGGTTCCCAACGGACGTGTCAACTACACGCATCACCCGGCCAACCCTAGTGGGGGAGGAGTCCCAATTGGACTCCCCCAAGGGGGGCCGGCCACCCCCTCCATGGAAGGTGGAACTCCCACCTCTAGTGGGAGTCCTAGCTTGGGTAGGTTTCCCAATCTTATGGAAGGTTTTGGGTTCGGGTCTCATTCGGAGACTTGTAGTCCAACCCTTGGGGCTTCCACCTATATAATGAGGGACAAGGGGAGGGGGCCGGCCAGCTCAAGACCACCACCTGGCCGCACCCCCCAAGTGGCCGGCCACCCCCTCCCAAACCCTAGCCGCCCCCCTCTCCTCCATAGCTCCCGCGTGCTTTAGCGAAGCTCCGCCGGAGTTCTCCACCGCCACCGACACCACGCCGTCGTGCTGTCGGATTCAAGAGGAGCTACTACTTCCGCTACCCGCTGGAACGGGAGGTGGACGTCGTCTTCATCAACAACCGAACGTGTGACCGAGTACGGAGGTGCTGCCCGTTCGTGGCGCCGGAGGGATCGTGATCAAGATCTTCTACGCGCTTTTGCAAGCGGCAAGTGAACGTCTACCGCAGCAACAAGAGCCTCCTCTTGTAGGCTTTGGAATCTCTTCAAGGGTGAGACTCGATAAACCCCTCGTTGCTACCGTATTCTAGATTGCATCTTGGCTTGGATTGCGTGTTCGCGGTAGGAAAATTTTTGTTTTCTATGCAACGTTATCCTACATGTTTGAAGTTACCGAGCCTAATAGGGCAGAGGCTAACCGTATTTTAAAGGGTTGTGTGAGGAGGAAAGTAAAAGACAATATGTACCAAGCTTGTGTGGATGCTGTCAAGATATACTATGATAACCAAGGAGAAGAACTCGATGACAAGCTGGCATGTTCAAGGGAGCTTACTCTTGAATAATACTTAGCTAGCAGAGTGGACTGGTTCAGTCCTACAGTATGGCCTCATATTTGCAGATATTGGTGCTCAAAAGAGTTCAAGCAAGCAAGGTCTAGAGGGCAGGCTTCTCGCTTAAAATCTCTAGATGTTGCTCAAATCGTGGAGGTTCACGACCGTTCACAGAAACAAGGCAGTATTTGGTATGACATGAACTTATTGTCTGTTTAACTCAGTCTAATCTATCTTTTGCATTGTTTTATCCACTATATATTGCACATGTAGGAACATAAATTTGGACCTGAGAAGGCTACCATAATGAACACATATGCTGCAATGAAATCTGGTATCAAAAATTTGGATGAAAGTGGCTGTAGCGGTGCAATCAGCAGCCAGAAAGCACAAAAACGCCTTGTATGTGACATCCGCTTCTTTTATTTTTGTGTTAGCTCATTAATTTTGTGCAAACTAAATAGTTGTTGCTGCTATAGGATGCATATTGCAATGGTCTTAAGAAAGCACATCCAGAGGATTGGCAAGACATTGATTTGGATGAAAGTGTCTTGTACAACACATCGGGTGGCATGCCACATGGCCGCCTATAAATTGCTACTGGTGCCGTCAAGAAAGCCCACATTATCTCTGCTGCAAAGGCAACAAATCTGAAGCCCTCAAGTTCTGTTGCTTACCGTAATGTCATCCAAGAGAATCAACAGTTACGTTCTCCAGATGAGATTCTAACAAGGAAAACAGAAATGCATTACCAAATGTTCAGGGTAATGATAAGTATGATTTGTTACAATGTAGCTATAAATGGAAAAATATGTTCTACATCATGATAAAATATGCTTTCTTCTCGCAGATGCTTTTTGCTTAGATGGGCAGGGACCTGCCGGAATGGTTCCAACAAGGTCAAACCCAAGCTCATACCCAGGTCAGAATACATTTCCCATCTTTGAACCTTAAGCTAATTTAGTTTTGCTTACTATTGCATAAGCTGTACATTAATAAGATACTTAATTTGTTACATGGTGCACATGACTTTGTAGGGGAACACAGACTTGGAGGATCCTGCTATGGATGACCTTGTTGGCATGGAAACAATGGAGGCAGCAATGATGGTGAGAACATTTGTGGTGATAGCAAGGACTTTGTCTACAATGAAGATGGTGATGGTAACTATGCTTCTGGAGGAGGTTCTCACTAGTGTCCTTGCACTTCAGCTAGTTATTGGCACTCATATGGTATTTTGGATCTTTTGTGGTTTGACTATCTTTGATAAACTTAGGTTAAGTGATGTATGGGAAATAGTGAAGTTATGTATGTAGGTGATGGTCCTGACCGTGAAACTCTATGACTTTGAAGTTCATGTATTTTGTTGTTACATTGCACTGCCATGTGCAAGTTTGTGTCATGTCTGTCACCAACCTTTAGTGTACTATTACATTGTTATTTGTAGACTCGTTCTGGAATATGATGTGGAGTTCATTAGTTGGCTTAAACCTATATTCACTGAATGATTTTTCCTGGCGGTACTCCCATATTCCTGTGAGCAGTCTATTGTCATGTAGCCTACAATCCCTTGCGGTACAAGCATTTATCATGTGGGCTTGTTTTCATATGATTTTGTTTTCCTGGAGGCTTTTCCCTGTGGGTCAATTGACACCAAAATAAAATTAGTAAACCTGACGGACTAACAATTTCCTGTGGGCCACCGTCAGGAACACCCGCCAGGGAAATAATTCCTGTCAGCCAACCGTCAGGCATTTTTTATTTCCCCATCGAAATAATCCCGGCGGAATTATCCTGTCGGTCAGCCGACAGGAATTATTATCCTGACGGTTTATGCTAATTTCCTGTAGGATCATGGCCGTGGGGAAAATACCAGTTTCTGGTAGTGTATATATGACCCCCGAGGGTTCTCTGAAGGGGAGCGCCCCATGAATATTTTCTTGTGTTATCTCTTATAAGAGAGATATGTTGCATCATCTCTATGTTAGGACCATATGAATGCATTTCTTACACATATTGAAGTTATATTATTTATATCTCATTGATGAATTGTCATTGTTCACTACAACTTAAAAGAGAGAATAGTCAAGTGAACCCATGAATTCCGGTTCAATTTTGATCATAACAAACACCTTTCCATTGCATTTATCTTAGTTTCTATTTACTGCACTATTTCATTCGAAAATACAAAAATATTTATTTATCTTATTTGCACACAAGAACCCAAAACAAACAAATCTTTACAGCTTTTACTAGTTTAGTTTAGTTTACTTTAATTATTACTTTATTTTACTTTTACTTACACGAAATCTCTACCACACGGTAGAGTTGGGGACACACGGCTTTATTTTTTGCAGGATTGCTAGAAGAAGAGAGGGAGAGATACCTCTTTACTCCATTCCCCGAGAGTTCGATATAAACCCTTGATTCACCCTTGTGAGGAAAATACTCTGCTCACACAACACTCTGCACTTGGAGTCTCAACTTCATCAGATATCAAGCATTTTCAGTGCAACTCTTTCTCTGACACAATGTAAAGTGATCTCTATGTGTATTGTACGTGCACGAAAATTTGGGTTAGTGGAAAGATATGTAGCGCCCATATTGTCACACCACAAACATGGTACCTCATGGATTTTAGTACCAAGCTCATTTAGAAGTGTTTATACTGATATGACTTTGTTTGTATCATTTGCCAAGGATTTGTATTCAACTTCTGTGCTAGATCTAGACACAGTTAGTTGTTTTGTTGCACTACATGATATAAGATTTGGTCCAAGGAATATGACAAAACCTCCACTATATATTCTATCATCAACACAACCTACTTCTGCAGTAAAAAGTACGAATCAAGGTAGACATAAACTTCTTAGAAGTGACTCATGTTGTGAGACTATCTTTAATCTATCTTAGGATCCTCTTAACTATTGTCCAATGTACTATAGTAGGAGCATGAAGGTACTGACAAATGTTATTAACTAAAAATGATATATCAGGTGTAGTTAATATCAAGTATTTCAAAACACCTATAGTAGGTTAACTTGACACTTGGAGGAAAGAGGAAATCAAGCTATATGTAGTAAGATCTCGAAATTTTGTCTCTTCACCTTGTAAGTAATGTTGAAATAGTTGTGTATACCGACATCTCTCAAAAGTCACATGTAATTGAGTTGTTTCAGTTTTATTTAGATTGATCTAAAGTCTACACCATAGATAAGTGTGAAATGCAAGTTGTGATAGTTTTGATTGTAACAAACTCACATTATACTCTATCATCTTTGACACCAATTTATTCAGGTGGTCTCCTACGGGATGTGAAACGCTTCACCATCTTTTTTCATCATATTATATCATAGCCTACTCTTCCATAAAAACATCTACACCATGTCCCAAGATTTGTCGGCCACAATGTTTTTCCGCTCCAGCTTCATTCCCAATCCGGTGAGCAAGAAACTGGCTTCAGATAAGTTCCTCTTGATATGACCATGGACAACAAAATCAAGATGGTGGTGAATCCAACTTAACACCTCTTGGTTACTCTGGACCAAACATGTTCTAGGTTTCCCACTATGTTTTGGCACAAGTTCTTGACCTGAACACCATTGGCATATTTTCTAAGGAGATCGAGTAGATGTAATCTTCACAATCACTTGAATGAGTAATTTAAAAACAAATTCAACTGAACAACATAAAGAAGGGAGAGATAAACATGAATATCTACTTTATAGAGATGCAGATGCTTTCAAATGATATGACAACAGACAATTAAAAGGTTTAGGGTGACGATCTGATCTAAGACCTCGCGGGGCTCGATGCTGATTATAATCCATTCATTTCGGTATTTCAGCCTCGACTCAAACCGGCACTCCACTGACTTTGAATGAGCTCATTGTCGATCTCCTGGTGGTGAACTCGATGTCAAGGGTAGCCATGGGTAATCCAACAACAGAGACAACAGTGGCGGTGTAGGTGGCTTTCGTGGATGCTGTTGTGGAGATAAATTTAGAAGCTACACTTGGCAGCCCGCAATAGTAAGTCAAGCCTCGGGGGTTGTTGTTCGGCGGCTGCGGTTGTGGAGATAACCAAGGAAGCTTCATGGGCAACCCGCATCAACAATACGTCAAGTTTCCGTGATTGTGGATACTTTAGCAACAAAAACAACATACCTAGGAGCAAGCTGATGTGGCAAATCTCTAGCACTACCAGAAAACCTCGGATCCTTGACTGGGTGGATTTTTCTTAAGAGGCCTGCACTAGGCCATCAAGAAAATGCATTTTATTGACCGTAAAATTATTCTTCTCATGTTAAATCACGTTAACTTAGCAGTTCTAGTATACCTCTCAGGTTACCGTTAGGTTTTGTTAACTTGACGGGAATTCGTATTTTGTTGGTGGTTTTCAACTCTCTGGGATTTGAGGTTTTCTGGGAGTGTAGGGAAGGCTCATGAAATAACCGATTACACGAAAGGATATTATTTGTTTCCAAGTTCAATAGCAATTTACAAAGACTTTATTATAAATATCCAACAAAATTGGTAAATAACAATACAAAAAATCGTATTAAACTTGAAAACCCATATATACGTTGTTTATGATGTGTCATTAATCTAACTTTGACATGAATATCTTTGTGCCGCCTTCTACGGGAGGTGTCAAACATCATAAGAAAATGAATTGCTTTGCCACAATAACCAACAAATGATTTAATCACTTGTTTAAAGTGATGGTTGGTCTTCAACCTGGAGTAAATTAGTAAAGTCATTTATATTTTTTGTTCAGTTCTCACTTCTTGGTTACTCTCTCTCGTTGATCACTTCCGACATTTAGAAGGTAGTTGACATGGAATATTACATACTCTTTGGGTATCTTAACATTTTCATCGGTGGTTTTCTCATTATAGGGCCACGAGGCATAGTAATTAAGTTAAGCATACATAATATATTTTATGGAATGCTTTGTTTTTATATAATCACTAGTGGAAAAGAGGCCTTTCGTCCCAAGCAAATGTCCCCGTTTTGAACCAAATCGGGACCAATGGGGGGCATTGGTCCCGGTTCATCATGAAAACCCTTTAGTCCCGGTTCGTTTGGACCCTTTAGTCCTGGTTGGTAATACAATCCGGGACTAAAGGGTGGTCTATGGGGCAAAAGTCTTTATTCCCGGTTTGTATTACCAACCGGGACTAAAGGTCTACCCTTTAGTCCCGGTTCGTAATACGAACCGAGACTAAAGGGTTTTTTGCCTCCCCATGCACCTCCACACACACCCCCCCCCCCCCCCTTGATCGCCTTTTTTAACACTGTAAAATATAAAAGAAAATGATAGAAAATTCAAAAAATAAAATCTTTTCAGATTCTTGTATGTTATGCAACCTACTACTAGGGAAAATTAACAAATTTGAGTTTTCACTTTTTTTGCAAAAAAGGTTTGAAAAATGGTAAAATCGCATTAACTTTTGCATACGACGTCGAAAAAAAACGTGTAATATATCAAAATCATCGTGGGAAAAATTTACATCTGAATTCACCGGGGTTTACCCAGTTAGCCATTTTTTAGATTCTCAAAATTCCAAATGAAAATATGAAAGCAGGAAGATTTTAGTTTTGCCAGAAATTCAGAATTTTATATTTTTAATTTTTTAAAATAATAATTACATCATGCATAAAGATTACTATTACTTAACCATAAAGTTAGCCAATTTTTATATTTTCAAATTTTCAAGTTTGGCAAAAAAATTAAAAAAATAATAAATTAAAAAACTATTATAATACAAATTTAAAAAATTATAATTATAATACCATTACCACAACATGTTATTACGTCATTAGTTTTGTTTATTAAAATAATTATTTAGAAATCGAATAATAAATAAGTGTGACATCGACCAACATGTTAATAGGATTGATATGATACTAGTATCGCAACATGCGCTCGAAGCACTTGGAAGCGGGATGGGAAAGGAACTTGGAAGTTAAGCGTGCTAGTGCTGGAGTAGTGGGAGGATGGGTGGTCGAGCGGGAAGTTGGACCACGGGTAAATAATTTGACTATTGATTAAGCGTAGTTAGAGATTAAGTGTAGTTACAAACTAAACTAGTTAAATAACTGAAATATTAGAAATTCGGAAAAAATAGAAAAAAAAAGAGGAGCGAAAAATAATTGGACATAACCAAATGGATTAAAAAAATAACGAAATAACCAGCAGCCCACGTGGCGGGACCATTAGTCCCGGTTTGTTTTACAACCGGGACTAAAAGGGGGACCTTTAGTCCCGCCTAATTGGTCCCGGTTTGGAAACCGGGACTAAAGGCCCAGACGAACCGGGATTACAGGCCCGTTTTCCACTAGTGAATGTTTATACTGAGATCCTATAGTAGCTTGGACTCTTCATGTTGTCTAACTATTCCTAACGAATAAGCTTCATTCCCTCTTTTTCCATGTGAGAATAATCATATGGCGAAAGACTTGGACAAAGAGTCAGCTGATTTCCATCATATCCACACATGATGGTATTTTTTCTGACAAAAGGAGTTTTTATAAACTGAAACGCCGTATCAAGATAATGCACGCATGAGCATTACATCAAACCTCAGACATGATTGTTAATTATTTGGAGCAAGAAAATATAAAAATAGAGAATAATGGGGGGGGAATCTTCTAGAGTCGATGTCGGTACATTTGTACAATCACTATACGACATGAGAACTAATCCTAAGACCATTGTCGTCGGCATAGGCCCAAAAACCCTCAGCATACCCTATGCCGACGGCCACCCTCGGCATAGTTCGTCGGTTTAGGTTGTAATCAGCTTAACCATAAAGTTGTCGGCATAGCTAGGCCGTCGACATACCCGACCTATGCCAATGGCTTAGCCCACCCGTTGGCATGTCGTCGGCACAGCCTGCAACATGTCGGGATATTACGCTCCAAGAGAAGGTGTTGCCATCGGCCTAGCCTGGGGACGTGGCACGTTCTGTGGGTTTCGGGCGGGCCGTCGGCTTAGCTCTCTGGACGGCATTGATGTCGGCATAGCCCTAGAGAAGGCGAGGGATCTGTCTACAAACAGAAAAATATCTATGCTGACGGCTATCATCGGCATAGCTCTCGATATGCCTACGGCCTAGGTAAACCAACAGTGGCCGTCGCCTTACCTCGACCTATGCATACGGCTGCGCTATGCCGACGGCCCTTTTCCAGCCGTAGGCGCCTGCGTGTGATGCCGACGCCCTAATAAAAGGCCGTCGACTTAGCTAGTGGTTGTAGGCATTTGACCTATTTCCTGTAGTGAATACTGTTTGCTAATGTTGATCTTCAGCACACAAAGCTATTTCGCAGGAGTGGAGAAAGCCTAAAGTCTCGTTTGGAATGGACTGGACACACTTAATATTACTCCATTCCAAAAAGCCCTAGGATTACGTAAATGTTTTCTGTAACTGTAAGCATGACATGGAGAGGTGGAACTGACTTTATTTTATGTGACTTAAGAAGCGAGCCCCGAACAGTGTGTTTTGTCTGTATTCGCTTGGTAGACAATAGCGAGCAACAACAACCCACTGCCGCTTTGCTCTTACGAAGGAAAAAAAAAAAAAAAACAGGTATGGCAACTCCCTAACGGTGAGTAAAGAATTGATCGATGTGTGTTTTGGGGAACGATGACTTAGTTGACTTGGTTTCTAGATGATCGATTAAGTTTGCATTTTCCAGGAAAAGAAAGTAGGTACGTCGTCTTCATGTGAGAGCAAATCATGGAATTGTCTCATGTTCCTTTCCGGTGGCTAAAGAACGATGCTCAAGGGTTGCGGAATTCACGGATTCAACTCATGTACCAGCAAACATAGCTATGTTCATAGGCTGGGTTGAGAATAGCAAGTTGATGATCGTGACCGGCTTCATTCCCTTTGAAAAGAACATTATTCAGGGTCCGGGGAGTGCATGGACAGCAGCAGCATTGTCACGTACGCACTATAATGATCGCGGTCGCCGAGCGGCTTCGGAAAGCTGCGTACATGATGCATCTGGAAACAGAGACGAAAGGGAGGATATATGAGTTTCCAAGTGGTGTCCATGGCGGAAAGCGAAGAAGCGTCTCCGAATTAGCTGTTGCCTAACAGAGCTTTATCTATCCCAGCCGGGCGAGTCGTCCAAACGAAGTGCCGAACTCTTATCAGTTCTATATATTTCTCGTCGGGAAATACAGCAAAAATTACTCATTCATGATGTACATGAACCGGGGGATTTCATAAGAACTTCGCAAGCGACAGTTTAATTTGAATAATAGAAATGTAGAAAAAATTGAGGTTAATCTGGACAGAAATGGAGAAAATTAGCTGCCGGTGCTAGCCACCTCTTCGCCTCTGCCAGCTGCACCTAGACATCTCCTGTGCCAGTTCGGTGGCAGAAGATTGCAAAAAGCTCTGATGAAAATAACCTCTACTTTCCCTTTTGCTTATCAGCGTCAGTCACGCACTCACGCTGGAAACTCGACACACCCAAAAAATCTGGACATTTCTAAGCTTGGCCAGTGCATATAAAACAGTAGTAGAACACCAAAACCAATTCAACTTACTGCATATATGCTTGGCTGAACTTTTCTGATACACTACCAACTCTAATAAGCCTACTGGTCTACTCTTTGGCAATGGATCACACTGATCTTTAGTCTCAAACAAAAGCATCACATAGACATGGAGTTATCACTCCCTTCACAATTTCACATTTCACACTGAGATATTTTGCTAAAACCAGGGCGGCTATATTTTTATAGGAAACCCAACACAAAGCAGGCGCACACACACGGTGCCTACTGAATATCAGAATGATGGACCATCAAAAGTGACAAAATCACCATATGCAACTCGCGGTTGACATGAACAATATATCTGGAAAATATACTCCACCTCACTGAGACAAACAAAACGTCAAGTTTGGAGCTAGATCCCTGATTAACTTAGTCCAGACATTAATACCGTTGTTTTCTGTTTTTGAAACTTAGCGTTAATCATTTTACTTTTATTTTTTTGAAGTATAACGAAAAAATCACACGGGTAGGTATTAGGTATGATCCTTTTCTTGTGAGTTTCCCTAAAATAATATTACCATTCGCAACCTATGTAATAACCAAATAATTGATTACCGTAAAACAAGTTATTGTTGTCGTTATGTGTTCTTTTTCAGGTTTAGCTCAACATGTTGCTACTGTAACTTGTAAACCCCACCAATCTGGTGGAAGAATCACTGTAACCCCTACTTATGTTCTGCTTTCGTCTAATTTGCGTGTTCGCATAAATAGAAAAAGCTACATAAGAGGTATGTAGCTTTGAGCGACGTAACACATATTTTATTGTGTATAGGTAAAATGGTTGTTTTCATGAAAAATAGCACGGTGGCACTCGCAAATGCAATTTAAAGTGGTGCAAACGAAGTGCTCAACTCTTGTCTTTTCTCTATATTCCTGGTCAGGAAGTGCAGAAAATAACTGAGGAATTTGACACATGAGCTTCACAAGCGACTTTTTAATTTTAATAATTTAAATGTAGAAAAAATCAGTTCAATTTGGACAGAAATGAAGAAAATGAGCCAGTGCCAGCTGCACCTAGACATCTCCGATGCCAGGCGCCGGCGGCGGTAGTAGTGGATCCTCGTGCAGTTCGGTGGCAGTAGATGGCAAAAGGCTCTGAAGAATAACTTACTATTTTTCTCTTTTGCTATCGGCGTCAGTCACGCACTCATGTTGGAAACTCGACACGCCCAAAAAATCTGGACATGACTAAGCTTGATGAGTACATATAAAATAGTAGAACACCAAAACCAATTCAATTTACGGCATATGCTTCGCTGAGCTTTTCTGATTCACTACCAACTCTAATTAGCATACATGTCTACTCTTTAGCAATGTACCACAATGATCTTCGGTCTACAAAAGTTAAAGCATCACATAGTCATGGAGTTATCACTCCCTTCAGAATTTCACATTTCACATTTCAGAGTGAGATAATTTTCGGACACTAGTACATAACAGGTTTCACACGCGGCTGAAACTGCCTGTCGCACACGATAAACCTTACCGTCAGTATGCAAGGGTGGGCGATATGTCTCTACATCGTACGCGGTTTCTAAAATCTTGTGCGATGGGAAAACTTCCACGAACGATTGTGTTCCACCAACCGTCTGCGAATATGAGGGCCTTCGCAATGACTTTTCTTCGTTCATCGTTTGCCACTACAATAAATACGAGCAGTAGAGACATTTTTATGTAGACAATTTCCACTATGTCTCTTAAAAACTATTCCAGATTTCTATAGAGGTATTAAGAGAGACACTTCCATGAATGCCTTAGCGATAGGGACATCAACTGTAAGATATTCTCCATAATATCTCTTAGCCTACATGTAAAGGCATTGTACGCGACATTCTTGATAATGTCTCAACAATAGAGGCACCTCCTTGGAGACCATCTTCCTAATATCTCTCCCTATTACTAAGAGACACATGTTGCAAAATGCATTCAAAGTGAGATGCATAAGACAATATGACTACAAAGTTGGAAGCTTGAAAAGGAAACAAAAAGTGTGCAATTTTGACAAGTAGAGAGGCCATTCGGTACCTACAGCGGTAGCGTGCGCACCCCCATCAACCGTAGATTCAAGCCATATAACCCCTTTTTAGCTTATTTTCCTAGTAGACTATTACTTTTTGATGTACAAAACCAATTTCATATTTATTGTTTGAATGTTTTGGTCAACTTTTTTGGGCCGACCTTTTTGTTAACTCTTTCTATTTAAGAGTTGACTTTCATGGATAGCGACTTCTTTCAAATTTGAAATCACAATAGTTTATTTTATACTGCTCTAATATTGATATCTTCGCAATTTTATAAAATACTTTGTTCTTTGGATATGTGCACGTGTCACTTTATGGGGGTTACACACGCACCGTTGTGAGCTATCTGAACTAGAAAAGTAGGAACTTACTATTGTTGACGTGTATAAGTAGATTGCTTAGCCCTTTCCATCAGTTCGGACTTTTGGTTCAAGTGGCTAGTGCATGAAGCTTAACATGGTATCAGAGCCCCAGGTCTCGAGTTTAAATTCTGGCTTTCACAATTTATTCTAAAAATTATCTCTTCTCCCCCCCTCTCTTCTCGCAGCCTCCTGCCGCACCCGGCCTCCCGCTGCCTCTTTGCCTCTCTACACGTGTTGACTTGTCTTCTCGTCTTCCCTTCACACGTGAGAGGGGGTGTTTAAGTGTATAAGTAGATTGCCTAGCCCTTTTCATCAGTTCGGACTTTTGGTTCAAGTGGCTAGTGCATGAAGCTTAACAACTATCACAACCCTATTTTCTCTACTTTCAAAAACTTTCATAACATGTCATAGGAAATAGTACGGTTCTATAGCCACCATAAATTTATGTTCCTGAAATATAATCCATCCGTCCCAAAATGTAAGATGGTCTTCATTTTCGTTGCTTAGTAATTCATAATTCACTATGATTTGTATTTATTATATGTATCTAAAATTAATATACAAATATGTCAAATGAAAGAACTTTTGAAGACAAATGCAAAAATATCACTTATAAATTCCAAATCCATATAGTTTGGTATATATTAGTGGTCAAAACATGCATCAAAGACCGTGCTTCTTTCGTTTTGGGACAAAGGGAGTGTTACTTCTTGTAATTTGGTTATTATGATTATGGAGCTCTAGTGGGAATTATGTTTTTATTTTTGAAAATTATATAAAAACATAGAACATTAAATTAGTAGTTGATATTTGCCGAGATTAAATATACACATGTTCAGAAAACGCACCCTAGTTGGCTGCGTGCAATCACACACTTCCACTTCACACCTATTTAAAGTGTTCCGTCTCACCACTACCTTATCCTTCGCTAGCCACTCAATCTATGGATTCTAACTATTCATGCACCTTTTTTCGGGGTACTATGCACAAATCTTTGAGATGTGAAAACTAAATTTTGACCGAGAGATTTGTCACACATGTCAGACAGTTCTCTTTCACCTCCTGCTTCCGAGCGCTCCCTTCTTTATTTCCACTTGTGAGTACCCCTCATATTTTTTTATATGTGATGTCGTGGCTCTCCTCCATCCCTCCCCCCACCCCCTCCCTGTTGTTATCCTCCTCGAATGTTCCCACCATGTTCCCAACACTAACGCTTGAAAGCTTTTAAACAGAAGGCCTCACGGCCCGGCTTTATAAATAAAGCCCTCCAGGCAACGGTACATGCAATAACAAGAAATACAGTCCACGCACACATAATACGCCCAAGGCGTCACAAGTACGACCCTCCCAGGTCCAGGAGACACTCTACACACCGGATACAAAGCCGAAAGGAGCTACACAGGGGGCTCAACCACACTAGATAGAAGATGAAGCAAGTCCTTGGTCGAGTCGCCGCACGAGTCCTCCGCTACTCAGCCCGCAGTCGCGCGTACAGTCTCCTGACGTCGTCCACCGCCGCGTCCAGCATCGCCCGGTCCTTCTGTCTGACCAGAACCCTCCATGACTGCATGTGAATGATCATGTGATAGAAAACATCAGCAGGGTTCCCAATCATCTTGCCTTCAAAGATTAGTTTGTTGCGCGTGTTCCACAGGGTCCAGCACATAGCCGCGAACGTGAACCAAACTAGCCTACGAAGGGGGCCGTAAAGGCCCTGGGCGATTGCAATGAACTCCCCCGGTCCCGCGGGGTTTCAGTCGGAGTGGAGGAGTTCCCTAACTCCCGCCCACATGAGCTTGGCGATGGGGCAAGAGAAGAAGATGTGATTACAATCTTCAACCTCCTGGCAGAGAGCGCACCTCCCATCCGAGGGTCCGTGTCGCTTGGCAACTTGTTCAGCCGAAGGCAGCCTTCCACGGATTAGTTGCCAAAGGAACACGCGAATCTTCGGGGGAACCCTAGTGCGCCATGCATCTTTAAAACAGGTGACCGTCGCTCCCTGCGTCAGTGCAAGATAAACCGAACTGGTGGTGTAGGTCCCCGAAGCGTCAAGGGACCAAGACACCTTGTCCTCCTCTAGGCCCGGATGCCAACCCATGACCTCCCGCCGGAGGTTGTCCCATTCAACCGTTTCAGCCATCCCAAATTGCCGCCGAAATTCGATACCCCATTCCCCAGGGTGCCCCACCGGTGGTTTAGCATCAAACACCGAAATGAGCGGGTACATGCAGCAACTGAACAGGTGCGGGAACCTAGCCATAAAAGGGCCCCTCCCCCTCCACCAGTCCAGCCAGAACCTGGTGCGTCTCCCATTGCGCGCCTCATGTTTGGCTCCCAGTTTGAAGTACCATTTAATTTTCTGAATGGACTTCCAAAATTGGGAGCCTCTGGTGGGGACCGTATCGTCGAAGAGGTCCCTCCCACGAAGATACTTAGCACGGATTAAGTCCGCCCATAGACCTTCCGCGTTTTGGTAGAGTTTCCAAATCCACTTGAGCATCAAAGCGATGTTCATGAGTTTGGTATTGAGGATTCCCAATCCTCCAAACGCTTTAGGTTTACACACCATAGCCCAATCTACCATGTGGTACTTGCGTTTGTTGCCCACTCCTTCCCAAAAGAAGCGGGACCTCGGTTTGTCCATGGCCTTATGGGTGCTATCGAAAAGCATGTAAAGGCTCATGGCAAACTGCGGGAGGCTGGACAGGCACGAGTTGGTAAGTTCCAACCTACCTGCCGAGGCCAAGAAGAGCCCCTGCCATGGGTCCACCCTATGCCCAATCTTTTCTGGCAGGAAGTTCCAGTCCGCTACCCTTAGCGCCTTATCACTGATAGGTAGGCCCAAATATTTGATGGGGAATTCACCCCGCTTGCAGTTGAGCATGTGGGCCACCTGGTGTTGAAGTTCCAGTGGGACCCCGGTCACCACCACTTCGCTCTTATCAAAGTTGATCTTCAGCCCTGACATATTTTCGAAGCACAACAGGATAACCTTGAGGTTCGCAATCCCTGCGCCTGTTGGCCTGATCAGGACCAAAGTATCATCAGCGTATTGCAGGTGTGTCACCCCCCCCCCCCCGGGATGAGATGCGGGACCACTCCCTCAATATGCCCCGCCAGGTTAGCTCTAGCCAGGATGGCCGCTAGCCCGTCCACAATGAAATCGAACAAGATCGGGGAGAGTGGGTCCCCCTGAAGGACTCCCCTCGCATTCCGAAAGTACGGTCCGATTTCCCCATTCACATTAATCGCCGTTTGGCCCCCCTTGACCAACTGCATAAGGCGGTGCACCACCCGTGCCGAGAAGCCCTTACGTAGGAGAATCTCCTGCAGGAAGTCCCAACTGACCCTGTCATAGGCCTTCTCAAAGTCCAGCTTGAGAAGCAAGCCCTCTTGCTTTCCCACTCTGAGTTCATGTGCAATCTCGTGTAGAGCCAGAGCACCCTCATGCAGACATCGCCCTTTGATGAAAGCAGATTGGCTCCGGTCCACCGTCCTATGAGCTAGCGGTGCTAATCTAATCGCGTACGCCTTAGCCACAAATTTGAAAATGACGTTAATCAGAGCGATGGGCCTAAACTGCGTGATCCGTTCCGCCCCTTTAACCTTGGGAATTAGGGAGATAATCCCAAAGTTAAGCCGGGCGATGTCAACCCTCCCTAGGGCGAAGTCATTCAACATCTGAAGGATTGGTTCTCGCAGGATTCCCCAGAATCGCTTGAAGAACAGAACCGGAAGCCCGTCCGGTCCCGGCGCCGAGTCCGGCTTCATACTCGCCAGGACCTCGTCGAGCTCCTCAGCGGTGAAAGCGACTTCAACACCCCAATTTTCCTCCTCCGAAATCTTCTGATCTTCTCCCCAAAGATCAGAACCTAGGGCGAAAACCCGCTCTTCCCCTTTGGCCCCCATCAGTCCTTGGTAGAACTGGTAAATGTGTTCCATGAGGGCACGCGGCTCCTCCACCTCGCCCACGTCGGTGATGAGCCTGGGAATAGAACACTTGCGCTTGCGACCATTCGCAATCGCGTGGAAGAAAGCGGTGCACGAGTCCCCTTTCAAGGTCCACTGCGTCCTACTCCATTGGCGCCAGTATTCCTCGTCCACCCGATCCAGTGCCACGAGTTGGTCCTCAAGGAAGTAGCGGAGTCCCCAACCCTCCTCATCCAAACCGTTGGCATCAGCCACCCGATCTAGTTCTTCCACCTGGCGCAGAAGGTTGGTACGGAAGTCCCTCTTCTCTTTACCCAAGTTGGCCCCCCACCCTTTGAGGAATTGCCTGGAGTTCCGCGAGACATATTGCCACCTTTCTACCGAGCAACGGTGCGGCCCGTGGTCAAAGATGAAACAACGGATTTTCTCCCGAAGTAGGTCCCCAAACCCCGGCACCCCGAGCCACCAAGTCTGGAAAAAGAACCTCGACTGGCAGATAGGGGCATCTTCGCCGCTGCTCAACAACAGAGGTGAGTGGTCAGACCCCACCCTTGTGATCGTTGTGAGAGAGCAAAGCGGGAACGCCGCCTCCCAGATCGGCGAGACTAGAACCCGATCTAGTACACACTGAGTTGGGCGAAGGCGTTTGTTCGTCCAGGTGTAACGGGCCCCTGCCCGTTCCACCTCGCGCAGGGCCATAGTAGCGATCGCCTCGTTGAACCGTCTAATCCTGGACCAAGAGATATTGGCGTTACTCTTGTCACTCGCTGCGCGGATCAGGTTAAAGTCACCCCCAACCACCACCGGGTATGGGGCCGCCGCTACGGCCTGGGTGAGTTCCCCCAAGAACTCATCCAAACATCGGTGATCAGCTGGTCCGTAGACCAAGAAGAAACACCACTTGAGTTTATTGCTACGTTGGTAGATCGAGGCACTAATGTAGAAGTTCCCCTTCTGCCATTGTCCGACCTCAAAGCAATCGTCCCGAAAGCCCAAGAGCATGCCCCCCGAGTGCCCCTGAGCGGGGAGCCAGCTCCACCCGAACTGGCCCCCAAACTCCAAGCTGCGCAGCTCTGCAGCGGAGAAGTCAGCCTTAATTGTTTCTTGGAGCGCGACAATGTCGACCCGATGCTGTCTAAGATAGGATTTGAGCTGTCCGCGCCTCCCCGGCTCCCCAAACCCCCTAATGTTATAGATGAGGGCTCTCATCTGCACACATCGATCGCCGCCCCGCGCCTCTTGCGCACTGTTAGCCGTGGGCGGCGCACCCGTGCGCGTGCCCTCATGTCTCGAAGTGTCAAATCTTCGTCCGACGATCCCTGCCCGGTCGCGGCCGAAGCCTCCGGTGTGGTCTCCCTACCATCACCTGGAGCCTCATCCTCCCTGGATGACGCACCCTGGTCGGCGGCTTCCCTAGCCAACCGATCCACCGTCTCCTGTGCCTTGCGCGCCGCAAGCGCCGCCAGAGAAGCTTGGGCGAGCTCTTTCGCCCTGATCAGTTGCAGGGCCTCCTGTGGGGTGCCCTTGCCAGGGGCAAAGACGATGGCGCTGTCCAAGACGACCGACGAGAGGTGTGTATCGGGAAGGGAAGGGAGAAGGGAGAAGTCCGCGTCCGTACCTGTCACCGACGAAAGCTCCAGGTTCTTCGTGGCCGCCATGTTCTGCGCCTTCTTCATCACGGACGCCACCGCTGCACCCGCCGTCCTCGAGCTCTTCCGCACCGGCGTCGCCGGCACCGCCGTCTTCTTGGTCGCCTTGGCCGGCCCCTTCACCGAGACCGGCACCACCTTGGTCCGCTTGCCTTGCACCAGGGAGACCGCCGCCATCACCTCGCCGTGGAGGTCAAGCTCGGGCCCTGGCCCCTGAACCGCCGCCGCATCAGACAGCACCACCGAGTCTGCCGGCACGTCGGCCACCCGAGCTGAAGAGGTCCAGGTTGGGCTCGCCGGCTCGACCGTGGGGCTGCTCCTCAGCCCAGGGCCGACCGCGTCCGTAACCTGGGACACCGTCTCTCCGGAGAGGAGAGAGGCCTCCTCCAAAGCCGTGGCCGGAAGGGTAGGGGGCAGCCCTCCGCCCACCTTCCCCAGGGCGTCCACGTCGTCCACCTCCGCAAGGATGGCAAAGCGACCCAAGTCGGCCAACCACGGAAAGGTCTTGAGGTTGGAACCGTACTGGTCCGCCACCTTACCCAGCTGCGGCGCGCTCCTCGAGCCACCAAACCCGGCCAGCTGGGCAGTGCCCGGACCCCCACCATGCTTGTCGGAGCCCTTGGCCTTCTCCTTGTCGCTCCCGCGCCTGCGGTGCCGGTTCCAAGCCTCGCCATCGGTGCTCCTCTCCTCAGATTCCAGATCGTCACCGTCCTCGTCGTCTCTAGGAGCCGGCGGACGAGGAGGGCCACTCGAGCCTCCCGCACCCGCCGCCCCCAGCTCCGCATGGATCCCCACGGTGAACGGCTCGCCGTTGACGCACAGCTGCACCGTCCCCTTCACCCTCTCCGGGAACCTGCATTGGAACCGCATCCTCACGGGCTCCGTCTTCCACTTCTTGATGGACAGCTCATACACCTCCATCGGGCGCCCCACCATCGTCATCGCCGCCATGAGCCTGTCCTTGACCATCAGGCTGCCAGGGAGGCCAGTGATCTGAACCCAAACCGATGGGAAGGACGGACCCGGCCGAGGGCAAGCGAAAGCCTCACGAATGTCGACATCACACTTGCTAAGTGGCAGATAGATCTTGCCGCGCCTGGTGCTCATCCTGAGCGTCTCCCTCGACGGAAACCTGACGCGGTACTCCGTGTCTGACACCCTCATCACCTGCCAGTCCCACAGGTCGTCAAGGAGGCTCTTGAGCTCGTCCGACAGCTGCATCGCCGTGAGGGGGGCCGAGGTGAAGTGGATCACCGCCTCAAACTGCACGTCTTCCGCCTGAGCTTGGAGCGGCTCCACCTCGATGTTAAAGAAGCCCCCACCCGTGATGGCGTGGCCGTAGGACTGAAGCAGCAGCGGCCGACCACGCGTGGGGCAGGCCGCCGAGACATGGCCGGTCTTGCTGCAAAGGATGCAGACCGGATCATTGACACAGTCCGCCTGGAAGTGGCCCTCCTGCCCACAGCGAAAGCATTCGCCTCCCACTGGACCAATCAGCGACCCGCCGGCAGCCTTGGCCTTTCCCTTGGCCTTCGGTTGGGGGGGCGCACCCTGCGCCGCACCCTTGGCCTTGCCAGCCTGGGCACCGCCACCGCGCGGAGGCCCTTGCTGCCCGCGGCCACGTTGGGCCTCCTGCTGCTGGCCACGCCGGTCCTCGCCTTGTCGGCCACCCTCCCGGCGGCCGGAGTTGTTGTTGTAGGGGCCCTCCTGCCCAAAGCCGTCGTGGTAGCGGCCACCTCCCTGGCCCTGCCGGCCCCTGCCGTAGCCGTCACTGTCGAGGCGCCCGCCACCGTCGTCACGTCCGCCGTCGAAGTCGTAGCGGCCGCCGCCGTCCACTCGACCTCCTCCATCGGAGCGCCCACCGCCGTCGGAGCGGCCGCCACCAAAGCCGTCGTTGGCGCCTCCCGAGCTGTAGTTGCCGTTCCTCCCACCATGCGCGCTGGAGCCCCGTCCTTGGTTGTCGGAGCGGAAGTCCCCGCCGCCGTGCTCGTCAAAACGCCGCTTCCGGCCGTCGCCACCCGCCCCGCCGTAGCCTCCGCTTCCGCCCCCTCCTCCGCTGCTCCCGCCCGCCATCGCCACCACCTCCGCGAAGGAACGAGTGAGAGGGGAAGGATCTGGGATTCGGAAAAGAGTGCGGAAGGGGAGAGGAATGCCGCGCCGCACACGCTCTTCTGGTCTAGTAGGAAACCCTAGATCGGGGTCCTTGCACCCTTTAGGGATCCAGAGCCAACGCCGGGGCTGGGCCTTGGCTAGGCCCACCGAGGCCAGCCGCAGCCCAACCGCTGGGGGAGCCCCAACTCCATTATCCCCACCCCCGAGTGGAGGGCCCAGCAAGAGAAAGGGTTGATCCAGCCCCTCCGGCCCAGGAACGCACCCAGGCCCAGGACCAACATCCACCGTGGCCATGGCCCAGGGGCCCGATTCCGAGCCAGGAGACCTCGGCGCCTCCCGCTCCGGCGGCCCCCGCCGCGCCGCGCCCGTCTCCTCGCCGTCCGGCGTCGAGGGTTCCAACACCTCCGCGCCCAGAGAGGACCCCCTGGTCCGGGAACCGTCGCCGCCCCTCCGCCTGTCGTCCCATCGCAGAGCTCCCCGTACCCTGGGGAGAGGCTCACGATCCCCAAATCGTGAGATCTTGCCTCCCGGCGCGAAGGACGCCCGCCGCCGTTGTCCGCGTCGGCCAGCACCAACCTCGCCGTCGAGCGCCTGCGCCAGGAAACCACCCAAGGTAGCCCGGGCCGAGGGCCGGCGAGGAGACGAGCCATCGGAGGTAGGATCCTCCTCCGACTCAGAGACCGCCTCCACCTCCGCGAGCAGCTCCTCCGCTGCGAGAGGGCCGCCCTTCGCCCAGAACTTGCCCCAGCCTCGCGCCGTGAGCCGACCAGGTGCCGACGTCGTCCCGCACGCCGCCGCTGCCGGCGGAGGCCGCCCCACCTCGCCGGCCAGATCCGAAATTTGAAAATCGCCATGAAGGACGCCAGAGCCCGTCCGTACGGGTGAACCGTTATCCATCCCCTCTCTGTATCTCAAACAACGAAAAGCCAAACGCTTGAAAGCTGAGTTTGTAGCCATCCAAATTGGAAAGGCCAGTGTATGTCAGTTGTGAGAGGGTAGCGTGTTTGTGTTCCTAGGTTGCTTCTACATGTTCTAAGCATGTGCATGTTTTTCTCCATACGCACGCCTGAGATGAAGCCTGAGATGAAGCGGTGATTCTTGACGTCTACCACAACTATTGTGTTCATGCCAAAGAGTTGTTGATGTGTTCTTGTAACGTTGATTCTATGTTGCATAGTTGTGTTAGATTTTCCGGACGATTTGTTGTGGTTGGTGGATACTTGCTGCACATGAAAAAAAAAAAATTGCACCGATAGGATTTAAGTGTTGTGACGTTTTTGTATGTTTTTTACTAACTTTGAAAAACATGCATGTCGCGCTGATATTACATGGGTAGAATGCGGTGATTTTCTGTTGCAACGATCGGAAGCACCATAATGCAAGTTTTAGTGAATTCTTACAATTGATAATCAAGCCTATCAGGAGCTTGCTCCGCCCCGACCGCCACTTAGCATCGAAAGAAATAATTGAGTTCCGCTAATTAACAAAACTTCATCAATCTAGGGTGTGTTGTGCGTATTTATAGGGATAAGTATATGTAGGTGCTTGGGCGTGTACTGTGTTTCTAAAAAAGAGTGTAATCTTAGATGTTTAATGTATAACCTGTTTTCTGTTTTCAGTGTACTGAGTAGAAAAATTAAAGGACCATATAGAAAGAAACCAATCATATTCCGACATCAGATAGCACCGCCGGAGCAGGCTAATCTGGAGATCAATGGATCAATCGACCTCCTCATCGGAACGCATGTCACGTCGGAGCTGGACAGCAACGTACGCACGCACGCGTGCTCCGGCGATTCGGCCTGCATCAAAAATCAAAGCACCGGGAAAAGGACGGGGCAAACTAAAGAATCGTTTGCATCAACGGAAACCACTGACGACGATTTAACTAGCGATTCGCCGCTGACGGGACGATAGAGGTCGATCGAAGTCGTCGAGAGCTGGGATTCAGTTGCGGCAGATAGCAGGCGCGGCGCACGACGGCAGTGGCAGCTGACGACTCTCCCTGCTCCGGATCTTTGATGTTTGGCACCTTTTCTTTCCGAGGGGTTTGTTTATCGGCCGCGTGATATATCGTGTCGGATTGGCATCGTCTGTACAATGATGCTTCGTTGCATAGGGAATCAGTAGTATTTTTCGTGGTGGCCAGGGTCTAATTGTGTTTTAAAAAAGTATAAAGTTCACGAGCTCTAAAGGAGCAAATGATGCTTAGGCAAGTTTAATACGGAGTATATGAACTGTACAAAACATGAACAACCACGGTCGAATCATAAGATCTTAGATATTTTAGGGTCGACTACATAGAGACTGAAATGAGTGAATGAACACACTTTCTTTTGTGATAAGTGAATAAACACACTAAAAGTCTAAAACACGCATATATACATGCTATTCAGAAAAAAGAAAAAAAAACTTCTTTTTTTAAGGTAAAAAGTTAAAACTTCTTATAATTCGGAACGGTGGATGTAGCAACTATGCTGATGTTATATACACATGTAAAAGTTTTACAAACACGCAGGTTTATAATTCCAAGGCTTGATATTTCACATATTTATAGTTAACACTTTTTATAAATCTTGAATTTTTTAAAATATGATTTTCCTTGTGATTTTCGCCGGTTTCCATCATACGGTGATTTCCGTCGAATTGTCTTTTCACCTACAATAGTAGCAGGTGAACTTTTCATGGCAGATTTAGGATATGTTTTAGGGTAAAAGTTGGAGAGATTCCCACTGTAATGTCTATATTAATGAATATAAAGTAATGAGAGTTTAAAATATACAAAGGGATTAAAAAAGATAAAAAAAATTGTTGTGTCCGCAGCCAATCTCTAAATTGTTGAGCAATATTTATGTTTGATTCTATGGCTAACAAGGGCCAACTCATGATATATATTGTTTTCCATAGATTTGAAGTTGAAACTTGATTCTCGAAGATCTTTTTATCTGATAATCCAGATGCCCCAAGTTGCCAGAATAACTATTTCCATGAAAAAAGTAACATGCAGCATGGCACATTGTTATTATATTATGATTCTAACTATTCTATTTCCATGAAAAAAGGAACATGTTGCATGTCATTGTGTAAAAAAAAAAAATACCGCACTTGGCTCGAGAGGACATAAATCAAAAAAGTTTCATCTATACCAGCAGCCTTTTCACCCACTTCCCTTCCACCGGTTGTCTTGTATTGTTCCACGAGATGCTCACAAATCATGTTTTGTGGCCACTTCAGCCCGAAATGGTTCACCACACACCCAACAACTTTGTTGCCTATATATCTACGACACACTGATGTTGAAATCTACTCTAACTATTATCTTAAGTCAACATCATACTGTCATGTTAACATTGTGAATTGCGATGAATCTTGAGTTCTTGACACTAACCATAGGTGGATAAGGCGCAGCTGTATCTCAAGCAATTTAGCGTGAATGCCATGACGACTTTGGTGCGCAACCCCTGTTTTGCTACGGCGCAATTTGACTTTGTCGACTTAAAGCAATCAGAGTATGTTTTCTTTGCACATCAAAACATGTAACTCACTTATCTTTTCAAGTTCATTGTAGCTTTGAAATCTAACTTGGGCCACGATACACTAAGTTTGCATGTCGCATGCTCTAACTTGGTGTGCGATGAGGAAGGTTCATGTGATCGATTCGATAAGCCAGTAAATTCAAGTGCACAAGGTAGTCGAGGTAACCGGTGCTATATGCAAATAAGAATGTACCTAAGTATTTTGTATAAATAAGGCAAACTATGTGATCAAAAAGAGAAAAAAATGTCTACGACTCAAAGATTTTACCTTTCGGTTAAAAGTCACTTATGCACTAATATATGAAACTTTTTTTTTGCATAGGGTTAATTAGAAATAAGTTTGCACAAAACAGAAATATAGTTCACTTATCCACCAAATGGAGCTTCTCACTTATCCAACTGCAAAATAACCCTCCCTACTCATGACTTGGCTAACTTTTTCATCGCAAAAAAAACTTAGCTAGGCTTTCGGCCCGATCTAACCCCAGCATGCCCAACAAAGTCCCAAGCCTCGATCGACCAAGCCCAAACTGATGAAGTCAGCTTGACCCAAATGACCTGCTGGGCCTGTCTTCCGTTTTTGGGCACAAGCACTTGGAAGTTGGAACACAGTCCCAAATATTCCAACTCGGTTGATGGCGGATCTCGAGGCAGAAGCCACCACTACCACTCCACGATACCGCGTCTCCATAGGCGGGCACACAGAGGCGGGATCTCGTCACAATTCCCAGGAAAACCATTTTGTCTCGCTTCGAGCCAGTCCCAAACCTAGCGAGCTCTCGGCGCTTCCGATCAACGACCAATGGGCTCCATGGCGGCGGCGCCGTGCCACCTGGTGGCCGTGCCATTCCCCGGCCGCGGCCACGTCAACTCGATGCTGAACCTGTGCCGCATCCTCGCCGCCCGCGACGGCGTCTCGGCCACCGTCGTCGTCACCGAGGAGTGGCTCGGCCTGCTCGGCGGCAGCCCCGCGCTGGAGCCGGGTATCCGCCTCGAGGCCATCCCCAACGTCATCCCCTCCGAGCACGGCCGCGCCGCCGACTGGGTCGGGTTCGTGGAGGCCGTGTACACAAAAATGGAGGCGCCGTTCGAGCAACTCCTCGACCGGCTCGGGGCCGCACCCGCGGCCATCGTTGCTGACACGTACGTGCCCTGGGCTGTCAGCGTCGGCAACCGGAGGGGCGTCCCGGTGTGCATCCTCTCGGCGCTCAACGCCACCATATTCTCCGTGCATTACCACTTCGACAGGTTGCCCGTGGCTGCCGGCGGTAGCGCGGAAATAACCGGTACGTATCAGTTCTAACCTCATCTTGTACGCCCCACGTAGCGTGTTGTTCTTCTGTTTAGTTCACATTGCTACACATCAATGATACGTTATCGTGAATACTATTACTCTTAAATCTTTAATACAGATGTCGCTGACCCCAGTTTGATCGAGAGCTACATTCATGGGCTCAAATCCATCAGGCTAGCGGATCTTGAGCCGTCACACACCGACAAGACTAGGTTGGATAAAATCCTTGAAGCCTACCCTTACGTGAGGAAAGCACAGTGCGTCATCTTCAGCAGCTTCTACGAGCTCGAGAGCAGCGCCATTGATTCTCTTAGGCAAGAGCTCCACTGCCCTGTGTTCGCCGTCGGCCCTTGCGTCCCCTTCATGTCGCTCCAAGAAAACAATGTCCATCCAGCAGAAGACCAAGGGGGCTACATGGCTTGGCTGGACGAACAGCCGGCGAACTCAGTGCTCTACATCTCGCTCGGAAGCTTCCTCTCGGTGTCCTCCGCCCAACTCGAGGAGATCGCCACCGGTTTGGCGCAGAGCAAGGTCAGGTTCCTCTGGGTGCTCCGGGACACGTGCTCCCGCGTGCAGGAATTGATCCATGGAAGCAACTGCGTGATAGTTCCATGGTGTGACCAGCTGAAGGTCCTGCGCCATCCTTCGCTCTGCGGGTTCTTCACCCACTGCGGCTACAACTCCACGCTCGAGGCGCTGTACGCCGGTGTGCCGATGCTGGCTCTGCCGATAGCTCTCGATCAGCCGATCAACAGCCGGCTCATCGTCGACGAGTGGAAGGTGGGGTACGGCCTCAAGGAGAAGAGCCGGACTGACGGCGTGGTCGGGAGCGAAGTTATTGCTGAAACCGTGAAGAAGCTCATGAGTTGTGATAGCTCCGAGGGCGTGAGGAGAGCTTCGCTGATGAAAGAGGCTGCTCTCACCGCGATTGAAGGGGGTGGTTCCTCGCACAGAGACGTGACGTCTTTCATCGACTACATTTCACATTTCAAGAGCTAAATTGATTTTAATTAGAGGTCGCATTTCCGGACTAAACTCAGTATCCTGTTAGTGGAGATGTGACAGTATTTTCATCGACTACATTTCACATTTCAAGAGCTGAATTGTTCTTACTTAGAGGCCGCATTTCTGAATTGAACCCAGTATCCTATTACTGTTGATTTCTAGTACATTGGTGTTTCAGCAAAATAGGTAATTTCTTCATGAACCTAATCATTCAAATTAATTTCGTTGTGCAATATTATCTCTCTCTTTTCCCTTCAATTAGTATGTGTGCATTTAAATTCTCCTTTCAACGCCTTATTACAACAACTCTCAGGTTGTATTAATTATTAAAAGAATCACTTATTCAGAACACTTGCCACGAAGTACATGATTATTTTGTTTGACCAATCTAATAAAATTCGGAGGAGTCACCAATACCATCCAAGAAATTGGGAAAACATGAATATGCACTTGCAAAAGTATCAATGGTACCAATAAAATGGAAACAAATATGGGTGGTGAAGCTTCACCCTGTTTAGTTGTTTATGAGAACCGTTTCGCAGATTCTCGGTTAGTCGAGAATATGTTAGCGCTTGATGGATGCATATGCAATGGATGGTTTGTTTATGTCCCTGTTTTTTTTTTTTTTTTGCTGATTTTGGCATGTAAATGGTCTTTGGTGGGCCTATATGGTTTGGGATTTTTTTATTTATTATGTGGTCTATTAGTATTTGTGTTCTTTAACCGGCTACTGGATAGAGAAGAACCCGAGTCTGTGTTGTTGCATTTTCTTCTTCTTTTTGTTTGTTTTTGTAAGTCTTATTTCTGCGGTCTGGTCCATGTCACATTTCTCATCTTCTCTCTTTTTTAGCTTTTGCTAATTCTTGGAGTCCAGTCAAGCTTTATGTTGATAATCACTCTACTTGTTTTTAATGAGAAGAATCATGCTAATTGGTTTGTTAATGAGAATAAACACGTCGATTGTTGTATTTTTCTTATCATGTGATGTCACCTGGCGGATCATGGTGGTTTTACATTGGCCATATGTAGAAGTGTTTGATGGTGGGATTTTTTCATATGCAATTGCACATATATGTGCAACTGCGCATATGTGTGCAGTTGTGCAGTTCTACTATGGATTTTTGATCATGTGCAATTAAAAATATGTGTGCAATTATGTACCTATGTGTAATTACATATATGTTCTTGGTTTTAAATTTTATATATAATCTCTTATTAATTTGATTTTTCCATGTTGTTTCATAAATGGACTTGTGGTTGTTTGTTTTTTTACCACATACTTGGGCAATTTTGAACTTTGCATGTAATCTCTTTTTGTATTTTGATTTGTTTCATGTTAACTTGTAGCTTGGATTGTAGTTAATTGTTTTTAGAGTGTTATTGGGCTTCTAATGCAAGTTACCGCATCTTAGCTGATATTTTTAAACGAAATTACACACACACTTTTCCCAAATGTGCAATTTTTATATTCTTTTATTTTGTAATTTCACAAAATCTTTGTATAATTGTCAATTTTTACAAAGCTTACTACTGACTAGAATGTACCAAGCTCTAACCTGCCACCCTTTCACCCTGCAATCTACAACTAGCTAGTTGTCGAATATAAGTGGAGTCGGCCCATATCCTTGTAGTACATGGTCTCACACCCCTTCTAGTCCTTCGAGCGATAAGCTCATTTTGTTCATTAGCAACGACAGCCATACGTCCCTTTTTAGGGACATAATAAACCCTCATTTACTATGAGCTATAGGATAAATAATACTTCCTCAATCAACTTAATTACATCAATTTTTACAACTTCTTTCATTTTCGGATTGAGGTAGCGTTGATGATCAACCACATGCTTTGCATATTCTTCCAAGTGAATTCTATGCATGCATAACTTATATTCAAGTGAGAATATTCAATGGTTGTCCCATGGACCTTCAAAACATTAAGCAAACCATTGTCCTCTTTCTTTGAAAGGTTAGCAAGAATAATAATATGATATGTCTTTTTATCATCAATAAAAACATATTTTAAGTGTTGAGCTAAAGGTTTCAATTCAAAACTATGTTCAACTTTAGGTGGAGGAGGTTCTCTTAAATCATCATGTGGTATGTTTAAATCCCAAAATAGGAGGTAGGTGTGACACTTCATATTCTAATGCTTCTCTTTCTTATATTGTGAATGGTTCATCTTGACTGAGCATATATCTTTCCACCACGTCTGATGAACACAAAGGTACACAAGCAAGAGTCTCCGCTTCAACTTTGGTTATAGTTTCTCTAACAAAATGTATTTTTAGTAAACTTTGAGAAGTTAAACTATATCATTTCAATGCATAGTTAATAAACATTTTCTCTCTTAGGAAATTAATTTTAGAAATAATAGTATGTAGAAAGGTCCACCAAATATTATAGTGCAAAATGCACCTTATCGACAAGCAAGTATAATAAATTCATCATGATATTTTGTATTACCTACAAAATCTTCCACATTTTTTTATCATTAGAGCATCTCCAACAGGCGCGCCATATAGGCTGCGTGCTATATAAACCACCGATATGCAGCGCTGGAGCCTGAAATCGTTCCTCCAGCAGGCGTTGTATACGGCGCGACGCTGCAAATTTTTTTTGGGCGTGGGCCGTTTTGCCCTATCCTATGCGCTATACTTTGGGCACCGGCTGCAGCGCGCGGAATGGCTCGACGCTCGCGTGAAGAAACCCGCGCTAAAACTTCCCCCCACATAATGGATAGTGTCGACGTAGTGGGAACGGGGGTCCCGGCGGCACCGGTCCTGTGGGTGAAGGCCCTATTCAAGGTGATAAGGCATGAAGTGCACGATGTTCTGCCGAGGCAAGGCGAAAACGCGGGAGTAGCGTGCTTGGTATATATACCCCCGAGATCGCCGGACTCCCTCATCAAGAAGTCTGTGGAGACGTACAAGATCTACATCTTCAAGGAAGAGGCATTCTGACGCCGATTACGTCGAGGAAGGGCAGGGGTAGCTCATGTGGCAGAGCTTCTCGAAGATGTCTTTGACGCTATCCATAAGACATCTTCGAGGAGCTCGCCCCTAGGGGACGGCTCCGGAGGCCACGTTCTCGCCCTCGACGGGCAGCCCGGGTACCCTTGGCGGAGCGTATACAACAACTCTACGGGATCCCGTCAACAGCGAGCTAGCCCGAGGAGGCACTAGCAAGGAAGGGCCCACTCTCCACGTGCGGTGTGTTCCCGGGGGTTGGGGACGTGTCCTCCCCCGGAAGCCTCAGCTCTGCCTCCTATATAAAGGGGAGCCGAGGGTGAAAGAAAGGATCGAATTCATTGTCAAAATACACCCTACTTTTCATAGTCGAGCACCTTTGGGCTTCCGGGTCTTCAATACTTCGAGACGTAGGCTTCCAGACAACCTCGGGTACTTTATTTGGCAGGCCCTTCCGGCATGCCTATGTCAAGCGCCACCTGGCGTCATCCCCCTGGGAGGGTCGCAGGCGCATTGATCACTCGCCAGGAACAGTGTGCACTGTCGCACTGAAGAAGGTTGACAATATGGCTCGGAGACGTCGCGTCAAGGTTGGCGGAGCAACACGCGTGCTCGACGATGGCTCGGCCAACTTGCCCCCCCCCCCCCCCTGCTCCATGCGGCGGTTGCAACCTGTTAGGACAGGTGACGCGCATGCAACTATATCTTGTGAAAACACCTTGAGGTATAGAAGGAGGTCCATACCTAAGTAGAAAAGGGTTAGCCCAGTGTGAGTACCAAGGTGTTGTAAGGAGGAGGAAGAGGGAGTCCCAGCTCCCTGTGTACCGCAATGTGAGACAGTACTCAGACATGCATGGCGTAGGGGTTTGCATTACGTGCCCTGGACGTGGGTAAAAACCACGTGAAACTATGTGTTGTGTTGGTCCAGGTTGCAGCACCACGCGCCCACTTCCGAACAAAAAAGGGGTGAGGATCCCCGGTGTACGCTTTTCGGGGATGCGACATCTGGCGCGCCAGGTAGGGGACGCCCGTGCTGCATCCAGGATCGACTCCTTCGACAAGCATGGTCGGAAATGGAAAACGGCCCGGCCACCACGCTTCGACTGCTGGCCGCCTGCTCGGCCGCTCACCACGCTCCACATCCCGCCCACTCCACCGGCCACCAAGCTCCGCCTGCCGTCACCCGACACGTTCTTGCCGCCGCTCTGCCGCCCACCACACTCCGCCGCCCACCCTCTCCGCCAGCCGCCGACCGCTCCTACGGCTGCTCGGCCGCCCGCTGCCCACACGCGTGCTCGCCTCAGCCATGCATCCTCGCCGCCCTGCTCTGCCTTCTCTGCCCGAATCCAACCGGCGCCCAACTCCATCGACCACCGTCCGATTTTTGCTAATCTCCAGCCGTACGTGAAAGTTCGCCAGAATTTGGTCGAATTCCGGTGAGTCTATATGCGAAGTGTGTTGTCGTGAGGTGAATTTTCGCAATGGCTAATGCGTTGACCGTTTACAGATCGGCCTGGAAAACAACCTCCGAAACTTTATCTATACAGATCGCGGGCTCAAATTCGGAGTGCCTGCAAAAAGAATTACGGATTTGCTATGTCTCAGGTGACTGAGAATTCCTTATGTCTCAGTCGATTTTTTCAGCCGTTGGATCGTGCTTTAAGATGCGTGCTGTTTTTGGGTTGTCCTGGGTTGTCCGTTACCCAGTATCGGCCTGTTGGGCCTGGTCTGCCTGTCTTGACCGCTATTTTTTTTCTGTCTGTGTCATTTCTGTGGAGAAGCATTCGAAGCAGCAAATCCCCTTCCGCGCTGAAGGCGGTCGGTGAGCTCGCCGTCGCCGTCGCCTTCCCCGTCGCCGTCACCTTCCTCGTCGCGTCGCCTGTCCTGTCGCCATCGCCTTCCCCGTCGCCTCGCCTTCTCCGTCGCCATCGCCTTCCCCTTCGCCGTCGCCTTCCCCGTCGCCTTCCCCGTCGCCATCGCCTTCCCCTTCGTCGTCGCCTTCCCCGTCGCCGTCGCCTTCGTCCGCCGCCGCCGTACCCTCGACAGAATCCGTAAGTTTTCCGCCGCCCCCTCTCTCTCGTTCGATTCGTATACTTCTCCGTGCGCATGTTCCATGTAGATCTCTATCTCACTGTTTCTAAAACGATGAGCTCCTGTGGCATGGATGTAGCATGACTGTGTTGAATTGTTGATGTGCCTCAGTAACATTGATTTTGTTTTTGTCATATATTATGTGACCAATTTTGTTTGTCTCTTGACAAATTGGTACACAACATGTAACTAGAATCACAGGGACACAGGAAATTAGTGAAGTAAGTAAGAGTACCAATAGCTTATATGAGCATGAATATTGGATTCCTACTGTCTACTCGTTCTAAAACTGCAATCCTATGGATTTATGTGTCTACGAGGCTAGCCAACTACTTAGAATCAGAGTTCTATGATGGGGGCGACTATGTCTGTGGCATGTTTTATATGTGTTTCCATTGTTCATGCCTGATATCTAGCTGATTCCTCATGACCTACATTTTTTGTTTTTGTATTTTTCTTTTTAATTATCATGTGGTTTATTGATCCAGAAAAGTATGTAGAAGACCTTATTTTGTGTTTATATTTTTGAATTGGACTAGAACAATGGAAGAAGCTACAGAACAAGGGATTTCTTTGATTAATCAGAATGATACACATCTTGTGCAGAGAAACCGTAACTCTGATAGTAGCGATGAGGTAAGAAATTTTTTATAAGTCTGCTTATTATTTACTTTATTTGTTTCTGCCATTCAATTGGTTTTGTTCATGCAATTTATACTTTCTCTGAAACTTTTTTAGGATGGATGTGACTCTGAAGAAGAAATAATTGTACTTGAGGCTGTGAGTTCAATTGTAAGATTCATCCACTTTTGTTTCTGCCATTCAACCTTCTCTTGGCTAGCCATTGGTCAAAATATATATATGAAAAGAATAACCTTAATCATGTTAATATAATCTTGTTCAGATAAAAAGAAGTCTAAAACGAAAGCGCAGACCTAGTAATATTCACAAGCAGAAAAGGACGGTGAGTTGTCAATCTGTGCTTAATTTATTTTCTAATTTTTGCAGTTTATTTATCTTTTTGATTTTCTGTTTATGATCTATACCATGCAACTCATAGTTTTTTTGTTGTTTTTTAATATATTAGAAAATTGTTCGAGATAGAAGACAAGGAAGACAAGTTGTTGACAAAGATGTTTTATCTGCAAAAACCAGATATAATGTGAGTTCACTGGTTCAGATAATGCAAGATTTTGATGAAATCCAGAAGGGGTATCTAAGAGAAATAGATTTTGGAGCCATACTTGATCTCACTAGTGGTACTGTTCCATGGTCCTTTGTTCAATGGCTAGCCGATCATGTTGATATAAAGAAAGAAGGATTTGCTTTTCAGCAGAAATTTATTCCAATCGATCCGTAATCATTTGGTCATGTCCTCGGTGTTCCAGCCATAGGTATTCCTGTCCCTCCAGAATCCAAGGTCACGACAGCTGAATTCCTTCAGTTTTTTGGATTATCAGAAATGCCACCCATCAAGTTCTTTCGCGATAAGATAAAAAAGGGCCAAGAGAAGGTTGAGTTCATAAGGTGCTTCATGATTGTAGCCCTTTCATCTTTCTACTATCCAACTTCAAGTACAAAGCCGAGCACAGCTTATCTTGGCGCCCTTATGAATGTTGAGATCATCAAGAGTTACAATTGGGCAAAATACTTTCAAGAGTGGAATTTATGGTATATCAAGAAATACCAAAATTCATCATCAACTTTAGTTGTATGCAACTTCTATATCGCGGTGAGCCTCTCAGATCTTCTATATGTACTATTTTATCTTAATTTGTTTATTCCTAGTTTTTCATTTCAAGTATAACATTTGTAAATCTGCCTACATCAGGTGAGATATCTTGATTTTCTAGACTTTGGATCTGTCCAAATCCAATCTTCTCTCCCAAGGATATCAGTGTGGAAAGGAGATATGATTAAAGAGTACATCAAGTGGGACATGGATGAGGACAACTTTTATGGCAAGCTCCAAGTAAGTATAATATGAATTCATATGTATGCATCAAACAACAAGGAATGATATGATTTCTGTTTGCTTATCAATTTCTTATCAATTCAAATCTGTTTCTGGTATATATGTAAGAGAAATTAATATGTTGTTACCCTTTTCTTTTCTTTGAAAAAGATCAATGATATTAAGGATACATGTTATGGACAAGCTTCTTCATTCAGTGCTGCTTCCAGTGGGTTCTCTATCGAGCATTTTAGATTGTCTCTTGATTCTTTCCAACAGTCCTCTTTGAGTGATAAGGTTACTCTTTTCCTCCTCTTTTTTAATAGTTACAACACATTTCTTTTCTCTGAAATAATTTCATTACTTGATTGTTTTCGTGCACTTACATTTGTCCTGGTGTCTATTTCAAGCAGGTAAAAACCAGTATCTCCTCATTGTTTGAGGAATTTGCTCAAAGTGAAACACACTCAAATTGTTCCAAAGTTCAAGATCTTCTCATTAATGTACTACATTGCCTGGTAGAGAATAAATGCATATGTTCACAAAGCACTGAGAAATTGAATTGCTCTTCACAAGATGAAAACATATCTGTTGGTACTAACATGGAATCTGGTGACACTTTGAAACTGCCCTCAACTGATACAAGCAAAAACCAGGAAGGAAACCAAGGTTGGTTTTGTCAATAAAAGACCCAGAGCTACCATATTTCAGTTATTATATGCCTAAACCTTTTTCTTCTCTCTCTTTTTTCATCATCACAGGAAACTCAGTTAGATGTTCTGGCAGCCAACAGTCCAACAATTCGGCAAATGCAACTAATTTGCTTCACGAAGAACAACTACCAAAGACCAAGCAACTTCAAAAAGATTCAATGATTGCAACAACAGATCAGGTTAGTTATCTTTTCTATACCACTATCTGTATGTTTTTGAAATAGTTCTACATTATAATAGCTTTTTTTAATATGTTATCCTTCTTCTAAATAAATGAATACAGATAATTTCACGACTTGTTGAACCTATGCACGATGTTAATAGTGCATTGCTTAACTTACAAATAAAAGACCCAGAGCTACCACATCAAACCAGAAAGGTTGGAAGAACATATGTTTTTATTTTCTTTCTGAATAATTCTTTTTTATGTTCATATCTCATGTTTATTTTGTCTTTATTACATCAAGGATGAAAGCAAAGAAAATTTTGTTGCTGAACAATCATATGGTAATAGCGCTAGCTTAGATCTCATGTTGAATAATGGAAAAGATGCTGTAGGTTTGAATTGTGATGCCCACACATCCAGAGGTAATTTTTCATGTGCCAAACCTTCTATTTTTTCCACCACGCTTTCTTTTATTTTCACTACTCTTAGAACTAACCTCATAACTTCTAATTTTTACATTTCTTTTATCCAGTTCACACAGATCATGACTTATCGCACAAGAAGGACGAACCGGAAGAAATTGTCAACTCAGAGTTTACCACTCCACAAAAACTTCATGCGATGTTTACAGGAATCAATAACATGGGTAAGAGATAACTGTTGTGTTTCAGTTTTCCTAATATTAAATACTTGGTTTGAATTTGACCACATTTATCCCAAATACTTGTATCTAATTATTAAATTTGATGTTCTCTAAGAAGGAAAAGAAAATTCAGGAACAGACAATTCATCTGGTCGCAAGAGCAGTTCCATCCAATGTGGTCAGAGAACACATAACTATGAATCCCAGTCATTGTCAGGCAAAAACATAAACAGAAAGTTATCTGCAACCAACAGCAATCTAGAATTAAGTTCTGAGTCAAGAATTCAAAGTTATTCGAGTCATCAGTATGATGGGTTTGAGAATATCGGCATTGACGATTTTGAGGTATGTTATATTTCTATTTTTCCATTTTTGCTTCTGTTTTGCCAATGCAAATAGTTTCGGTTCTGGTATTTGATTCAACGAAAGACGGGCGTAGTAAGCCGAACGAAGAGTGAATGCTCAATACCTTTACCTGTTAATTCAATGGTTGACTTGTGGCTCTTGCCCAAACTAGTAAGATCTGGAGGTCTCGATCTTTGCTGTTAGTGAATAAGTGTGTTCTTTTTGTTTTATTTGAGTGTCCCAGCTCAAGAAAAGAGATGATGCAGCTCAAGCCCTATTGTTAGAAATTGGATTCGACGAATAACTAGGAGATAGTTGTCTCACACTAGAGCCTGTAAGAATTGGCCTCTTTCTTTTTTTTATTGAACAAAACTGCAACCCTACCAGGGTTGCATATTTTCTTTTGTTGAAGAGTTGTGTGTAACTAAACATATGAAATGTGTATCTACTGTCTACTTTAATTTATTATTACAACCTGCTCAACAAACGTGACATTCAAACCAACTTCTGCATATTTCTTTGATAAACATGCAACTTCTATCTGGTTATACAAATCGTTGATATACATATAACTTTGAGAAACGTGCAACTTTTGACTTTTTGCTATGTCATTTTTTTAATTGATGTCTACTTGCACCTTTTGTCGAGATACGTGCAACTCAACCCGGGTTGCACGTATCTCAAAGAAGCACGAGGGTTGAGTTGCACGTTTCGTCGAGATACATGCAACTAATCATGGATTCACTTGCACATTGCATCAAGAAACGTGCAACCCGGCAACCCAAACGGGTTGCAGGACAATTTCTCGAAGAGAGTTATATCTAGTTTGACTTTTCCTTTTTTTGAAATATGTCAAAGTAGTGTCTACATTATCTTTGGGGTTACACCTTTCATCGAGATATGTGCAACTCAACCCCGGGTTAGTCAAGATATGTGCAACTCAACCCTGGGTTGCATGTTTACTCAAAGAAATACGAAACTAAACGTGCAGGTGGCGGTGCGTGGAGTGGGATTATCCTATCTATTTTTTGGATTGTTGTTGTGCACTTGCACATTTCTTCCAGAAATATGCATATAATCCCTGGTTCACTTGCACTTTTTCTTCATTGTATGTTTGTGATTTGCAAGTTACACTTTTTGTCAAGAAATATGTGGTTGCACGTTTCTCGAAGAAACGTGCAACCCAATAAGAGTTGCACATTTTTTAGATGCAAATTTCTTCGAGAAGCTTGCAACTCAAATATGGGTTGTACAATTGTTCTGAACATGAGTTTTGCACTTTGACTTGCTTGTCCTATCTATTTTTTGGATTTGTTGTTGTGCACTTGCACATTTCTCCGAGGTACATGCAACTCAACCCCGGGTTGCACGTTTCTCGTGCAACCCAATAAGATTTGCACATATTTGAGTTGCAAATTTCTTCAAGAAGCATGCAACTCAAATATGATTTTTTCATTTGTTGTGTGCTTGCACATTTCTTCAAGAAATATGCAACTCACCCTTGGGTTGCATGTTTTCTCAAAGAAATATGAAACTAAACGTGGAGGTGGCGGTGGGTGGGGTGGGATTGTCCTATCTTTTTTTGGATTGTTGTTGTGCACTTGCACATTTCTTTTGAGAAATACGCATCTAATCCCTGGTTCACTTGCACTTTTTCTTCATTGTATCTTGTGATTTGCAAGTTACACCTCTTGTCAAGAAATATGTGGTTGCACGTTTCTTGAAGAAACGCGCAACCCAATAAGAGTTGCACATTTTTGAGATGCAAATTTCTTCGAGAAGCTTGCAACTCAAATATGGGTTGTACAATTTGAGTTGCACTTGCACATTTCTTCGAGGTACATGCAACTCAACCCCGGGTTGCACGTTTCTCAAAAAAACGTGCAACCCAATAAGATTTGCACATATTTTGAGTTGCAAATTTCTTCAAGAAGCATGCAACTCAAATATGATTTTTTCATTTGTTGTGTGCTTGCACATTTCTTCAAGAAATATGCAACTCAATCCTGGGTTGCATGTTTTCTCAAAGAAATATGAAACTAAACGTGGAGGTGGCGGTGGGTGGGGTGGGATTGTCCTATCTATTTTTGGATTGTTGTTGTGCACTTGCACATTTCTTTTGAGAAATATGCATCTAATCCCTGGTTCACTTGCACTTTTTCTTTCATTGTATCTTGTGATTTGCAAGTTACACCTTTTTGTCAAGAAATATGTGGTTGCACGTTTCTCGAAGAAATGCGCAACCCAATAAGAGTTGCACATTTTTGAGATGCAAATTTCTTCGAGAAGCTTGCAACTCAAATATGGATTGTACAATTGTTCTGAACATGAGTTTTTGCACTTTGAGTTGCTTATCCTATGTATTTTTTGGTTTGTTTGTTGTGCACTTGCACATTTGTTCGAGGTACATGCAACTCAACCCGTTGCATGTACCTCGAAGAAATGTGCAACCCAATAAGATTTGCACATATTTGAGTTGCAAATTTCTTCAAGAAGCATGCAACTCAAATATGATTACTTCATTTCTTGTTTGCTTGCACATTTCTTCAAGAAATATGCAACTAATCACGGGTTCACTTGCACTTTTTCTTCATAGTTTTTGTGGTTTTGCAAGTTACACCTATCGTCGAGAAATATGTGGATGTAGTGTCTATCTTCAGTTACACCTTTCATCGAGGTAGATGCAACTGAATCCTAGGTTGCACGTTTCTCAAAGAAACGTGCAACCCAATAAGAGTTGCACATATTTGAGTTGCAAATTTCTTCAAGAAGCATGCAACTCAAATATGATTCCTACATTTGTTGTGAACATGAATTTTCTGCGGTTTGACTTTGCTTTAGTGTGTGTTCTTTCACATTTTTTTTACATATGTTTTATCTGAACTATCTTTTTCTGCATAATAGATTGATGATGGTAGACCATCATTATCATTCAGGGAAAGTTGGCTTGCAAGCCCAAGAGGACAGGTGATTTTTTTTCTAATTTTTTGTTTGTAATGCAATCAAGTATGATTTTCTTTTCCCTCTGTTTCACATACACATAACATGGATTGGTATTTTTTAGGTGCTTAGACATGAACATATGAGAAAGTTAGCACAAAGGCAGTCTGCGAGTATAAATGAAGAAGGATTCCAACATCCTCAAACCACTTTCCATGCTGTTCATGTACCTTCTGCTCGAAAGGTTGATTCGTTTCGAACAACAACATCTCCACAAAGGACAAATTCTGTTCCCAGCTCCAATTCACCTGCAAGAAACGGAGGAAATGACATAATATCAATAGTATGTGTGCATATAACAAATTCTGTGTTTATCTTAATTCTATACATGGTGTATCTCTAATTTTGTAATATATGCATCTATATATATTTTTTACCTCTATATGGCTATCTACCTTTTGCATTAACATCTATAGATATTATGATGTACTGATGTTGATTTTTTCAAAAATCAGAGCTCGCAAGAATCTCCAGAGGTTGTTTTTCTGAAGGAAATCAGAGGCAGCGAAATCAACAACTCGCAAGACGGTTATGATGATGTTTACATTGGAAAACATCGGCTAAGCCCAGTCCGGAGGCATACATCTGAGGCCATTGATGCAATGTATGACAAGGAAAACCTATCTAACCAGAAATCCCAAGCAAGCTCCTCATCAATATTGCCACCAAGGCGTATAGTAATGCCAAGCAGATATGTTTCATCTCCTTATGATGAAAACATATCGAGTTATGAACAAGATCAAGATCAAAAAAAGCACTATCAAGCAATTATCCGTCTCGCAAATATGGATGGTTACAAGCAGTAAGTAGAGACCAATGTACCGTTTCTGTCTTTTTTTCACATATTATTTAGTTGTTGAACATTCTATTTTTTCCTTACATGCTTTTCTTATACTTTCTAAAACAATAAGATGGCTATTCAAATTGGTAACTGTAAGGTCAGTGTGGAAACTTTTGGGAATTCTTTCAAACCTGGAGGAACTGTTGAAGCTTGGGTCATAAACTTGTATTGCCGTATCCTATTCTTGTCTAACCACCCAAAAACCTCAAACAGACACACATTCTTCCATACATCAAGTGTAAGTTATTTCTCTATATATTTTTAATCTATGTCCTCTTAATAGTTACTGCATAACAATCTAATTTATCTTCTATATAGTACTGACCGATATTTTTTGTCATGTTGCAATAACAAACTGAAATAGGAATATTTTCTTGAAAAATGGGAGAATGAATCAAGAAGATTGTACATGAAAGAACAAGCCATTAAAGCTTTTGAAGGAGCTGGAAAAGCAAGGAAACTACACTTGACAGATTTGGTATTTTTTATTTTTAATCTTTTCATTGTTTCTTTGCTTTTTCATAAATCATTTTCTTTTATAAGTTTAACCAAACCACTTTTCCTTGTTTGGACAGTTGCACTTCCCATCCCTGTACAACTACCACTGGTTCCTATTCACTGTTGACATAAGGGACAAAAAGTTCATCTTTATGGACTCCCTTTTTGACAAGAATTCAGATTTACACAAAGAAGTTGATAATCGAATGGTACCTTTTCTATCATGGTTTCTTTCTTACTTTTTCCCAGTAAACACTATTGATTTTTATATCTAATGGTTATTTGTAATACATTTACCTTGTGTTATGTGGAAGATTATGAACTTTGGAAGAACTTGGAGTGAATGCTGCTTGAAAGAGATTAACTTCCAAGAATTTGAAGTCATCTACCCACCTGTACCAAAGCAAAGAAATGGGTACGTTTATGTTTTTACAGTCTTATACCGTTTCTACTTTGTCTTCATTACTGTTTTGTTTTATATGACTGGAATCTGCTCTTTCTCTCTTTTATAAAAATCAGGAAAGACTGCGGAATACACTTGATGAAAAGTATCGAACTATTTAAGCCAAGAACTAGTTTGATGGGAAAATTTTCACACAAAGATATTCCAGATTTTCGAATTCAGATGGCTAATGAGATGATGTTCTGCGAACACAACGAGATGCATGAAATCCAGGAAGCTGTGATGACATTTAAACCTCATGTAAGATATTTCTGTTTTGTAATTTTTTTGTTTTGTTTCCTAATCATCTGAATTAATTTTTTAATCCAATATGCAACTTATTTGTTAGTAGTATGGCAGGCTATGCCTTTTTTGCTTTCATGAATTTTTCTAATTTTGTTACTTTCTGATTCCCAATATGAATTTAACATCAATAAACATGTTCATGCTTTCAACTTATAATAGTTAATGCAAATGGGTACATACAATGGTTATGATTAATATGAAGTGGAGAGCTTATGATCATGAGCTGTCAGGTGTTTAGTCATAAATCTTTGTACTATCTTTTATTTCACTCCATTAATTGACTACTTTGTCTGTTTGTTTTCTCCAGGTTCATGGCTCATATGCAAGGATGGGGGTGATAAAGAAATCAAGTTCTCCTGTGTATTTTCAATATGTTAGAAAAAGGCTTTAGTAGTTCCAAGTTTATTTTTATTTTTATGTAAAGAGAGTTTTTGCGTCGAACTCACTGGTAAATTTTGAGGGCCAAATCGAAGATATAGTTTTTGGCTAAATGCACAACCACTATGTGCTATAGTTTCTATGGTTATGAGTTGACAGAACCCCATCTGGTGATGTTATGTTTTGGGCAAGTCACAATCGTTCTTTTCAGTTATATCTGTTGCACTCTACAACTATGTGTGTTCATATATGTTCATAATATATGTATAGAGTTTCTCTTTTTCTATAATTCAAAGTAAATTTGGCACATCATACATTTTTTCTGCAATCATTTTCCTTTTTGCACTTTGGCAATGTTGTTTTAATTTTGTACTATGCAAAAAAGATATGCTGAGTTTCAGCGCTGAGTTCCAGCGTTGTGCCACTGTTTAAGCATATCGGACGCTGCCTTATCTACTTACTGTCAAAACTTCCAGGTTTGTTTTTGTCGTCCACTATCTACTTACTGTCACATTTTACTCACGAATGCATGGTGATCTTAGCAAATCTGTTCCTTTTGTCCTGATATTTCTTGATATAACTTTTCTGAGGAAATGGCTACATGTAGTTGGAAATGTGCTTGTTTGTGCAAAAAATTTAAATAGTACAAAATACTGTTTTACGCAAGCTATTTTATAAGGCAAATAACGTATGTGCTAGGAAACACCTTTTTTTAGCATGTTGGTTGTTTTGTGCTTCTTGCAAAATACACTTAGCTACTCACTTAGAGTACATCATATGTTTTTAATCTGTGTGTCCTATCTAAAGAACATATCATTCAACATAATGCATAGCACATCACTTAGAATAGTTCTTAAACACAAAGTAAAATATTAAGAATTACAATTCATACTCAATCATAGTTTAAATCTCTTTTTTAGTACAACTTATATCAGTTCTTCTAACTGTTCATGTTTTTCACTTTCTGAATCTGAAGGATCACACTCAATCATGCAGACGAATCATGCTGTCCGTATGATGTAAGTCTTCCATTACTTCTCTTTTGTCTTTCTTGCCTTCTTGCTACTTGCATCTGTATCATTTTTCTTCGCTGAAATACATTTAATTCCAAACTTGTTAGATGAAAAAATAGGTATGACAAAATTAAACCAGCTTCTTTATGCACATAGTTTATACCTCTAGGGTTAGGTTTCGACTTCTTGTTGTTTGGAAACAATGATGCATCCAAGTGTAAATTTCCACATGTTTGAATATTATGGTAATGTGACCCGCAGTGGCTGCATGTAATCTGTTGTTTCCCCAAAAACTCCTCTGCAAATGTCCTGTACCTTCCATCCGGCTTTTGCTTTGCTGAACTAGTTGGTCTTCCCTTAGACTTCACAACCTTGGGATCATTTAAGTAACCATATTCACTTTGAATATCACCAAGATCACCAACTTGTTCATTAGTTTTATCTTTGGGATCTACTTGTTTTGCTTTCTCCTCAGCCAATGTCATTGCATCTAATTTCTCTGCAATCTTCTTGACTTCTTGTGTGACAAACAGGTATTTCTCATTACTTTTCGAGCCATCAGATGCTACATTGATGCAAACCTTGGATAGCACATTAAATCTCAGTTGGCTGCAATCTCCTGTCATCTCCAAAGGTACATTGTACCTCAAATCTCTTATATCTTTCTTCTCTCTTGGCTTCCATCTAGCAATAAAATATTTTTCTGGAATTTGTACAAAGTTTAGATGGATAAGAACTTTAAGAACATGAGAGCATAAAATTCCATCCTTGTTGAACTTGGAACAAATGCATGTGAAATCTTCACTTGATAAATCAACAATAACTAGGTATTTTCTTGTTCTGTAATCTCTCGTTGCAGCCAGGCCAGATTTGAACACTTCATATTTCTTGTTTGTCTCAACCTCTTGTACATGTAGATAGGAAGTAAATTTCAGTTGCTTCTGAAACCTATAAAATATCTTCCTATTATATATCTTTCCAGCATGCACTTCCATATCATTTCCACACCAATATGTAGGTGTTGTTGTTCTTGTGATGGAATCTTCATGTATCTCATTTTGTTCAATATTTTCTGCTATCTTATCATACTCAAATGTAAAGTCACGACACTGTATGTTGATCCAACATTATCTTTGAAAACAGCATTGGTGCCTTCGCTCCTTGCTGCACTGTGAATAAACGGGAAGAAGTCATTCTTGAAGAATACAGGTATAAACTTCTTTCTATTCTCCCACATTGTTTTCAAGTACTTAAGGTTGCCGACTTCATATTTCTGTATCATTTCTTGCCATGATGCTTCAAACTCTGCCACTATCAATGAGAAATGGATAGTGTCTTTGAATTCATTGTGTAGATTAGGTATTTTTCCAAAACTTCTTGGGTGCTTCTCTTCAGCTTTCTTTACAACATGAAAAAGGCAATTTCTGTGTACAGTGTGTATGAAAACCGCAGGAATTGCTCTTGCCATAGCTGCATCTTGATCTGTTATAATTGTCTTTGGAGACTTTCCTCCCATGCATTTCAAGAAAGTTAGGAATAACCACTCAAATGTCTCTGCACTTTCATTCTAAAGGATGGCACAACCGAAAAGGCAGTTGTCACCATGTCCCGTTACTCCAACAAAAGGGGCAAACGGCATGTTGTATCTGTTGGTCTTGAATGTGGTGTCAAAACTGATACAATCACCATATAGCTCATACATTCTTCTAGATGTAGCATCACACCAGAAAATGTTCTCCACTGTATTTGTTTTCTTGTCCACTTTGAAATCATAGTAGAACCTTGGATCATCAGATTGTTTCTTCTTAAAATATTCAAGAGATTGCATCATGTCATTAAGCCTGCTCTCTTTTCTCATTGCAGTTCTTAAGTTGCTCACAAACTTTTTGGTATATGGAACAGCCCTGGAACAACCACCTCTCAAGTAAGTTAGTATTGCCATGATTTTTCTAGTCGGAAGCTTCACTGAATTAAATGTCCTTATGAAAAGCTTCTCTTCATTTGTCATGTGTTTATGTGACCTCAAAAATCTAGATTCTTCAAGTGGCTCAACTCATGGTTGTGTTCCATATTCAGACTAGTTATCACCCATTTATCTCCTTTGAGAGTCACAATCATTTCAGCAAGACAACCTGTAATTTCCACATTGTTTCTTTTCCTCTTTTTAGGTTGATCTTTAGGTGGAACACCTGGCGGTGGTGAAGACTTCAAAGGTTCAGTCTCTCCTTTCTCTTGCATTTTCTTCCTTTTAGTTTCTTGCCTCTTCAGATCTCTTTTTCTCTTCCTTTCTTCTTTAGTTTCTTCATCCAAAACATTCCCAGAGCGGTTGCATTTGAAAGTATACCTAGTTGCTTTATTATTCTTTCTGCAATGATAGTTTCCTGCTATTTTAGCTGAAAACCCAATTATCTCTGAGTAAGTGTTGTAGAACTCAAAAGCAGCCTCATGTGTATCAAAAACCTGATCAATATGTGGTACATGGTGGCTACGCACTTCCCGACTGCATGTTTGAGCGGCCTTTAGACTTTCATTCTCAAGAAATATTTCGATATCTTCTTGAGTCAATTCTTGTACAACATCTTCTCCCACTGACCTTACTTCACCATCACTTGCTTCTCCTTGTAATTCAACTGTGCTAGCAACATTCGGTTCCTCTCGATTATCAGGAATGTCAGGCTAAGAGCATTCTTGTTCCGCACCATCACTGTTGTCCGAGTTCTGACTGCGGGGGATTAACCCATGTATCATTGTATTTGTATGCACTATCCCCTTGAGCATCTCGAATACTCATCCTGTTGGCCATTTCTCAAGTATGTGTCATTCAAACTGCAGGCATTACCTCCATGAGCATAATCTTGATCACTGTTATGAACATATTCACTTCTGCCAGTTATCATGAACATTTGATTCTGGAATTTCACAGTAAAGGACAATTAGAGAATATAATACGTGTTAAACATGAAATGTTTTTGTAGGTCTTGTTAAAATTGATCAACATTTTATTACCTCGGTACCCATTGGTCCATTGAGCAAATCCATGAAACTACCTTCACCTTGCTGAAAATATGAAAACATCAGTTCAATCAATCTTTGAATTATTTTTTCAATAATAGGAGAACATATAGAACTTTTTGTTTGTGCATTAACCTGAGAAAGTTGCATCGATTCAATGCTCTGCATCATTTGAGAGTATGTCATGCCACTGGCTTGTGATGGGTTCAGCTGCATTTTTCATGTTAATATCAGATATATACAATCAGATATATACTACTTTCATTTCTTCATAATTTTAGATTCTACACTCACTGCATTTTCTTGGGTATCTATGCTTGCAGGCTGTAGGTCTAAGTGACAGGGCGGAGGAACCTGTAGAAAGGACAAACATTTGTCATTCAAAATGTCAGCTACAGGAATAGAAGTTAAGTTAACTATAGTGTAGTCCCTATGATCATATAAAATGAAAATTCTTCAATACTGCCTATGTGTTCACTTTTTTAAGTGCAAACCAACTGTGTAGACTGTACATGCAAATCGAAAGTTTTCCTTTTGAGTTTTATACTGCATTTTACCTGTGTACACTCTACATGATGTTGATCTTCAAAGAATTCAACCTGAATAAAAGCAAAACATGTTGAATTGTTTCAAAAAATAGATTCAGACAAATAGATTCAAGAATGTAAAAGTGTTACTGAAACTAGTCAGAGAACTAAAGTTTGACTTATCTTGTTACCTGTGGATCAGATGAAGATGATACAATAGAATTGCTAAAGAGAAGCTGCTCTGAATATGTTGATGATTGGTCGAAATTCCAAGGTTGCCCATGCAAAGGTGTGTAAGATGAAACCTACATTTTTAAGATCGTTTTTAAATTGTCAATTTGTTTCTACAGCATACTTATAGAAAATTGCAAGTTCTGCCATATGTCAACAAAGGATTACCTGACTTTTGCCTTTGAGGAATGAACCATATGATGCATATATACTTGCCTCTTTAAATGCTCTTGCATTTCCTACAAATTTGTGAAAATCTGTTATTTTTTCGTGTTTGTATATGATGCATATATTCTTGCCTATTCAAACTGCAGGCATTTCCCACACAAGCACTGGCCAGATGGCCATCCAATTACTGCTACTCAAGCTTCTTATGCAGCAGCATGTCAATTTTTTAGCAGCTGCTGCTCTGCTAAGTAAGTACACTTTTGTAGTCATAAGAAATGTTATCCTAACTGTACTACACTAACACTCACAAGAGAAGTTAGAGCTGTAGACTAAAATAAGGGTTGTGGTGCATGCCGATATCGCTGTTTTTGCCTTGTTCTAGCTGTTTTATCATAGCATTATATATGTTTAAGCAATTGTGTTATAATCTTCCATGGAATTGTTATTCTTACTGGTAACTCTGAATCTGTCATATGTCTATTTGTTTGAACTGCAACAGGAATAGAAGTGTAGTCCCTATCATCATATAAAATGGGGCGGGAGGTGTGCAGCGCTCGCAGGATGCCGATGTCGGCAGCTAGACTAATACTACATGGAAGAAAGCACAGGTACTCTTAAGTAATGGCTTCAGTCCAGTCCAGTTAAGTTATCTTTTGTTGCGCCAACAAGAAACAATAAAACATATGGAAGTATGGCACTCGATCAAACTTGCATGGAAGGTAGTGCCTTGCTTCTTTTCCCCTTCCATGTTGTAATATGCATTTTGTTTTGCCTTTTGACTGACAAAATTTGTGGTTGAAACTGTGGAGTTCTAACAGTAGAGTTCAACCTATGTTTTATCATAGCATTATATATGTTCTAACAGTAGAGTTCAACCTGTGTAGACTGTTCATGCGAATCGGAAGTTTTCCTTTTTTCTGTTTATAGTGCATTTTACCTGTGTACATTGTACATTTTACCTGTGTTACCTGTAGTTAACTTAACTTTTATTTCTTGGAATCTAATCTTTTTTTCTTTGAACTGCTACTCAATTGGAATCAATTTTTTCAACACAGGAATCAACAATTGAGAAGAGGACATGATCTTTTCTGATGCACAAGGTACAGTACAGATCTGGGAGAAATTTTTCAATAGAAATTGAGGAGAAAAATTTGTTGGATTTCGAGCAGATCATACCTGGGTAAGATCCTGATCCATTCTCCATCTACTTGAGATCCTTTTCGATCTGGAGGTTTTTGGGGAAGAATTTCGCTAAGCCTTACTGGGATCTCTTCTCCCCATGGCCAGCAAGGTCTCGACGGGAGGAAGGAGACGATGCCACGATCTGATCTCTGCCTGTCCTTTGTTTTTCTTGCGCAAGGGGTTCAACTATGACTTGGTCAGCCCACAGGAGCCCAGCCAGCAACATAATTGCACAGCAGCAGGAGTCCAGCTGTGACTTGGTCAAAATCAGTCAAAAGCCCATAAAGCGATCAGGTGACACAGCAGGGATCGACGTCGGCCCAGAAAGAGATCAGGTGACACAGCAGAAAGACACGAGACAGAAAGAAACGATCAGAGATCGATGGTTTATGGGCGTCGACTGAGACTTAAAATTTTCTCCGTCGACTGAGACCCAGGCACTCCCAAAGAATTAACCGGTTGAGGTGTCTAATCTGGCCAAGAAAATGGTCCAAACCCCTAAACCGACCCATTAATTTATTGGTTTGACTAATTTTGGGGTGTGCTAGAGTGTGTTGCGTCAAGAAAAGGAGAGCGAGGGCGGCGCCGAGGTGGGAGATGAGATACTCGATCCAACGGCCCGCCGCGTTTTGTCAGTTTCAGGGCGCCCTGAACTCCTGAAGATAGATTTTCTGTTTTTTTTTTTTTTAACAAAACTGCCTAGGAAAGTAGTTCCCTAGAAAAACCTAGGAAGTAGGAACGCAGGCTACGCCGCGCTGATTAGCGGCCACATCAACGAGGCCCAGACGGCTACGGCGGACGCCAGCGGATCCTCTCTTCACACGATGGCTACGGCGGATCATCCAGGCGTCTAGCTACTTGAAGGTCCATGTAAGTTCTTCTTGCATCACTGATTTCACTCCCTTTTCGTTTCTTGTTCTTCCTTTTCTTCTTTTGCAATCTTAACAGTTCGGAAAAGAAAGCTAACAATCCTGGTTGCGACTCTGATCCTATATACATGGGTCGACTGAGTAGCTACGTGGGTTCTTCTTTCGGCTAGGATTTAACCATCAATAATAATGGCATTGCCTCCTCCCTCCTAGTGATGCTTTTTAGGCCAGGCAACAGCCATGGATCGGGGGATCATACCAGATTCGTTTGGAGTCTGAAGGATTTGTTCTGCCTGAGTAATAACTAGAGAAACCAGAAACTCCCAGGTCGATTACAGTAGATTATCCCTTGTCCGCGCAGAATTTTGGTAAGATTTCTGTGAAGCCAGTTCGAAGAAATTGGGTACATTGATTCGGCTGATGGCGATGATAGACTTTGATAATTTGGCGTGCGGCGATACACATCGATTATATCCGACAGAGAGACCTACTGTATTTTCCTCCCGGTTTCAGCTTCGAGGCGCGTGCCGAGATCTTTTTTCACTGGACCTCCGTCTTTTATTTTCTCGAGATTCTTGGAGAATCTCCACTCATCCTGCACCCCTTTTTAATATTTTGCCTGAGAGCAAGGCCGCGGCGGCACGGCGGCGGCGGCGCTACAATCTGACAACAGCCAGGTCTACTGTCCACTGTCGCGTTCGGCGGCAGCGCCTTCGATGTGATTTCGCCACCTCGCCCCGCCGCAGCGGTACGACCGGCGCTGTAGACCGTTCGCGGCGGGCTCGATGAAGTCGCCGTTGCTCTTCAGTGGGCTCGCGCCCCGCCCACCGCCGCCGCAGCCGCCGCAGTTCCGCATCCGGCCGCTGGGCCCACGGCCACCACCTGCTCTTCGTTCTCTCCCATGCTTCAGATAGCGCCCCAATTTGAACTGGAAATTCACGCCGATTTGATTTCTGCTTCAAGTCATTCTCAGAGCATGCCCTAGATCGTGGAAAATTGAAGTAATTCATTGGGCAAGTACTCGTTTCTAGTTGTTGTACTGTACTTTCTGTTTTGTTCGCCGGCGTTGCCATGGGCATTCTGATTTTGGAAATTTTAGTACTCATTTTGCTACAGTAGAAAAAAAAAGAGCATATAGTTGTCATTTGCAAGGAGGAACCAACTTAGAGATGTGCGTGCAAACTGGATCTTCCAATGAAATAATTGCTAGACACATTCATGTGGGGTTACTTGTTAGCGTGGTTTGCCCATGTGGGGTTATTTGATATACAGGATCATTTTGAAGGTTGCAGATATCTTGTGTGTGCCATTACCCTTGAAATCTAACTAACAGAAAAGGCATAGAATAATTGTACGGATATCACCGTTTGGATAAAGTAAATCATGGACTTTTTTCAATATCAGTAGCTTCATTCTGATTTTTATTTTTATATGAATTTCATTTTGTTTTCTCAAACTATCATGACACTTTGCAGTCTGGATAGGTTTTCAAATTTTCCGACATTTTGATCCAGTCTCTTGTGCTTGTCTGTAGTTACTAGGGAATACCGTTTAGCCTCAGTGAAATTTGATCTAATCATGATCTGCTCCCTTCATTTTCATTGATTTTACAGGGTTCCCTTTATGTATATATACGCTTGTAATACATTTTTCTATGATAACTGAAGCTTGTATAATCGGAGTAAAACTTATCTGTTAAATACTAATGCTCCTCTTTGGTTGAGCTACACGTTTTAAACTACAAATGTAACCTAGCTCTAAGATTCTGGTCCCTCATTAACCTTAAATGAACTATTTTAGTTGTTTCTGTTGTATCATTGTATTAGACGAGATTCCTGTAATTTTTGTTTTATATTCAAACTTAAATGACGGATTTTTCGTTAATTGTTTATACTCTGCTCTTTACACTAAAAATTAAGGTTTACTTTTTTGTTTTCAGTTTGCTGCCCAGTGTTCAGGAGTCATTCGTTCATCATGAAACAACCACTTTTGAACCAGGAGGCTTCTTCCTCAGTTGAGGAAATAAGCACTAAATCACTTTTCACAGATGCTGGGTGGTTTAGTATTATCACTTTTTCTTGGATGGGACCTTTACTTGATCTCGGCAGAAGGAAAACACTAGATCTTGATGATGTGCCCTTCGTGGATGACAATGACAGTGTCCATGGGGTCCTGCCTAAGTTTAAGGCAAAGATTGTCTCAAATTCTGTGACGGGGCAGTTCACTGACGTCACAACAGTTAAGCTGGCCAAAGTTCTTGTGCTTACAACATGGAAACTAATCCTCATCACTGCAGTCTATGCCCTACTGAGTACTGTTGCTGCATATGTTGGTCCCTACCTGATTGAGTACTTTGTGGACTACCTAAATAAGAGCTCAAGATCCACTAAAGAGGGCTACGTTTTAGTGTTGATATTTGTTATTGCACAGTTCATCGAAGGCTTCTCAACAAGGCATTTGCAGTTTAGATCAAAACAAGTAGGTGTGCGTGCATGTTCATCACTTGTTGCTACGATTTACCAAAAATGCCTTGCCTTGTCCAATCAGTCCAGGCAAAGCAACTCAACTGGAGAGATGATCAATGTTGTGAGCCTTGATGCTGAGTGTGTAGGAAATTTCAGTCGCTCCATGCATGATGTTTGGATTCTTCCTGTGCAAATTGTTCTAGGCATGCTCATCTTATACTCGGCACTTGGTTTGGCAGCATTTGCTGCCCTTGCTGCCACTGTTTTGACAATGGTGGCTAATATACCTTTAGGGACTATCGAGCAAAATTACCAAGAGAAAACGATGACCGCCAAGGATGCGAGAATGAGGGCCATGTCTGAGATCTTACGCAACATGCGCACTCTCAAGCTTCAAGGATGGGAAATGTTTTTCTTGTCAAAGATCAAAGAGTTGAGGAAGGTAGAGATGAATTGGCTAAAGAAGAACGTATACACCTCGGCTATGCTTCTATCTGTCTTCTTTTGTGCTCCTGCTTTTGTTGCTATGATCACTTTTGGAACTTGTGTGCTTTTGGGCATTCCATTAGAAACAGGTAAAGTTCTATCTGCTCTGGCAACATTTAGACAACTGCAAACACCTATTCATGGCCTCCCCGATGCGGTTTCTATGATCATCCAGACAAAAGTATCACTTGACAGGATAAGCTCATTTTTGTGTCTTGAGGAACTACCTAATGATGCTGTAACTAAGCTTCCTAGAGGCACCACCGATGTATCAATTGAGGTGAGGAATGGTCAGTTCTCTTGGAATCCATCTTCTCAAGTGCCTACTCTTCAAGACTTGAACTTCCGTATACATGAAGGGATGAGGGTTGCTATCTGTGGAACAGTTGGATCTGGTAAATCCAGTTTATTGTCTTGCATACTTGGTGAGATACCAAAATTATTAGGAGAGGTTAAAACTTGTGGTAGGATTGCCTACGTTAGCCAATCACCTTGGATACAGAGTGGGAATATTCAAGATAATATACTTTTTGGCACAGAAATGAACAGCGGAAGGTATGAAAAGGTCCTTGAAGCATGCTCTCTTATCAAGGACCTCGATATATTACCATTGGGTGACCAAACGATTATAGGAGAGAGAGGCATTAACCTTAGTGGTGGACAAAAACAAAGGATACAAATAGCCCGTGCCTTGTACCATGATGCTGATATCTATCTATTTGATGATCCGTTTAGTGCGGTTGATGCTCATACTGGATTACACTTGTTCAAGGTATGTCTTGGTAATTTATATTTCATTGTTTTTTAGTTCAATTTTCACAATTTTGTTTCTGTTAGAATATTATTTGTTCAATATGAAGTTCCAATCTTTATATCTGAGTGCTAGTTCTCTATTCTGATAAGCATTTAATGGGGAAATTTGCTTGAAAATGTTGCCCAGACTACAAATGTTACCAAAACTAACTTGGAAAAATGAACATATTTTTTACTTAGGTTGTAGCTTATTTCAGATTCTTCTTGGGTGATAATGGTAATTAATGTCTCGCTCTATGTCCATCCCATGATAAACGTTCTTTGTATTACAGTTCCAGCAAAATTGGTTTCATTGTTCTTTTAATCATGTTTAACAACTCTTTTATTTTCTGATTGATCCAGTTTACCTAAGCATTTTTGAGTTAATATGCCCTTGAGAGTGGGAATACTACTTACTGCTATTCAATGAATATAATGGCTATAATTTGTATTTTGCAGGAATGCTTGCTTGGATTTTTAGCTTCAAAAACAGTCGTGTATGTTACCCACCATGTAGAATTCTTACCTTCAGCCGATGTTATCATGGTATGCTGGCACTAAATGTATAATATAATATCTTCTTTATGATACATGCAAAAAAACGAAAACATTTTCAATTCATCCTGTCATATTTCAGGTCTTGAAAGACGGGAAAATTACACAAGCAGGGGATTACACTGAAATTATCAATTCTGGAAAAGAATTCACTGAGTTAATTGTGTCCCATAAGGATGCGTTATCTACTATGGACATGCTAGAGATCCCAAGCAGTAATTTTGGAAGTACCTTCGATCATAATGTCAGTGGAAGCACCCCACCCATAGCAGATGAGCAAAAATATGATAACACTGCAGAAGTGATTGTTGATAATGGTCAACTTGTACAAGAAGAAGAGAGGGAGAAAGGGCGGGTTGGGTTTATTGTCTACTGGAAATACATTACAATGGCATACAAAGGAGGACTTGTGCCGCTTATTTTGCTAGCTCAGATTATTTTTCAGTCTCTTCAAATTGGAAGTAATTTATGGATTGCTTGGGCAGCTCCAATATCTAAAGATGTGAATCCTCCAGTCAGTACCTCGACAATGATAAATGTATATGTTGCATTAGCTCTTGTTACCTCGGTGTTCGTCTTCATACGATCCGGTCTTCTTGTCATGGCTGGATGTAAGACTGCAACAATGCTATTTGACAAGATGCACCAATGCATATTCCGAGCACCTATGTCTTTCTTTGACTCCACTCCTAGTGGCCGTATTTTGAATAGAGTAAGCAAATTGCCTACAGAAATTTATTGCATTGATTAACTTTAGTCACATGTCCTCTAGTGCCATTGACATTTCTATTCTTTAGTAATGTTGAAAGTCAAAACAAATTGCAGGCTTCCACCGATCAGAGAGCAGTGGATACTCATATTTTTGAATTGATGGGTTATCTTTTATTTCCTGCTATCGAACTTCTTGGAACAATTGTTCTAATGTCACGGGTGGCATGGCCAGTTTTTGTAATTTTCGTCCCCATTATTGTTGCATCTCTGTGGTACCAGGTAATATTTCAAATATAGTTTTGTTCGATGTGAATTTTCGTTGGCAACCATTTCTTGAGTGCATAGGGGAAGTACAGATATATTAATTCATGGCTAGTAAATTATGCACGAGAGTTCCACACCTTGAAGACAATATATAGAATAGCAACAATTTTGGTCAATCAATCATATATGCTGGCAATGATTTGCTTCTTGGTAATGTTAATATAGATTACACTAATTGGTTGGAGTAGCGGTGTGAAAAATCTTTCAGATATCACTCTCTATAGAATAGCAACAATTCTAGAAGCTCAGATTCTGTCTCATCAATGGGATAGCCCGACACTTCCATGGTCTGTCATATAGGTCCCTGAGTATAAATACATTGATTCTCAAGACTCTCAAGAGTGATTCATGGCAGGTCCAAACTAACTTACTTAGCAGTCATAGAGGGCATGTCACTTTTACCATATTGATCGAAGTACAAGTGTTGACAGATGACTACGCGAAGCTAACAATTTAAGGTCAGGAAAAAGCCAATAATTTTGTTCAATGGACTTTCAATACCATTGAACTAAAGTTTAAACCTGCTTTGACAAATTTATACAAGTTAAAGAACCTAAAAAGGTGAACTTCGCATGTTCGGGACCTAAGTGCCACAGCTGCAAATTCAAGACCAATGCTGAACTTTTGGTTAAGCAGATTAAGGCAGATGTTAACCCATGACATTTTAATGTATAATATATAGCTTATTTTATCAGAAATTTACAGTTACGTTTATTCTACCAAATTAATTGGTATCTCTTGTTTAGTTCTTTTAATCGTGATACTATTCCTTCTATTCCAGCGCTACTACATAGATGCTGCTAGGGAGTTGCAAAGGTTAACTGGAGTTTGCAGAGCTCCTGTTATGCAGCATTTTGCTGAATCAATGACTGGCTCAAATATAATTAGGTGCTTTGATAAAGAAAGACAATTCATAAGTTCCACTGGCCATTTGGTGGATAATTTGTCTCGACCAAGTTTATATAATGCTGCTGCAATGGAATGGTTGTGCTTTCGCTTGGACTTTCTTTCGTCCTTTATTTTTGCATTTGCCTTGATACTTCTAGTCACCTTGCCAACTACTCTAATTGACTCAAGTAAGTAAACATTGCTTTTTCTATTCAAATAAAATTAAGAAAATAATGTGTATCAACATTCCTGATTAGTATTAACTTATTATCTGCTTGCACTTTACAGAGACAGCTGGTCTTGCAGTCACTTATGGACTAAGTCTGAGTATGCTGCAAGGATGGGCTATTGCAGTCCTCTGTAGTTTGGAAAATAGAATGATATCTGTGGAAAGAATATTGCAATACATGACTATTCCTTCTGAACCACCCCTTATCATATCAGAAAGTATGCCGGGCTGCCAGTGGCCAGCAAAGGGTGAAATTGAGCTTCGCAACCTTCATGTGTGTTTCTTGAACTTCATATATTTTGTTTGAAAAAGTTCTGTGAGATAGTTTTTAGGTTAACATTCAAATTCTTGACGTTAGTTTACCCATTATCGAGGTGTTCCTCCAAAAACCATATGTAGTATTTTTTAGCGATTAGTAGTAGCAGTTTCTGATGTTGCCTGCTGCTAACATAATGTTGCAGTTATGTTTTAAAAAATATATCTAAAACGAATGCTTCCATCAGTTTCGTTTTTCCCTAAGTGCTTGTGTGTCATGCAGGTACAATATGCGCCACACCTTCCTTTAGTTTTGAAAGGCGTGACATGCACCTTATCTGGAGGTATGAAGACTGGTATTGTTGGAAGAACAGGTGGTGGAAAGTCAACCTTGATTCAAGCACTATTCCGCATTGTCAATCCATGTATCGGGAAAATATTGATAGATGGTATTGACATCTCTACCATTGGACTGCATGACCTGCGGACGAGATTGAGCATCATTCCACAAGATCCTGTTATGTTTGAGGGGACTCTGCGAAGCAATATCGACCCTCTGAGTGAATATAGTGATGAGCAAATCTGGGAGGTACTATAATGTTAGATTTACTTGATTCTTTGAAAACTAAGTTACATCATATGTTAAAACATTGTGCCATTCGTTTAAAAATCAGTTTTACTTATTTTTGTAATACTTCCCTTGTGCCCAAGCTCCATGTTTTTCTTTAATAGCATATGTTGTTCTGTTTGATGGCTGATGGGGTTTATGCATGATCTATGTTTTCTAGGCATTGGATTCCTGTCATCTTGGAGATGAAGTTAGAAAGAACGAGCTTAAACTCGACTCTACAGGTTAGACATCTATAAGAAATTCCCAAGAAACACTGTTCGCTCTATGATTTAGACAATTATGATGGTGAAGTAAAAGCTTTATCTTCAAACTGAAATGCAGTCACAGAGAATGGCGAAAACTGGAGTGCGGGTCAGCGGCAGCTTGTTTGTTTGGGAAGGGTGATTCTGAAGAGGAGAAAGATTTTAGTTTTGGATGAAGCAACTTCTTCGGTCGATCCAAAAACCGACAGCCTGATTCAGGAAACCTTGAAGCAGCAATTCGCTGGATGCACTGTGATTACAATAGCACATCGTATTACATCAGTCCTTGACAGTGAGAAGGTCATTCTTCTGGACAACGGTTAGTCCCCTCCACTCCACTGCGTTACAGTTTGAAGCGAGGGATCATATGGGTTGTTCTTCGATCTGTTACTATGTTTTGACCATGTTCTGTTACTCTGTTTTAACCGTGTTCTCCTATAACAGGTGAAATTGCAGAGCATGACTCACCAGCAAAACTGCTAGAAGACAGTTCATCCCTATTTTCCAAACTTGTGTCAGAATACTCAATGGGGTCAGATTATAAGTAGAGGATGCAAGAAGAGCTACAACAATATCGCCGGCAGTATCAAGTTTCAGAGAATGAATCTCCACGCTTCTGGCCTAAAATTTAGTGGTAATTCAGAACTCATATTCCTCCTTCAGAGTAACATGTAGTGGAACAAATTCGTGTGTACAAATATAGCGACTGCATTTAGATTATGATTTAGAACTCTTGAGTGTACGGCATCCATACAGTACGTACTAATATATAGTGACCGTTCACTTTAATAGAAGTTCTATTACTGTCGAGTGTCGAAATTCATGCTTCACCGCTTAGCTCGAAATTCATAGCTTCAGCTCAGCAGCAGGTACCCACAGCAGGTATTTCTCCGGCATGTAGTGGCATACCGGCTCACCACGGGTTCCGTTGAGCATTTCGAAATACTCCAGGGCCCATCCATCCGTCTTCTCGTGGCACACGGCAATCGCCGTGGCGCCCAACGAGGGGTCCTCCTGCCCGACCAGCTCCACGCTAAACGCCTGCACGTTGCCCGGCCGGTGGCAGTACAGCAGGTCCGCCGGGTACGGCAGCGGGTGGCACGGCACCACCTTGCCACGGCCGATGCTGGTGACGCCGTTGGGCGCCACCACGTACCTGACAAGCTCCCCGCGCCCGTGGATGACCGTCCTGACCACTCGCGGCGTCGTGCCCAGGGCAGCAGCGGCGAACTCCATGGCCGCTCGCTGGGTGGCGGCGCAGACATGTGGCTCCTCTTGCTGCTGGTCGTCGCGGCAGAACCGGAGCGTGGTGGCAACCTGCCGGGCTCGCTCCGAGCCCCGCGTGATGTTGTAGAAGGCCAGTATGTTTTTGAGGTTGCTGTAGGCAAACGGCGGCGGCGCGGGGGGCGACCAGGGGAAGCTTTGCGGCGTGTGAATGTGCCCCAGCTCTGTGTTTGCCGGCAGTAGTGCACCGTCCAACAGGTTGCGCTGGAGGAAGAGGATGCCCTTCTTGGCCTTGAGCTGCTGTCGTGGAGGGTTGCACCATTTTGTCCTCAGGGCAGCCTTGCCGTCTGACGCTGCATGGTCACACAGCACGTACGCAGTTTGAGTCAGAACGCAGTTTGAGTCAGAAATGGCTCTCAGGCAGATGTATACATTGTGATACTACTAACTGAACTTAGCTTGGCAGTAATCGATTTAAGGATGACGTGACGTACCAGAAAGAGGAAGAGTAGCTGATGCACGAGAGGGTGGTGACCAATTCACTTCATAAGCGGCGACACCAAATGGCCCATCTACAAAATAATCAATATCAATGACATTATAGTTTGTTACTGTGTAGATAAAAAAAACTTTTTTATTCAACACACTTTAAAACAGCCGGGAGTGCACACACAAGTAGAGAAGAAAAAAAAGGGCAATAAATACGGTTGAAACCAACTTCAATACAATTGGCTGCCATATTATCTACCTGAATCACCATATATCTGTTGCTCTCCTGCAACGAACCCAAGGACGAACAACGCAAAAAGAATTGTCGTTGCCATAATCTCTCTCTGTTTGATATGATTTCCCCCATCGAGCAAGTGTACTTTATACCAGCATCAGGTTTGCACTAAACTTTCACGCGGATACCATCGAAGCGCCAACCTTGTGATGACATATTTCTCTCCTACAATTCAGAGCATGCTATCGGTACGTTTGCTTGATGTGCCACGACCCACTCGAGATGGGTGGAATCAGTTGGTCGCTTCTTGTACTTGTATCACTGACTCATTTTGGTCTTTGTATTCGTATAAATTGTTGATTATAGCCCTTTAAAGATGCTTCACAGCTTAAGACCACTTTTAGTGGGGAGTAACAGACTAATGACATGCATATGATTACCTCCATAGTGCACCTGGAGTTAGTACCGCTAGGAAGGTAGGCGCGGCGGCATGGCGCGCCCCTGGCGATATGTCTTTGGAGTTTATGGTCGAGGTGAACGACTGTAAAATTGCAGCGCGTCGTTTAGTTGCATCACCTTTGCAGTTTATGAGGCCTGAAGTTCAGGGTAGAGAGCTAATCTACAACGACACTTTGTTTCTTGCGAGGGGCCCGAGATGTGTGTGCTTTGTCATGTCATGAGATGCTGGGAGCTATGTGTGTGGACTTGTTTTCGAACATTTGATGTCGTATGTGTGTGTGGAGTTGTATCGAACCTTGTTGATCCCATGTGTGGCTTTATATATAAAGCTGGGCCGGAGGGCCTTCTATTTAAAAAAATATATACTAAATTGCAAGTTCTGTTGTAGGCATGGTAAAGTGTAGCTGGCATTTATGTCAAAAGAGGAGACCCATATCGGTTGAATAGCTGGTAAGTAGTTTGGTATCTTCATTTGATAGTAGGGAGGTTAGCATATTGAGACATGTACTCTGGGAATATGTAGATACTGGCATACAAATCCCTGTAACACATATGGCTTGATAGGGTGCCACGGCTGAGTTGATTTCATATAACGTTCGAGGAACATCTAAATTAAAGATACGGTAGAGGTACTTGATGCTTGTTGCTGGAATGGCACGTAGGTTGATTAGGTTGGCAAGTCGATGACAAATTGGTGATTCATCAGTACAACCTTTTTTTTTTGTATCTTCAGCTTCTGAACCACGGTTGCTGGTAGATAACTTCATTAGAGTAGCATATCTATATTAGAACATGCAGAAAATATGGCTTTTATTAGATTAGTTCCCTACAACAAAATATGGTAAAAAAAAAACAGGTGAAGCAAAAGACGTTTCATGAGCCAACAGAAAGTAGAAAGGAGAAACCACCAAGGATAGCATATGCTGCTAACTACAGCACATCACAAAAGTAGCTACTACAGTATGCTGCCACACCTAAACACCTAAACTTTTTTTTTTCGAGGTAGTAAACACCTAAACTTGACTGGGCTGTATTCTGTTTCCTGAAATTGTACAAACTTTTACAGATAGTTTGAACATAGAAGGACGGTACTAACCACCAAGGACAATCTAAACTACTCAGTACAGCGTACAACAAAAGTAGCTACTATGTTGTCGAAAAGTGTATTTGGCACATGAGCACCAGTGCTCCTGATTTCTAAAAATCATATTTTTTGATTTCAAAAAATATGAAATTAAATACCCACATACATATAAACATTCTGAAGGTACGGTAAAAAATTTGGAGAAAAATATGTTATATTTTAAGCTATACAAAAAAGATAAATTTCTGATAAATATATACCTCTATACGTAACCACAAATTTGTTTTTGTCCTGTAGCTCAAAATACAATGTAATTTCTACCGAAACTTTGCATGAATATTCAGAACATGTGTATGTATTCATGGAATAAATGTAATGATTTTTTGGAACGTAGAAATACAGTTTTTAAATATTTTAAAAACTGAGAGCACTGGTGCTCATGTGCACCAAATTTGCTTCCGTTGTCGAACACTTGAGTTTAACTGGATTGCATCTGGTAAGCTTAAACACCGTACGACGGTAGCTCTCTTCTGCAGATGACTGAACCTAACCGTCTGAGCATTATCTTTGGCCCTGCAAAAAAAATTAGCATTTAAATTGGACGGAAAAACACGAAATAATTCCTAGCATGTAGATACTAATACCAACAAAGATGACTGCATCAGTTGGTTCATACAAACTTTAGCGATAGCGTGAATTAAACAGGCGACACTCCATCCAGAAAAGTGTGAGCATATATATATAGATATGTCAAGCAGTGGACGCTTGCACTTGCCGTCTGGGGAAACTGTGTTAAATCTGTAAGATATGATGGCAGCACCTTATCATAGTTGGTATAACATCAGTAGCAACACACCAAGATGTACACCTGTAACCAGTGACTGTATTGACAAAATCTGATCGAGGTACTGTCATCTGCTGATGCCACATGTATCTTGACGAATGCAAATGGGCTAAGCACGTACTCCATTATTGGTACTGGATACAGGTTGTATGTCAAGACAGTTACTTTGATATTTGCTACATCTAGCAACCATCCTCGTTATGTGGTATGCTACACCTAGAACTATGTGTCAAACCACTAGATTTGCTGGATTACCTGAAAAAATGAGAGAAATTTCAAAATGGTTTTACCTCCACGCTTCATGCACTTGTAGAAGGACCAACCGGCCTGATCACTCGTGCGAGAGACGAAGACCCTCGCTTGCATTCCACAGTCGGGACAGGCCACCGAAGGAATGCTGGGAGCAGCAGGATGCCGGCAGCATATGGAAGACATGGAGGATGCGCTCCAATGAACTCGAATAGGAGTGATGAACCAGCTCCGGCGACCTTGGGTCGGGAAGGGGAGACGGGAGTGGCGCCACTCGACAAACAGAGGACAGGGATTTCAGAATTTTCCTAGGGATTTCAGAGACATGACGGGGATTCTTTAGGGTTGAAAATAATTCAATTAATTAGAAGAATACCCCGTTTCAGCTGAAATTCCTTAGAAGAAAGTAGTTTAAATTAGACAAAAGGAAAAAATAAGTAACCCAAAAATGATTTCTAATTAACCACCGCCTCCATCAACAACAGAAATTTTTTAAAATGAATTTGGTCTATGCATGATTGCACCGAAAATGTAAATGGTGTGTACAATAATAGGAATTACATGTATACAGTGTAGACAACATGAAAAAATAGAACAGATCAAACCATTTGAAGAAAGTCATTATAAGTTCAACAATTATGATTGATTTTATAAATGAATAGAATTCACGACAATATAAAAGAAATTGGTGGATGTACAAACCCGATCATTACATACGAAGGAATTTTTTGTAGAAGTGATAAAAGTAGCATATTACTAGTACAAAATCATGTATACATGCTTGGACAAAGTTTTGTCAACCTGCTTCAAATCCAAAAAAAATTTACTGTTGGGTACATATTATTGGTCAGTCATATAGAAACAAAATAATTAGAAATTAATCTTGAAACTAGAAACAATCAGCACATATTTGTAGACTAACTCAAGTGACGACAGCAAAATTAAATGCGAGAAAACAGTAAATATATCATATAAGTATAGACATATTGATGCCGGGTGTGTCATTGAAAACCTGATGCGGGTTATATAACTTTCCTCGTCTGATATGCACCCAATCAGTTGAGCTTGAATATACAGCTTTGTAGGAAGGGCTCTCTGCTCATTTGGAAAAAGCTTACAGGTCTGAATCGAAGTAGCTGCAGGGATGAAGTGCTCAATTTTAGGACATGGATTTTCTGCTCCCGAAGTCATACGCTTCTGCTTCAATAAGAATTCATCAAAAACAGAAAATAAAATTAAAACTTATTTTTTGTATAATAAATATGAACATGTGTTCTACTGGCATGCCAAAAATCTCCTGAAAAAGATACATGTGCTGGTCTGTACAAAAAAGACAAATCTGATTGTTGTAATAACAAATCCAAATACTCCAAACAACACCAAATTTAGTTATTTTTGCATAGATCACCAAGCATGTCATTTCTCACAAAAAAGTTCCTTTCGGTTAGAATACATTCTTATGTTCGTTGTAGAAAAAATCAGATTTTTACAGTCGGTAGGCCGTGGTGGAAGAAATTAAGATAGAACTTTTAGTAAGGCATGCCATCGGGCGGTCGGAAATCAATAGGATCATCAGAATCGGGCGGCTATTAATAAACGATGATGTGGATAGGTTGTATGTTAAGATAGACAACTTAAATGAATTCTGAGTAGAATTTTGCTTTACAAGAGATATACTCCCTCCGTTCTTAATTAATCGATGTGGAGTTAACCGCTGGGTACACCTCTCGCTGCATTTGGGTCCCACCATGGCATGCATACGTCGCTCCAGTGTCCGCAGTGAGTGTACGTGACACTGTTGGACGTATATTCACAACCGTAATGGCTGTAATTGTCATTTCCGTGAGTACAAGGATGAACGTGAAATGTGTATTGCCCCCGTGGTGACTTACCCGAACCTTCTCATTGATCCTCCCCTATGCTCCAGGTTCCGGCCTTCCTCTCTCTCATCGCTGGCGGCCATGGTGGCCGGAGGTGAGAAGGAGGGAGGTCTGGAGTAGTGTAGATACTAGTTCTTGTTCTAGTCCCCCCCCCCCCCAAATAAAGTAGATCTAGGGTTTATGTTCGTCTCCGTCCTCCCTTCGGTACTCTCTGGCTTCAATGTTGGCCTTCACCGGATGTTTGGCGAGGAGATTGGTTGGCAGTTGCTGCGACAGCGTGCAAGTGTGCCGTTGGTCTGGGAGGGGCCGGGTTCCACGAGTTGGGTCTGGGCCATAGTGAGCTGTTGAGCATCTGGGTGGTGCTGAGTTCGATCGATGTGAGATGGCCGGCCATGGGCGTGGTGGTCGTTTCTCGTGCTGAATGCACATCTGAAGGGAACATCTGGGGTGGCTTGGTTTCTAGTCGCCACCGAAGAGTTTGCCTGATGCTCGAGTTCGTGAGACTGAGCTCGATTGCCCATAGGCATGTCGAGTGCTGGGATGCTCTGCTGATGGAAGTGAATCAAGTTGTTCAGAGCGACGCTCCTGCCGAAACACATCATGAGCCCCAATCAATATTGTGGTGCGTTGAAGATTCAGAAGAAGATCATGTTCTTCGTCAGCTTGAAACCATGTTTCCTCATTCCGAGTATTGCGGGCTCTACTGCAAGCCTTGACGTTTCAATTTTCGCTCCGGTTGTTGTAAGTACAATGCCTACCTCGTGATGCCTGAGATTTTTTACCAGATCAGATGTGAAGAAGTTGGATATGGGTGGTGTGATTCTGATGAGCTTATGCAAGAAGTTGAGTATGGAGATGTAGATTGCTTTATATATTTGGGAGTGGGCTCTACCCTGTTTCCTATTTTTTTTGCTCAGCTTGGCCATTGTGAGGATGCAGACACCGAGATGCTTGCGGTAATGGAGGTTTTCATGATAGGCTTTGTTGCCGCCATCTTGACGCCAATGCTCCATGCATATCATTATCGAAGGCGTCATTGTACTCTCTGCTTGCTGAGTTGCAGTGAGTTCTCCATGCTTCAAATATTTAGGTATGGCTGCTACACACAAAGTCCATTGCAAGCTATTGTTCATGTTGTCTATGTTTTCTTCGGGCCGCTCGGGTTGATTCGCCGGCGACGGCTAAGAGCGTCTTTGAAATCGTTCCTCAGATTCAACAGAGAAGATTTTTGTGTATTAAGATCGGTGATGCACCCTCTTGATTTACAGCTCGATCCTTTACCTTAGGTGCTGTCTGCTAATTTGATTGCCAGTTAAGCCGCTAACTCTATGGTTGGCGAGATTTGTAAGAGACCCATGAAGAATATAATTGCAGGTCATTCGGGCTGGGTTCTCACCGGACCTCCTGGAGGGCTCCTTTTGTATTCTTAGTGCATAGACAATGTGACTTTTTGATAGCTCTTTCTTAATGTGTGCATATCTTTGTGAGCTCTGACTTTTAGCTTCAGCTGTGTTGTAACCATGCTGTTATCATAATGGAAGCTATGGGTCTGGCGTGGGCATTACCCTTCGGGTAACCGACATTGCCATATCCTGTACGGTCCAACTGGAGACCCATGAAGATACCCGATGGCAAGGTGGGCCACTAGGACGGCGCTGGAGAGGATTCCTTGAAGAACAAGACGGAGAGAAGCCGAACAAGGAAAGTTTAGAGCTAGGTCTTTTGTAAACCTAGTTGTACCCGGACAGATCTCTTGAGACCTGGCCTCTTATATAAGGGCCAGGAGAGGGGCTGCCGAGGGACACAATCAATCTTAGCAACTTTAGCCACCATAAGTCTAGAGCTAGGTCGCCGTAGCACTTAGCCTCTCGACAAGATCACAGCCGAAACCTTCGGCACCCCATTGTAACCTGATATTTTCATAATCAAGATCAGACAGGCAGGACGTAAGGGTTTACCTCATCGAGGGCCCCAAACCTAGGTAAATCGCTCTCCCCGCTTGTCTGTTAACCGATGTCTCGTGTCAGCCTACAGGATTCCATCAACCCTAAGCCCCAATCGGAGGGCATTGCCGAGGAGTACCCTCGACAATTGGCGCTGTCTGTGGGAAACCTGTCGGCACAAGATCCGTCATCGGCAGATCCAGTCATGTCGTCGGCAGCTTCGTCGACGCCATCATCGTCATCGTCACCAATCTTAGGAAGTCCGATTCAATTCGGCTCCTACGAGTTCACCCCGCACAGCGACTCTTCTCGCTCGACTTTTTCAGATCTACAAGGAAACATGGAGATGACGTTCGGCAGCGTCCACTGCAACATCAACGCGGAAGGAGTCCTTCGACTGCTAGAACTGTACGCCCCCAGATCAGCGAGGAAATCACCACCATCGGCCGCGGGGCCAAGCGTGTCGTCATCAGTCGACCTTTCGGCTGGCCTGACGAACTCATCCTCGCCATCGACCCCTCGGTCGACGTCTTCGATGTCGGTTGGATCCGATAACCCCTTACCTTCAGAGATGACCTCGTACTACTGCTTGAACTGCGACACCAGGCACGGGCTAGGATCGAGTGACACACCGTTCATCTGCAGCGCCCAGTATTCATCGAGAGAGGACAGTGTCGACAACGTTGTCAAGGAAGTCAGTTGGAGAACGGCGCGCCACCAAGTTTATGCCGCCAACAACACAGGAAACGCAAGGAGCGGGGGAGGTGGAGATCACACCCCTCGCTCTAGCAGGCGACATAGCTTCGAAAACAGCGCTAGTAACAATAATAGCGATTACACCATCGCTGAGGAAAAATGGGTAGCCGCCAGGGCAGCCGTACTTAACAACACACCGCTTCCCGCCGGAACTTCGGTTGGAACCCTCAATGCCTATCGCTCATTATTGGAGAAGAATCGGGAACGGCTATCGAATGAGCAAGCCACCCTCGAGAGACGTCTACTCGCGGTAGAACAATACAGTGAACGACGAAGGGGCTCGCGAGGAAGCGCTTCCCGAAGCAGCCAGGGTGCGGGGAAGCACCGATCAAGGCTATCCAGACTTTCAGAAGACGATGCTAGGGAAATAACGTCGAACTTGTCCAAGTCCTTCATGACCACGGACACTGCAAGAATGCTAAGGCCAAAAACCGTCGAGGGAGCAACTGCCAACCTCGCGGCATACCTTATTATCCAACGACCCGAAGGTTCTATGGCTCAAGCTCATCGGGGCACCCTGGAAAGCCTCGCAATCCTGGGGACAACCTGGTTCCACGAAAAGAAAAGACCACACTCCAAGCTAGCGGCTCAAAGCATCGCTCAAGGGATGCCCGAGACGAGATTACCCAGAGCAGAATCGACAAAGCCAGGCAACAGCGAGCCGCGAAGGGGGAAGACGACAGCGACGCCTCGGAAGAAAGCCAGGAATACGACGGCGAGTTAAGGGGGGCTGACTGCTTGAGCTACAAGATCCGTGAAACAATGCCACCCAAGAAGTTCAAACCTACCCCTACTGATGCCGCTAAATATGACGGGCAGCAGGAGCCAAGGTCGTGGATAGACGATTACTTGCAGACTGTGATCCTACATAAAGGAAATCAGATAGCAGTGATGCAGTGCCTGCAGATTTACCTGAAAGATTCGGCACGGGCTTGGCTGAGAGGCCTGCCGAAGGGATCCATTAAATCATGGGACGACCTGGTGGCCGCTTTTGTCGCTAACTTCCAAGCGACGTACAAGAGGCCTGTTGGGATCGATGAGTTGCGGCATTGCCAGCAGAAGCAGAAGGAGTCGATGTGTTGCTGCCGAAGATGTTTCCGTCGATAGAGCAATCGATGCCTTCAGCGACGGCATCCGACGTGAAACCTACATAGAGGAACTTGGGCGCAAGAAGCCGAAAACCATAACCAAGTTAATGGAAATCGCCAACAGCTGGGCTGATGGCGAAGACAACGTACGGAGACCACGACAACGCAGCGACGACGAAGACGACGATCAGCCGAAGAACGATTCGGGTGGTCGCAGGGATCGCCGCAAGAAAAGGAAAGACCGTAGTTACGACGACAACAGCTTGGTAGCCGCCGGATATTCCGATCTACAAGATGATCGGTATGATGACAGGCGAGATGATAGACAGAACGGCAATCGGAGCAACTCTGGGAACCGCGGCAACTACAAACCACGACCTCAGAGGATTCCCGAGTTACCCTTCGCTGAGCAGATAAATGCTCCTTGCTACCTGCACGCGTACATCGATTCTAAAGATAATAAGAAGAAGTCAAGTCATCTGCTCAGAGACTGTCGACAGTTCATCGAGATGCAGAAGCTCATTCAGCAGCAGCAGCAGCCACCACCACCACTGCCTCCACCTCAGCACCAGGTCCAGCAAGTTGAGCCTCACAACAACAACGAATCCTTTCCGCCACTGACATAGGCATCCCCAATGGGCCTGCCGAAGATAGTACCCGGGGTTTACTGAAGGCCCATGACTCGAAGAATAAGAAGAATCGGAAGTCCAAGTTGTTATTAAGGAAAGCTAGAGTTGTATTAGGAGAGGATGTTTGTAATCTTGCGGGATGAGTTAGAAACCTTCCCGGACTCTGTGACTTGTACAATACGAATCCCTCGGCTCCACCTCCTATATAAGGGGGAGTCGAGGGACAAAGAAAGGATCGAATCTACTGTCAACACAACCCTAGTTTTATATTCGTCGAGTATTTTTCGGCTGAAACCTTCGAGATCTACTTGCCCTCTACATCTAACTAAACCCTAGTCTAAAATCCGTAGGCATTGACAAGTTAATACCTTGTCAATTGGCGCCGTCTGTGGGATTTAGAGGCAACAAGGAGCTGATCTCGATGGCACGTTTAACATCGTCGACTTCATCGGTGGCAAGCAACATCATGGATAGAGGTAAACAGATCGAAACTGGTCTAGTTGATTTTGTACCTCACCCACCCTCCCGTTTGGATGCATATGCGTATCTGGAGGAGCCCATGGAGATGACGTTTGGAAAGTTCCACTTCCGCGTCGAGAAAAAAGGAGCGTATCGTCTCGAAGTTCCGATCTCGTCGGGATTATCGGCGGTTGATCCTGACTTCTCAAGCTCAGCATCATCCATCGATTCAAGCGACGAGGAAATTTCGTCGCCATGCTTCATCGGCAGCAAGGCAAGCGAAAAACTCGCCAAGATCTTCAGCGACATGTCCTTCGAGTCATCTGCGAACTCCTATATAAGCGATGATTCGAGCGACACCGACAGCTTCGACTTCATCGACAAATCCATCTCTATTGGAAAGGTCTTCACCAATCTCTATGATGGTGTCACCAAACCAAGCAAAGTGAAAACTGCAAAATATCATCAAGTTTATGTCATTGGAGAAGCAAGTCGTGATCAAGAGGAAACATTGGAGGCTTTCGATGATTTGGGAAATCCCTACGTCGATCCCTCAGATCTAAGGAGAGGTTTGAGCACTAAATATGTCGGACCCACACCACGTGTCAGAGTTCAACTTCCACAAGCAGCATGGGATAGAGCAGCAAAAGCTATGGATGGTTCTGAACCTATGGAGACAACTGCTACGGTCGAAGAATTGCAGGCCTACCAATATAGGCTTGCTCGAGCTGGAAGAGAACTGGAAAAAGAGACAGCTGCTCTGAATAGGAGAAAGGAGGCAGCTTCAGCGTCAAGCAGGCGAAGAGCGGAGTTAAGTCGACAATCAGGAACTTCGGGAGATAGTTGTAGAGAAGCTCGGAGGAGAGCAAGATCTCGGCTGCAAAATATACCGGAGGCTGAAAGAGAGACTCTAATCCAAAACCTCGACATGTCCTTCATGTCAATCAACACGAGGGGGAATATTATCCCAAAAACACCGGAAGCAGGGTACATGGCGACACAAGCTTTCATCCTGGCATCCAGACCACCTCCCGGAGATCCAAGAGAAGCGTTGTATAACATGGCCATGGCAGGATGTGGCGCCATGGGAGCAGCGTTCGCAGCTACACCTCCCGAAGGAACTGCAAGGCAAAATAGTCCAAGACCTACCGCAGCAGTGCAAGATCCACCGAGAGCGAGTGGAGCCAGAGACACAACAACTCAGGCCAGAGTGGATAGAGCGCGACAAGAAAGAAGAGAACATCGGCATTCACCAGAACTTGCTGAAGAAGATATGTGTGGACTCCCGTGTTTCACACGACGGGTCCGAAAAACTTGAGTCCCATCAGGATTCAAGTTACCCGATAGTTTCAAGAAATTCGATGGCCTGCAAGATCCCGAAGATTGGCTAGTCGACTACCTCGAGACAGTAAAATTGATAGGTGAAACAAGAGCAACAGCCATGCAGAGCATTCAAATACATTTGAGTGGAGCCGCCAGATCGTGGATAAAGAAGCTTCCCCCAGGCTCTATCGACAGCTGGGAAAGTTTTGAGGATGTGTTCATCAAGAATTTCCGGTCAACCTGCAAGAAACCTGCGACACTAGAGGAGCTGAGGTCATGTCGACAAAAGCATGATGAATCAATGAGAAAATACATCCAAAGGTGGAACATCATCAAAAACTCGGCAGAAAATATATCCGACGAGAGAGCGATAGATGCGTTTGTAGCAGGAGTTCGACGAGGAGATTTCGTGGAGGACTTGGGAAGGACAAACCCAAGGACAGTATCAGCATTAATGGAAATAGCAAACAGATGGGCAGATGGTGAAGATGCAGTACATAACAAACGACATAGGTCCCCAGAGGAGGACCGCAGTCGAAATTTTCAAAATAGACGTCGATTTCCTCGACAATTCTCAAGTTACGACGCACCCGGCCAAATATCGGCTGGTTTTCGAGGAAACAATGGAGGAAACAATAGAGATGATTACCAAAGAAGTAATGCTCAGCAAGGCGACAATAGAGATAACAGGCAAAAGTGCGGATCAAGGTTCCAGAGATCTTTCGTAACTCCCGAAGATATGATGAATGGGCCATGCCAGATGCATTTTTATCTCGACAGCAATGGGAAAAGGCAATCAGGACATCTGCAGAAAGACTGCCGCAATTTCCAAGCAATGCTGCGGGTCGCAGGGATGGCTAATGCTCACGCAGCAAATAGAAACCCCCAAGGGCCCAGGAGCGAAATCCACTTGCCACCCCCTCCCGCGATCACGGACGAAAATCGACATCAGCTCAGAATAGCGGCAGCACCACAACCACCTCCATATGTTGATCCGAACAATAATGGTGCGGTCTCGATGATTCAAAAAGCTAGGCCATCTAATAGGGCTCAGAAGGTAATCTCGCGGCAAGTGTTTATGGAAGAAAAGATGCCTCCACCAACGGTTGAGTACCTAAATTGGTCAGGGCAAGACATTGGCTTCACAATAGCGGATCACCCGCAGCAAGTTCCTCGACCAGGGCAATCAGCACTTATCTTACCAGCAGTAATTGCAGGATTCGACGTATCTCGAGTATTTATAGATGGAGGCAGCAGCCTAAACCTCATGTACGCAGATACGCTAAGGAAGATGAACATCTCCTTAGCAAACTTGAAACCAACCGACACACGTTTCCACGGCATCACACCAGAGAAGCCAAGTTACCCATTGGGGAGGATCAATCTCGACGTTCAGTTTGGGACCCGAGAAAATTACATGATAGAAAGGTTGGAATTCGAAGTTGTCGATTTCCCGTCGCAGTACCACGCTTTGTTGGGACGCCCAGCGTATGCCAGGTTTATGGCGGTGCCACACTACACATACCTGCTTTGGAGGTTGCCTGGGCCCAAGGGGCCAATCACAGTCAAAGGAAGCTTCGCGTTAGCCGATAAATGTGACAAGGATTTTCATCGAATATCAGAAACTTTCGGGATGCAAGCGGAGTATGCAGCGTCAAGGCTCATGACTAATTATGATGTGCTTCCAGATGTAGGGAGACCCAACAAGGAGTCAACTTTTAATACCGCAAAAGATTCTAAGGAAGTGCAGATCCACCCGACAGATCCGAAGAAAACGACGTCCATCGCAACAAACATGGACCTCGCATAGGAAAGCGCGCTCGTCGAGTTCCTCCGTGAGCACTGGAAAATCTTCGCATGGTGTCCAGCTGACATGCCAGGAGTACCCAGGGAACTTGCCGAGCACCACCTAAACTTGGATCCAATAGCGCGACCAATCAAACAACCTTTGCGGCGTTTTTCGGAACCAAACCGCAAAGCCATGCTGTCAGAAATTGATCGACTCAGAGAAGCTGGTTTCATTAAAGAGATATCTACAGAGGCCACCTGGGTAGCTAACCCAGTGATGGTGCCGAAGAAACATACGAAAGTCCTTCGCATGTGTGTCGACTTTACGTGCCTCAATAAACATTGTCCAAAGGATCACTTTCCCCTCCCAAGGATCGATCAAATTATCGACTCCACGGCAGGATGTGAACGTCTTTCCTTTTTGGACGCATATTCTGGTTACAACCAGATCAGATTAAAAGAAGATGACGAAACCAAGACAGCGTTCATTACACCGTATGGCGTATTTTGTTACAGGACAATGCCTTTCGGGTTGAAATACGCGGGAGCAACATATCAACGGATGATGCAGAAGTGCTTAGCAACACAGATTGGGAAAAATGTACAAGTGTACATCGACGACGTCGTCATCACATCAAAAAAGGGGGCAACATTAATCGAGGACTTGAAGGAAACCTTCGACAACCTCGACAAATTTTGTCTCAAGTTGAATCCGACGAATTGTTCTTTCGGTGTCCCTGCAGGAGAACTTCTCGGGTTCCTAGTATCAGCAAGAGGGATCGAAGCTAATCCCGAAAAAATCCAAGCTATCGTAACAATGAGGAAGCCAACAAAGTTGAAAGAAATACAACAGCTAACTGGGCGAGTCGCAGCTTTAAGCAGATTCATCACCAGGCTGGGAGAAAATGCGCTACCGTTCTACGCTTTAATCAAACAAAGAGAGAAGTTCCAGTGGAACGAAGAAGCAGATAGGGCCTTCGAGGATCTCAAACGAAAAATTTCGACACCACCAATCTTAGTGGCGCCAAAAGAGAAGGAACCACTCCTGTTATACATTGCGGCTACACCTCAGGTGGTTAGCACGGCACTAGTTGTCGAAAGAGAAGAAGAAGGAAAACTCCATGGAGTGCAAAGACCGGTATACTTCATCTGCGAAGTTTTATCGCCTTCAAAACAGCGGTACCCGCAGTACCAGAAGCTAGCATACGGAGTGTTTACAACCGCAAGAAAATTGCGGCACTATTTCTCGGCGCATCCGATAATAGTGGTCAATGAGGCACCTTTATCCAATATACTCAACAATCCAGAAGCTACAGGCCGTGTCTCCCTTTGGGGAATAGAACTTTCTCCTCGGGACATCACGTATGAAAAAAGAAGGGATTTCTATTTTCGTGCCCTCGGTTCCTTAGTTGTGCTCAGTTTTCCCCAGCCCCTTAGTTTTTCCTCAGTTTTCCCCAAAACCTTGTCTGAAACCCGCAGAAGGAGGTCGGACGGAAGGAATCCCGTTAGTTGACGTTGGTTGGTGCTGGCAAGTGGGGCCGCTGTTGGTGCCCCGCAGTGGACACGTCTTCACTTATCCAGATCATCGTGGGACCCACAACTTGTCCACGTTAAGTGCGCCGGACCCACAGCTTACCCAGGTGACCGTTGCAAAATGGGAGCCCGAGCCAGCCCCGCGCCCGTGCCCGTGCCATTGCTTCGCCTTTCTTTCTCCGCGCCCCATTGTTCTTCTTCTCCGCCAGCGGCAGCCCTTCTCCGGTAGGCGGGTGATGTCTAGTTTCTCTTCGACCTCCCGTTCTTCATGGCCGCAGTATGGACCCGTGCCTTTGACAAGATGCCCTGACTGCCCACGCCAGAGCCTGCAGCGGTCGATCTGTAAGACGGACGAGAACGGCAACCGTGGACGTGAGTTCGTTGCATGCGAGAGCTTGCCATATAGAGAGGGGGATAAGGTTAGATCTCGCTCCAATTTCTCTGTTTTCTCTCGATTTTCTTGTTATTCCCTCGAATTTGGGATTTAGGGTTCACGTTGTTGTTTTCAGATCTTGAAGAAATGCAGGCATTTCGAGTGGATCGATGTGTACGTTCAGAGGCTTCAGTTGCAGGAATCAATTGGCGCTATTGGGGGGCGCAATTTGGGAGGGGGACTTGTCAGTAGAGAATGCGGCGGAGAGAGGAGCCGTTCCGATTAGGGACCTTCCGATTATGCCTAATGCTCCCAATGCAGAACTGGTGGAAGTGAAGGGAGAATCAAGAAAATGAACAAGCGATTAAGGCAGCTGATCGAGTTGAAGAAGCAAGCTAATCTGATGGCTGGTTGTTTTTTTTGTTGTATAATTACGATCGGATTCTTATCATTGCTCACCAGGCGCTAAAAGGACAGCTAAAGATAGTTGATAATTGTTAGAGGGGTGACAAATAATGCAATCGCCGAAATTCGCAAAAATGTATGCCTCATGTTTATAACAAAATTATACCACTTTTAGGCCGTTTCAAAATACCAATACTATAACCCAAACTATATTCCCTAAAAGAAAAGGACAGCTCAAGATAGTTGATAATTGTTAGAGGGGTGACAAATAATGCAATCCCGAAATCCGCAAATATGTATGCCTCATGTTTATACCAAAATTATACCACTTTTAGGCCTTTCCAAAATACCAATACCATATCCCAAACTATATTCCCTAAAAGAAAAGGACAGCTAAAGATAGTTGATAATTGTTAGAGGGGTGACAAATAATGCAATCGCCGAAATCCGCAAAAATGTATGCCTCATGTTTATAACAAAATTATACCACTTTTAGGCCTTTTCAAAATACCAATACTATATCCCAAACTATATTCCCTAAAAGAAAAGGACAGCTCAAGATAGTTGATAATTGTTAGAGGGGTGACAAATAATGCAATCACCGAAATCCGCAAATATGTATGCCTCATGTTTATACCAATACTATATCCCAAACTATATTAAGTGGCAAACTCGTCATTGCATTCTCCACCGACAGAGAGAGAGAGATGGGTGGCCACGAAGAGAGAGAGAGAGAGAGAGAGAGAGAGGTTGCCACGAAGAGACGGATAGGGTATACGCCCGTTAGATCGCTGGATCAACGGTTCGTGGAGTCGATCCGTGTGACAACGGCTCAACCAATCAGGATAAGTTTGGGCTTCTCAGAGCATTTGTGACAGTACTTGAGGGCAAAACTGAGTAGTACTAAGAATCCAAGGGCACATAAATAGTAAATAGACTAAGGGATTCAAACAAAAAGAATTACAAAATGAAAAATGTGTGTTTTGTACAATATAATTCATATTAGGCTACATCAAATTATTTGCAATTCAAATATACATGAGTGTGACAATTATGGCATCATTTAGACAAACTATGTTTTGGGAAAGATGTTTTGCAAAGGGGTTTGGGTGGAAAACCATGCATCTTCATAGCTACACTAGTGATTCGAGAAGTGGCAATTTGTGGTAAAACTTGATTTATATATGTTTGTTAAGGTTTTCTAGGTGGCAGGTTGCGTACGAAGACTCCATGAGTAGTTGCCACTATGTTTTTATTTTTTTGGATTTTTTTGCGCATGAAATGACTCAATTAGCTATGTTAATCTCATTTGTTGACTCTCTGTTGACCAGCTACCTGAGGGTAAAACTGAGTATATTGCACTTGCCGGTCTAAGTCCTCGAGGGGAAAAGCGAGTGAGATAAAATTTACGTATAAGGCCCGAGGTTATAACCGAGTACACCAAACGTCCCGGGGTTAGACTCGGGTAGCGGTGCACGCTGCAGCCGTGCATAGCGGACGCGTGTTGCCGTGCATAGCGGACGCGTGTTGCGGTACACGCCACCTTCGTCTTTATAGAGCCCCTCTTTCTCTCCCTCGACGCACGTTCTCACTGGCTCACTGCAACCGCCTCTCTGTCCCATCATCTTCTCCACAACCGAAGAAAAACCCGAAGAAAACCGCCGGCGATGGAGAAGAATGAGATGCCCATTGTCGGCACATCAGCCGCCGCCCCGTCCAGGCCCCTGTCGCTGCTTCCATCGTAGCAGCCGGCGCATCGGCCGCCGCCCCGTCCAGTGCCCCGTCGATTGGGACCCGTACGAACCGGTGCGATACGACGCGCCGGAGAACCCCTACGACACCACCATCGTCGACAACGAGCCGGAGGTAACCCTTTGTTCCCTTGTTCTTATCTCATTTCAATCATTTTGTGTTAGATCTACCGTTATTACGGTTCGTGCATTCCTAGTTCAATCCTTTTTGTTAGATCTTGCGTTATTACTTGTTCGTCTGTTCCTAGTTCGATCCTTTTGTGTTAGATCTTGCGTTATTAGTGTTTGTGATTTGCTTTTTTTTAAGATTTGTGACGAAGATGATGAATATTTTGGCATAAATTGATTCAGGGTTATGTCATAAAACAATTGTTGTGTACAAATTAGTTGTGCATGATCTTTGGTTTGCTGACTCAAATCCTGGATATAAGTGTGTCCAATGTAACCGAGGCTACCTCTTTTTTCGAGCCCATATTATCATGCATGATTTTTTGTTCACTCTCTGTTCCATCATCGTTGCAATTGACTCCGTGTTTTTGCACGATCTTTGGTGCTACGTGACGGGTGCAGAGCAGCGGCGTCGACAATGACGACGAGTCCTTCCACACCAAGACTCGTCACGTCCTCAGAGGTTGCGGTCCGGCCATTACGATGGCCCTTTTGCTCGAGGCATTTACAAGTGCCCCTTACGCAACAGAAGCTCCGCGCCACCGACTTCAACTCCCTGGTGAACCATGCTGAATCCATTGGCAGATGTGGCGCTAGAGTTGGAAGGACCGTGAACGTGCATGCGTACATGGCCAAACACAAAGCACTTGGGATTCACCTGCGCAACCTCCAAGCGAGTCACACGCGCTACCTGGAGGCGTTGAACGTGCCTACTGCACTCTCTGTATGTGACTGCTCTATCTGTAGAGCAGCTTAATTTCATGTAAAATGTAGCTTATGTTGGATCTATCGGTACTACTTTTGGATCTGTCCTGAATATATCTATGCTATGTTGGTTGCTGTATGCAGCTTATCCTATATTTTTTCTCTGGATTTGTGCCCTAGATTTCCTACCTGATTGGGTAAAAACGAAGGCATAAAGAAATGAATGGCGTTAAAAAACAGAAGGAGAAGCTGCTCTAGATTTGCTACCAATTTGGGCTATCAAATATGAATGAGATCGAGCGATAGAGAGGAAAAAGGTACATTGAAAACTGCTAATCTGGGCGAAAGAGACAGAAACCACTCGTGCCCCCGTCCCGGACCCACACGCTACGGCCCCACACGCTACGGCCACACAAACACGGCCTCGTCCTGTCCCACGCGGTCCCTTCCTACCAGCCCCACACGACGCGGTCCCACACGACGCGACCCCACAAACGACACGACCCCACTCGTCAGCACGGAACGGTCAACTTAACGGATTCCTTCCGTCCGAGCTCCTTCTGCGGTTCAGACAAGGGCTTGGGGAAAACTGAGGAAAAACTAAGGAGCTGGGGAAAACTGAGTACAACTAAGGACCTGAGGGCACGAAAATAGAAATCCCAAAAAAGAAAGGCAATAAAGTCGCAAATTTTACCAGACTTCATCGCAGAGTGGATAGAGTTGCAAAACACAGGAGCTCCAGATTTATCGAGAACCTGGACTATGAACTTCGACGGGTCCAAAAGGTTAGAAGGAGCTGGAGCAGGGGTGATACTCATATCACCTGAAGGCGACAAATTGAAATATGTCTTGCGGATGACGTTCCCAAACGCATCTAATAATGAGGCAGAATATGAAGCTCTTATACACGGGATGAAGATGGCGAAAGCCTGCGGCGCAACTCGATTAAAAATATTTGGTGACTCACAATTGGTGGCTCAGCAAGTCATGAACCAATGTGATGCAGTCAATGATAGCATGGTAGCGTACAAGGAAATGTATAACGAGCTGGAGAAGCTGTTTGATGGATGCGAAGTAAACCACATCAGCAGATTGAGTAATGATGAAGCCGACGTTCTTGCAAACATCGGGTCACAGTGCCTCGCAATCCCGCCAGGCGTGTTCTGGGAGGAGATAACAGAGAGATCCACAAAGCCGAAGAAATCAACAAAGAAGGAGAAGAACGAGAAACCCTCGGGGGCTGCGAAAGAAGCATTGGAAGAAGAAGAAGAAGAAGAGGAACAGGATCTAGTACTGATGGTGCAAATCCCATGGATGCAGGCGTACATATCATACATCCTAAGAAAAACAATACCCGACGATCCAGTTGAAGCAAGGCGAGTTATTAGACGATCCAAAGCTTTCACGGTGATCAAAGGGGAGTTGTACAAACGAAGTATTTCGGGTGTGTTACAAAGGTGCGTCACACCCGAAGAAGGAAGGATAATCCTAAAGGACGTGCACGAAGGAGTATGTGGTCATCACGCGAGCAGCCGAGCTATTGCAGCTAAAGTTTTTCGAGCTGGCTTTTACTGGTTGACAGCAATCGAGGACGCGAAGGAGATAGTGCGAACTGTGACGCGTGTCAAAGATTTGCCGCAAAACCCCACTCTCCGGCAGCAGAACTCATGCCAATACCCTTATCTTGGCCTTTTGCTCAATGGGGCCTTGATATGGTGGGAAAGTTACACAAAGCTTCGCCAGGGGGATACGAATACATGCTCGTCGCTGTCGACAAATTCACCAAGTAGATAGAAGCAAAGCCGATAAATTCACCAGATGCAGCCTCAGCAATAAAATTCGTGAAGGGTATTGTTTTTCGGTTTGGCGTACCTAACAGCATCGTCACGGACAATGGAAGTAATTTCACATCCAAGGAATTCAAGGCGTACTGTGCAGAGGTAGGCATCAAATTGCACTTCGCGTCAGTGGCACATTGATACGTCTCCGACGTATCGATAATTTCTTATGTTCCATGCCACATTATTGATGTTATCTACATGTTTTATGCACACTTTATGTCATATTCGTGCATTTTCTGGAACTAACCTATTAACAAGATGCCGAAGTGCCAGTTCTGTTTCTGCTGTTTTTGGTTTTAGAAATCCTAGTAACGAAATATTCTCGGAATCGGACGAAATCAACGCCCAAGTTCCTATTTTCACCGGAAGCATCCAGAACACCCGGGAAGGACCAGAGGGGGGGCACTGGGCCCCCAGACCATAGGCCGGCGCGGCCCAGGCCCTGGCCGCGCCGCCCTATGGTGTCGTCGCCCCTTCGACCCTCCTGCGCCGCCTCTTCGCCTATTTAAAGCCCCTGGATCGAAAACCCTGATGCGTTCGACGAAAACCACAGAAACCTTCCAGAGCCGCCGCCATCGCGAGGCCAAGAGCTCGGGGACAGAGTCTGTTCCGGCACCCTGCCGGAGCGGGGAAGGGCCCCCGGAAGGCTTCTCCATCGACACCGCTGCCATCTCCACCGCCATCTTCATCACCGCTGCTGCTCCCATGAGGAGGGAGTAGTTCTCCATCGAGGCTCGGGGCTGTACCGGTAGCTATGTGGTTCATCTCTCCCATGTACCTCAATACAATAATCTCATGAGCTGCTTTACATGATTGAGATTCATATGAGTTTTGTATCACTATTCATCTATGTGCTACTCTAGCAATGTTATTAAAGTAGTTCTATTCCTCCTGCACGTGTGTAAAGGTGACAGTGTGTGCACCGTGTTAGTACTTGGTTTATGCTATGATCATGATCTCTTGTAGATTGCGAAGTTAACTATTGCTATGATAGTATTGATGTGATCTATGCCTCCTACATATGCATGAAGGTGACAGTGTGCATGCTATGTTAGTACTTGGTTTAGTTGTATTGATCTATCTTACACTATAAGGTTACTTAAATATGAACAAATTGTGGAGCTTGTTAACTCCGGCATTGAGGGTTCGTGTAATCCTACGCAATGCGTTCATCATCCAACAAAAGTGTAGAGTATGCATTTATCTATTCTGTTATGTGATCAATGTTGAGAGTGTCCACTAGTGAAAGTGTAATCCCTAGGCCTTGTTCCTAAATACTGCGTTACTACTGCTTGTTTCTTGTTTCTTGTGTTACTACTGCTGCAATACTACCACCATCAACTACACGCCAGCAAGCTATTTTACGGCACCGTTACTCTTTGCTCATATATATTCATACCACCTGTATTTCACTATCTCTTCGCCGAACTAGTGCACCTATTAGGTGTGTTGGGGACACAAGAGACTTCTTGCTTTGTGGTTGCAGGGTTGCATGAGAGGGATATCTTTGACCTCTTCCTCCCTGAGTTCGATAAACCTTGGGTATCCACTTAAGGGAAAACTTGCTGCTGTTCTACAAACCTCTGCTCTTGGAGGCCCAACACTGTCTACAGGAAAGGAGGGGGAACATAGACATTGATACGTCTCCGACGTATCGATAATTTCTTATGTTCCATGCCACATTATTGATGTTATCTACATGTTTTATGCACACTTTATGTCATATTCGTGCATTTTCTGGAACTAACCTATTAACAAGATGCCGAAGTGCCGATTCTTGTTTCTGCTGTTTTTGGTTTCAGAAATCCTAGTAACGAAATATTCTCGGAATTGGACGAAATCAAAGCCCAGGGGCCTATTTTCTCACGAAGCTTCCAGAAGTCCGAAGGAGAGACGAAGAGGGGCCACGGAGGGGCCACACCCTAGGGCGGCGCGGCCCCCCCCTTGGCCGCGCGGCCCGGTGGTGTGGGGCCCCCGTGCCGCCTCTTGACCTGCCCTTCCGCCTACAAATAGCCTCCGTGACGAAACCCCCAGTACCGAGAGCCACGATACGGAAAACCTTACTGAGACGCCGCCGCCACCGATCCCATCTCGGGGGATCCAGGAGATCGCCTCCGGCACCCTGCCGGAGAGGGGATTCATCTCCCGGAGGACTCTACACCGCCATGGTCGCCTCCGGAGTGATGTGTGAGTAGTCTACCCCTGGACTATGGGTCCATAGCAGTAGCTAGATGGTTGTCTTCTCCCCATTGTGCTATCATTGTCGGATCTTGTGAGCTGCCTAACATGATCAAGATCATCTATCTGTAATTCTATATGTTGCGTTTGTTGGGATCCGATGAATAGAGAATACTTGTTATGTTGATTATCAAAGTTATATCTACGTGTTGTTTATGATCTTGCATGCTTTCCGTTACTAGTAGATGCTCTGGCCAAGTAGATGCTTGTAACTCCAAGAGGGAGTACTTATGCTCGATAGTGGGTTCATGCCTGCATTGACACCTGGGACAGTGACAGAAAGTTCTAAGGTTGTGTTGTGCTGTTGCCACTAGGGATAAAACATTGATGCTATGTCTAAGGATGTAGTTGTTGATTACATTACGCACCATACTTAATGCAATTGTCTGTTGCTTTGCAACTTAATACTGGAAGGGGTTCGGATGATAACCTGAAGGTGGACTTTTTAGGCATAGATGCAGTTGGATGACGCTCTATGTACTTTGTCGACATAGGCATCCCAAATGGGTCTGCCGAAGATGGTACCCGGGGTTTACTGGAGGCCCAATACCCGAAGAATAAGAAGATTCGGGAGCCCAAGATTTACTAAGGAAAGATAGAGTTGTAATAGAAATTGTTGTTTGTAATCTGGCGGGACGAGTTAGAAACCGTCCCGGACTCTGTAAACTTGTATAGCACGAATCCCTCGGCTTCACCTCATATATAAGGGGGAGTCGAGGGACAAAAGAATCAACTGAATCATTGTCTGCAGACCCTAGTTTTCACAATCGTCGAGTACTTTTCGGCTGAAACCTTCGAGATCTACTTACCCTCTACTTCTAACTAAACCCTAGCCTACAATCCATAGGCATTGACAAATTAATCCCTTGTCAATTGGCGCCGTCTGTGGGAATTAGAGGCGTAAGGAGCTGATCTCGATGGCACGCTCAAGATCTTCGACATCGTCAACCGCAAGCAACACAATGGATCGAGGTAAACAGATCGCTACTGGTCTTGTCGATTTTGTTCCTCACCCACCCTCCCGTTTGGATGCATATGCGTATCTGGCGGAGCCCATGGAGATGACGTTCGGAAGGTTCCACTTTCGCGTCGAGAAGGAAGGATCGTATCGTGTCGAAATTCCGATTTCGTCGGGATCATCAGTGGCCGATTCCGATTTTTCAAGCTATACATCGTCAAACGAATCAGGAGAAGAAGAAACCTCGGCGACACGCTATGTCAGCATCAGAGCAAGAGAGAAACTCGCCAAGATCTTCAACGACATGTCGTTTGAGTCATCTCATGGATTCATATATAAGCGATGGTTCAAGCAATGTCGACGATTCGACTTCATCGACAAATCTTTGACAGTGGGCAAGGTCTTCATCAATCTCAACGACGATGTCACCAAACCCAACATAGATCTGAGTACAAAGTATCATCAGATTTACGCCATTGAAGAGCAAGAAGAGACATCTGAGGCTTTCGACAGTTTGGGAAATCCATACGTCGATCCCTCCAATCTGCGACAAGGCTTGGGCAACAAATACGTCGGGCCGAGCCGCGAGATAGAGTTCAACTTTCACAAGCAGCGTGGGACAGAGCTGCGAGAGCTATGAACGGCACGAGAACCAATGGCTACCACAGCCACACCGTAAGAATTGCAAGCATATCAATATAGGCTCGCACGAGCTGCCAGGGAATTGGAAAAACAGACAACTGAGTTGAACAGAGAAAGGAGGCAGCTTCGCATCCGGCAGAGAAGGGCAGATCTAAGTCGACAATCTAGAACTACGGGTGATAGCCATCGGGAGGCGCGGAACAGAGCAAGATCAAGGCTGCAACACATACCCGAGGCAGAAAGAGAACACTTGGTTCAAAACCTCGACATGTCCTTTATGTCGATAGATACAAGAGGAAACATCATCCCTAAGACACCGCAGGCTGGGTATATGGCGACACATGCTTTTATCCTTGCATCTAAACCACCTCCGGGTGACCCAAGGGAAACACTTGTACAATATGGCGGTAGCAGGAGTTGGAGCTATGGGGACAGCGTTTATATCAACGCCTCCCGAAGGAGTGGCAAGGCAAAATAGTCCGCGACCCGCAGCAGAAGAATAGCGGCAAAGACTCGAAGGGCCAAGTGGAGCAAGAGACACAAAGAAGCACAAGCAAGAGTCGACAGAGCGCGGCAAAACAGAAGGGATCATCGGCAATCCCCAGAACTCAACGACGAAGATATGTGCGGCTTACCATGCTTCACGAGGAGAGTCCGAAAAACGCGAGTCCCCTCAGGATTCAAGTTACCCGATAATTTCAAGAAATTCGACGGCCTTCAAGATCCAGAGGATTGGCTAGTCGACTATCTGGAGACGGTGAAGCTGACAGGAGGAACTAGGGCAACAGCCATGCAAAGCATCCAGGTGCACCCGAGTGGTGCCGCACGATCATGGATAAAGAAACTCGCTCCAGATCCATCGACAGCTGGGAAAGTTTCGAGGACGTGTTCGTCAAGAACTTCAGATCCACGTGCAAAAAACCCGCATCGTTAGAGGAGTTGAGAGCGTGTCGACAAAAGCCAGATGAGCCAATGAGAAAGTACATCCAGAGGTGGAATATCATCAAAAACTCGGCAGAAAACATATCTGACGAGAGAGCAATAGATGCGTTTGTCGCAGGAGTCGCGTGGAGACTTCGTCGAGGATTTGGGAAGGACCAATCCAAGGACAAGATCCGCGTTGATGGAGATAGCAAATAAATGGGCAGATGGAGAAGACGCTGTCCACAACAAACGACACAGTCGCCAGAGGAAGACCGTGGTCGAAACTATCAACCGAGGCGAAGATTTCCTCGGACGTACAGAACTACGACGCCCCCGTAACAAATTTCGGCAGGTTTTCGGACAAATACAGGAGGCAACGAGAGATGATTACCGAGAGAAGCAAGGAACAGCGAGGTGATAATAGGGATGATTCACGCAACGAGGCAAAATAGTGGGCCGAGGTTTACAAGTCCTTTCGTGTGCCCCTAGGAAATGCTGATCGGACCGTTCCAGATGCACTTCTTCCTCGACAAAGAACGGGAAAAGACAGTCGGGGCACTGCAGAAAGACCGTCGAAATTTTCGTGCAATGTTCAGATACGCGAGAAAATGCTCACGCTCGAGCAGCACAGAGAAACCCTCGGGAGCCTAGGAGCGAGGTTCATCTACCGCCACCGCCCGCGATTACAGAGGACAATCGACACCAGCTAAGAATAGCGGCAGCACCTGCACCACCACCCTATGTCGATCCTAACTCCAACGGAGCAGTGTTGATGATTCGTAAGGGAAGGCCGTCCAATAGAGCTCAAAAAGTAATCTCACGACAGGTGTTTATGGCAGAGAAAATGCCTCCACCAACAGTTGAGTACCTTAATTGGTCGGGACAAGATATCGGCTTCACAATAGCAGATCATCCGCAGCAAGTTCCTCGACCTGTAATCGGCACTTATTCTCGCCAAAGAAGCTATCGCGAGGATTTGATGTCTCTCGAGTGTTCATAGACGGCGGCAAGCAGCTTGAACCTCATGTATGCAGATACATTGAGGAAGATGAACATATCCTTAGCAAACTTGAAACCAACAGACACAAGATTCCACGGCATCACACCAGAGAAACCAAGTTATCCATTGGGAAAAATCAATCTCGATGTTCAATTTGGGACCCGAGAAAATTATAGAATCGAGAAGCTCGAATTTGAAGTCGTGGATTTTCCATCACAATACCACGCTCTGTTGGGACGACCAGCATATGCTAGATTTATGGCAGTACCACACTATACATACCTGTTGTGGAGGTTGCCCGGACCAAGAGGACCAATCACAGTCAAGGGAAGCTTTGCCTTTGCCGATTAGTGCGTCAAGGATTTTGACAGGTTGGCTGAAACTTTCGGGATGCAAGCCGAGTACTTGGCGTCAAAAAGCATGACTGATTACGACGCATCGCGTACGCTGGAAGGGCAAATAAAGAATCAACTTTCAACACAGAGAAAAATTCTAAGGAGGTGCAGATTCACCCGACGTATCCAAAAAAGACGACATCTATCGCAAACGATATGGATATCGCATAGGAAAGCGCGCTCGTCAAGTTCCTCCGTGAGAACCGGAAAATCTTTGCATGGTGTCCAGTGACATGCCAGAGTACCCAGGGAACTTGCCGAGCACCACCTAAATTTGGATCCAACAAAGAAACCAATCGGACAACCTTTGCGGCGTTTTTCGGAACCAAACCGCAAAGCCATGCTTTCAGAAATAAATCGACTCGAAGAAGCTGGTTTTATCGTAGAAATATCTACGAAGCCACATGGGTAGCTAACCCGGTGATGGTGCCGAAGAAAAACACGACGAGTCCTTCGCATGTGCGTCGACTTTACGTGTCTCAATAAACATTGTCCTAAGGATCACTTTCCCCTCCCAAGGATCTATCAAATTATCGACTCCACGGCGGGTTGCGAACGTCTTTCCTTCTTGGATGCATACTCTGGTTATAACCAGATCAGATTAAAAGAAGATGATGAAGCCAAGACAGCGTTTATTACACCTTACGGCGTGTTTTGCTACAAAACAATGCCCTTTGGTCTAAAAAATGCGGGAGCAACATATCGAAGGATGATGCGAAGTGTTTAGCAACACAGATCGGGAAAAACGTGCAAGTATACATCGATGATGTCGTCATAACATCAAAAAAGGGGACAACATTGATCGAGGATCTCAAAGAAACTTTTGACAACCTCGACAAATTCTGCCTCAAAGCGAACCCGACGAAGTGTTCTTTTGGCGTCCCAAACAGGAGAACTTCGGGGTTTCTAGTTTCGGCAAGAGGGATTGAAGCAAATCCCGACAAAATACAAGCCATAGTAACAATGAGAAAGCCAACAAAGTTGAAAGAAATACGACAGCTAATCAAGGCGAGTCGCAGCTTTGAGCAGGTTCGTCGCCAGGTTAGGAGAAAAAGCGTTACCATTTTATGCGCCTGATAAAACAAGGAGATAAATTCCGGTGGAACGAAGAGGCCGACGAGCTTTCGAGGATCTAAAGCGAAAAATCTCGACACCACCAATCCTGGTGGCTCCAAAGGAAAAGGAACCTCTCCTGCTATATATTGCAGCCACGCCCCAAGTGGTTAGCACGGTATTAGTTGTCGAAAGAGAAGAAGAAGGGAAAATCCATGGAGTGCAGCGGCCGGTATACTTCGTGAGCGAAGTCTTGTCACCTTCAAAACAAAGGTACCCTCGGTACCAAAAACTAGCATATGGAGTGTTCACGACAAAGCACGAAAATTGCGCCACTATTTTTCGGCACACCCGATCATAGTGGTCAATGAAGCTCCCTTATCAAATATACTTGAATAACCCGAAGCTACGGGTCGTGTCTCCCTTTGGGGAATAGAACTTTCCCTCGGGACATCACGTATGAAAAAGAAAAGCAATAAAGTCGCAAATACTGCGACTTCATCGCAGAATGGATGGAGTTGCAAAATACAGGACCTCCAGATTTATCGAGAACTTGGACCATGAACTTTGATGGGTCCAAGAGACTAGAAGGAGTCACAGGAGTAGTACTCATATCACCTGAAGGCGACAAATTAAAGTACATCCTCCGGATGACGTTCCTTAACGCATCTAACAATGAAGCGAGAATATGAGGCTCTCATACACGGGATGAAGATGGCAAAAGCCTGCGGAGCAACTCGATTAAAAATCTTTGGCGACTCACGGTTGGTGGCTCGGCAAGTTATGAACCAATGTGATGCAATCAATGATAGCATGATGGCATACAAGGAGGTGTACAACGAGCTTGAGAAGTTATTCGATGGATGCGAAGTAAATCATATTAGCAGGTTGAGCAATGACGAAGCCGACGTTCTTGCAAACATCGGGTCACGGTGCCTTCCAATCCCGCCGTGTGTATTACGGGAAGAGATAACAGAGAGATCCACTAAGCCAACAAAGTCAAAAAAGAAGGAGAAGAAACCCTCGGGGGCTGCCAAGGAAAAGCAAGAGGACGAAGAAGAAGATCGGGACTTGGTCATGGTGATACAGATACCATGGATGCAGCCGTACATATCATACATCATGAGGAAAGAAATACCCGATGATCCAGTTGAAGCAAGGCGAGTAATTCGACGCTCCAAAGCTTTTACGGTGGTCAAGGGAGAATTGTATAAGCGTAGTATGGCAGGAGTTTGGCAATGGTGCGGTCCACCCGACGAAGGAAGAATAATCCCGAAGGATGTACACGAAGGAATATGTGGCCACCACGCAAGTAGTCGAGCTATCGCAGCCAAGGTTTTTCGGGCAGGATTCTACCGGTTGACAGCAATCGAGGACGCCAAGGACATAGTAAGAACTTGCGACGCATGTCAAAGGTTCGCCGCAAAACCTCACTCTCCAAAGAGCAGAGCTAGCACCAATACCATTGTCTTGGCCCTTTGCTCAATGGGGACTTGATATGGTGGGTAAGTTACACAAATCCTGGCCAGGAGGAAAGGAGTACATGCTAGTAGCTGTCGATAAGTTTACAAAGTGGATAGAAGCGAAGCCGATAAATTCACCGAGATGGAGCATCCGCAGTAAAATTTGTAAAAGGCCTCGTCTTCAGATTTGGAGTGCCCCACAGCATCGTCACAGACAACGGCAGCAACTTCACATCCCATGAATTCAAAGATTATTGCGAAGAGGTGGGTATTAAGCTGAACTTTGCGTCGCCGCACATCCTCAAACCAATGGGCAAGTCGAGAAAGCCAATGGCATCATCTGCAATGGTATTAAGAAACGCTTGTTAGGACCACCTGGAAAAAGCTCGACATACCTGGCCGGAAGAACTACCAAGCGTGTTGTGGAGCATCCGAACAACACCAAACACAAGAACGCAGGAAACTCCGTTTTTCCTGGTTCATGGAGCAGAGGCAGTACTACCAATCGAGATAGAGCACAACTCTCCACGTGTCGCTGAATATGATGAAGAAACGTCGAGAAGAGTGCTAGAAGACGACGTCGACGCACTTGATGAAGCTCGAGATGAAATATTATCTCGGGTAACCAAATATCAACAGGACTTGAAGAATTACCACAGTCGACGTTTGCGGCCAAGATCTTTTCAGGTGGGAGACCTAGTTCTTCGGCTCACACAAAAAAGTCATGAAAAACTCGAGTCACCATGGCTTGGCCCTTACATTGTCACGGAAGTAATTGGAGGAGGAGCATACAGAATAAAGGACAAGAAGACAGGGGTGGAGGAGCCAAACCCCTGGAACGTGGCGCAACTTAGGCGTTTTACGCCTAGAGTCAAAATATAGTCTTTGTAAAGCTTCAATGTACTGAAACGCCCGCGAGTTTTCAGACGCACTCTTTTCCTTTTTCGGGGCACCGAGTGGGGCCGGAGAAGGTTTTTAATGAGGCGGGCTCGCGGTGCTGCAATATAATAAAGATAGTGACAATATAACTTTTCTTCCTTATCGACATGACCAAAGTCTTCGCCCCGACGAATTTCAATATAGTTCATCGACAAAAGGAAAAACTTGCCTTGGTATTCAAATACCTCGTGAGTCAACAAAAATACAAAATAGTGCTCAATAAAAAGCTTGGGGGCTCATATTCGCCTTAAATATATAAATGCCTTGGTTCAAAACCTCGCAAGTATACAAATATAGTAAAGAGTCACCGAAACACTCGGGGGCTAAACAAACAGAGAAACATAATGATTGCTTTACAATATAGTCATGGATTACAAAGAAGAAATATCTACAAGAAGAAACTAACTAGTCTTGATTCAAGATGTCATCAAGAGTAACCCTGCTTTTCCTCGGGAGCAGCACCAAGAAAATCGGCATAATGGCCATCGGCAAAAAGTCGGCATCCATCCGAAGTAGGTCCTCAATCATTTCTTCGGCTATAGGCGTAACCTTCGTGTTAATCCTGTCAACACCAACTCTCCGCCGTTTTACTTTTTGGTGAACCTTCTCGACAACCTGGGTAAGGTCAAGCTTCGAGTGGCAGATTTGGAGCATGATAAGAGCAAATCTGCACCAGCTACTAGTTGAGCTTTGACAAAATCATGGATCTGCGAGCATCCTTGAACCTTTCCATCAATTCAGGAAGAGTTTTTGGTTGGACGTTGCGAGGAAACATGGAGTTGTAAACCATGGACAAGGTCTTGGTACGAAGTCGAGGAAATCGCGAGTTTGGGAGGCGCGATCTTGAAATCGACAATTTGGCGGGTCCTTTCCGGGGTAGCCCAAAACAAAGAACCATGGTCCAAGGAGAGATTAACAAGGAGGGTTGTCCTAGCATTCACCCTCTCTTCCTCGGCAGCAGCATCAGTAAAGGCACCTATCAAAACAAAGAAGTGGAAACCTTTAAAAGACAGTAGCATGAAGATGGAAGATATCAGAGGATGAAATAGACATACCGACATATCTGCACTGGCTTCATTCATTAATTCGAGCATGAAATTTTCTCGAATAGTCGCCTTTTCAGCATCGGAAGCAGCAATTTCCTTAGCAGCTACGGCCTCGCGAGCTTGTTGAAGAGCAATTTTTTCGGCTTCAGATGACTTACGAGATTGCTCCATCATCACAAGTGTTTGCTTCTTCGCATATCAAGTTCTTTGCCGAAGTTCATCCAGTTCTTGCGACAAGGTATCGTCGACAAAGTGCGATGTCGTAAAGCTCTCCTCGCACGAGAAGAAGGCGATACATTGGAAGGAGCGGAAGTTGGAGTATAGTTATCAAATATCAACTGAAATTTAGACAAGACAACATCAAATGACAGATAAGAGTTTTTCATTAATTTCTTGGAATAATTACAAGGGCACTACAGTGGAGCTAAGGAAATGAATGTCGCCAAAACAACTACTTTGGCAACAAAAGCAAAAGAAATAGAAAAGGAAACAAGGAGGCATGCAACTAGACCTCCGGCCTCGAGGAGCTAGGAGTCGAAGCTGGCTTGATCCCCAGATACGCCAAGATCTTCTTCGTGTTGGGCTTGGCTGCCTTGATCAGCGACCTCCATCTCGAATGCTCTATCCGGCTGGTGTCGCCAACCTTCATCCAATCAAGCGTACGGTGGCTGTCGGCAACCAGGGCAACGATTCTCGACAAAAACCTTCATATTCTCCTGACGCATCTTCAATCCCTGGTCTTCCGACGAATTGAAAAGCTTGGCAAGGGCAAGGAAAGTTGAAGGTACCTCTTTCTTGGGAAAGAAGAAGGGGAACAACGCCGACAAACTCGCATTGGCATTGGCCACGCCTTCACGAATTTCGCGCCCATGGAACTCCAGAAGAGAAAGTGCATCAAGGAGAGGGTCATTGACGGGATTCTCCAGATCAAAATCTTGGTTTGTTTGGGCTGCCACACAAGACAAACCATTAGTCAAAAACCAAGAAACAGGAAGTACAATAGAAGGGGTTGATGATATTACTCAGTGTACGTCGACTTTGCGACTTCGTACGCTTGATGATCTCTTGTTCACGCACGGTTGTGCAGTTTTCTGCTCATCTAAGGCAGATTCGGCATCTTTGAGCCTTCTCTGCAGTTCCTCGACACTAGCAGCTTTCACCTTGGCTTCATCAACCTCGGCCTTGGCTTTGCTAGCAGCAAGTTCAGCTTTCTTGCGAGCCGCCTCACTTTGCTCGAGTTTTTGAGCAAGTGCGTCGACACGTTCGTTGGCCTCTGAGAGTTTTTCTGTCGAGATATGAAAAAGAAAGAAAAGAAAGATCAAAAAATAGCGACAAGCAACAGGAATAGAAAGTCAGTGCAAAATAGCGAGTATAAAAATCGTTACCTTCGGCTCTGGCGGCATATTCACGGTACCCAATAAATTGGGACCCGATGCGGAGAAGATCCTTGATCATAGGCTGTTCAGCGTGAACACAGTAAAAGAAATATCGGCATGAAAAAGAGAAAAGGTGAAAAAAATAAAATAAGGAAAATATAGATGTCGACAGACTTACATCATCTAAGAGCAGAGTCGACGATCTGCCCAACTGAGGGGCAGGATCAACAATCTTTTCAACCCTTGCCCTTTTTGGTGAAGGGACTCGGGGGCTTGATGGCGGAGTAGTGGTGACGACGTCTTGTTGAGGAGGCGACGTTTCTTCTCCTTCAACTAGTGTGTCTGAGGCAAGTACAGTACGTGACGTGCTTGTTCGAGGAGCCACGTCAGTAACTGGTACTTCTTCCTCCTCATCACTGATTGATCAAAAAATCGGCAGTATAAAAAGCACGACAAGATAAATATTTCGAGTACAAAAATATAGCGAGATAGGTGACTTACGAGCTGATGAGGGATTCAACATAAGGATCGTAAGCTGCCTTCGGATTAGAAGGACCAGCTTCTTCAGCCTTAGAAGTGCCAGAATCCTCGGCATCATGCCTTTTCCTTTTGTTCTTTGGGGAAACTGCAGGAGGAAGGGATTGCGTCGATTCATCGGCCTCGCATTCAACTTCCTTTTCATGGGAAGCCGCAGATTTGTGGGAACCCGCGACTTCACTTTCAGAATAGAAGAACACAGGGTATCTTCGGCAACGATGTCTGTTCTTCGACTTCTCCATCCTCAGAAGAGGAGGAAGGGAAGTCATAGTAGGATGGTTCTGCAAGAAAACAGCGACAAAAGAAAAATTAGAGTGACACAAATACAATGAGATACAGGGCAAATTCGGAACAAGATAGAAACTCGAGAAGGCAAAATACCTCGGGGAGAGGATTGGCGGAGCTGTATGGTTCCACGCGACAAGCGGAAGGAATAGGATCCTTTTTTGCCAAGCGGGAAACTCTTCGGATCAACTTCTCCAAGTCCTTTGCAGAAAGATCGTCGGAGATTCTATTGGCGTCGTTTTCACCAGAATACGTCCGTAGGGGATTTTTGCGAGCTCGAAGAGGCTGCACCCTAATCCTAAGGAAGTAGGCAGTAATTTGAACACCAGATAGCTCTTTGCCTCGAGTGTTTTGAAGATGACGGATACGAGCCATGAGCGCCTCGTCGCTTTTTCTCTTCTTCGAAGCTTCGGCATCCCAGAACGGCGACGCTGAATCCTGGCACTTCCGTCGAAAGGAACTATGTTGTGCTCCACGTAATTGGCGCTTTCTTCGTGGATGTAGAGCCACTTTTTGCGCCATCCTTGGACAGAATCAGGAAACTTGACGTCGAAATAATCGACATCAGTCCGAACACAGATAACAACGCCACCTATGTTATAAGTGACGTTGTGGGAGCCATTACGGCGGAGGCAGAAAATGCGCTTCCACAGAGCCCAATTGGGAGTGATTCCGAGGAAGCATTCGCAAAGTGTGATAAAAATAGAAATGTGAAGGATGGAGTTAGGAGTCAACCGGTGCGCTTGAATCCCGTAAACAAAAAGAAGGCCGCGGAGGAAATCGTGGATTGGGGTTGAAAGGCCGCGGATCGTGATCAACAAAACTAACCCGATACTCCATTGGAGGCTTGGGGTAGCTTTCTTCGGGGGAAGCGGATGGCGTCCTCCTTCTTCATGAGGCCAAGCCTCTTCACATATTGGTGTCCTGGTTGGAGATTTTTGGATCTCTCCCACTCAAGATCCTCGGCAGCCATCTTGGATTCCGGCGTGCCGTGGCGAGTCGGAACGCGTGCGCGGTGGCATCAACGGCAAGCAGAGCAATGTATGTGCGTACGGAAGATTGAAGAGAGTTGGGCTAGGGAAGTTATGCGAAGAGGAACAGTGAGCGGCGCAAGCGAGGGATGAACGAAGGTTGAAGAAGGGTTTATATAAGATTCGGGTGAAGCGGTGTGCCGTTGGATGAAGAAATCGTGTGGTGAGGATGGATCTTCTAGACACAAGGGCAAAAGAGTATTTTTACTGAAATAGGCGTTACCGTACGTGCGCCAGAAAGCGGAGGACGTGTGTCCACTACTTGCACGACGTGTCAACATAGTCGAAGCAATGGACCCACAAGGGCAGAAAAGTCACGACTATTCGAGGAGGATGAAGTAAATTTGATTAAGGGAAGTATGTCGACAAGAAAACGGCGACAGAAAGAATTATTCAATACCTCGGGAACCTTTGGTCAAATACAAGTTTTTGCCCAAATGCTCGGGGCTACTTCAGAAAAAGTAAATTTTCGAGTATGATAAATATAGAAATTATGGGAGCCTACAACCAAGCACAAGTCCTTGGCTGTAGCCTCGGGGCTACTCCCATCGAGAACGCTGTTCGCGCACCCGAGAGATAAAAAAGAGAGAAGAAGAAAGAGATCATATTGGGAAGTAATGAAAATATAGCGACAAGGTGGACTAAAATGTTGAGCCTACAACCAAGCACAAGTTCTTGGTTGTAGCCTCGAAGTTACTCCCATCGGAACGCTGTTCGCGTGCCCGATGAAATTAACAAAAATAGAAAAACAAGAGAGTATATTTCGAGTTATAATTAACTCTACATATACTCCCATCGGGAGAACAATATAAGTCATATATGACTCGATAAAATGTGCCATTCCAACAGCCGGAAAAGCACTCGACAATATATTCTCAGAACGCCGAAGTTGCGATCAATTTCTGAATGCCGCAAATTTGCGAAGGTAAGACCCCAGATCCGTTTCACCGGGCGTGGCATCGCCAAAGACTGCGCTCTGCTACTTTTATCCGTATCAACAGATACGAAGAAAAATCCTAACGGACGCGTTAGGTACCCGATAAATTTGACTGGGACTCGACAGAATGGTAAGACCTTAAGCGGCACCTGTCGACGTTTACACCAGTATCCCGAGATCATGTCCGGGGACGTGATTTTGAAGTAGGTTTTTGCGGATTGCCACTAGAGCAGTTAACTAGTACCTGATCCGTCAGATGAACTAGCCCCAATTACCAGTATCCCTGTACAATATAGAATTTTATGTGAAGAAATATAAAAGGTTAAAGCTTTCGAGTAAAAATAAACAATGGAGATTTTCCCTGACTCTACGATTCAAGCAAAATCTCGGGCTCTTGACATAGGCATCCCAAATGGGTCTGCCGAAGATGGTACCCGGGGTTTACTGGAGGCCCAATACCCGAAGAATAAGAAGATTCGGGAGCCCAAGATTTACTAAGGAAAGATAGAGTTGTAATAGAAATTGTTGTTTGTAATCTGGCGGGACGAGTTAGAAACCGTCCCGGACTCTGTAAACTTGTATAGCACGAATCCCTCGGCTTCACCTCATATATAAGGGGGAGTCGAGGGACAAAAGAATCAACTGAATCATTGTCTGCAGACCCTAGTTTTCACAATCGTCGAGTACTTTTCGGCTGAAACCTTCGAGATCTACTTACCCTCTACTTCTAACTAAACCCTAGCCTACAATCCATAGGCATTGACAAATTAATCCCTTGTCAGTAATGCCCAATTAAATCTCACTATACTCATCATGATATGTATGTGCATGGTCATGCTCTCTTTATTTGTCAATTGCCCAACTGTAATTTGTTCACCCAACATGCTGTTTGTCTTATGGGAGAGACACCTCTAGTGAACTGTGGACCCCGGTCCAATTCTCTTTCTTGAAATACAATCCCATCGCAATATTGTTCTACTGTTTTCTGCAAACAATCATCTTCCACACAATACGGTTAATCCTTTGTTACAGCAAGCCGGTGAGATTGACAACCTCACTGTTTCGTGGGGGCAAAGTACTTTGGTTGTGTTGTGCAGGTTCCACGTTGGCGCCGGAATCTCTGGTGTTGCGCCGCACTACATCCCGCCGCCATCAACCTTCAACGTGCTTCTTGGCTCCTCCTGGTTCGATAAACCTTGGTTTCTTTCTGAGGGAAAACTTGCTGCTGTGCGCATCATACCTTCCTCTTGGGGTTCCCAACGAACGTGTGAATTACATGCCATCAAGCATATTTTCTCGGCGCGTTCTTGGGAGATCAAGACACGCAGCAAGGGGAGTCTCCACTTCTCAATCTCTTTACTTTGTTTTTGTCTTGCTTAGTTTTATTTACTACTTTGTTTGCTGCACTAAATCAAAATACAAAAAAATTAGTTGCTAGTTTTACTTTATTTGCTATCTTGTTTGCTATATCAAAAACACAAAAAAATTAGTTTACTTGCATTTACTTTATCTAGTTTGCTTTATTTACTGTTGCTAAAATGGCCAACGCTGAAAACACTAAGTTGTGTGACTTCACAACCACAAATAATAATGATTTCTAATGCACACCTATTGCTCCACCTGCTACTACAGCAGAATTCTTTGAAATTAAACCTGCTTTCAATCTTGTTATGCGAGAGCAATTTTCTGGTGTTAGTTACGATGATCTTTGCTGCCCATCTTAATAATTTTGTTGAACTATGTGAAATGCAAAAATATAAAGATGTAGATGGTGATATTATTAAACTAAAATTGTTCCCTTTCTCATTAAGAGGAAGAGCTAAAGATTGGTTGCTATCTCTGCCTAAGAATAGTATTGATTCATGGACTAAATGCAAGGATGCTTTTATTGGTAGATATTATCCCCCTGCTAAAATTATATCTTTGAGGAGTAGCATAATGAATTTTAAACAATTAGATACTGAACATGTTGCTCAAGCTTGGGAAAGAATGAAATCTCTTGTTAAAAATTGCCCAACTCATGGACTGACTACTTGGATGATCATCCAAACCTTCTATGCAGGACTAAATTTTTCTTCACGGAATTTATTGGATTCAGCTGCTGGAGGTACCTTTATGTCCATCACTCTTGGTGAAGCAACAAAGATTCTTGATAATATGATGATCAACTACTCTGAATGGCACACGGAAAGAGCTCCACAAGGTAAGAAGGTAAATTCTGTCGAAGAAACCTCTTCCTTGAGTGATAAGATCGATGCTATTATGTCTATGCTTGTGAATGATAGGACTAATATTGATCCTAATAATGTTCCATTAGCTTCATTGGTTGCACAAGAAGAACATGTTGATGTAAACTTCATTAAAAATAATAATTTCAACAACAATGCTTACCTAACAATTCTAGTAACAACTATAGGCCATATCCTTATAATAATGGCAACGGCTATGCTAATTCTTATGGGAATTCTTACAACAATAATAGGAATTCACCCCCTGGACTTGAAGCCATGCTTAAGGAATTTATTAGTACACAAACTGCTTTTAACAAATCTGTTGAAGAAAAGCTTGGGAAAATTGATATACTTGCTTCTAAAGTTGATAGTCTTGTCATTGATGTTGATCTTTTGAAATCAAAAGTTTTGCCTAATGAGAATCATCATAATAAAATTGTTACTACAGCAAATGCCATTCAAGTTAGAATTAATGAGAATATAAGATTAATGGCTGAACTGCGTGCTAGGTGGGATAGAGAAGAAAATGAAAAACTAGCTAAAGAGAAGAATGTAGCTAAAGTTTGGACTATTACCACCACTTGTAATGTTAATGCTACACATGTTGCTGCACCTCCTACTAATACTAATAAAAGAATTGGTGTTAGCAATGTTTCCACTTCTAATGCAAAGCGAGAAACCGCTCTGAAATCGCTAAAAGCTATTTGAAACTGCATGATAAAGCTGCTGAAATTTTTTCCAACATTGGGGATGATGATCCCATTGCTTTAGATTATAATGGTTTGAATTTTGATGATTGCCACATCTCTGAAGTTATAAAGTTCTTGCAAAAACTTGCTAAAAGTCCTAATGCTAGTGCTATAAATTTGGCCTTTACACATCATATTACAAATGCTCTCATAAAAGCTAGAGAAGAGAAACTAGAGCGCGAAGCCTCTATTCCTAAAAAGCTAGAGGATGGTTGGGAGCCCATCATTAAGATGAAGGTTAAAGATTTTGATTGTAATGCTTTATGTGATCTTGGTGCAAGTATTTCTGTTATGCCTAAGAAAATTTATAATATGCTTGACTTGCCACCACTGAAAAATTGTTATTTGGATGTTAATCTTGCTGATCATTCTACAAAGAAACCTTTGGGTAAAGTTGATAATGTTCGCATTACCGTTAACAATAACCTTGTCCCCGTTGATTTTGTTGTCTTGGATATTGAATGCAATGCATCTTGTCCCATTATATTGGGAAGACCTTTTCTTCGAACTGTTGGTGCTATTATTGATATGAAGGAAGGTAATATAAAATATCAATTTCCTCTCAAGAAAGGTATGGAACACTTCCCTAGAAAAAGAATGAAGGTACCTTTTGATTCTATTATGAGAACAAATTATGATGTTGACACTTCGTCTCTTGATAATACTTGATACACACTTTCTGCGCCTAGCTGAAAGGCGTTAAAGAAAAGCGCTTATGGGAGACAACCCATGTTTTTACCTACAGTACTTTGTTTTTTATTTTGTGTCTTGGAAGTTGTTTACTACTGTAGCAACCTCTCCTTATCTTAGTTTTGTGTTTTGTTGTGCCAAGTTAAGCCGTTGATAGAAAAGTAAGTACTAGATTTGGATTACTGCACAGTTCCAGATTTCTTTGCTGTCACGAATCTGGGTCCACCTCCCTGTAGGTAGCTCAGAAAATTAAGCCAATTTACGTGCATGATCCTCAGATATGTACGCAACTTTCATTCAATTTGAGCATTTTCATTTGAGCAAGTCTGTTGCCATTTTAAAATTCATCAATACGAACTGTTCTGTTTTGACAGATTCTGCCTTTTATTTCGCATTGCCTCTTTTGCTATGTTGGATGAATTTCTTTGATCCATTAATGTCCAGTAGCATTATGCAATGTCCAGAAGTGTTAAGAATGATTGTGTCACCTCTGAATATGTCAATTTATATTGTGCACTAACCCTCTAATGAGTTGTTTCGAGTTTGGTGTGGAGGAAGTTTTCAAGGATCAAGAGAGGAGTATGATGCAACATGATCAAGGAGAGTGAAAGCTCTAAGCTTGGGGATGCCCCGGTGGTTCACCCCTACATATTCTAAGAAGACTCAAGCGTCTAAGCTTGGGGATGCCCAAGGCATCCCCTTCTTCATCGACAACATTATCAGGTTCCTCCCCTGAAACTATATTTTTATTCCATCACATCTTATGTGCTTTTTCTTGGAGCGTCGGTTTGTTTTTGTTTTTTGTTTTGTTTGAATAAAATGGATCCTAGCATTCACTTTATGGGAGAGAGACACGCTCCGCTGTAGCATATGGACAAGTATGTCCTTGGTTTCTACTCATAGTATTCATGGCGAAGTTTCTCCTTCGTTAAATTGTTATATGGTTGGAATTGGAAAATGATACATGTAGTAATTGCTATAAATGTCTTGGGTAATGTGATACTTGGCAATTGTTGTGCTCATGTTTAAGCTCTTGCATCATATGCTTTGCACCCATTAATGAAGAAATACATAGAGCATGCTAAAATTTGGTTTGCATATTTGGTTTCTCTAAGGTCTAGATAATTTCTAGTATTGAGTTTGAACAACAAGGAAGACGGTGTAGAGTCTTATAATGTTTTCAATATGACTTTTATGTGAGTTTTGCTGCACCGGTTCATCCTTGTGTTTGTTTCAAATAAGCCTTGCTAGCCTAAACCTTGTATCGAGAGGGAATACTTCTCATGCATCCAAAATACTTGAGCCAACCACTATGCCATTTGTGTCCACCATACCTACCTACTACATGGTATTTTCCGCCATTCCAAAGTAAATTGCTTGAGTGCTACCTTTAAAATTCCATCATTCACCTTTGCAATATATAGCTCATGGGACAAATAGCTTAAAAACTATTGTGGTATTGAATATGTAATTATGCACTTTATCTCTTATTAAGTTGCTTGTTGCGCGATAACCATGTTCACTGGGGACGCCATCAATTATTCATTGTTGAATTTCATGTGAGTTGCTATGCATGTCCGTCTTGTCTGAAGTAAGAGAGATCTACCACCTTATGGTTAAGCATGCATATGTTAGAGAAGAACATTGGGCCGCTAACTAAAGCCATGATCCATGGTGGAAGTTTCAGTTTTGGACAACAATCCTCAAATCTCAAATGAGAAAATTATTAATTGTTGTTATATGCTTATGCATAAAAGAGGAGTCCATTATCTGTTGTCTATGTTGTCCCGGTATGGATGTCTAAGTTGAAGAATAATCAATAGCGAGAAATCCAATGCGAGCTTTCTCCTTAGACCTTTGTACAGGCGACATAGAGGTACCCCTTTGTGACACTTGGTAAAAACAATGCATTGTGATGATCCGGTAGTCCAAGCTAATTAGGACAAGGTGCGGGCACTATTAGTATACTATGCATGAGGCTTGCAACTTATAAGATATAATTTACATGATGCATATGCTTTATTACTACCGTTGACAAAATTGTTTCATGTTTTCAAAATCAAAGCTCTAGCACAAATATAGCAATCGATGCTTTTCCTCTATGGAGGACCATTCTTTTACTTTCAATGTTGAGTCAGTTCACCTATTTCTCTCCACCTCAAGAAGCAAACACTTGTGTGAACTATGCATTGATTCCTACATACTTGCTTATTGCACTTATTATATTACTCTATGTTGACAATATCCATGAGATATACATGTTACAAGTTGAAAGCAACCGCTGAAACTTAATCTTCTTTTGTGTTGCTTCAATGCCTTTACTTTGAATTATTGCTTTATGAGTTAACTCCTATGCAAGACTTATTAATGCTTGTCTTGAAGTGCTATTCATGAAAAGTCTTTGCTTTATGATTCACTTGTTTACTCATGTCATATACATTGTTTTGATCGCTGCATTCACTACATATGCTTTACAAATAGTATGATCAAGATTATGATGGCATGTCACTCCAGAAATTATCTGTGTTATCGTTTTACCTGCTCGGGACGAGCAGAACTAAGCTTGGGGATGCTGATACGTCTCCGACGTATCGATAATTTCTTATGTTCCATGCCACATTATTGATGTTATCTACATGTTTTATGCACACTTTATGTCATATTCGTGCATTTTCTGGAACTAACCTATTAACAAGATGCCGAAGTGCCGATTCTTTGTTTCTGCTGTTTTTGGTTTCAGAAATCCTAGTAACGAAATATTCTCGGAATTGGACGAAATCAAAGCCCAGGGGCCTATTTTCTCACGAAGCTTCCAGAAGTCCGAAGGAGAGACGAAGAGGGGCCACGGAGGGGCCACACCCTAGGGCGGCGCGGCCCCCCCCCTTGGCCGCGCGGCCCTGTGGTGTGGGGCCCCCCGTGCCGCCTCTTGACCTGCCCTTCCGCCTACAAATAGCCTCCGTGACGAAACCCCCAGTACCGAGAGCCACGATACGGAAAACCTTACTGAGACGCCGCCGCCGCCGATCCCATCTCGGGGGATCCAGGAGATCGCCTCCGGCACCCTGCCGGAGAGGGGATTCATCTCCCGGAGGACTCTACACCGCCATGGTCGCCTCCGGAGTGATGTGTGAGTAGTCTACCCCTGGACTATGGGTCCATAGCAGTAGCTAGATGGTTGTCTTCTCCCCATTGTGCTATCATTGTCGGATCTTGTGAGCTGCCTAACATGATCAAGATCATCTATCTGTAATTCTATATGTTGCGTTTGTTGGGATCCGATGAATAGAGAATACTTGTTATGTTGATTATCAAAGTTATATCTACGTGTTGTTTATGATCTTGCATGCTTTCCGTTACTAGTAGATGCTCTGGCCAAGTAGATGCTTGTAACTCCAAGAGGGAGTACTTATGCTCGATAGTGGGTTCATGCCTGCATTGACACCGGGACGATGAAAGTTCTAAGGTTGTGTTGTGCTGTTGCCACTAGGGATAAAACATTGATGCTATGTCTAAGGATGTAGTTGTTGATTACATTACGCACCATACTTAATGCAATTGTCTGTTGCTTTGCAACTTAATACTGGAAGGGGTTCGGATGATAACCTGAAGGTGGAATTTTTAGGCATAGATGCAGTTGGATGACGGTCTATGTACTTTGTCGTAATGCCCAATTAAATCTCACTATACTCATCATGATATGTATGTGCATGGTCATGCTCTCTTTATTTGTCAATTGCCCAACTGTAATTTGTTCACCCAACATGCTGTTTGTCTTATGGGAGAGACACCTCTAGTGAACTGTGGACCCCGGTCCAATTCTCTTCTTGAAATACAATCTCTTTGCACATCTTTGTTCTCTTTGTTTTCTGCAAACAATCATCTTCCACACAATACGGTTAATCCTTTGTTACAGCAAGCCGGTGAGATTGACAACCTCACTGTTTCGTTGGGGCAAAGTACTTTGGTTGTGTTGTGCAGGTTCCACGTTGGCGCCGGAATCCCTGGTGTTGCGCCGCACTACATCCCGCCGCCATCAACCTTCAACGTGCTTCTTGGCTCCTCCTGGTTCGATAAACCTTGGTTTCTTTCTGAGGGAAAACTTGCTGCTGTGCGCATCATACCTTCCTCTTGGGGTTCCCAACGAACGTGTGAATTACACGCCATCAGACATCAAGCTATTTTCTGGCGCCGTTGCCGGGGACCAGAAAGCTACACAACAGGAATTTCCTCCCTCGTCAACCACGCGCCAGTCCTGGACAGCATCAAGTATTTTCTGGCGCCGTTGCCGGGGAGGAAAGGTAAAAGGTACTCACACTCCGGACCTCGGCTACCAAGCTATTTTCCGTTGTTGTAAGTACTCGAAGCTATTTCCTTTAGATCCTGCAATTGCATCTTTTTGTTTCTTGTTTACACTAGTTGGCATAATGGACAAGAATGAGCTTCTTCTGCTATTTCCTGATTTAAAACATGGATTGTTTGATGCGAAAATTAAAAAACCTATGGAATCTTATTTGCATGCTGGTAGTAATATTAGTATGAACGCTTTGAACACCATTGTTGATAATGATATAGAAAGTTCTAAGCTTGGGGAAGCTGGTTTTCATGATCTTTTTAGTCCTCCAAGCATTGAGGAGAAAATTTTCTTTGATGATACTTTGCCTCCTATTTATGATGATTATAATGATACTAGTCTTTTGTTGCCACCTACTATGGAGAGTAAATTTGATTATGATTACAATATGCCTCCTATATTTGATGATAGCTACTTTGTTGAATTTGCTCCCACTACAACTAATAAAATTGATTATGCTTATGTGGAGAGTAATAATTTTATGCATGAGACTCATGATAAGAATGCTTTATGTGATAGTTATATTGTTGAGTTTGCTCATGATGCTACTGAATATTATTATGAGAGAGGAAAATATGGTTGTAGAAATTTTCATGTTACTAAAACACCTCTCTATGTGCTGAAATTTTTGAAGCTATACTTGTTTTATCTTCCTATGCTTGTTACTTTGCTCTTCATGAACTTGTTTATTTACAAGATTCCTATGCATAGGAAGCATGTTAGGCTTAAATATGTTTTGTATTTGCTTCTTGATGCTCTCTTTTGCTTCAAATACTATTTCTTGCGAGTGCATCATTAAAACTGCTGAGCCCATCTTAATGGCTATAAAGAAAAGAACTTCTTGGGAGATAACCCATGTGTTATTTTGCTACAGTACCTCTATTTTATTTTGTGTCTTGGAAGTTGTTTACTACTGTAGCAACCTCTCCTTATCTTAGTTTTGAGTTTTGTTGTGCCAAGTAAAGTCTTTGATAGTAAAGTAAGTACTAGATTTGGATTACTGCGCAGTTCCAGATTTCTTTGCTGTCACGAATCTGGGTCCACCTCCCTGTAGGTGGCTCAGAAAATTAAGCCAATTTACGTGCATGATTCTCAGATATGTACGCAACTTTCATTCAATTTGAGCATTTTCATTTGAGCAAGTCTGGTGCCATTTTAAAATTCGTCAATACGAACTGTTCTGTTTTGACAGATTCTGCTTTTTATTTCGCATTGCCTCTTTTGCTATGTTGGATGAATTTCTTTGATCCACTAATGTCCAGTAGCATTATGCAATGTCCAGAAGTGTTAAGAATGATTGTGTCACCTCTGAATATATCAATTTATATTGTGCACTAACCCTCTAATGAGTTGTTTCGAGTTTGGTGTGGAGGAAGTTTTCAAGGATCAAGAGAGGAGTATGATGCAACATGATCAAGGAGAGTGAAAGCTCTAAGCTTGGGGATGCCCCGGTGGTTCACCCCTGCATATTATAAGAAGACTCAAGCGTCTAAGCTTGGGGATGACCAAGGCATCCCCTTCTTCATCGACAACATTATCAGGTTCCTCCCCTGAAACTATATTTTTATTCCATCACATCTTATGTGCTTTTTCTTGGAGCGTCGGTTTGTTTTTGTTTTTTTGTTTTGTTTGAATAAAATGGATCCTAGCATTCACTTTATGGGAGAGAGACACGCTCCGCTGTAGCATATGGACAAGTATGTCCTTGGTTTCTACTCATAGTATTCATGGCGAAGTTTCTCCTTCGTTAAATTGTTATATGGTTGGAATTGGAAAATGATACATGTAGTAATTGCTATTAATGTCTTGGGTAGTGTGATACTTGGCAATTGTTGTGCTCATGATTAAGCTCTTGCATCATATGCTTTGCACCCATTAATGAAGAAATACATAGAGCATGCTAAAATTTGGTTTGCATATTTGGTTTCTTTAAGGTCTAGATAATTTCTAGTATTGAGTTTGAACAACAAGGAAGACGGTGTAGAGTCTTATAATGTTTTCAATATGTCTTTTATGTGAGTTTTGCTGCACCGGTTCATCCTTGTGTTTGTTTCAAATAAGCCTTGCTAACCTAAACCTTGTATCGAGAGGGAATACTTCTCATGCATCCAAATCCTTGAGCCAAACAACACTATGCCATTTGTGTCCACCATACCTACCTACTACATGGTATTTCCTGCCATTCCAAAGTAAATTGCTTGAGTGCTACCTTTAAACAATTCAAAATTTATCACCTCTGATTTGTGTCAATGTTTTATAGCTCATGAGGAAGTATGTGGTGTTTATCTTTCAATCTTGTTGGGCAACTTTCACCAATGGACTAGTGGCTTCATCCGCTTATCCAATAATTTTGCAAAAAGAGCTGGCAATGGGATTCCCAGTCCCAAATTAATTAACAAAAATAGACACTCCTCCATGGTATGTGATTGTTGGACGGCACCCGAAGGATTCGGCTAGCCATGGCTTGTGTAAGCAAAGGTTGGGAGGAGTGTCATCATAATAAAACTAAAATAAAAAGGCACTCCTTCATGGTATGAGATTGTTGGCAGGCACCGGAGGATTCGGTTAGCCATGGTTTGTGAAAGAAAGGTTGGAAGGAGTGCCACCCAAAATTAAATAAAATGGGAGCCGCTCTTTGAAGGTTTGTCTGGCAAGGGGGTTAGAGTACCCGCTACCATTCGTTGACAACAACATACACCTCTCAAAACTTTATTTTTATGCTCTCTTTATGTTTTCAAAATAGAAGCTCTAGCACAAATATAGCAATCGATGCTTTCCTCTTTGAAGGACCATTCTTTTACTTTTATTGTTGAGTCAGTTCACCTATTTCTCTCCATCCCAAGAAGCAAACACTTGTGTGAACTGTGCATTGATTCCTACATATTTGCATATTGCACTTGTTATATTACTCTATGTTGACAATATCCATGAGATATACATGTTATGAGTTGAAAGCAACCGCTGAAACTTAATCTTCTTTTGTGTTGCTTCAATGCCTTTACTTTGAATTATTGCTTTATGAGTTAACTCTTATGCAAGACTTATTTATGCTTGTCTTGAAGTACTATTCATGAAAAGTCTTTGCTTTATGATTCACTTGTTTACTCATGTCATATACATTGTTTTGATCGCTGCATTCACTACATATGCTTTACAAATAGTATGATCAAGGTTATGATGGCATGTCACTCCAGAAATTACTTGTGTTATCGTTTTACCTGCTCGGGACGAGCAGAACTAAGCTTGGGGATGCTGATACGTCTCCGATGTATCGATAATTTCTTATGTTCCATGCCACATTATTGATGTTATCTACATGTTTTATGCACACTTTATGTCATATTCGTGCATTTTCTGGAACTAACCTATTAACAAGATGCCGAAGTGCCAGTTCCTGTTTTCTGCTGTTTTTGGTTTCAGAAATCCTAGTAACGAAATATTCTCGGAATCGGACGAAATCAACGCCCAAGTTCCTATTTTCACCGGAAGCATCCAGAACACCCGGGAAGGACCAGAGGGGGGGCACTAGGCCCCCAGACCATAGGCCGGCGCGGCCCAGGCCCTGGCCGCGCCGCCCTATGGTGTCGTCGCCCCTTCGACCCTCCTGCGCCGCCTCTTCGCCTATTTAAAGCCCCTGGATCGAAAACCCTGATGCGTTCGACGAAAACCACAGAAACCTTCCAGAGCCGCCGCCATCGCGAGGCCAAGATCTGGGGGACAGGAGTCTCTGTTCCGGCACCCTGCCGGAGCGGGGAAGTGCCCCCGGAAGGCTTCTCCATCGACACCGCTGCCATCTCCACCGCCATCTTCATCACCGCTGCTGCTCCCATGAGGAGGGAGTAGTTCTCCATCGAGGCTCGGGGCTGTACCGGTAGCTATGTGGTTCATCTCTCCCATGTACCTCAATACAATAATCTCATGAGCTGCTTTACATGATTGAGATTCATATGAGTTTTGTATCACTATTCATCTATGTGCTACTCTAGCAATGTTATTAAAGTAGTTCTATTCCTCCTGCACGTGTGTAAAGGTGACAGTGTGTGCACCGTGTTAGTACTTGGTTTATGCTATGATCATGATCTCTTGTAGATTGCGAAGTTAACTATTGCTATGATAGTATTGATGTGATCTATGCCTCCTACATATGCATGAAGGTGACAGTGTGCATGCTATGTTAGTACTTGGTTTAGTTGTATTGATCTATCTTACACTATAAGGTTACTTAAATATGAACAAATTGTGGAGCTTGTTAACTCCGGCATTGAGGGTTCGTGTAATCCTACGCAATGCGTTCATCATCCAACAAAAGTGTAGAGTATGCATTTATCTATTCTGTTATGTGATCAATGTTGAGAGTGTCCACTAGTGAAAGTGTAATCCCTAGGCCTTGTTCCTAAATACTGCGTTACTACTGCTTGTTTCATCGTTTTACTGTGTTACTACTGCTGCAATACTACCACCATCAACTACACGCCAGCAAGCTATTTTCTGGCACCGTTGCTACTGCTCATATATATTCATACCACCTGTATTTCACTATCTCTTCGCCGAACTAGTGCACCTATTAGGTGTGTTGGGGACACAAGAGACTTCTTGCTTTGTGGTTGCAGGGTTGCATGAGAGGGATATCTTTGACCTCTTCCTCCCTGAGTTCGATAAACCTTGGGTATCCACTTAAGGGAAAACTTGCTGCTGTTCTACAAACCTCTGCCCTTGGAGGCCCAACACTGTCTACAGGAAAGGAGGGGGAACGTAGACATCAAGCTATTTTCTGGCGCCGTTGCCGGGGACCAGAAAGCTACACAACAGGAATTTCCTCCCTCGTCAACCACGCGCCAGTCCTGGACAGCATCACACATCCTCAAACCAATGGTCAAGTCGAGAAAGCCAATGGTATCATCTGCAACGGCATCAAGAAACGCTTGTTAGGGCCACTAGAAAAAGCTCGACATACCTGGCCAGAAGAATTACCAAGTGTGTTATGGAGCATCCGAACAACACCAAATACAGCGACACAGGAGACTCCGTTCTTCCTGGTTCATGGCGCAGAGGCAGTACTGCCGATAGAAATAGAGCACGACTCCCCCAGAGTCACAGAGTACAATGAAGAAACTTCCAGAAGAGCATTGGAAGATGACGTTGACGCACTCGACGAAGCTCGAGACGAAGTACTGTCAAGGGTCACTAAATATCAGCAAGACCTCAAAAATTACCACAGCCGACGATTGCGACCAAGATCCTTTCAGGTTGGAGACCTAGTTTTGCGACTCAATCAAGAGCGTACTGAAAAACTTGAGTCGCCATGGCTTGGCCCTTACGTCGTCACAGAAGTCATCGAAGGAGGAGCGTACAGGATCAAGGACAAGAAGACAGGGAATCCCGAGAAAAACCCCTGGAACGTGGCACAGTTAAGGCGTTTTTACGCTTAGTGTCAAAATATAGTCCTCCTTGTAAAAATAGAATGTACTGAAACGCCCGCGAGTTTTCAGACGCACTCTTTTCCTTTTTCGGGGCACCGAGTGGGGCCGGGAAAGGTTTTTAATGAGGCGGGCTCGCGGTGCTGCAATATAATAAAGATAGTGGAGACATATATCTTCTTCTTCGACATGCTCAAGAGTTTACGCCTTGAAGTTACAATATATATACGATATAGATGAGTTTAGCTGACAAAGTTATTTCGCCTTGGCACCAAATACCTCGCCAAATAAAGCGAAGATACAAAATAGCAATCAAAACAGAGCAAAACACTCGGGGGCTAGTACCCGAAAATATAGTCAATAAAAGATCGGTTGCCTTGGTTTAACAACCTCGCATACACGATAAAAATACACCTCTGAAATACTCGGGGGCTGGATGAAGAAAAATAAATATATTCTTTGGCTTCACAATATAGAATATGTTTACAACACACAAGATGCAATTCCTGAGAAAGTTCGACAAGTTACAAGGAAAAATATCAATCCCTACCCAATATACTATCTATGGACAACCCTTTGTTATTTGCAGCAGTCATCGTATGTTCGGCATAACTTCCTTTGACAAAGAATTCAGAGTCCATCCGAAGAAGCTCGTCCATCATTTCCTTGGCTACAGGAGTTACAATATCATTGATCTTGTCAATGTTCCTCTTTCTCTTCGACTGCTTAGCCAGGCACTTGGAGACAATCGTCGTCAGGTCTAATTTTTGGTAGCAGATCTGTATCATAATCATGGCGAATCTTGCTCCAGCAGACAGTTGAGCTCGCACAAAGTTATGAATACGAGGAGCATCCCGAAATTTTTCTATGAGACCAAGAAGAGTATCGGGTGCCTCGTTCCGAGGAAACATTGCCTTGTACACCAGGGACAAGGTCCTAGTGCAGAAGTCAAGGAATTCGCGAACTTGACAGGCGCGGTCCTGAAACCTAACAATCTGTCGGGTACGTTCTGGAGTGGCCCAGAAAAGAGACCCATGGTCAAGAGAAAGGTTAACGAGGAGATTGGTCCTTGTGTTCACCCTCTCGTCTTCAGCAGCAGTATCAAGGAAAGAACCTATTTGGCGATGGTATAGGAATTTCAGAGAAAAGAACAAACAAGAAAGCAGAGGAATTGTTGAGTTGAGAAAGCATACCTGACATATCTGTACTGGCTTCATTCATCAAATCTAGCATTAAATTTTCTCGAGCGACTGCCTTTTCAGCCTCAGAAACGGCGGCTTCCTTAGCAGCTATGGCTTCTTGAGCTTGCTGGAGTGCAAATTCCTCTTTTTCGGATTCCTTACGAGCTTGTTCCATCATCACAAGTGTTTGCTTCTTCGCATATTGAAGTTGTCGACGAAGTTCTTCCAATTCTTGAGCTAAATTTTTACTCGAGGAATCTGTTATCACCAGAATTTGACCGAGCCAGAGGTGGGCCGCGATCAGGATGAAATTGAAGAATATACATGGAAGAATTACGTGAATCGGCCTGTTATGCTGAGTTTGGGCTAGTCTGCCTTTGTATCTGTAACATATTAGGATACGTGTCGGTTAGTTGGAATTTTACTCGTGCACGGTTAGGTGCACGTCTACGTTAGAAAGTCCCCTGGACTATAAATATGTATCTAGGGTTTATGGAATAAACAACAACCAACGTTCAACCAACAAATCAATCTCGGCGCATCGCCAACTCCTTCGTCTCGAGGGTTTCTATCGGTAAGCAACATGCTGCCTAGATCGCATCTTGCGATCTAGGCAGCACAAGCTCCACGTTGTTCATGCGTTGCTCGTACTGAAACCTTGTTGATGGCGAGCAGCGTAGTTATCATAGATGTGTTAGGGTTAGCATAGTTCTTCGCGTAACATGCTATCGTAGTGCAACCCTTGCATGTCTAGCCGCCCTTCACACCTATCTTAGGTGTGGGGGCGGCACCCCGCTTGATCATTGTTTAGTAGATCTGATCCGTTACGATTGCTCCTTGTTCTACAAGGATTAGTTTAATATCTGCAATAGTTAGGCCTTACAAAGGGGTGGAGGATCCAGCGGCACGTAGGGTGTCGTTCGCTGGCCCTAAACAGGATGTTCCGGGGATCAACCTTGTGTTGGTTTTTAGGCCTTGTTTAGGATCGGCTTACGATCACCGTGCGTGGCCGCGAGGCCCAACCGTGAGTAGGATGATCCGATTATGCGGTGAAAACCCTAAATCGTCGTAGATCTCATTAGCTTTATCTTGATCAAGCAGGACCACCATATATTCGTGCACCTCGTACGAATCATGGGTGGATCGGCTCCCTGAGCCGATTCACAGGATAACCTGTGAGCCGATCGAGGCTCGTATTTAATGTTTACGTGTATGCCATGCAGGATACTAAGCGAGGCATCTCCATCACCTTCCTGACCAGGTATAGGTCAGGTGGCACGCCCTTGCATCAGCATCGGACGTGTGACCAGAAGGCTTTGCGGGCCGTCGCTCGGAGGGACCTCAGCCAGCCGCAGCTCTAGGTTGTTCCCGGCTCTACGGTGTTGCCCGTCGCTGCCCGCCGGTGGGTTTCTGACGACAACACATTCTGGCACGCCCGGTGGGACAAGCTTCTACATCAACCACATCGCCATCTACATCTCAGATGGCGGACGGCACGCCAGTCACGTACGAGGATCTGACGGATGAACTCAAGAAGAAGTATGACGAGATCAAAGTCATCCTCGAAGCCGACCTCATCGGCTCTTTCCACAGAACCCGTTCACATGGCATCAGGTGGAAGGGGTTCTCGCCTAATGGTGCACTAGATGGGATAGACCTCTCTGCCCCATCTGAAGAACGCACCAGGTCCCTGCGGCAGGAGATCAACTACTTGGTGGCTCACTCGCTACACCGCCACTCTGAGAACCTGGTCAACACGTTGGAGCGTGTCGCTCTTCGCGTGATCCAGGAGATCATGAGGCACCAGTACTCGCCGTCAGGACCAGCTCTCGGGACGCATCAAGGAGAGTTGCCACTCCAGTCCCGTCCACCGCTGCCATATGCGTTGGCAGCACCAGAAGTGCCGGCTACACCGGCATTCGTCGTCTACAAGATCGGTGGTGACCCTAGTGACTACCAGTTCTTGCCCGAGGCGCCTAAGGAGATCCCTCACGGGTACACGTGCACGTACGTGCCAGATTGTGGCAACTGGGCACTCACAAACCAGGCCACAACATCAGGGACTTCTGGGAAAACAGGAGGGACGTCAGCGACAGAGCTTGAGAAGCAGACGTGGCTAACTAAGTACGCCACCCCGACGAACCTCCAGAGCTCAGCTCCTGCAGTTGACTCAGAGCTGGAAAAGCAAACATGGCTGGCTAAGTACGCCACCCCGGCGAATCTTCGAAATTCAACTCCTGCAACAAGACAATGGATCAGATCGCACCATATCGAGAGACCAGTTCGGCATGGTGCCGAAAAGAAGGGCCATCGGCTATTCCAAGCCGTACCCCGATGACTACGAGATGATCCCGCTACCACCTAAATATCGGCTCCCTGACTTCTCCAAATTCAGTGGATCAGATGGTTCCAGTTCCATCGAGCACGTGGGCCGATATTTGGCGCAACTAGGACCGGCTTCAGTGTCGGATCAACTACGCGTGAGGCTCTTCTCACAGTCCCTCACGGGATCGGCTTTCGGATGGTACACCTCTTTGCCACCAGACTCCATCCGGACTTGGAAGCAGTTGGAAGAGCAGTTCCATATGCAGTACCATTCAGAGGCTTCCGAGTCTGGCATTGCCGATCTAGCACAACTACGTCAGAAGCGCGGAGAACTGTGACAGAATACATCCAGCGCTTCAGGAATCTTAGGAACCGATGTTATTCGGTTCGTATAACTGAAAAAGAAGCAGTCGAGTTGGCAGTAGCAGGCCTTGCAACACAGCTCAAGGACATGGCCTCCCAAGCAGATTATCCCTCACTGGCGCACATGGTTCAGAAACTATCGGCGTATGAACAGCGCCACCCGGACCTGTACCAAGACAAGTTCAAGCGTGCAGTAGTCCTGGTCGATGCAGAGGAAGACGAAGTTCATGCGGGAGACCAAGAGGTAGCATTGGCTGAATGGACTCGGGGAGGAACCCCCGTATCCTGCAAATGGGTAAAGCCACCAGGCCCGCCCAGGGGATTTGATTTTGACGTGACCAAAACTAAGCAAATCTTCGACCTCCTGCTCAAGGAGAAGCAGTTGACGATTCCTGAAGGTCTCAAATTCCCCACGGTGCAAGAGCTGAACGGAAAGCCATACTGCAAATGGCATAACTCGCTCTCCCATGCCACCAACGACTGCAGGGTATGGCGTCAGCACATCCAAGCGGCGATAGAAAAAGGGCGTCTAATTTTCAATCAGTACGCTATGAAGGTCGACACCCAGCCCTTCCCCGCCGTTAACATGGTAGAATGCACTTACCCTAAAGGTTGCCAGCCAGGATCCTTGTTCAGCATCAACATGGTAGGACCTGGGCACCACTCTGGCAAAGATGGAGACGAGGGCAGCTGCTCTCGTAGCAAAGACACAGAGGAGGCCGCTCCATGCGATCGGCTCCGTCATGATGGCAAGCGCTACGTCACAGAGGGAGAAGTGAAGAACATGAGATATCAAAGACCCCTCTCTGATCACCTCCTCAACAAGTATGTGAGTCAGTATGATCAACGCCGACAATCCAGCGATGATGATGAGAGAGATCGTCTGGCCAGAGAAGCCAGAAGACATCGTCGGCACGATCGCGATGAGGAGGAGCACGAGCGCCGTGCCACGGAAAAATCAAGGGAGCAAGATGACAATGACAGGCACTGGGACTGCCCCTTCTTCAGACACTGCTGGGATTCAGGAATGAGCCGATTGCCCACAATCGGCAATTGCCCAGAATGCAACCAGAAAAAGAAGGAGGCAGCCAACGTGTCTGTGTTCAAGCGCCTAGGGCCTCTCCCGCCACGAAGCAAACGTGCTGAGTCCCCTCGGTGGGCAGATCTCGAGGAGTCCGAAGACGACGGACAAGAAGAAGAAGAAGACAGGTACCACCGGCCAAGGTGGTGCCCTGATGGACTCAGCCGTTCACAAAAGCGCAGGGTTCAGCGATTGCGCGGCCTGGAGGAAGCCGAAAGGTTATACTTGCATACGTTAAGGAAGGCACGACCTGATCTGGCTGCGAAAGTTCAGCGAACCCTGGACGAAGAGGGTCGTCCACGGAAAATGGAGTGGCGCCCCAAACAAAGGAAAGTCGATGATGAAACATCGGCTGGCACAAACATGGTGTTCATCCTCCCTTCGGAGTTCAGTGCTCCAGGATTAGACGAGGCACCTGTTGCACAACTCGACTGCGGCCCGAGGCCGGTTATCTTTGAGAAGCCACGAGAAAGAAGCTACAGACATCTGAAGGCCTTGTATTTGCGAGGTTATATCGATGGGAGGCCTGTAAATAAGATGCTGGTGGACACCGGAGCGGCAGTCAACATCATGCCATACTCTATGCTACGTCGGCTGGGACGCTCTAGCTCAGATCTAATCAAGACCAACGTGACATTGAGCGATTTCAACGGCCAAGCGTCTGACGCACAAGGTGTTCTGAACGTGGATCTGACCGTAGGAAGGAAAACTATCCCTACAACGTTCTTCATCGTCGATAGCACGAGCACTTATGTCGTTTCGCTAGGAAGAGATTGGATCCACGCCAACTGCTGCATTCCCTCCACGATGCACCAATGCATAATACAGTGGGATGGAGATGAGGTAGAAGTCGTCCAGGCCGATGATTCAGCCGAAATTTCAATGGCTAGCATGAACGCATGGGAAGCAGCAGGCCCAGAACCCCTCTCAGGTATCAATTTGGACGACTGCGAGCGCATCGACGTGACGAAGGGAAGGGTTAAGCTGGTTTTATCCACTGGCCTGACCATGTAGCTGAGGCAAAGCAATGAGCAAACGGGGCGAGGCTGATCCTTGTGATCGGCCCCAAATTTTATGAAGGAGCATTACAGAACCTTCAGTCAACACTTCAATAGATATGGAGGCCGATTCCAGCGATCGGCCAAAATTATCCTCACCACATGTTCTGCTTGTGTTCGTCCTTGATCCTATCAGGAACCGACGTGCGAATTACAGAGCCGATATCTGCCATTCCCTGACAGATTCGGCTCGGGGGGCACCTAAACACGATGAACATGGGAACAGGTGCAGGAGGACATGTGTGCAGCGAAATATTGGGGCCGATAGGAGAAAATCGGCCAGTAAAAAAAAACAAAAAAGACAGCCGATGCAAGGGCCATCGACTCTAGTGGAATTATGCGAGGTTTACCGAATCTCCACCAAATCCAGGCCAACTGTGGTGCCTTCTGCTTCTTCGCAGGAGTAAAACAATGGAAATTTCTTCAGCTGCTTCGAGCCGATCCGGGTTCCTGAACCTTCTTGTCGAGGATTTCCAATCTTTGGTGCTAGTTCAGCCGTGTTGACAGAAGGGGTCGTCGGCTCGCGGGAGGAAGAGGACTGGGTGGAAAGATCCGATGAGGCAGAGGAGGAAGAAGACATGGTGGCACAGGAGGGCTTTTGGAGTGCTAATGCGAAGAAGATGCGGAAATAAACTGTGCGGAGCGGTTAAATAAAAGGGGATATAGTGGAAATTCAATGCCACAGTAGTTTCCGAGGAAGTGGTGCCTAAAAAAAAAAAAAACCGCCAAGTCACGCGGAGAAGTTGAGAGGGCAAGGCATCATGATGACGGATACTGCAACGGTTCTGCCACGACATGACCCGACGAAGGAAAAGCAGAGTGATTTTGGAATTACCAATTCCAAAACCAGGGGGGCATGTGTTATCACCAGAATTTGACCGAGCCAGAGGTGGGCCGCGATCAGGATGAAATTGAAGAATATACATGGAAGAATTACGTGAATTGGCCTATTATGCTGAGTTTGGGCTAGTCTGCCTTTGTATCTGTAACATATTAGGATACGTGTCGGTTAGTTGGAATTTTACTCGTGCACGGTTAGGTGCACGTCTACGTTAGAAAGTCCCCTGGACTATAAATATGTATCTAGGGTTTATGGAATAAACAACAACCAACGTTCAACCAACAAATCAATCTCGGCGCATCGCCAACTCCTTCGTCTCGAGGGTTTCTATCGGTAAGCAACATGCTGCCTAGATCGCATCTTGCGATCTAGGCAGCACAAGCTCCACGTTGTTCATGCGTTGCTCGTACTGAAACCTTGTTGATGGCGAGCAGCGTAGTTATCATAGATGTGTTAGGGTTAGCATAGTTCTTCGCGTAACATGCTATCGTAGTGCAACCCTTGCATGTCTAGCCGCCCTCACACCTATCTTAGGTGTGGGGCGGCACCCGCTTGATCATTGTTTAGTAGATCTGATCCGTTATTTATTGCTCCTTGTTCTACAAGGATTAGTTTAATATCTGCAATAGTTAGGCCTTACAAAGGGGTGGAGGATCCAGCGGCACGTAGGGTGTCGTTCGCTGGCCCTAAACAGGATGTTCCGGGGATCAACCTTGTGTTGGTTTTTAGGCCTTGTTTAGGATCGGCTTACGATCACCGTGCGTGGCCGCGAGGCCCAACCGTGAGTAGGATGATCCGATTATGCGGTGAAAACCCTAAATCGTCGTAGATCTCATTAGCTTTATCTTGATCAAGCAGGACCACCATATATTCGTGCACCTCGTACGAATCATGGGTGGATCGGCTCCCTGAGCCGATTCACAGGATAACCTGAGAGCCGATCGAGGCTCGTATTTAATGTTTACGTGTATGCCATGCAGGATACTAAGCGAGGCATCTCCATCACCTTCCTGACCAGGTATAGGTCAGGTAGCACGCCCTTGCATCAGCATCGGACGTGTGACCAGAAGGCTTTGCGGGCCGTCGCTCGGAGGGACCTCAGCCAGCCGCAGCTCTAGGTTGTTCCCGGCTCTACGGTGTTGCCCGTCGCTGCCCGCCGGTGGGTTTCTGACGACAACAGAATCTTCACCAAGTTCAGTATCAACACGCACTTTCTTCGAGTGAGAAGAGGCAGGGAAAACATCGGAAGGACGAGGTGTGGCAGAATAGTTGTCAAAAATCAACTGAAAATAAAGATTTTTCGACATCAATCATCCAGCAAGCATAGATTTCCATTAAATCTCAAAGTATGTACATTGCTATTACAAAAGAAAGGTCACTACTGGACTACTGAAGCAGTTGTCGCCGAAACTACTAAGGCGACAGCATCAAAAGATAGAACTAAAAAACAAGAGGACAGGATGGTCTACTTGACCTCCGGCTTGGATGCACTTGGAGCAGGTGTTGGTTTCACACCAAGGAAGGAAAGAATTGGTTTGGAGGGAGGCTTGGCAGCTTTAATCAGAGATTGCCACTTTTTCGTCTCCATCTCCCTTATGTCGCCAACTCTGGTCCAGTCGACGTTTTGTTGGCTATCCGCAATAAGCGCAATGGTGCCTTCAACGCCAATCTTCAGGCCCTCTTGGCGAAGTTTCAGCCCAAGATCTTCTGGCACATTGAATAACTTGGCAAGAGCGACGAAGGTATTGGGCTCCTCTTTCTTCGGAAAGAAATAGGGAAAAAGCTTCGACAGACCTGCTTCAGCGTCAGCAAGGCCTTCGCGTGCTTCATCCCCATGAATTTCAAGAAGAGTCAGCGCGTCGAGCAGCTCGTCGCCTACAGGACCATCCACCTCATAGTCTTGATGAGTTCTCCCTGAAGACAAAACAAAGGATAGCTCGTAAATAAAATGCTTGGAAAATGTGAAGTAACTCGAGAGAAACAGAAGGGATCAAAATACTTACTAACAAAACGTCGACACTGCGATTCCAGGCGACTGAGGATCTCTGTCTCTCGAGAAGATTGCCCGGATATATTTTCACTCAAAGAAGTTTCCGCGTCATGAAGTCTCTTACGAAGATCTTCGACGGCGGCAGCATCTATTTCAGCCTTTTTGCGAGCTTTTTCGCTCTGCTCTAACTTAGCAGCAAGAGCATTAGCACGCTTATTGGCTTCCGCAAGTTGTCCTAACAAAATACGCGACAATTAAATGTTATGGCAAAAATAGTGGAGTGAATGCAACAAAGGAGATGGATGAAGATAGTACCTTCCAGTTTCGTGCTATGATCACGATACCCGACGAATTGGGTACCAAGACGGATAAATTCCTTCATTAAAGGCTGAAAGGAGGATCAAAAGAAAAATAAGTCAATATAGCTAGTCTGGAGTCGACAGCATATCGTAAGAAACAAAGCAGAGATAAAAACACTGAAAGGCTCGGCACGTGAGTAAAAAAGAGAAGATTGAAACACTTACATCATCTAATGAAGGTGTCGAAGAGTCACCAGGGAATATGCTGGTTTCCTTGGATGGCTCGACCCTTGCCCTCTTTGGCGAAGAGGCACGGGGGCTCGCAGGTGGAGTCGAATGCTCGATGTTTTGTTGAGGAGGCGAAGTTTCCTCCCCATCACGCTGAGTTTCGGATACAACTAAAGTACGTGACGTGCTCGTTCGAGCAGCCGCGTCAGTAGGTTGTTCCTCTTCCTCGTCATCACTACAATAAAAATGGCGGCAGTATAAGAAGCAAGATAGACAAGAAACGTCAAAACAAGAAAGTAAAGAGTAAGAAGTAACTTACGAGCTGACGAGGGCATCAGTTTATGGATTGAAAGCTGCCTTCCCATCTGAAGGCTCAGCTTCTTCGGCTTTGGAGGTGCCGGAATCTTTGACTTCATCTCTTTTCCTCTTCATCCTTGGAGAAGCGTGAGGAAGAGAGTGTGTCGAGGCAGTGGCTTCTGACTCAGCGGAAGCCGCGGATTTGTGGGAACCCGCGACTTCGCAAGGTGGCGCGAGGTGCCTTGGTTGTCATCGTCGACAACGGTACGATCCTCAACTTCTCCACCTTCAGGAAGAGGAGGAAGAGAAACAAGGACAGGGTGGTCCTGAGAAAAAAAAAAGAACGTCGACAAAAAGGTGTTAACAAGATAGTAGTTGACAAATAATAAACTCGAGGAGGTAATATAGCAATTAAAAGAGGAAAATTACCTCGGGAAGGGGATTGGCGCTACTATATGGCGCAATACGGCAAGAACTTGGAACTGAATCCTTCTTGTTGAGCGATGAGATTTTGCGGATAAGCTTTTCAAAATCCTTCAAAGGAAGATCTTTTGAGAGCCTATCGACATCTTTTTCACCAGCGTACTTCCAGAAGGGGTTTTTGCGAGCTTGAAGAGGCTGCACCCTAGTCCTAAGGAAATAAGCGGTAATCTCAATACCCGAAAGTTCCTTGCCACGGGTGTTTTGTAGCTCGTGGATGCGAGTCATCAACGCCTCTGTCGCCAACTTCTCAGCATCAGTAGCTTCAGCATCCCAAGAATGGCGGCGAAGGATTTTGGCTTCTCCGTCAAAAGGGGCGATGTTTTCCTCCACTGGATTAGAGCTTTCTTCATGGATGTACAGCCACTTCTTCCGCCAACCTTGGACGGAGTCGGGAAATTTGACGTCGAAATATTTGACATCAGAACGAACACAGATAACAACGCCGCCAATGTTATAGGCGACGTTGTGAGAGCCATTACGGCGGATGCAGAAGATGCGCTTCCACAGAGCCCAATTGGGTTGGACCCCGAGAAAGCACTCACATAGTGTGATAAAAATCGAGATGTGGAGGATGGAATTGGGCGTCAGATGATGTAACTGAAGCCCATAGACAAAAAGTAGACCACGGAGAAACTCGTGGATTGGAGGAGAAAGACCTCGGATGAGGTGGTCAACGAAACTAACCCGATAGTCGATTGGAGGTTTCGGGTAGCTCTCCTCCTTGGGGAATTGGAGCGAGTCCTCCTTCTTGTTGAATCCCATCTTCCTCAGCAAGTTGATGTCTTGGGCAGAAATCTTGGATCTCTCCCACTCGGCGCTTCCCAGATCTGTTGTCGTCATCTTCGACTCTGGCGTGTTATGCCTAGTCAAACGAATGTGTGGCGGCATCAATGGACTTGGCGGCGAAGGGTGTGAGAGTGGTTGAGCACTTGAAGCAAGGGAAGCAATGGAGGATTTGCAGAGTAGGAGTAGAGATGCGGCGCGAGCGAAAGTGCTGAAGGAGGAAGACGATGGCTTTATGTAGTGGTGCGGTGAGTCGACGCAACCGTTGGATGGAAAAATTATGATGCAGATGGCAAACACGTGGACAAGGGGTAAAAATGGATTTTTACTGAGAAGTGAATGGACAGGCGATACAGTATGAGTGCCAGAAAAAGCGGAGGACGTGTGTCCCCCACTTGCATGACGTGTCAATTGGATAGGAAAATTGGACCCACAAGGCAGAGAGAGAAGCGGTTCTCGCATATTTCCGATACAGTAATCGTGGCTATCGTAAGCAATGATGTCACCTTGACAAGAGAAATTTTCGACAACGACGCATGACAAAAAAATTCGACAGCAAAAGATTATTAATTATTTCGAGAGCCTTTGATCAAATACAAGTTTTTGCCCAAATGCTCGGGGGCTACTTTGAAACAAATGAAAATTTTGAGAAAGACAAAATAGATATGGTGTGAGCCTATGATCAAATACAAATTATTTGTTCATAGCCTCGGGGGCTACTCCCATCGGGAGCGCTGTTCGCGCACCCGAGAGATATGAAAATTTCGGAAGAGAAAGAAAATATAGCGGCATAAAATGTGGAGCCTACACCCAAGCACAAGTCCTTGGCTGTAGCCTCGGGGGCTACTCCCATCGGGAACGCTGTTCGCGTGCCCGATGAAATTATAAAAAAAAGAAAGAAGAAGAAAGATAGAAGAACAAGAGAGTATATTTCGAGTTAAAGTAACTCTACATATACTCCCATCGGGAAAGCAATATAAGTCATTAGTTGACTCAATAAAATGTGCCATTCCAACAGCCGAATAAGCACTCGACAATATATTCTCAGAACGCCAAAGTTGCGAACAGTTTCTGAATGCCGCAAAACTTTGCGAAGGTAAGACCCCAGATCCGTTCTGAGTGGCGTGGTGCCGTCTCTGACGTTGGTTTGCTACTTCTATCCGTATCAACAGATACGAAGAAAAATCCTAACGGACGCGTTAGGTACCCGATAAAATATGACTGGGACTCGACATAATGGTAAGACCTTAAGCGGCACCTGTCGAAGTTTACACCAGTATCCCGAGATCATGTCCGGGGACGTGATCTTGAAGTAGGTTTTTGCGGATTGCCACTAGAGCAGTTAACTAGTACCTGATCCGTCAGATGAACTAGCCTCAATCACCATTATCCCTGTAAATATAGAAGTTCGTATGAAGAAATATAGAGAAGTTTAAAGCTATAGAGTAAAACTAAACAGTGAAGATTTTCCTTGATTCTGCGATTCAAGCAAAATCTCGGGGGCTACTGACATAGGCATCCCCAATGGGCCTGCCGAAGATAGTACCCGGGGTTTACTGAAGACCCATGACTCGAAGAATAAGAAGAATCGGAAGTCCAAGTTGTTATTAAGGAAAGCTAGAGTTGTATTAGGAGAGGATGTTTGTAATCTTGCGGGATGAGTTAGAAACCTTCCCGGACTCTGTAACTTGTACAATACGAATCCCTCGGCTCCACCTCCTATATAAGGGGGAGTCGAGGGACAAAGAAAGGATCGAATCTACTGTCAACACAACCCTAGTTTTATATTCGTCGAGTACTTTTCGGCTGAAACCTTCGAGATCTACTTGCCCTCTACATCTAACTAAACCCTAGTCTACAATCCGTAGGCATTGACAAGTTAATACCTTGTCAGCCACCACGTGGGCAGATGAGCATGATTCACAGAACTGGTATTTCGAGAAGGGAGATGAAGAAGCTCACCCAAGAAATCAACCTGGCGGAAAGTATCATGGCTAATATCCCTGAATACATCGACTGGTCATCTCAGAGCATTACATTCAGTAGAGCAGATCACCCGATGACAATTCCAAAGCCAGGACATGCTGTGTTAGTAGTTGAGGCGCAAATTGGAGGATTTAAGATGAGCAAAGTTTTCATAGATGGTGGAAGCGGACTAAACCTGATATTCCTCGACACGATCAAAAGTATGGGAATTACAATGAGGACGCTAGAAGAGACAGATACCTGTTTTCATGAGATCCTCCCCACCTCACCGGCGTACTCTATTGGCAAAGTTTATCTGAACGTTGTCTTTGGTAAACCCGACAACTTCAGGAAGGAAAAGATCGAGTTCGAGGTGGTAAATTGGGAATCACAGTACCACGCTATACTCGGAAGATCAGCTTATGCCAAGTTCATGGCTGTGCCGCACTACGGATACCTCAAGCTGCAAATGCCTGGGAACAATGGGGCAAACATCACAGTCTATGGAAGTTTCTCACGCTCGGATAATTGTGATCACGATTTTCAGAGGATCGCTGCAAAGTTTGGGCTCATGCAGGAAGCTGTTGATCTCCCCTCAAAATCGTCGGCACACGATAGTAAGGAAGATGAACGCGTCAGGAAGATGAAGAAGAAGCCAGTCGATCTTGCTTTAGAAGCTTAGACAGTGAAAACTTCGGCAGCCGATGGCGCGGCGGTCATAGAAGAAAACAAAACACTGGCAATCACCGCCGGGACTCCCGGTGAAATCAATGACGCTTCCAAAATCGTTGACGCGATGGACAAGCTAGAAGATAAGAAGAACCCTCCTCTTGCTTAAGCGGACAGATAGCATTTAGTTTTTTCCATTTCAACAGGGCTCTTTTTCGCCCCTTAGTTTCTTGCTTACTTTATTAATGAGAACTTAAGTTTTGTTTCCTTAAAAGCATTGCAGTAATTCGGAACACCCGAACCACATCATCGTGAACCTTGTTTGCATATTTGGGCAAACACTGGTGCAATGAAGAACACGTCCGAAGATTGCAATCCAAAAAAGCCTCTGAAATTACGAGTGCTAAAAAGATGCAAAATCAACAGGGACCCTGCTCTTTTCCTTTGCTATAGATGCCTCAAAGAGTGCCGCAAATAGCAAGGATCAAGAAACACGTATATCAACGACCCACGTTCGGTACTTTACTTATGGAAGTATCAAAGAACGACGGAGTCATCGGCAGAGCTAGTGTTACCGATATATTCGGGAGCTGCTGCCAAGTCATACATCGGTTGAAAGCAAAGTTGCATATACAACGGGTTTAGCAAGACCCGCAACACGAGTTGATCACTCAAATAATTTGCTGACCAACGAACACACATAACGCGTAAACGAGTAATTAAGATTTGCTCCTCCAAAATTTGCCAACGAGTAAAAGTGCATATATATGCACCTACCGATAAAAATAGTTTAAGCCTAATAATCCAAACATTCGGATGTAGTAAGTAACCAAGTCTTCTATTTACAATAGGAACACGACTCTAAATCATTGTTGTGGAGTTTCTTTTTCTTCAGATGCCTTCGAGGTTTCTTCAAGCATGTCGACAATTATAGTGGCAGGGAGTCCCACCTTCAGGTACAGCAGCTCTATATCACCCACCGCATTGGCAATTGCTAGCAGGTTTGCCGAAGGATAACGCACAAGGACAAGGGCAAGTGTGATTCTAGCTCCTGCAAAAAGTTGAGATCGAACCAAGCTTCGGATCTTCTTGGTGTTACTAAATTCTGACATTAAAGTCAACAGCGTGGGAGGGACCGCGTTCAAGGGGAACATCGTCTTCCATATTACTCTCAGCCCTTTGTAGCACTTGTCGAAGAAGCGATGGACCTGCTGGACCCGATCTTGGAACTTCGCGACAGCGGGAGGCTTCGACTGCTCTTTCCAGAAAACTTCATCTGATGATGATAGCTCAGTCAATGCGTTTACACGCTCGTGGATCCGCTTGTTCTCCTCAGCAGGGTTCAGAGCTATGACTAGCAAAAGAAACAAGGGAAGTTAAGACGATGCATTTCGTCGAAAAACAAGGAGCAAGAGGACAAGGGGGCTTACAGTTCAAACTTTCAGTGGCCCTATGTAATTCAGTAAGAGCATAGCGCTCTACGTCAGCTGCAAGCTCGCTCTTCTTTTTAATAATAGCAGCCAAGGCATAAGTACTGCGCATATCCTTTTCCATCTGCGCGATTCGATCCTTCATACGCTGGAGTCGATCACTCTCAGCGATAGCACCCAAAGAATCATCGACAAATGCAGGCACAGGGAAAACCTGCAAAACATTGTCAAAGGGCATGATGGATTGTATGGATTCAGCACTGGAAGTTACTCCCATCGGGAGAGCGCAAGTAAAAATGTCATAACAAGAAGTACACTGGCAACGTTGCCAGCATGGAATTCATTACAACCACGCAAGTCTCATGGCAGGACATTGTTTTAATCAAGCTAAATTACAATAATCAGAGGGCCTGGGTCTGGTTTGATAAACTTGGACCAACTGATGATTTCTTTGCTGAAACCAGCTCAAGGAGTTGGCGAGCACACTTAAGAGTCGAGGTTTTAAAGACACCCAGGTCGACGAATTGCCCATCTTGCTCTTTCGGCAGCTCTTTGGACATTTCTTCAATATCAGCTTTGAAGCCATGACCCATCATGAGTTGGAAGGCCAGGAGGGCGCCATAGGTACACGAAGTACGTTTGAATACCTCGATAACTTCCTTGGTGTTGACGGCGAAAGCATCGATCAGCTGCCCCAAAGTCTTGTCTTGATTAATCTTGGGGAAGATCATCGAGTGCATCCGTGCCATGGCTCCCTTGCCCTTCTGGAGGAGGTCCTGCGTGAGCTGGTGAGAAGCAAGAGTCATCGACAGAGCATTCGCCGGAGAACTGTTCGGAAGCCTGTCCAGAGCCTCAACAGGGATATCAGCAGCCTCTGTGAAGAGCGAAGTAAGAGGAGTTCATTAACAAAGGATTGAATCCGCAAGGCAATAATCAACAAGAAAGCGGAAAGGGAATTACTAAGCAAGGCTAAGGAAGATTGGCGAAGAAGATCATCCTTTTCAATCACCCGAGCTTCAGCGGCCAGCCTGGATGCTTCTTCGTCCTTCAGCCTCTTCTTCAGCCCCTCGAGCTCCTCCTTCAGGGAGTCGACTTCCTGGCGAGCTTCGGCAGCAATTTTTATTGCGCCCTCCAACTTCGAGGAAGAAGACTGGACCTCCTTTTGCAGTTGGGCCTTGTCAGCTTCCAGGGAAGTGTATTGGGAGGCGAAAGTTTCTAAAGACGATATGACAGCTCGCAAATCCTTAGGAAATAAGGAAAAACAGGTATCAGATGAAGAACTATCGACCAAGGTCCATTCAGGAGAACTTGCGTTGGAACAGGAAAAGACTTACAGGTTTCCCTGAAGAAGGAGTTGCGGCTGCCGAAGGAATATCCTTCCCCTTGGAAAGGGAAGAAGCAGTCGATATCTGGGCCGCGGGGGCAGGATTCGGCGGAACAGTGCTAGATTTGACCTTCTTGGGCGGGGGCTCGATGAGACCTTCGTCACTATGAAAAAGAAAATTGGCAAAGTCAAGAAGAGAATGTGAATGGCAAGGACAGAACACAAATGCTGGGAAAGGAAGCAAGAACTTACAGGTAGAAAAGATCATCTTCGTCGGCAAAGCCGCCAGACGGTCTCTTCAAATGCGACGCTTCAGCCTCCTCCACAGCTGCATCAATAAAGGCAGCACAATCAGCTTCGTCATCATGCATTGACCCCGCTGTGTCGCTAATATCATCGGCTGAAGGTGGAGGATTGATAAAGTCAGCCTCAGATTTCGTCGGATCATCGCGTTCGTCTTTTGGGCTTGCGTTTTCTTCAGTATGAAATCCTACAGGGGCTGAGGAATCTCTTCCCTCAGAATGATCGTTCGGCAGGTCTCGCAAGTCTTCAGGAGCTATGGGGATCTATCGAAGTAAAATAAGTAAGAACAATGACAATCACATTGATCAAGGGAAACAACGCAATAAGAGTATGGAGAGGAAAATTTACCTCCATTGGCGGATGATCAGCGTCAAATGGTGGATGGGAAGATATCAGCGGGATTGAATCTTCCTGGCTGAAGAGAGTGAGGCGCCGAACTTCATCAAGCAGTTCCTTTTCTGATAATTCAGCGATATTTATCCTAGTCTCGTCCTTGGGACCCGAATATAACCACATCGGATGAGCCCTAATCATGATCGGCTGAACTCGACGCTTCAAGAACACAGCGGCTACCTCCGTGCCTATCATGGTCTGGCCATCGGCTTCTTTGATCCGAAGAAATCTATCAAATAACTTGTCGACTGCTGGCTTTTCATCGGGAGAAAGGGTATTCTTCCAAGATTGCTTAGGCTTGGCTTCGAGAACATCGGAGAAGCGAGGAAGCTGGGATTCAATTATTGAAGAGTCCCTAATGTAGAACCACTTCAGTCTCCACCCTTGCACAGATTCTCTCATCGGAAAGTTGAAGTAATTAACTTCTTTGCGAGCGACAAACCCAACTCCCCCAATGACAAAGGATCCGCCGCTACTGTTGTACCTTTTGACGAAGAAAATTTTCTTCCACCACCCAAAGTGAGGCTCAATGCCCAAAAACGCTTCGCAAAGGGTGATAAAAATAGCAAGGTGAAGGATTGAGTTGGGGGTCAGCTGCCATAGTTGGATCTCGTAAACTCGAAGAAGGTGATGAAGGAATTTGTGAGCAGGGAGCGAGAGACCTCGGTACAAGAAATACAAGAACATCACGGTAAAACCAGCGGGAGGATTGGGCCGTGAAATCGCACCTGGGAGAATGACATTCCCCTCGTCGGAAGAAATTAATCCAAGGCACCGAGCCTTCTTTTCATCACGCTTTGTGGTGGTAGACGTCGGCCAATCGCCGGGGTTGGGCCTAGCCGTGGAGCTTGACGGCGCTGGCACCGCCGAAGCTAGAGGAGGAGCATCTGGGGCGCCTCTCTTCGGCGGATTTGGAGAAGCCTTGGCGGCGGCGCCGCTGCTCGCAGCGCTGGTGGCGAAGGTGGAGTTCTTCTTCTTCACCATTATTGGATCTGAGGAAGATCTGGAAACGGCGGCGGCGCAGCGGTTATGGGTGAAGAAGATGGAAGAAGGAGAAGAAGACGCAAGGATGGAGTATGGAAAAGGGAGAGCTTGCTCCGAAAGATTATAAAGTACAAGGAAACCTGAGGAATGAGCGGGCACGTGTCGTTGTTCCCAATTTATTAAGGGGACCCTCTTTTCATCATTGGTCGCAGAAATCGAGGAGACGCATTGATAACTGTACGCGAGTAGCGGTCATTTCTTAAAACAGAACCACACATAAGTAGGATGGGCCCAACGGGTCATGTCCTGTCAAGTCAGGATTGCAGCAGTGATTGCGCCATCAATGACGACATGAAGCTTGCCGAAAGCATCCGAAGAAAAATAAAAAGCATCGGGTGGTCAACTTGAGTCTACGCACGGATCGCAAACATCCGCACCTAGACTCGGGGGCTACTCCCATCGGGAGCGCCGGACGCGCACCCGATAAATGTGAACTCGAAGATATTCCTGCGAAGAAGGGCCTGAAGAAATATTTGAAGAAAAAGACGGAATGCTCAGCTCGAGTCTGCACCCGGTCACAAGTGCCCGTGCGCAGACTCGGGGGCTACTCCCATCGGGAGCGCTGGACGCGCACCCGATAAAACCTTTTTGCACTCCAGCATCATGCCCGGAAACTTGATTCTGTGTAGGGTAACGTTGTTTTGCCATCGGCAGTTAACCAGCAAAAGCTGGGCACGTTACTCAATATCCTTTACGCGTTAAAACCTTATTGAAAAATACAAGCCCTGATACAAATGTATCGGGTGACCTATGAAGACCTGCAGAAAACTTCGGCAGAAGAAGACGTTCGAGTAACACAACTTGAGTCTACGCACGGATCGCAAGCATCCGCACCTAGACTCGGGGGCTACTCCCATCGGGAGCGCTGGACGCGCACCCGATAGAAAAAGATGATATTGTTACAAGATGGGCAAGAGAGTTCAGTGGAGGCATGCTTTAGTCTCTACCCGAAATATCTTCGGCTAGACACTCGGGGACTACTGACGTGGGCATTACCCTTCGGGTAACCGACATTGCCCTATCCTGTACGGCCCAACTGGAGGCCCATGAAGATACCCGATGGCAAGGTGGGCCACTAGGACGACGCTGCAGAGGATTCTTTGAAGAACAAGACGGAGAGAAGCCGAACAAGGAAAGTTTAGAGCTAGGTCTTTTGTAAACCTAGTTGTATCCAGACAGATCTCTTGAGACCTGGCCTCCTATATAAGGGCCAGGAGAGGGGCTACCGAGAGACACAATCAATCTTAGCAACTTTAGCCACTAGAGCTAGGTCGCCGTAACACTTAGCCTCTGGATGAGATCACAGCCGAAACTTTCGGCACCCCATTATAACCTGATATTTTCATAATCAAGATCAGACAGGCAGAACGTAAGGGTTTTACCTCATCGTGGGCTCCGAACCTGGGTAAATCGTTCTCCCCGCTTGTTTGTTAACCGATGTCTCGTGTCAACCTACAGAATTCCATCAACCCAAGCCCCAATCGGAGGGCATTGCCGAGTAGTACCCTCGACAATTAGCGCCGTTGTTCAAAACAAAACGTGAAAACTACGGACAAGTTGTAAGACTAACCATGTATTCTACTCCATTTGAGACACGTGAATTGACACCTTCCTCCCATCCCATTCAAAAAAATACAGCAGAGGTTTTGTCAGATGTAAAAAAGTTTCCGCGGAATTTCATTCGCAAAACTGCACCTGCCATCCTAGCACGAAGGAGTCATACACGAGAATAGAGTTGACCGTGACAATGAGAAATGACCGGGGCAACGATCGAGAGGCTGTTGGCAACCTGAGCAGTCCACGGCCGACCACGCGCTCTACGGCCAGAACACGCGCGGCCGGAGAATCCCAACCCAGCAACAAATCAACGTTGTCCTCGATCGGGCCAAGAGGTGGCACACATTGCAAGGCCGACTGGCCGATACGTGCCCGTCGCTCCGGTGGAGTCCCGTGCGTGCGGAACACACGTACGCACCCATCACGTTCCGCTGCGCCGACACGAGGTCGCGTCCTTGCTGCCGTGGGTACCGTCCAGTCCGGCGATCGACGGCGACGTCGGGCTCGCAGATGCCAGCACGCCACGCAACCACGTCGACACGGACCCGAATATTCGCACCAAGAAAATATACTTTAAATCTATCAATATTAATTCAGTATTGTAACTGTGTTCATATTTTTATGTATAAACTCGATCAAACTTCAAAAACATTAACTTTCAAGTAATCATTAGGCGTCTTATATTTTGAAACACATGGAGTAGCTAGAAAGCTCCCATAAAATAACTTGTTCATGAAAAGATTTCACGAAGCACAAAGCTGCCTAGGACGGCCCTCAAGCGTCGTGGCCAATGACGTTATGCGCTATTAGACGTGGAGGGATCGCTAGAAGCTGGATCTGCTTCGTGTGTGCTTAGATCCGTTGATCGTGGCGTTGAGATATGTAGGTCATTTGCCATGGTTCAATCTAGTGTGGATCTCTAGCTTCCCGCCTCAATAGGGATGCCTCTCTTCTCGATCTCTAGCTCTTAGCTTTTCTTAGGATGTTATCGTCTATCGCCACATGGCGGCATTTGTATACACATTTTTGAAGTGTTCGTCAATGTTTAAAAATGGCTAAAGACCTTGATTTCATCGTGGTTAAAGTCAAGCTAAATAGCACGACGCCACAATTAACGAAGCCAAGCTTACGCAAAGCGAGCCTCGCTTATGGCGTCGACCGACATGTCAAACACTTCGTAGCACCATTGACCACAGCGTTGTGCGACCATAGAGCTGTCTTAGACGACCTTGTGCTATGGAGCATGGTTCAATCTAGTGTGGATCGAACTAAAAATATTATTCCATAAAATCTTTTAAAAAACAGGTTATTTGGTGAAATTATATATTAGGTCAGTTTTCTCGAAATCGAGCCGAAACGGGGAGTTAGTCGGCCCGACGGCTCTGCAGCGTAACCGACAGGCGCACGAGGAGGAAGATTTAGCGGCGAGCGGCCCGCCCGCGTCCAAGAATAGCCAGCCACCCTCCCCAGATCCAGGGCGCCGGTTCCTCCCCTCCGCCCTGAAATCCCCCGCCGGCCTATCCGCCGCAGGCTCGCTCGCTTGCCTGCCTGCTTGCTTCCCCATCCTCTCCCTCTCCCTCTCCCTCTTCCTCTCCTCGCAGAGGGAAGGAGAAGAAGAAGAAGAAGAAGCTGATCAAACCTCTCTCCCCGAATGGGAGATTGGTCGATCCGCCGCCGATAAGCAGCAGGCGCTCCGCCCGGCGGGTGGACGGGTGGGCGGGTGGGTGCCCCCCTCGTTGGTCGTTGGCTTGATTCGATCCCACCCCAATAATTCTGCTTCCCTCGCCGGCAGACGTTTCGTCTCCGCCGTCGTCGCTTCCACCACCGGTTGGTTGGATTAGAAAATCAGTTTCCCCTTCCGTTCCTTCCGGTGAGTACCATTCCCTTCCTTCGATTCGTTTCTTTTTATTCTCGCTTCTCCGCCCCATCTGACGATTAATTGGTTGCTTCTTTCCTCCGGCGGTGGTGGCAGTTTCGATTTGGGATCGTTAGTTCATCGGCGGCCCGGCGGTTCCTGGAGCCCCATTCGATTACACACTAGGTTCGATCCACGACGCCCTCTCGTCCTTTGATGCTCTACAGAAACTTCCTTGCTTCTTGAGAAAAAAAACTGCAAAAATTAGTTCTTTATTTCGTGGCCTTGCTGAGGATAACGGGCGTAGCGGTTGGACACATACACGGAAGCCCATAACTTGCTACGCTGGCGGCATATGCCATAGTTTTGTCCCTTACTAATGACCGCGATTGATTGCGCTTTGCCAGCCTAATCACCACCGTTCAATTCATTCATGGGACGGTATCATGTCATGTTTGATGGGGAAGTGCCTGTTCCTTTCAGAATCTTCTTTCTCCCGAAAGATCGCCGCTTTGACCCATTTCAGTGATCGATTCTAATCGGGGGCTTTGCGTACTCCTGAGAAATGGGCAAGAGATGGGAAAGCGGCGAGCATCGTCCTTGGATGATTCGTGATAGGAGATGATAACTTGTATTTTGCGCATTGGTCAAACGCGGCATGTATAACGCGCTGCAATGTTTCTCGCGCAGGTCCATACAGTATATACCCAGCAGCAATTCTTCAGCATCTGGTTGCCTTCGGCAAGAATATATACATAGGCAGCCGGCTCGTGCGAGATGGAGCACGCGATGCCGACGATGACAGCTGAGTCCGACGACGACGTGCACCTTTCCCCGAGCAGCGCCAGCAGCGCTGGAGGCGGCGGCGGTGGCGGAAGCAGTGCCCGCTTCAAGATACTCTGCAGCTTTGGCGGCCGCATCATGCCCCGCCCCACCGACGGTGCCCTCAAGTACATCGGCGGCGAGACCCGCGTCCTCGCTGTGCCCCGCTCCATCCGCTTCCGTGGTACCTTCTTCATGCTGTTCTTTCTCGCTTCTTTTTTTCTTTGAATGGTTTTTGTTGGTTCTTTAAGGTCATGCTCAACTCTTTTATCCCCTTCCCGCGTGCGTGCAGATTTGAAGAAGAAGGTGGAGGAGATGTTCAAGACGGACGTGGCGGCCATCAAGTACCAGCTCCTCGCCTCCGACGACCTCGACATCCTCGTCTCCGTCACCTGCGACGAGGACCTGCTCCACATGCTCGACGAGTATGACCGCTTCGAGTCCAAGCGCTCCCCCTCCGCGTCGCCGCGCTTCCGCGTCTACGTCTTCGGGCCACAGCAGACGAGCTCCGTCTCGTCTGTTCCCGCCATTGCCACCGCCCTCCCATCGTCCCGCCACGCCCCGGCCTACGTGCGCAGCCAGCCGCAGCAGCAGCTCTACAACCACCACCAGCACCACTTCCAGCCGGACCGCTACGTGGCGTCCGTGCCCGCCACGCCCGAAGGGAGCCCGCCGTACCCAGACCAGCCGAGCGGCATCGCCTCGGCGGGCAACTCCCCTCGTGCGGACCAGGCCGTGTTCCGCGGCGGGATGCAGCGTGTCCGGAGCTCACCCAATCTCGGCGGCCTGAACGCGGCCCTCAACCAACACGCCGGAGACGGCGGAGGCCTTTCGGGATACATGAGCAGCTCGCCGGGGCACCCCAGCGCCGGCCACCTCTTCTTGCAGGGCAACGGTTACAGCCAGTACCGCAACCCACCACCGCAGTACTCTCCAGCTCCCGTGCCCGTGCCGCACCACGCCGGCGCCGCAGGGAGGCACGACATGCGCGGCTGCTACGCGCGCCCGAGCGGCAGCTACATGGCTGCGCCGATGGTGCCCACGCTCCGGTCAGGTCGGCCGGTCTCGAGGGGCAGCAGCGAGATGCGGACGCCCAAGAAGGTGGCGACGATATGGGACTGACTGACGGCCGGAGGAGCCTGATGTTGTGATTTTGCAGCGGTCGTTGAGGAGAGGGATTTGGAGGCTGTAAACTTTGCTTGAGATGTAAATGTACATGGATGCATCCACGCGGCCTTTGTTAGTAGGCCGCTTTGTTGTTGAAATGTTATCCAGGCTGAGATTTTACATATGTTCTTCATGAATCAGTGCTCTCTGGTTGGAACGCCTGAATTGTTCTGCTTTCATGTCGGCCAGAAAGATACACCTACCAACTGAAGAATTGCTGCTAGCTCGTCTAGCCTTCGTCTTCCTCCGCTACACGAGGTTGACAGGCCACAGTTCCCACTCATGGTGACACTGAAATTTTTGTAATGGCTGATGGCGATTCAGATGCCATTGAGAGGGATGTAACTCCAGGAGGGAAACGACGTGGCTCACCTGAAAACATGTCAAGCCTGCAACTCTCATGTCATATGTAGTTGTCAAACGCTATGTAGAGAACAGAAAGCTACAGCCACCCCTTGCACTAAAGTACACACGACAAGCAACGCACCATCGACGGCAGTAGTACTAACAAACAATGTGGATCAGATAAGGGACGACGGGGATCAGCACTCCGGCTCAGCAAGTTTACTGAAAATGAAATGATCTCGTGTCCTGGAGACTGCACCTGTGTTTTTATGCGGATAACAGGGCAAATAAATCCAACTTCAGCTTCTAATGTTGAGAGATTGGATGTTTACTCAGGGATGCTGCCATTTTGGTATATGCCACTACAAAGTTCCCACTTTTGAGATATGCCACCACCCAGTTTTGGTTTTCTAGAATGTCAATATATATTGAGTTACAGAAGTTAAAAGTACAAGATTACATGAATGGTCATACTAGATATTTGCCTACATACCTATGGAAAAGATAAAGTTTTTTTATGTGGCTCCTTAGTAAGAAGCTTTTGCTTACTCCTCCATACAGGTTTATTTGGGAAATACGCCCTTCGAGAAAAAACTTTGCACATCAATTTAGTCAACAATATATGAGATATACTCATTGAAAATTTCTTTTAAATACGAAGAGTTATACCATTGAAAATTTCTTTTAAATATGAAAATTATAGCCCTCTCCTAGCGCCACGCGTCGAGGATGGTCCAGGTGTCGTGCTCGACCCTAGGCCAGGCCTAAGGTGGATGTCGATCCAGAGATGGAGCGACTAGGACCGCCCGAGGCCGAGAGTTGATGTGGCTGGCTAGTGGTGCGCCCTTGCTGGCCGACTACACCGGTCCGGTTGAGATCTTGCTGGCCACCAAGCGTCTCGGTGCGTGGAAGGAAGCCGCGTTCTTCACATCCTGAAATCCTATGTGGTCCAGGTACACCTAGAACTTGACTCGGGCGTCGTATCCGGGCTCGGAAGGATCTGGAGTCACACCGCTGAGATGCGCTTGGGCGGCCGCGAGGTTTTCACATGTTGTGGGGAACACCTTTGACTTTTGACCATGGAGTCGGGGTGATGAATTGCACTCGCTCCATGATTCCCCGCCTCATCTCGTCGAGCTCAGCCTAATCCTCTCCAACACAAACTGAGAGAGTTGAACTGCCTCAACCCTGATAAGATATGTGCAGTGATGATTTTGACTTGCTCCTCGGTGAGTTTGGCGAAGTCCATTTTGTTTGCGTCATTAACAAGATCGGCGCTTTCCCGGGCGATGGCATCATCATCCAATGAAGGAGGGTTCCCCTTAATGGCATAGTTTCCTTTGGACGGCCTGGATCCGTCGGGAGGGCCATTGCGGACGAAGATCACCTCCCGACGTGGTAGAGAGCTGTCGGTGCTTCCCTCATCGTCGGAGTCGTGATGGCGAAGGCTGAAGGTGTTGTCCAAGGTGGCGACTAGGCACCACTCATAGTTAGATGGGACCTGATCGAGGTTGATGACAAGATCTGGTTCTATGCATGTTGGCGGCGGAAAGCTCGGTTGTCCGTCCCTCAGCTGAATTGGCAGGGGATCGAGGAGGTCCGTTGCAACGATCATGCTACATGATGTGTCAAGGGCAAAGGTTATGTGGCCTTCACATGGATGATTATCATCATCGTTGGTGACAATGCCAACCATTCCGATCCGAGATCTGAAACGCGCAATCCCTGCCTAGCGTGCCAATTGTCTACATATTTTACAACAGTATTTTTTGCCTGGATGGGTCACGCTCACAGATCGGACTGGTAACACATTGCAGACAAAGATTTATACAGGTTCAAGCACTGAACGCAGAATATATGGTAGAAACCTTGATTCCTATGTGTGGTGTGGTTTGATTATTTGTAGTATGCTCGGACGATATGGCTGGATCTCGCCTATGGTGGATGGAGGTAGAAGATGATGGTAGGTGGATATGTTCTGAGCGAATGTGTGCTTAGTCGCTCGGCACCCCCCCCCCCCCCCCCCCCCCCAAAAAAAAATACAGTGGGAATTAGAGTTACAAGGTGCCGAAGGGTCTTTCAAGTCGCGGCGCAGTAGCCTAACAGGATTATAGATCCAATCTGTGTCAGACTGTGGGTTACATGAGAATCCTGACGAATTAGCGATTGGAAATCTTCTTAGGTTTGTACTCCAAGGTGGTCAGGGCTCAGGCCCCCACCTGAGATCCGAGCCTTTGCTCTTCGGTCCTCCACGGTACCGAGCGACCCAGTGTTCGCCTTGCTGGGCCCACCTGGGACACATCACATATATCTTTTTTTTTAGTGGAGTTCTCTGACATATATATGTCGTTAAGTTTGCATGGTGCTTGAAATGGGCTGTTGCTGGTCCACACGATCCATCTCCTTTTTTTTTCACAAGGCATACGATAGGCATGACAACGAGCAAAACACTATTTGAACACAACAAATACATGTGAATGTACCAGTACATCCTAATAAAGTGACCAATTCACTCCTAAACTCACACTCAAAGCGTTCTATACATGGAAATGGCATGCCAAACTATAGCCACTTGTTGAGGTAGTATATATACCATGACATTATGTGAACCACCTGATCCTGATGTGCTTGAAGTTACACCATTCACCTATCTTACTTGAATCTGTTCACCATGAGATATTGGAGACAACCAAATTCCATTGATCCTTAGAGTTACCCTCTATGGCGTTTACAATCGTCGGGACGTTCTTCGCATGGCTAGAGCTATTGCACCGTCCGCCTTGTTCCCTTTGAATGTGTTGGCAACACTAAAGGTTGTTGGTTGGTAGCAGGACTGGAAGGTGCCTTCGTTGAAGGCACCCCATAATAATGTCACTAACAATAACAAAAAAAAATTGCCGGCAAATGTTTTGGGAGGCCGAAAAAAGTGTTGAGTTTACTTGTGGCGGGAATTGTAGTTTGAGTCACTTTTCCGATACTGTCGCTAATGTAAGTGAGTACCTAGGATCCACTAGGTATTTTCGCGATTCGTGGAAGAATGAGTGAAGCAATTGGAGAGAAAAATGGTAGAACCCCGGCGCTGACAAGCAATTGAAGAAGTGCAGGACGCTAGTGATGGACGGTCCAGATCACCGGATGCACCCGCAGGCTCTAGTGGTTTGCTCGCCAACCCTCCTAATTGTTCGGTAGATGTGGTTGAAATAAATGACATGTGTGGCAAGATGCTCTGGTCGAGAGGTAAGAGTGTTCTCTCACGTTTAATAACCTATGCCATGTGGCCAAGATGGACAATTTTCGATAAATAGTGTTCTATTACTCTCACATCTGCACAAAGATGTACACAGCCGCACACCATGCACAGTATAAATCCAACAAATTAAACGTACGATACATAAAACATGACGATGCTGCATCAACTCCTAAGATAGTGAAGGATCAATCTGGAGATTATGCTGCCACCCATGTTGGAAAATAAAATCCCTCGCTGTATCCTTCAATCGTGTAGACACCTCTGTAAAGAGGTTACAATTCTTCATACGCTGAAGAGACGGCCATGTATGAAGCAAAGTACTGCACCGGTAGATAACCTGTATAAGAGAAAAAAATTGTCATCAAACACTTTATCATTTATACATAGCCATAGCGACCAAATAACAGCGTGCTCTCCCACCCGAATAAGTATTTTAAACCTATGATCCACCCGATTAAGTCAATTACCAAAAATATTGGCAACACTACCTGGAAGGTATAAGGTAGAACCTATTTGGCTGATTGGGCATATAGATCTTGCAAGGTGGCATTGGAAGAATAAGTGTTTTATTGTCTCATCATGATGACAAAAGACACGCTTTTTTACTTCCCTGCAAGTTCCGGTTTGCAAGGTTATCTTTAGTAAGAACCACTCCGCGACGAAGATACCAAGCGAAGTCCTTCTTCTTCATCGGTATCTTCATCTTCCAGATTTTTTAATATTAACTACCGGCTCTAAAGGTTGAATCAACGCTCTATACATCGAACCCACGGTGAATTTACCATTCTTTGTAAGGTTCCAACGGAACTCGCTTGCCTCGTGTGACAATTGTACTAACGCTAAATGTTGTAGCAATGTGTTCCAAGCTGTAAGACGGTATCCCGTTGTGACGCACAATACTCTATAACGATAGATATTGTTCTTGGAGAGTGACATTACCTAGCTTTGTCCTCCCAGAACCTAATCTTAGCTCCATCCTTAATGGAGAAATAACCAAATGGAAAGAAGTATTTTTTTTCGTTACCATAAGCCGACCCAGAAGTGTGAATCTCCAGGTTTTCACAAAACATGAGAGAACGCACTTGAACCAACATACTTTGACCTCAGTATTGTCTACAAAAGCCCATCTTCAGTTAGCAACTTAGCCAACAATTTTCCAAGCAAAGATCTGTTCTTGACCTTAATGTCATGAACCCCTAGCCCTCCTTGATCTTTGGGCGACAGACAACACTCCATTTTGTAAGCTGGTATCTCTTCTTTTCCTATCTTCTTACCAAAAGAATCTTGATCGGAAGTAATTCAACCGATGCAAGATTTCTTTGGGTAACTGGACGAATGAGATCATATATAGTATCATATTCGTTAATATTGAGTTAGTGAGTACCAATCTTTCACCCAGAGATAGTAATTTATTTCCAGCTACTAAGGTGTTTCTGCAACCTTTCCTTGACGTGCTTCCATTTAGCAGCAGTAATTAAGTCTCCAAAAATGAATAAGAATGTCTAAGCAGTGCCAATATGATCCATAGAGTGTTGGATTTATCTAAGTATCGTAAAATATAGTTCTAAACCATTGTGTCAACGTCATTTCATCTTCGGAAATGGAATGGGATGGAGGCCTCTTGATAAAAAAATGCCAGCTAGGTTAAACTCAGGATACCTGGGGTATATCTTATCGGTTTTGCTATTTCTAAGGCGCTTGATATTTAATAAATCTCAGTCACCTCATTAGCCACAAGATTTAGTGTGCCAGCATTCGAGCAACTTTTCGGTAGCTTTTCTCTCTTCCGTATCGATGTACGCACAGAGCGGCTTCCTTCTTTTTTTCACTCCGTGCGCGCTTGCACGTGCGCTGCTGGCCGCAGCTTTGGCAATGCTGATGCCATCATTCAATACGTGCCTTTTTTTGTTTGTTCATTTTTCAGCTTCTCGGACAAGTGTCACTTAATATGTGTTGTATTGCAATTGAGATTTTTTTGGTTTACATGTGTTACAACTAAGATTTTTTCAGTTACAAGTGGGTTCCAACCAAAATTTTGCTAGTTGCATGTGGGTTGTAACTGTGATCTTTTCAGTTACAATTTTGTTGTAACTAAGTTTTTTAGTTACACATGGATTGCAACTGAAATTTTACTAGTTACACGCAGCCCGCAACTGAAATTAGTTTTACTTGTACGTCGGTTGTAATTGAAATGTTGCCATTTACACATGGGTTACAACTAAGATATTTTCAGTTACATATAGATTGTAACTAAAAATGTTGCTGGTTGCATATGGGATGCATTCGAATTTTTTTCACTTTCCATTTTGTTGCAACTAAGAAACTTTTCAAATGCACGTGGCTAGTTGCACATCGGTTGTAACTGAATTTTTTCTAGCTATGCATGCGTTGTAACTGAGTGTTTTTTAGTTACACATAGATTGCAACCGAGAGTTTTTTGACTTGCTTATGGATAGCAAGTGAGATTTATCTACCTTCTTTCTTTTACAAGATTAGGGGCTTAAGTCACGCTTCTGAGATCTAATAACTGATATGTAGATGCGCTCATATCTTATAACTGATCTCCATCCTATCTAGACGTGGGATCTGTAACCCTACCCCTGACTGGTACATCCATCTACCTTTTTCTCGCACCATCATATATAAACCCTAGCGCATGCATACATATATCGGTTCTATAGGCCAAAAACATGAGCCAGCAAACTATCCATATAACAAATATTGCCCGACTAAAACACCAATATATTTAGGGCATGTCAATGCATTGCATGAGGGATGTGAGATCTTTGATCTCACTATTTAAGGGTAGGTTTGTGGTTTCTCAACTTTGTTATGTTGAAATTCATTTTCTGATCCATAGAGACACCCCCACCCCCTAAAAATGGGTTTTGCTTCAACTTACTCGGTGTGAAATAGTTTTTGCACACTCAGAAATATTGTGTGAAACCAGTAAATAATTTAATATGCTTTGCAGTTACCTATTTAATCTAGCAACAGTTTTACATTTCTAAAATTTGCAATTTTAATATTATTTTTTGTTTGTTTTCATTTGACTCTTTTGCTTGTAAAATTGATTTATATTCGGAAGATTCTTTCATTTTTCTCTGCAGATTCACTTTTTCTCTACGCAGGTTGCACGTTTAGAAATGTGCATCTCGATTCATTCAATTTTATAACTTGGATTAAGACAATCGATATTGATAATTGAGGTCCTTAACGAATTCGTGAGGATGCAGTCACAAGTAAAGCGCCACTGAAAATCAACTGTGGATTTGTTCACCGTAGTTCGCTTATGGACTAGAACTAATTTGGCAAGCTCTGATACTTGGGATCCTAACAAGTATTCAAGGACGACACAAACCATTAGCCATTGTTGGTGGGAGCGTACAAAACCTTAGAGGTTGCAACTTCCAAAGCGCCACAAAAAAAGCATGAACCGATCGCCAAAAGCACATGCTGCCGACCCTGCAGCATCTATGGCTGGTGAGCTGGTCTACACGTACGTTGCTGCCGTATCTTGGTCAGGCGGCGGCGGCGAAGTTCCAGACGGCTCCGTCGCCCTCGCCGCAGGCGCTGTGGATGGCCCTCATCCTGTCCACGGACTTGCAGATGCCGCTGCAGGACCAGTCGAAGGACGCCGCGCACACGTTCCCGGCCTGCTTCTTCCACTCGCAGTCTGCACAGCAGAAAGATGGAAGGGGAAACAGAAGCAGATCAGTTCCTTAGATCGCCAGTATCATTCTCTCCGCGGCCGAGATTGATCTGAGCTACTGTGGCGCCTTGCCGTACCTGGCGGCGTGGCGCAGCAGAGGCTCCGGTCGTCGACGTGCTCCACCTCGAGCCCGATGAGCCACGCGCCCAACGACACGTCCTCGTTTGCGAACCGGTGCAGTATCGGCCTGCGGTTTCGTCACAGAGATCGATCAGCAGAAGACGTCAACTTGCCTCAGAGGGGAAATTTGCAGGTGCTAGCTTACTGGTTAATGGAGATGTAGGAGGCGAGGTCCCTGGAGATGGCGTAGATCTGCCCCGTGGCGTGGCGGAAGTACTTGTTCCCCTCGTCTCCGAACTTCCACGACTCCGGCTCGTGGTACTTCACGCCCCTGCAGCCAAGCAATGGATCACCAAAATGGCATTGGCAAACGCAGATTGAATAATTTCTTGCGCGCGCTCACTTACTTCTGCGACAGCACGGGGCCGGACTTCATGCACCCGACGTAGACCCTGGGCGTCGTCCTGTACCGGGCGAGCCTGTTGGTGAGCATGCCCAGGTTGACGTGGACGTCGTCGTCGACCTTGACGTAGAAGGCGGCGTCCCAGGTGGCGACGGCGGCGGCGAAGTAGATCCTGGTCTTGGACGACAGCTCGTGGTACCCCTCCACGTGGTCCAGCCGCATGAAGTCCCGCGTCTCCGCCTCCTCCACGTCGATGGCCCGGTCCAGCGCGCCGCCGGGCGTCGCGCTGTGGCCGATCACGAACCGCACCACGATCCCCTTCTCCTTCTCCAGCCGCCGGAGCTTCTCGCCTCGGGGCACCCAGGTGTCGCGGAGCGAGTCGCGCCGCTTCTTGCTGCTGAAGGCCGTGTTGATGCCGACGACCACGAACGCCTTGGGGAGGCCCTTTGACGGAACCGACGCGCCCAGCCCGCCGTTCCGCTTGGCGCGCTCCACCGCCAGCTCCATCTCCAGCGACGACACCGACTTGTCCAGCGACCTACACATGCATAAACAGCCCGAGAGGTAAAATCCATGATCAGTACAATATTGGCACTTGAGTATCGTATCGGTACAAAAGAATTTCTTACCGGATAGCTTGGTGCGTTCTTGACACCTCTTTCATGACATCGTTCGGGTTGCTCCCTTCTTCTAGCTTCTGAAAGACAAGGAGAAGCGAATGATCAACAAGCTTGTTAAGTTACAATGCATGCCGCGCCCTGATGCCGTCAGGCTCTAGCGAAGCAAAAACATAGTCACGCGAGCGCCAATAAGGCAATAACACTTACACGCCTGTGCTCGCAGTCGTCGTCGGGGAAGAGAGCAATCCTGGAGCCGTGGCCGGAGGAAGACGAGGCGCCGCGGGTGGCCGACGGCGGCGACGTCAGGATCGTCATCCGTCCGCTGAGGAGCAGCCCCACGAAGAAGCTGGCGGCGCAGAGCACGAGCACAGCCTTCCCCGACATCGGCCTCGCCCGCGCGGCCTTCTTCTCCGACTGCGGCTGTGTCAGCGCCTGAAAAATTCAGACAGAAACACACACGCATGAGCAGTCCATTTCTGCTTCACCGCAAGAAGAGTACTAATAATGTATGACTGCACTGGTTCTGCATGCTGCATTGGCTGCACGACACGAACCATCATCGATCGGCAGGCCCGCTCTGATTGGAGGCGGTTGCTGCCGCTGCAGGAGTGAAGAAGCAGGGGGAGGGAGATGCTGGGCGCTCTCAGAATCGACGCCGAAAACGCCGACTATCTATCCCAGATCCAGCACCGCAGGCGAAACGGTTCAGTTGGCAAGGCCCTTTGTGTGAGGAGCACATGCTGGCAGTGTGATCGAGCTCACAATAACTGGCCATGGCGATGGTTCATACCCCGAAGGAAAGATCACTACAGCGTACACCGTTGTGCCTGCGACTCTTCTAGTAGTACTTGGTTAACGGTGTGCTGCTCTGTTTTGATATGGCGAGAAAATTGTGTGTGCTGATGACGCCGCAAACAGCATATGATATGCCGAGAACAGTTCTCGCTTGCCTCATGATTGACGATTATAGATAATCGTTCCATGGCCCATGGGTTTCCAGCCAAAACAGAAAATAATTCTTCGTAAGAATGAAAATCAGAAGTCGCCTAAACTGACATAACTCTTCCCCTAGAAAATGGAAGAGGCTTACAAGCAGCAGTTCGGAGTCCATTGAACAGTGGAATCCAGTTACGCCGCCGCTAACAAAGCCTCAAGGGAGTTCCACCTCACTTCCAACAGCAGGTGCATCACCACCTCACCGAAGGTGAACAGAACACAAGCAAGCAGCCATGCCACCGTAGTGATGCCCCTTGTACGTTTTGCAGACACGTCTAGAATGACTGCAAGCTTGAAGAGTTGAAGCTCCACAGATTCAGCGTAAAGAGCTCACAAAGGGAGAAAAAAAACCAGTTCAACTCATTACAAACAACAAATTCGTCACCACTTCTTGGTTGAAACAATCACCAGCAAGGTCCATTATAATGGCGTCTGTTCTCTACTTTCTGCAGGTACCTGGAAAGGTAGACACTGCATACGAATAGGAACAGAGAGGTGTAGTATCAGCCACATCAAACACAACTATTAAGATGATGCATACTGCAATTTCTCGTACCTCGATTTCCTGACTTCAAGGCACCAGGTAGGCATCATTTGTAACCAGTAACCACTAACCAGCTCTAGACCTACTAATCCAAATAATGGTAAAATTCTCCCTACAGCAATGACATCGCCCCAGACTAGACCTACTGCTTGAAGATGCCACAATGGTTTAAATCATCTGCCTTTCAAAATCAGGGACTTGACAGATTCACACCCTGGTAAATTCTACATGAACCATAGGATTCCTCCGTAAGCAATCTAACCAAGTCAAAGACAACAGGAACCAGTTAACATCTTCGGTAAGGGTGATTCAAGACTATCAAATTCCTATGTACAATTCTTGTCATTCTGAATGATGAGTGTGGATGTTTCTGTTTTTTCAAGCAGTCACAAGCAACAAGTCGTCCTTGTGAGCATGATGCCATAACAGGCAGCAACTGGTCCATCTTGGAATTCCAAATAAAAAAGGGTCACCAACATGTAACTCAGCAGATGCAACCACAATGGAGAATACAAATATTACCATTTAAGAAAAAAAGAAACAGCAGCATCAACTTTCCTTGGTACACCTAACAAGAACTGTAAGCCATACCAAGAAATCACAGCAGTTGCACCTGAGCAGCAAGTAATCAAAAGCAATAATGTGGCTTCTATACAAATACTGCTCAAGCAAACAAGTCATATCAACCATACATCATTATAAATAGGTTTAACGATACAGGGCAGATTTCCTGGGTTTCTCTACCCATATTTATGTCCCAACACAATACAGATCCAAATGACATGAGAAACACAAATAACATAATAGCTTGAACATTTTGAACTAAGGATATTGCCACCCAATCCCTGTAACTAGGGTAAGTACTACAGCGACATTAGTGGAGGCAAGATCCTATCGGACAACAACACATGGAACCTAACCATCAGGGACAGGCATGGCTACAATGTAGAAAACAAAGGAGCTACCAGAAAACCACTCACATGCACTAACATAAGCCATATTTACATGCATGTAATGGCAAGTACCCAGATGAGATAACGGAAGGGCTGAGACAACAATGGCTTCACTGGCCGATGTTACATTCACTGGAGCTCAGTGTGCTAGTAGGACGGGTATGGAACTGGTTGTCTGTCAGCTCGACGGCTAACATCACTGAGAACAGAACCAAATACACGTCTACTATACTCATATGTACCATCACTTAATCCTCTACCTGCTACCCCACTTGATGCTGGAGAAAAAAATAACTGTAAGATTTCATACAGATTCACATTAAATATCTCATATTTCAAAGGGACAAATAAATACTTCCTCACCTTGAGAGTTGAAATCATAAGACTGATTTGGAGAAACACCATAGCCTGCAATCCTACCGTTCACCACTCTATTCTGTGACACAGGAGTATCACTAGATCTCATTGGTTGATGTGGATTTGGTAGTGGTATAGGGTTCATTTTAGGTGTTACAGGAACATTGCCATTTGAAGAGAGCTTGTCCTGCCCAGAGATCTGTCAAAGAAGGGCATAATTTTAGTGTTCAGTCTTTCGCTGCTGCTTCAACAAAAATAATACAGATCTAAGTGTTGACAAGAACCTCAGGTAGTCAACTACATTGGGTTGGCCCCAGAATGAACTACTCACACAAAATGTAACTGATGACACCATAAGAAAAAATACTTAAATCTAAACTAAAACAAATTGGATAACTAGGGAGCAAAAAGAAACGCACCGCAAATTTAAGTGTTCTATTGTGAAGCCGAACAAGGCCAGAAAACAGCCTAACAGCATACTGGGCAATCTCCTCTGATTCGTACTCAGCAAAAGCAAAACCTTTGGGTCGACTAGTTTCCTTGTCACGAGGTATGTGCAAGTCTACTACACGACCTACCTGAATAAGAATATCATACAAAACCCTCTCCGAGACCTTTTCATCCAAGTTACCTATTTAAGAAAGATACAGTTGAAGAATTAATACAGTACATGTGATTACTTTGTTCTACTTAGGCATCCAAAAGCAAGAGGCAAAGTGAGACAAGAACAGACATTAAAGAATACCATAATTAGCACACTGCAACAGTCAACCATGGAAAGAGCATGGATTTGAAGCGTATCGGTAATGATAAGGAAGTCCAGAAAGAGCTAGGCTTGTGGTTTTCAAAACCGGTTGCAACATCGGTATTCTACAACCAGTTCACTAGTGGCTCCGCATATTATTAAACGTAAAATTACAAAATGGTGGTGGTTGGCACTGACATTCACCCCAAAACAATGGCTCTAACAGTCTCATATTCGCTAGGATTTGTGTGAGGCCGTGAGAACTGTCCTAGGGATCAAACGCATTCTAAGTTTCTAACGCACTACAAAAATACTCTCTGGTTTTTACTCCAGCTGATTATTGGTCCTGTCAAATTTCACATACTTAAGGTAGAGCACCAAATTACGCAACTGACAAGGTGAGAACATTACTAGGCAACAAATAATATAACAGTGAAACCTAACTTGCGTACAAGTTGTCGTCTAAAGTCTTTCATGGAATAGTAAGTTAAAAACCATGCGAGGATCAAATGCGTCATTATAAGCCCTTCAGCAGCCGAGCTGTCAAGCCCTATTAATTTGCTTAGCTAAGCTTAATATCATCAATATGCTGTTCCGTGCACTTGAACGTAGATAAAATCCCTGAATACCCAGACCCGAGAGCATGTTTGTATAACAATTGTTTAGTTGCTCACCAGTCACCACGTCTACCCGAGAGCATGTTTATTTAACATAGTTAGTGAATCCGAAGCGAATTACTCTCGATGAAACAAAGCACGTTCAATTTGTTTATCGTTTTTGGCTTTGTATACATATGGTCATGTTGATTTTTCACTACTTGCACACCTACAATTTCCCAATTGCAAGCAAAGCACATATCACAGAACGACAAGAAGTGTTACTACCACAAGGAAATTAGCATGATTGAGGTGAGCTAGTCAGCTAGCATACAAGTAATGAAGTAAAACCTAGAGCAACGAACAATTCCTATTACAAATTGAGGAGCTAGGAGATGCAAGAGCACATGAGTCAATCACCTGACTGTACAAGCTTGAGCAGCTAACCTACTAGATAAACTAGGGCAATTAGTGAATCTGCGCCAACCAATTCAAAAAAGGAGGATAAAATCCTTAAGCACCCGAGCTGCATTAATTTGCTTAGCTAGGCTTAAATTATCAATATGTTGTTCCATGCACTTGAACGTAGATAAAATCCCTGAATACCCTGTCTGGAGAGCATGTTTATATTAGTGTAGTTAGCGAATCTGAAGAGAATCACCCTCGATAGCACAAAGTTGACAGCTACTAAAAAGGGGGCTCTCACAACTCTGGTATTAAGCACGTTCAATTTGTTAATGGTTTGGGCTTTGCAAATATGTGCGTATGTTGATTTTTCACTACTTGCACACCTACAACTTTCCAACTGCGAGCCACACGCAGATTTAGGAGCTGAGAAATGCAACAGCAGATGAGTCAATCGCCTGACTGTACAAGCTTGAGCAATTAACCTACTAGTTAAACTAGGGTAATTAGTAAATCTACGCCAACCAATTCGAAAAGGAGGATAAAATCCTGTTTCAAAACATCTAAGGCGCTCAATTAGGTTGAACCTTCATGCGGGGCAACAACAGTACAGCAGGCAGGAAAATCCCCCAATTTTGGGGCCGGGGTAGTAACAACACAGACCACCAATCAATCGAAGGGGAAACACAAGGGAGACAACTTTAGGAACTAAACAGAGCAAATCACCACGAATTTCCCCTCAATCCGGAGCCGAACCCCGGGAAAAATGGGGGGAAATCCAATCCGCACGAACGGACCAGCCGTACCGCGCGATTCGGACCTCGAGCGGGTTGGGATCTGACCTATGTAGACGGCGCAGCCCGGGTTCCTGGCCATGGGGACGGGATCTGGGGGGCGGAGGGGTCGACGCCGCAACGGGGAGGAGGAGTCCAACCGGGGGAAGCGAGCAACTGATGCAGAGGCACGAGCGCAGATGGAAAGAGGCGCTATATCTAGCGGGTGGTTGGGAGACGGCTCGGTTTCGGCAGCCGACGGCGAGACGGCTTTGGGTATAGTCGTCGATGGGCCCGGGCGTCAGTGGGGATGATGGGTGGGCGCCCTGTTCCCGATGCTTCTTTGGATTTAATGGTGGCGTATATATGAGCCGTTCGATAAAGCATATGCGGATGGTGATAGGCGTGGTAGGGTTTTTATGGGGAATAGGGATCTTGAGCATTGGGAAGTCGAATTCGATCAACTTTAGCCAACAAATGAATTAGAATAAAAACAAGTACTCCCTTCGGTTCATATTAATTGATTCTAATATGGATGTATCTAGACACATTTTAGTTCTAGATACATCCATATTGAAGTCAATTAATATGAATGGAGTACTACAATAAATCCTACTCATGAGACTATAAGCATATCCACGTCACCAAATTGTTAGCCGAAAGAAAAAGAGAATAGAAAACGGGCGACAAACTAAGCACGCGGCTGTAGCACGGAAAATAAGGAACTACCGCTCACTTGTAGCTGGCCATGAAACGCTAAGCAGGCGCATGCATGCTTTTGTACATGGTTGTCTCAGGTTTTTGGGCAGAGTCGTTTTATTTCATTTTCACGGTAAACCGGCTTGATTGGCACTTTCTAAGTAGCTAGTTTGCACTAGCGGGAGTTTGAACAAAACTTTAAAGTAAATAACATAAAAGAAAATAACACAAAGTTTGCTTGGAGTTCCTATAGATGAAAATTTACGTGCGGAAAGATTTAATTCATAGCGATAGTGAATGTGCAAAATGAAATAAAAGTGAATAACTGATTATAGTTCTTTGTATTAAGAATAACCCATTGTTAGTTGAGACTCCTCCTGGTGGATTTCATCTAACTCTATCGATATTGTCATCTGTTACCACAAGCCATGGTCAACGCAACAATTAAGGTCGTGAGACCTGATCAGAGCATTAAGATTTATGGTTCCTCGTACTCTTCAAGTAATACTAGCTCGGTTATCATCATCTCATCTTTTGGCAAAACCCGCCATGACCACCTCGGGGTCATCGATTCGGTTGTAGTTGTGAATCTTGTGTTTCCTCCTGTGGTCGCCATTGCGGTCGAACCTTCTGTTGACCACCAAAACCCACCGGCGAGCAGCGACGGGCAACACGTAGAGCCGGGAGGCTCCCAGGACTGCTGGTGGGTCCTGGTCCCTCGGGCGACGGCCCGCAATGCTCCGGCACACGTCCAAGCTGGTGCAAGGGCGTGCCACCTGACCTATACCTGGTCAGGAAGGTGATGGATTGCTTCGACTAGTTTCCTGCATGGCATACACGTAAACATTAAATACGAGCATCGATCGGCTCTCAGGTTATCCCGTGAATCGGCTCAAGGAGCCGATCCACCCATGATTCGTATTGGATCTACGATAGCATGGTGGTCCTGCTTGATCAATACTAAGTTAAAACGATCTACGACGATTTAGGGTTTTCACCACATAACCGGAACGTCCTACACGTAGTTGAGCCTGGCAGATGCGAAAGATAATAGAAAACCAGCCCTAGACAAGGCCTAAAAACCAACTTAGAGTTGATTCCCGGAACATCCCCTCTAGGATCAGCAAACTACACCTTACGTACTACTGGATCATTCAACCCGTTTGCAAGGCCTAACCATATGGATATTAAACTAATCCTTGAAGAACAAGGAGCAACCATAACAGATCGAATCTACTAAATAAAGACTAAGCAAGGTGCTGCCCTTACACCTAAAATAGGTGTAAAGGCAGCTAGATATCTAGGGATAGCATAGCTAAGCGAATACATCAAGATAATATCGATGCTAACCCTAACATATCTTATGATAACTACGTTGCTCGCCATCAACAAGGCTTCAGTACGAGCAACGCATGGACAACGAATAAACTTGATACTGCCTAGATCACAAGATGCGATCTAGGCAGCATGGCGCTTACCCGGAAGAAACCCTCGAAACAAGGGGTGGCGATGCGCCTAGATTGGTTTGTTGTGAACGTGATCGTCCTCCTTTTCTCAATAACCCTGGATACATATTTATAGTCCGTAGACTTTCTAACTTGGGAATAATCCTAACCGTGTACGAGCTAAACTCTATCTCTTAATTCTAACCGACACGTATCTTACTATAATTTACAGATACACGGGCAATCTAGCCCAAACTCTTATACAAGGCCGGTTCAGAAATATTTTCCGTGCATATTCTCTTAAGCCCATCTCAATCACGGCCCACCTCTGACTTGGTTAAAATCTGGTGATAACACATGCCCCCCTGGTTTTGGCAATGATAATTCCAAAACCACTCTGTTTTTTCTTCGTCGGGTCATGTCGTGGCAGAGCAGAACCGTCACAGTATCCTTCATCATGATGCCTTGCCTTCTCAACTTCTCTGCGCGATTTGATAGTTTTTTGGCACCACTTCCTCGGAAACCGCTGTAGCATTAAATCTCCACTATATCCCCTTTTATTTAACCGCGCCGAGCAATTCGCCTCTTCATCCTCTTGATCCGTACTAGCCATCGGCAAAAAACCCTCTCCTCTGCAGCCATGTCTTCTTCTTCCTCCTCTGCCTCATCGGGCTTCTCCTCTTCATCTTCTTCCTCCCGTGAGCCCACGCCGGAGTGGGACTCGCTGGCGGCGTACGACCTCCGCGCCCCAGAGAAGTGGGACAAGGAGGATCATGATTCCTTCGTCTGGTCCGAGGATGACAAGTCCTTGACCAACGGAGACGACGACTTCCAGTTCCTCGCCGATGGGGAGCTGGAGGAGGAGAGCGAAGATGACCTCTTCTCCTGGGACGACTTCACCTCCTCCGACGAGGAGGAGGAAGAGGAGGACGACGATTCCTCTGAGGAATACCCGCCGGCTAAGCGCTTCCGCGCCGGGTCGGATGACGACGACGACGAGGAAGAGGCCCCTGCCGAGGGCTACGGGAGTAGTGACGAGGACGTCGCCGGCAGCAGCGCCGACGGCAGCTACAACGGCGACGATGAGGGCAGCGACGGCCCATAGAGTAGCATCTACTAGTATAGGGCTAGTAGTAGTAGTAGATTGGTCAATAGACCTCTCTTTTGTTCTTCCTTTCTCGAGCAATCGGCTCTTCACTGTAAAAAATCCCCTTTTATCAATGAAGAAAATGTTTCCATGTCGATTTTGCCGATAGTCAAAATAAGTCAACGCTTAAAAGAGCCGATGGCAGCGCATCGGCCTTTGCCATAAAATGCGAATAAGGCCCAATCAGTTGCCTACTCAAAAGGTAACCTGCAACCCTTGTCTGAAAGAATAAACTCAAATCCCCAAATCGCCGCTCGAACAAATCCAACTCACGGCCACGCGAATCTTAGATCTCAATCACGCAGATTTAACTCCACAGTGAATCCAATGGCAGAATCACCTCGCGCCACTGTAGAGCTTCTATATGTAATATGATAACTGCTCAATTGAGCTTGTACCTCTAGAGTCGATGGCTGTGCATCGGCTTTTAGTCTAAAGTCGATGTCTGTGCATCGGCTGTACTTGTACCTTGTTGTTTTTCATATTTTTCTAAAGTCGATGTCCGTGCATCGGCTGTGACTTGTATGTAAAAAAAAATTTACTGGCCGATTTTATGCATCGGCCCCCATATTTCACTGTCCGTCATCCCACATGCTTGGGAAATATTTCTTGAGATGTTGACCATTGACAGCTACTGGGAATTTAACCCCGTCCAGCTGCTCGAGCATGTATGCATTACCCTTCAGAACCTGGTCGACTTTGTACGGTCCGTGCCAATTAGGAGACCATTTACCATATGCTTTATCCTTTGTTCCTAATGGCAACACAGTTTCCCATACTAGATCACCAACCTGAAACTCCTTTGGTCTCACCTTCTTATTGTATGTACGAGCTACCTTGACTTTGTTCTCCTTAATCTTCTCCAACGACCAAAGTCTGAGTTCCGTTAGATCCTCAATACTATCACTCATCAGGGCTGCATATTCTTCAGTTGTTAGATCATTCTGAAACGTAACACGTCTCGATCCAGCCATAATTTCCCAAGGCAGTACGGCTTCTTGTCCATAGACCAGCTGGTATGGCGAGGTTTTTATAGCCCCATGACATGACATGCGATAAGCCCACAAAGCTTCTGACAATACCTCATGCCAACGTCTAGGGTGTTCGTCAACTTTTCTCTTAATTAGCTTGATGAGGCTCTGGTTAGACGCTTCAGCTTGCCCATTTGCTTGAGCATAGTATGGGGACGGATCAGCTTAATTCCCATGTCGTCGCAGAACTTTCTAAACTCTTTAGAAATGAAGACCGAACCTCCATCGGTCGTGATAGTCTGGGGAATCCCGAATCTATGAATGACATGTTCTTTCACAAAATTGATAACATCTTCTGATTTTACTGACTTCATAGGGACGGCTTCCACCCATTTAGTGAAATAATCTGTAATGGCCAAAATCCACTCGTGGCCTTTGCTCGATGCAGGATGGATTTTGCCGATCATATTCATGCCCCAACCTCGAAATGGCCAAGGCTTGATGATGGGGTTCATTGCTGATGCGGGTACCGTCTGAATTTTCCCAAACATCTGACACGCTTGACATCCTTTATAGTACCTAAAGCAATCCTCAAGCATGGTGGGCCAGTAAAACCCCGATCGCCTGATCAGCCATTTCATCTTATGAGCCGATTGGTGAGTCCCACAGGCGCCTTCGTGTACCTCATGTAAGAGCCGATTCGACTCGGCTGGTCCCAGGCACTTGAGAAGCAATCCCTCCAAAGTCTTGTAGAACATGTCATCTCCTATAAGGACATATTTCATGGCCTTGTACCTTATCCGTTTAGGTGCCCCCCGAGCCGAATCATTCAAGTGATTGAAGATATCGGCTCTCCAGTCATCCTGTTCCAGGAACTGCACCTGAACATCGGCTCCATCTGTTACGTCCTTGTAGCCTGATGCCATCTGTGCGAGATCGTTGGCCTCGGTATTTTGTGACCTTGGAATCCAGTTAAAGTTTATGTACCTAAATTGTGTCATCAACTCACGGCATTGCATCCATAATGGGAAGAGCGACTCGCTCTCACACTTGTAGTCCTTCGTGAGTTGGGAAATCACCAATCTAGAGTCTGCAAAAAGCTCCACTGCTTCTGCACCGGCTTCTATAAGCAACTCCACTCCCTTACGTATTGCTTCATACTCAGCGACATTGTTGGTGCAAGGGGTAGATAGCCTGATGGAAAAGGAATATGTTGCCCCCCGAGGCGACACGAGTAGAATGCCGATGCCGCAACCATCATCGCAAGCCGATCCATCAAAGAACATGGCCCATGCACGTACAAATAATGCTGTTATGTCAGTGTTGATTCGTTCAGCAATAAGATCGGTCAACGCTTGTCCCTTGACTACTTTCGCAGGCTGATACCGGAGATCAAATTCTGACAATGCAAACATCCACTTACCGAGTCGGCCTTTCAAAACAGGAGCCGACAGCATGTGTCAAATTTCACATACTTAAGGTAGAGCATCAAATTATGCAACTGGCAAGCTTAGAACATTACTATTCAACAAATAATATAACAGTGAAATGTAATTTGCTTGCCAGTTGTCGTCTAACACCTTTCATGGAATCGTAAGTTCAAAACTATGCGAGGATGAAAAGCGTCCTTATAACCCCATAAGCCCTTCAGTACCTTAGCTGCCGAGCCGTATTAGTTTGCTTAGCTAAGCTTAATATCATCAATATGTTGTTCCATGCACTTGAACGTCAATAAAAACCCTGAATGTCCTGACCCGAGAGCATGCTTATTTAACATTGTTAGTGAATCTGAAGCCACAAAGTTGACAGCTACTAAAAAGGGGGCTCTCACAACTCTGGTATTTCTCACTTTCAATTTGTTTAATGTTTTGGGCTTTGTAAACACATGCTTATGTTGATTTTTCACTACTTGCACACCTGCAGCTTTCCAATTGCAAACAACAAACAAATCGCAGAAGACCAAGAAACGTTTTTTTTTGTACAAGTAAATTGGCATGATTGAGGTGGATTAATCAGCTAATATACAAGTAAACCTAGTGCAACGAAGAATTCCTACTACAAATTTAGGAGCTAGGAAATGCAACAGCGCATGAGTCAATCACCGACCGTACCAAGCTTGAGCAATTAACCTACTAGTTAAACTAGGGTAATTAGTAAATCTACGCCAACCAATTCGAAAAGGAGGATAAAATCCTGTTTCAAAACATCTAAGGCGCTCAATTAGGTTGAACCTTCATGCGGGGCAACGCCAACAACAGTACAGCAGGCAGGAAAAATCCCAATCCCCTGGCCGGGGTAGCAACACAGGCCACCAATAAATCAAAGGGGAAACACAAGCGAGACAACTATAGGAACTAAACAGAGCAAATGATCACGAATTTCCCCTCAATCCGGACCCCAACCCCAGGAAAAATGGGGGGAAATCCAATCCGCATGAACGGACCAGCCGTGCCGCGCGATTCGGACGTGGAAGCGGTGGGGAGCGGGCGGGGATCTGACCTATGTAGACGGCGCAGCCCGGGTTCCTCGCCATGGGGACCGGATCTGGGGGGCGGAGGGGTCGACGCCGCAACGGGGAGGAGGAGTCCAACCGGGGGAAGCGAGCAACTGATGCAGAGGCACGAGCGCAGATGGAAAGAGGCGCTATATCTAGCGGGTGGTTGGGAGACGGCTCGGTTTCGGCTGTCGACGGCGAGACGGCTTTGGGTATAGTCGTCGATGGGGCCGGGCGTCAGTGGGGAATGTGGATAATGGGTGCGCGCCTGTTCCCGAGGCTTCTTTGGATTTAATGGTGGCAAATATATGAGCCGTTCGATAAAGCATGTGCGGATGGCGATAGGCGTGGTAGGGTTTTCATGGGGAATAGAGATCTTGAGCATTGGGAAGTCGAATTCGATCAACTTTAGCCAACAAATGAATTAGAATAAAAACAAGTACTCCCTTCGGTTCATATTAATTGATTCTAATATGGATGTATCTAGACACATTTTAGTTCTAGATACATCCATATTGAAGTCAATTAATATGAATCGGAGGGAGTACTACAATAAATCCTACTCATGAGACTATAAGCATATCCACGTCACCAAATTGTTAGCCGAAAGAAAAAGAGAATAGAAAACGGGAGACAAACTAAGCACGCGGCTGTAGCACGGAAAATAAGGAACTACCGCTCACTTGTAGCCGGCCATGAAACGCTAAGCAGGCGCATGCATGCTTTTGTACATGGTCGTCTCAGGTTTTTGGGCAAAGTCGTTTTATTTCATTTTCACGGTAAACCGGGTTGATTGGCACTTTCTAACTAGCTAGTTTGCACTAGCGGGAGTTTGAACAATACTTTAAAGTAAATAACATAAAAGAAAATAATACAAAGGTTGCTTGGAGTTTCTATCAATGAAAATTTACGTGCGGAAAGATTTAATTCATAGTGATAGTGAATGTGCAAAATGAAATAAAAGTGAATAACTGATTATAGTTCTTTGTATTAAGAGTAACCCATTGTTAGTTGAGACTGACTCCTCCTGTGGATTTCATCTAACTCTATCAATATTGTCATCTGTTACCACAAGCCATGGTCAACGCAACAATTAAGGTCGTGAGACCTGATCAAAGCATTAAGATTTATGGTTCCTCGTACTCTTCGAGTAATACTAGCTCGGTTATCATCATCTCGTCTTTTGGCAAAACCCGGCGCGACCAACTCGGGGTCATCGATTATGTTGTAGTTGCGAATCTTGTGTTTCCTCATGTGGTCGCCATTGCGGTCGAACCTTCTTCCGCCCATGTCATCGTCTGAGCATCCTCGGTTGTGCACGACATATTAGCCATAATCCCATTGGTTTGAGAGGCCCATCAACTGAGCAATGGATTTAGGTTTTTTGCGACCTAGTTCTTCCCTGAGTTATTTCCCACGCACCTCGTTGTTGAAGGCGTCGATTGCTCTCCTCCAAGATATCCTCTGCGAAGTTCTTCAGGTTGGACCATCGTTGGATGTATGATCGTATAGGCTTGTTATGCCTTTGGCTCCTCGTTGGATGATCGGCGTTTGTACGTCACCTGAAAGTTGCGAATGAAGATGTGTTTTAGCTTGTCCCAATCGTGGATTGATCCCGCAAGAAGGCTTTCGAGCCAAGCATGTGCGGAACCCCCAAGGTGTAGCTGCAAGGACTACATGGTAGTAGTCTTCGTGCCTCCACTACACCGAACTAACGTCAGATGATCCTTCAACCAGGACTTTGGATCTTCATATCCATAATATTTGCGATGGTCGGAAGGTAGCTTGAATCCTCTGGGCATCGATTTTCAACGAATACGGCGGTTAAAACATCTCGCACCACACACCTCCTAGTCGTCGCCAAAATCGCTCGATTCAAGGGTCGCACGCTCTACATGAGCCCTATCGACCTTTTTTGCGTGATGTTATCACGAGCGTCTTAGCCTCGTGAAAGGACGAGATGTCACCTAGAGGGGGGTGAATATGCGTATTAAAAACTATTATGGATTTGGGTTGTAAGAATGCGAAATTAAACTAACGTTTATTTTGCAAGCACAAAATCTAAATATGCTAGGCTCAATTAAGTGCAACAACAACAACTTAGATAAGCAAGATAGGCACAAGATATACAGGACACAAGTGATAGCAAGATATAAGTACTTTAAGAAAGATGGCTATAACAAGGAAAGTAAACTCGAGTATAGAGATAACCGAGATACACAGAGACGAAGATGCAATCCCGTGTTCCCCCACACAAGGTGAGGTACGTCACGTTGGAGAGATGCGGGCTACTGCGAAGGTCTCCTGAACCTTCTTCTCCAAGTCAATATCACGAAAGACATAGGCCTTTCCTTATGGCTAGATTTTTCTCCACTCCGAAGATGGAAATCTCCACGAAGGAGAAACCCGGGCCTCTTCAAAATCTTCCACGAAGAGGTCACCGGAGCACCAACCTCCAAGCCAACTATGAAGTAACCCCTCCAAGAGTAACAATCTCACAGTCTCTCACTTGAACTAATCGTAATGGAGAGCTCAACACTTATGCAACAATGTAAAAGCAAGAACACCAAAGGTGTTCGAATCCCCCACAGTCAAATCCCACCCAAGCAACAAGTGCTAGGGAGGAATTAGAGAGGAAGAACAAATAAGGAAATCAACATATATATGACTCCAAGATCTAGATCCCGAGAGTTTCCCTGACAAAAAGGAGGAATTGATTGGTGGAGTTGTAGATCTAGATCTCGTCTTTCAAATCTCTCACGAATATGCAAGAATCATGGGAGGGATGGAGAGGTAGCAAGCTTTTGAGGTTCAACAATGGAGTAGGAGAGAGAGAAAATAGAATGGTTGACCTTACTTCCTCAAGGAGGAAGAAGGGATAAAAATAGTCCAAGGAAAAACTAGTCGTTTGAGGGTAGAGTCGGGCAACCCGGCAGCCATCTCGGCAGGGCCGGGTCGGGCCACCCAGCAGCAGCACCCGGTGGGCCGGGCCAGAGGCTGGCCTACGTGGCAGCAGGCAGGCCGGGCTGGGTGCCGATCTGCCTAGCGTCTGGGTTGGTCCCGACAAGCACTATGCCGGGTTGCTCGACTTGGCTCAAATGACCATTTTTCTTTGAGAACTAAAAACTCTTCTCATGAAATTAATTTTGTTGCAAAGATAACAACGAATAGAACTCCAACAAAATATTGAGAATCATCACATAATGTTTTTGGATGATTTTAGAGAGGGATCCTTGATACGTTCAATTTGCATCACTATTTTATATCATAATTTATTGTTATTCATTGATATATTTCATATTTAGAGGTGATACTTATGTCATTCCATCTATTTTTTGCATGTTTGGTGATTATTGGAGAATTAACCACCGGAGCTAGGAATCTGCTAGAAAAAAGGACCGTCAAGGCACCATATTTCTGAAGACCAATAATTCCAACAAAGATACAGAAAATCATATTTTCCAGATGACGGAGGAAGCTAGAAGGGGAGGCCGAGATGGGCTAGGGGGCTCCAAACCACCCCTAGGCGCAGGCCCACCTCAGGGCGCACCTAGGCATGGTGCGACCGCCCTGGCCCACCTCTGACAACGCCCCCTCGCGTATATCAATCCCTCGGGAAACCTAAGATCGGGGGTACGACGAGAGAAATATTCCACCGCTGCTACGGGGCGGAGAACCAGAGAGGGAGAGAAGCTCTCCGGCAGGCTGAAATCTGCCGGGGAAATTCCTTCCCGAAGAGGGGAGATCGTCGCTATCATCACTGCCATCTAGCTAGACTTCATCGGGATCATCATCACCATCATCTCCACCACCAGTACCATCATCACCACCGCCTCCACGCCGTCCCGCTGTAACATCTTGGGTTTGATACTTGTCTAGTTCATAGGGGAAACTTTCCTGGTGTTGATTACTCTTTGTAGTTGATGCTATTGAGTGAAACCATTGAATTAAGTTTATGTCCAGATTGTTATTCATCATCATATCACCTCTGATCAAGATCCATATGATGTCTCGTGAGTAGTTCGTTTAGTTCTTGAGGACATGGGAGAAGTCATGCTGTTAGTAGTGGAACTGTGTTGAGTAATATGCAATAATTTGATATTTAAGTTGTGGTGCTATTCTTCTAAAGGTATCATGTGAACGTCGACTACATGATACTTCACCTTTATGGGCCTAGGGGAATGCATTGTGTATTTGGCTACTAATTGTGGGGTTGCGGGATCGACAGAAACCCAAACCCCCATTAGGAAACCGGTGCACGAGGGAGTGTAGAATCTCAAAGTTTAAGGTTGTGGTTAGATTTATCTTAATTACTTTCTTGTAGTTGTGGATGCTTGCAAGAGGTATAATCACAAGTATGTATTAGTCCAAGTATGGGGTAGTGCATTAGCATAGGTTCACCCACACAACACCTACCAAACCATTGAATATTATTCAGCTATGTGAAGCGAAAGCACTTGACATTTATTCACGTGTGTCCTCAGGAACGTTTGTTCATCATAAGTAAAACAACCGTCTTGTCCTTTGCTCTAAAAAGGATTGGACCACTCGCTGCAATTATTACTATTGCATTTTATTTACTCGTACTTTATTTATTTGCAATATCAAATACCCCTGAAAACCTGTTTGCTAGTGTTTACAGTGAATTCTCGATCAAAACTGTTCGTCAACACCTTCTGCTCCTTGTTGGATTTGACACTCTTATTTATCAAAAGTACTAATATACACCTCATATACTTGTGGGTCATCAAGACTATTTTTTGGCGACGTTGCCAGGGAGTGAAGCGCTATTGAAGAGTGGAATTGGTAAAGATAACTTTTTATTGTAAGTTATGTTTTTATTTCTGCCTGCTACTGCTTTATTTTATTATGGAGGCGTCTCCGTTTGACTTTCTGTTTGGAATTACTACTACCACTATTACGGTAGTAGATGAACCACCGCAAGCTCAATTGGATCCTTTTAAAATACCTATGAAAATTGTGGAACGTTGTGGTGACCTTGCATACCACTGCATGTTGTAGTATGACAGTCGTTGATATAACATTCACGAAGTACCAGTCCGCAAATATTACATCCCTCAGAGTAGTACAACAGAACATAGCTGGTCCATAACTCATTCATTTATTATTACAAACCATATGTACATATCATCACGGAGTTCCTCCTGGGTCCCGAGAGGAATGCTCCTGGGTTCGAGGTGAACCCAGCTTAGCTTACAATATATAAGTCTTAGCAGGTTATACATTTATTCTCATCGAGCAGCTAAGTACTAAGTGTTCATACTGCTCGGTTACTACTACTACTCCACTATCCTAAGCTTGTTCTCCTTCGGAACCGTTCCCGGCTCCGTAGACTATGAGATAGTCTACACCTTCTACACCTCCAGATAGGTCTGGCTCTTCATAGCAGGTTTCTTCTGCTTCTTCCTGGTTGTCGGTGTCCTCCTCAAGACGACTAAGGCAATCTAAGCAGGGGATTTAAGAGTGGTATGAGCACGAGCGTACTCAACAAGTTCATGATAGAAAAGAGGTGTTTAATGCACTATCTACGATATCAGACCAGAAAGTCTAATACCATTGCAGGTTTTGATAATCATTTCTTCAAGAGGTTGCTTTTATTAATAAGAACTATGTCCGTCAGCCTTCACCGGTTTACTAAAACTTCATAAGTTCCTTTCTGGCAGTGTTCGCAGTTCCAAACCCGAAACAGGGAGTGACATGTCACGATTCATTACACTCTGCAGAGGTGTTGCTTTACCCATAAGAGATCTTAACCATGGTGCCAACCGGGCAGCCCCGTCCACACTTCCTTTGGTGTGAGGCCCGGTATAAGGTCTTAGCCAATCATATTCCTCCGCTACCTTGCACACCCACCCTTTGTTGCAATCCCCGACCCTGGGTCCTCGCCGGTGTACTTATACCAATTAAGGATGGCCCCCGACCACGACGACAGTTCTGGGCTAACTACCATAAACTCCTTCGTCGGTAGATGCAACCCATCATATACCGCATTACCGTGGGGAATTAGAGGGGGATCCCCACCCTCAAGTTGCTCCCGCAAGACACAACTGCTACGGTAAGCGCATCCGTTGATGTACGAGAGGTGGAAATACAATGGACTACTCCGTCCCACTCCAGATCTTATGGTTAACACGAGTTTTACGGCACAAGAATCACTGGACGACATTTGTTGTTTAATCCTAGATGGATATAAACCCATTGCAATGGAACCTCCTCCATATCAACACATACCATGGTTTCATTGCCCACCACATAGTCATATTCATAGTTATGAAAATAATACGTTTGCTTTTTATGCAAGAGTGATAAGTATAGTACTTTGCAAGTAATTTGGTAAAAATACTCAAATGACATGAGCAAGCGATGAACTTGCCTGAAGACTGCAAAGTGTTGAAGTTCGATGGTGTGGACTGACCCTTGTCCTCTGTTGCTGAAAGATAGCATCATTGTTCGATAAGGGCAGTGGTTAAAGAAGCAATTATGCATGATTCAACTTTTAGGGTTTGTTCCCCCCTTCCCGATGCTTAACTATTTTATGTAAGAGGTAATTACTAAGAACAATTTAGGGATACTCTGTTTAGGATAAAATACTACTTGAAATGTTGTCAAGGTGTTTTTAAAGTCCAAAAGTATTTATGGACTTATTTTTATCATTAAAAATATTAAATTTGATTTTTAATGATTAATTCCTTGTATTTAAATATGACTTATTTTGAATTATCTCAATAATTCCTATTCATATTTTATTATGATAGAGAATTTTATTCTGAGTGATTTTCATATATTTATTTAGAGTTCTTAACCATTTTCTATTCTTTTTCAAAGTTGGTGGTTTTAACAAAATTGTGAAAAGACAGATTTGCCCCTGGGCCCACCTGTCAGTGGAGCCCAACGGGTTAGGTCGAACCGACCCGCTCGGTCCGGCTCGGTCGGCCTCACTCGCCCCCTTTCTCTCTCGCTCGCAGAAACCCTAACCCTAAATGGCTCCCGCGACGCTCGCGTCGCCCGCGCCGTCGCCGCTTTATCCTTGCCGACTCCGGCCACCTCCAGCGACGGGATCGGTCGCGTTCGCTCCACCTCACGACGGCGCACCAGATGGTCCGCGTCGATTTGCGTTTGGTGGCCTCCTCCGTTTGCCCCCAACCCTACCGCGCCTAGGGTTGCGCGGTGCTCGCGGTGGTTCCTCGTTCACCGGCGTCCCTGGACGCTGTGGTGACACCGTGCGCCTCGCCGGGGTGTTGCTGGAGCGCTTGCGCTCGGCGAGCGCCTGGCTTGGCCGCGGCTTGGCGCTGCCGTGGCCGGCCGTGGCCGGCCGTGCCGCCGTGCCGCCATGGTGATGCCGTGGTGCTCTGCTCCAAGTTAGTACCCCCGTCCTTCTTCTTTCTCTACTCCTCCTCCTAGCTGAGCTGCGGCTGCCTCTCCTCATGGAGATGCCATGCCGTGTTGTTGTTTGGCTTGCTGATCGTTGCTGATGTGCTCTCTGCTACTGCCGTGCGTGTGATGTTGTTGTGTCTGTGCTGTTGCTGAGCGTGTGCTACTGTTGGGTGTGTGTGCTGCTGCTGCGATGCTAAGCTGGCTGCTGCTGCTGTGCTCTCTACTGCTGATGTGACTCAGATGCAATAGCTCATGAGCACTTTATGATGCTCATGGCCTGCTAGCTTGTTCTTGCTACTGCTGCTGGTGCTAGACTATCTTGCCTACAACGCTTCAAGCTTCATTCTAGCCGGAATTCCTCAATTTATCATTGTTGCTTCGTGAAGACTCATGATTGCTTCCCCATACATCACTATAGGAAAGCTACATTGAGGCAGATCTCCATAAGTCCATTATCACCAAATGAACGTCAATCTTCAAGCATAATCTTCTCGATATGCTCATCTTGAACTCACCCTTCTCAACCTTGATGACATCCATACTTGATGTCATCCTCACATGGGCTATATGATATCATTCTCTTTATGCATACCCATGGCAAGATACCTAACCCACATAGACAACACAAATGCACATATATAGTGGGTTAGCTCATGGAGCATAATTGACAAGTCTTACCATACCATAAGATCACATGATCCAAAGTGGTACAATCTTTATGCTTTATATGTTTGACCAATCTTGAATTCAATCCTCGCTCTTAATGTTGGTTAACCTTGTATCTTTTCATGCTCTATCATAATATCTTGAGATACATAAAGAACTCTTAATTTGATTGCATGCTCTAAACCTTAGTCAACCATAGCTCAACTCATGAGACTATCATGACACCAACTTGGAGGTCGATGCAGATGTCAAACGGTGTGATGAGCGTCGCAGTCGAAGCAATACGTAGACCATTGTTGGTGTAGAGGTCGATGCAGATGTCAAGCGCGAGGCCGACATTGAGTTAAACTCCATGCAGGAGCCGACGGAGGATGTCGTCGTGGATACCGTGGTGATTGATGGTGATGTCAACTCCATCGGGTCCGAGCAGATTGAGTCCGTCAAGAGGATAGAACCCGCTGAGTTGAACTGGAAACAAAAGCTCTCGAAGGGCATCTCTTGTCCCACGGCCGGCGAGTGTGTGGCATGTATGCCACAAATCCAAACCAGATCGATTCGCCGAGAGCCGACGGGCTGTAAATTGTTGGGATCGAAACCACATAAACCATGGATCCAGCATCATCTTTAGATAATTATTTTGAACTGTTTTGCTACATCTCACGCTACTAAGATTTATTTTTAAATCTTAGTTACCCGAGAAAAGAGGAACCACATTCAGAAAAGTGCAGCTCACATCTAGTTCCACTTTTTTTTGTAACAGAGTTATACTTTTGCGAAAAGGTGCAATTGTGTGGTAGAAAAGTATAACCGGAACAAGATGCATTTTTCTCTAAAATGCAGTTGCACTTTTTAGGATGACTGAGACTTAGAACAGTTTCAGTGGCGTGAGACTTAGACAAGCTCTACTATGAATTCTAGCTCGTGATACTTCTTGAACTACAGTATGTATATTAGTGTAATAGAGACTGAATACATTGAACTCGGCGGCATATGAACCTGCAACAACTCGGCTCTTCATTGGTCTAGAAAGTGTGTGTGTCCACAACTGAAGATGGGATTTTCTGTATACAGAGTAAAAAAAACAGCAGTGAATACATGTGTGTGGTCCAGGTTTATGAGAAGAGATCATTAATTGGTAGATATTTTGCGGCATCTTCTAGCTGCTGCACTGGTCACCAGACATGGTGGGGTACTTCTCCATGAATGCTGCAGGGACGCAGTTCTTCGTGGTGTTCCAGTAATGGCGAGGCTGCGAGACAGTGGCGGCGGCGTCTGTGCATGATCAGCAGCAGCGACAGTGGCGGCAGCGTCTGTGCATGATCAGCAGCAGCGACAGTGTTTGTCAGGCCGCACACCTCTGCGGCGCCGTGGATGAAATCAACGGATCGAAGATGGGAGCTAGAGCTGGCAGCACCGAGCGTGCAGACGAAGGCCGCTTGGGTTCAATCGGGGGAGCTCGCTGCCGTTGGTGATTTCGCTCGTCGTGACAGCCCGCGCGGCGCATCAGCATGCGCAGCGAACCTCTCCAGCACGACCACACCACGTCGCAGCAGCATCCACGGTTCATGCCGACACTACACCACGGTAAAGATATAGGGGCACTTCTCCTGGAGGCACTTGTCAAAGTGCGGCTAATATTAGTTAATTTGGGGCACTTCTTAGAAGTGCCCCTAAATGTATACCTTTTGTGGCACTTATCTAAATGCCCCAATAGATATATATTTTTGGGGCACTTTTTCTAGTGCCTCAATAGATGTATACCTTTTGGGGCACTTGTAAGTGTCTCAATTTATCAACAGTGAATACAAAATAAAAAATGTACATGTTAATGTTCATTCAGATAGTCCTAATATACATACAACATATTTTAAAATTGTTCATATTCAAACAAAGTTCAAATTTAAATATGTTTACATTCGGATTTTTTCAAATATCGAAACAAAAATTAAAATCGAAAATTGAAAAGATGTTCAATCTAACAAAATTGCAAGTTCGAAAAAATATTGCCTGTGGATTTTCAGTTTGATTGGAAGATATTTGTTCAGAGAGTAGGTCCGCTCACGTCTGGGCTGGAGGGTGACCTGAATATCAGCAAGGAGGAGCTATAGTACATTGCAGGGATACGTCCCCCGCCGCGTATCGATTGAGCCATTCATCCACGGTCAAATCTTCCAGATTCACTTGTGATGATATAAATGCTAGGTTTAATATGTCCAATAGCTTTGTAGTACCCTCTCGAAGACGCTCGGGCGGGCTCTGGTTGATGTGGAATGACGAGCTTCAAGTGACTGTGCATAGTTCTAGTTTCCATGTTATCCTAGCTACTGTTGTTTATAGCACTAGAAACCTTAAGTTTGGCTTAGTATGTATATATGGTGATCCGTACCATCGACAAACTAGTGCTATCTGGAAAGAAGTTGCAGCTTTTGTGCATGATAACTCAACGCTTCCAATGCTTTGTATGGGTGACATGAATGAGCTTTTGTATGATATGGACAAGAATACCACTAATATAAATCGTAGCCGCTTGTATGCTTTCAGATCTTTTGTTAAAAACTGTGGTTTCATTGATCTTGGTTTTAGTGGCCCGGCTTACACCTGGACGAATAAATGTTTTTCTTCCAAACCAACTTATGAAAGATTGGATAGATGTCTTGCAAATGCTGAATGGTGTGATGCTTTTCCCATTTCAAATGTTTATAATATGCCTATTATTCATACTCTAAGTGATCATGCTGCTATTTTGCTCTCCACAGATGGCCAAACCAGGAAAATAAAAAAGACCTTTAAATTTGAAAATTGGTGGCTAAAAGAAAATGATTTCAATGATTATGCAAAAAAAGCGTGGACTAAATCTAGAAACAAATCTTTTTCGAATAGAACTAATCATCTTGCAGGGCAACTAAAAGTTTGGTGCAAGAAGAAGAAGCCGTTGCAACAGGAACTAACCAATCTGGAGGATCAAATCAGAGAAATTCAAATGAAGCCAGATCAGCAGCAAGATCACACTAAAGAGGCAGCTCTAAGCATAAGGTATGAACAAACTTTGACAAAACTAACTGACTCCTATATGCAAAGAGCCAAAAAACATTGGGTAAAAGATGGTGACAGAAATACTGCCTTTTTTCATAGAGCTATTGTTAAGAGAAGAAGAAAGAACACTATTGTTTCGGTCAAGGATGAAAATAACACTGTTCATTACATGCCTGATAAAATAAGTAATACTTTTGTAAACTACTTCCGGTCTATATTTTCTTCCTCTCAAGCTAACAATGGCAGGCCTTTCATACACACCCAACTTCCTCAGGATCTAGATGATTATACTTACACTGTCCCTGATGAAAAAGAAATCTTAGATACTTTGAAAGATATGAAGAGGAACGCTTCTCCCGGACCAGATGGTTTCAATGTGGAATTCTATATAGCTACATGGAGCTGGATTGGACAAGATGTCACCCAACTGGTAAGAACTTTCTTTGAAACAGGTATCATGCCTAGCCATATAAATGACACTCATATCGCTCTTATTCCGAAAAAACTGGTTCCTCTTGTTCCTGCGGATTACAGACCGATTAGTCTATGCAATGTAATTTACAAAGTGATAGCCAAATGTATTGCTAATAGACTTAAACCACATCTGCCGGATTACATACATCCATCACAGCAAGCTTTTATTGAGGGTAGGAGAATTAGCAATAATATTATAATTGCTCAAGAAATTTCTCATTCTTTTGCCCTTAGTTCTTGGAAACATAAAGCCTTCATGCTAAAAATAGATTTAGCCAAAGCCTTTGACAGATTAGAGTGGAACTTCATTGTCCAAGCGCTTACACGTAAAGGGTTGCATGGTCATTTCATAAATCTCATTTATGCTTGTGTCTCGTCACCGACCTTTTCGGTTGTCATTAATGGTCAAGCTTTTGCCAAGTTTAAAGGTGACAGGGGCATACGACAAGGATGTCCGTTATCTCCGTACTTGTTTGTCCTTGGCATAAATGAATTGTCAATTGCTATGCAGGAAGCTATGGCTGCTAATGATTTTGCAGGTATTAAATTGGGACCAAACTGTCCACCCATTCACTCGTTGCTGTTTGCGGATGATCTTTTAATATGTGGTCAAGCTGAGGAACAGGAAGCGACAAAAATGAAACAGATACTCCAGGAATTCTGCAATAGGTCGGGCCAAACTCCAAATTGGACGAAATCGGGAATTCTTTTCAGTAAGCATGTCGATAACCAAACAATTCATATAATCTGCAATGTTTTCCCTGTCCCTATTATAGATTCCAATTTTATACATCTTGGACATCCTCTTATCATTCCAGGGAAGGACAGAAATGCTGCTTATAATTTTGTTATAGATAAATTCAGAACTAAACTTTCAACCTACAAAGCTGACCAACTTTCTCATGCAGCTAGACTGGAATTAATAAAATCTGTTTTCTCATCTATCCCGGTCTACTATATGTCAAATATTCTTTTCTCGAAAAAATTTATTGCTAAACTCACAGCTATCATTAGGACTTTTTGGTGGACAGGCATCAGAAAAGACGCAAATTCCAGAAGCTTATGCCTAAGGGCTTGGAAAGATATATGTATACCAAAAAAAGAAGGAGGCCTAGGTATTAGAAATTTGCAGGCTATCAATCAGGGTCTTATTCTTATGGCGGCTTGGAGACTTGCAAATCAGCCACAAAACTTTCTACACCAAGTCCTCAAATCGAAATATTTTCCCGATTCCTCACTTTGGCGCCCAAATTCAAATGCTCCCAAATCAGCCTTTTGGGCCTCTATCCTGAAAGTCTTACCCATTCTCAAAGCCCACACTTTCTACCAGCTCACTTTGGGCCAGATTTCCATTTGGAGCACACCTTGGTGTGAAGGATGGGATCAGATATATGATTCTTTGATCATACAACCAGAAAACTATTCCTACCCAAGTCAGGTTAAAGATCTGTGGATTCCAGGGCAGAAAATGTGGAATGAACAGCTAATTAACATTTTATTTCAGGAACAGATGGTGCAAAGAATCAAGAACACTCCAATTATAAATGCGGAAGAGGAAGATTGCCTTTGCTGGAGACTAACACCAACAGGTAAATGCAATTCCAAGAGTGCTTACAGAGTATGTCTTGAGAATTTGTTTGAAAGCGGGGAGGCAAGACCAAGACAGGTTAGTACAAATACCAAACTCATTCTGCAGTCTATCTGGAAAAATAACAACTTAATTCCCAGGATTAAAACTTTTGGTTGGAGAATTCTTAGTAAAGCTATTTCTTCTGGAGCGAGAGCTGGGAAGTACAGTAAACACATTAACAAATATTGCTGTAGATGCAATTTAGAGGAAACAGATCAGCATCTTTTCTTTCTGTGTACTTATGCTAGAGCTGCTTGGTTTATGCATCCTTGGTATTTGAAAATTGGTCAAGTAGCCTCTCCATTTGAATCCATAACTCAAATTATTAGCAGGCTTCTCACTACGAATCACCCCAATGGCACTATTGAGAATATTCTTACTTTTATGTGGTGCCTTTGGAAAGCCAGGAATGACTGTTTATTCAATAAAAAAGACAGTACACCTTTACAGGTCCATTACATGACTAATGCGATAAAACAAAATTTGGAGTTACTTGATCCATTACAGGTTGGAGTACAGGAGCCGCAAACAAGAACAGGTGCACAACAGGAATTGACAAATCCAGGAAGCACTATTAGTTCAGATTTGAGAATTCAAGGAAGCAAAATATTCTCGGACGCGACCTGGAGGAAAATAAATACACCTGGGGCTCAAGAAAATACGAAGACAGGCTTAGGAGTGTACTGCCAATTTACAAGAGAATGCAGGGAAGAAACTGTGATGATTCAGGCCTCGACAATCCAGCCGTCGTCTCCAATTCTTGCAGAAGCTGCTGCCTTACTCCTAGCCTCAAACATTGCAGCAAAGATACAAGAGCAGGGAGTCACATTCCTTACTGATAATCTTACTCTGGCAAGAGCAGCGGCTGCCCATTCGATCGCGGACAAGCAGGTACCCTGGGAGCTTCGACAACAAATCGCGGACTACAAAAAGGCTTCAGAGCACCTTATCCCGAAGATTTATCATATAAAGAGAAATCTGAATACTGTTGCTCATGATTGTGCTAAACAGGCTTTTCGACGATCTGAGTCGATGCCTAGCTTTTCTTGCTTAAATTCAGCTCACAAAAATATAGGTACCTGCCCATATGCTAACTCTCTGCAAAATCTGGAACTTCAGGGCTTTGTACTTCATGATGTAATTTGCTTATGAGCTGAATGAAATCTTAGCGCCTCTGGCGCATGCTTTGTTCAAAAAAAAAAAAAAATCCACGGTCTCGTTGAGAGTGACTTTTAGGCCCAAACCGGTAGGATTTACGCCCAATTAGGCAATTTTTTAGTCTGATCTACGGATCCACCCGATCCGACCCAATAGGCCCACCCCGGGTAGGGTTTAGTTTAGCCCCAGCCAGCCCACGCCTCTCTGTCACGCTCAATCTCTCTCCCCTGGACTCGTTCGTGTATCTCGCGCCCGCGATGTCACCGCGGCCGTCGCCTGCCATGTTGGCGCCGCCGTTGACTGCCATGCCGGTCATCTCCGGAGGCATCCGACGCCGCCGCACACCCGACAATCTTCGCCGCCATCCCTCTTCCAGTTCCCCACCGCCTCGGTGCTTGCCCGCGCCCTCGTGCGCAACTCTCTAACCCTAGCTTTGCCCCTTGCTTCGGCCTTCGCCGGCCGCTACTTGCACCACCTCCTGCCGGCGTGGCTCCGCCACGGACCCTCGTTTGGCAGACGCAGCTCTGCTCCCACTCGCGGCCCCGCGGCTAACCCTAGCCGCATCGGCTCAGGCTCGACGGCGTGGTTCCGCACCAACGCCTCTGGCCTTCTCGATGCGCCACAATTCCTATCCGTCGGGTTGTCTAGACCAACGATTGCCGTGTGTTCCTTGTCGGCACCCTTGCCCTGGTAATCAATCTAGTCCTGTTACTTGCTTCTGGAACCAGTATTTGTCTCGCTCTCTCCTGGGATTTGCGCCTGAGATGTGCTCGATGAATTGAAATGCTGAGATGCGTGTGCGCTGGTGATTGCAGGTGAGGAAGCTGGGGTCGCAGGGCTTATCCAGGGCCGAGATGTAGAAGGTGACACCTATCTCCTCCGGACTCTGCTCCTGGTGGGGTTGGACAGGTCACTTTTTTTTCTGATTCTATTTTGCCCTGTGCAGAGTGAGATGCTGCAAGAGGCCAACACCTCCAACTTCAAGTCAAAATTGCAAAGCTTACAGGTATTTGTTGGAAGCAAACTCTTAGGCCTAGAAAAACTGGGATATGTTGATTAGTAGTTTTGAAATCCGAAGTGAGATCCATGTCCTTGTCCCTCCATGTAATGTGTCATCTCCATCCCCTTTTTAATTTTTCACCTGTATTAGATAATGTCAAGGAGGGAGTAGCTAGTAGCTCTGTCTGGTAGTGATGTAGTCTCTGGTGAAGCGACATGTGTGGACGGCAGTCTGCACCAATATGCGTACCAGCTATGTTCAATGTTCTTTGCTATGCTGCTTTTAGATGCAAGTTACTAGTATAAAATATCTTAATATGTAGCGTGCGATAGATATGTTGTTAGAATTGAATCTTCATGTTCGTTTTTTTTTTGGTTAGGAACACTCTTGAGAAGATAAAAGGATGGTAATAGTTGTAGAATAATGCATGATTACTTTGTAATTCCACTAGCTGAGCTATGGATACCAGAACATTTTAACCAGTTGATGATCATTAACTAGGTTCTAACTTCTAAGTGACCAAAATTAACTAGACACCTTTTTCAAGAGATTAAACGAATAGAGGAGAGGTAATTTGCTAATTGAGTGCTAGATGGCACCCTTTTTCTTAATCGTTGTTCAGTTTGTTAAGATGTGCACTGTTCAGTTTCTTAAGCACCCTTTTTCTTATCTCATTCTTACATTGTGACATTTAGATAACTATTGTTGTTGCTGCTGTACCTGAGGGACTACCGATGGCTGTAACACTTATTTCTGGTATAGCTTCATGTCTCCACTTTGATTAATAACAACTTATATATCAAGAGTTTATGAAAGATCCTGTTCACATGGCCTGCTTTATATTTGTATTAGCCATTTAATTTTGCATCCATGTTACCACTATAAGAAAACCCTGTAGAAGGATTCTAGGTTGTATTCAAGTAATCGGCTGACTTAAGTATTTGTTATGGTGCATACCTTGACACCAGTTGGATATTATGTTGCTTCAGTATAGCCTGTTTTGCACCAAAGTATTATTGGTCTGCTGGCATTAGTCTTTTAGTCTGCTGGCTTTTACAAAACGAGCTGAGTTAAGACTAAAATGACTATAGACAGTGGTCCAAGTCTGACTCTTGTCGACACAATATTTCAGGGAAATTTAAAGTTGGCGTGTATCAAGTATTTCTTGTTTTGGTATTGATAAGAAGGTCGTCATATTATTGTTTTGGTAGTTTTAATATGTTTTTCCGCACTTTAGATAGTCTAGCTTCTTTTAAGTGCTGAATAGAAAGTTATGCCTTAAATTTGTTTCTAAATCAGCCCAAGTGCTGAATGCATGTCATAGGAGAATATGCTTTCTGAATGGGCCCAGATAAATGGTTCTTAGTTTATTCTGCCGCAAGAACAATTATTCGCTCATTACTGTGTCAGTATATGGGTCTGAAATTTTCAGTGCGTGGTGATGCAACTATCTCAATAATTTCAGTTTCACAACAATGACTCACCTATTACTGTGTCAGTATATGGGTCTGAACAGTTCAGCTGTAAAATATGTAATATGTTACTCCAGCTGTAAAATCTTAGAGACATAAATTTAAGTATCTATTTGGCTAAATTTTCATATAGTGTTAAATAACATTTAACTTGCTGATATACTGTAATACTGTTTCTATTACACTTATTCTAACTAACTGAATTTTATTTCTAACTAATGTTCTATGATTTTAATCCGAGACCATTATATCCTGCAACTATCATGGCTAAAATAAACTAAGTAGAGAATTTTCTGCTTAAAGCTAAAGGCAGGATAACAAATGTAGGACAAGCAGATGCCCATTGCATTCGATGGCCGAAAAAATATATACGTGCCAATGACTGCAGCTAAATTTTTTTCTATCTGGATACTACCATGAATAATGTACACACTCATTCCTGGTCAACTTCTAGGTTTCTGACATTGACTTGCAGATTACAGAAGCAGAATTGGACAATATAAATGCAGGAATTGCGAGAAATATGGAGAAAGAAATATGGGAAAAGGAACCTGGAGATGTGCAGTCATGCAAGAAGAGAAGAATTAGTAACCCCGCAAGGTACAAACAATTTAAAATGTGTGTAGTTTTGTAGTTTGCAGCTTGTTTACACACCTATCGGTTACTGTTTGGAATGTTTGCTAGTTTACCTGGATACTCATATTCTTAGCTAGTCCTGTCCTTTTTAGTGTTAAATTTAACCTGATGATACTTCAGCTGTTTAAGTTCTACACATGTCGGTTTACTATAGTTGTTTAAGTTCATTTTTCTCCCCTGCCAACAACACATGCTGTTTTTAGTACAATATTCATCCAGCCCATCTGCTTATACTGTTAGCAACCTGCTGATACTGTTAGCACATCTCCTAGCTACGTTTACTTGTTGTAATACATACACGAAAAAGGCATGCTGTTTTTTCGTCTCTGTTTGCTGAATTGAAGTACTACTTCTTTCAAGGTACAATACTGAAGACTGGGATCAACTGAAGGTGATGCTGATCACATTGTGAAGGTGTCTGAATAGGAAACATAGTGATAATGTTGATAGAGTGTACATAGTGAGATACTGTGCCGTGTGTGCAACTGATTGTATGATAATTGCAGAATAAAGTGCACTGGATATATTAATGTGTTTGCCACTGTGTGCTTATTCTTGCATGACAGTATATCTATTCATATTGTGTTGCCATTGTTTTCATTGGTTTATAGTTTGTTGCCTTTTTAATAGGATGTAATTAGGGCCATTTCTCATAGTGCCACAAAATAGGTTTTGAGGCATTTTGTAAGTGCCACAGATTAGGCATTGGGGCATTTTTAGAAGTGCCACAAATTCGATTTAGGGGCACATCTCAAAGTGCCTCTAATTAGATTTAGTGGCACTCGACAAAGTGCCTCTAATTGGATTTAGTGGCACTTTGAGAAGTGCCTCTAATTGGGTTTTGGGGCACTTTGAGAAGTGCCCCTAATTGGCTTTTGGGGCACTTTGAGAAGTGCCTCTAATTGGCTTTTGGAGCACTTTAAGAAGTGCCTCTAGGCAGTGCCCCAAATACCTTTAGAGACGCAAGTAAAGGTGGCATTTGAAAAAGTGCCCCTATAGCTTATTAGAGGCACTTTGTTTTAAATTTGGGACATTTAAAAGTGCCCCAAATCTTGTACTGTGATGTAGTGCGAGCGCAGCAACGCTACTCTGTCCTCTCCTTGAGCGGTGCCACACACAACAGCATCTCCACCGGAGAAGTCGTAGCGGCGCTACTGACTGGTCGTGGAGTTGTTGCTACTCAGCTGTGCGGTGCCGGCCGGCCGGCCTATCGTCGTTGACGAGTTCCGCGGCGGCATCCGTGGAGATGCATGCCATGGTGGTGAGCCGGTGACCACGATGAGCGCAGATGCCGTCGCTAGCTCAGCTGACACGAAGCAGAGATGGCAGGCACCTGACATAGCATAGTGTAGCGGTACAAGAGAAGCCTCGACGCAGTGGCCGTAGGGAAGGGAAGGACGATGGCGGCGGCCGGCGGCGTTCTGGTTCTAGCACCTACGGTGAGCCCGCGGCGGACCTCATATGCAACCGGCTAGTCCACTGAGAGCAACGGAAAACAGAAGCAGCAACCTAGCACCATAACCACCGTCAACTGCAGCTTCACCGCGGATCATGTCCACAAAGCATGCACAACGGAGATGCCTGCCAGCCCCATAAACTTTCTCCGCCCTCCGCCTGTCCCTCGATTGGGATGCCATTGTCGGCATCACCGATGGCACTGAGGCAGACCGCCTGAGATGTGACGGGAACGACGTGCGGTGGGTGGGGATGGTGCGGGCGGGAAGACTGGCGGCGTGACGGTGCCACCCCACGCAGCCACGCTCATCTTCTTCCATGTCAGCAGTGGCGCGTCCAACACGGACGTGTACTGTACATCGGCGCCATAGAGGCGGCGCGGGGTGTTGGACGCGGCCGTCGCCCTCGGCATGCCCGCCCATGCGCGTGCTCGACATCGGCGGCGGGTTTAAGGCTGGCCGCGCGTTCGACGAGGCGGCCGCAGTCATCCTTGCGATGTTCGAGCGCTACTTCGGCGAGCTTCGGTGAGTGGAGTTGATCGGGGAGCATCGGGAAGCACATGAGTACTGGATCGACGACGGCCTCTACGGCACCCTCATGGTAGGCAAACACGTTTCACGTTTGCGATGGTCGGAGGGTAGCTTGAATCCTCTGGGCATCGATTTTCAACGAATACTGTGGTTAAAACATCTCGCACCACACACCTCCTATTCGTCGCCAAAATCGCTCGATTCAAGGGTCGCACACTCTACATGAGCCCTATCGACCTTTTTTGTGTGATGTCATCACGAGCGTCTTAGCCTCGTGAAAGGACGAGATGTCACCTAGAAGGGGGGTGAATATGCGTATTAAAAACTATTATGGATTTGGGTTGTAAGAATGTGGAGTTAAAAACTATTATGGATTTGTCTCTCACTTGAACTAATCGTAATGGAGAGCTCAACACTTATGCAACAATGCAAAAGCAAGAACACCAAAGGTGTTCGAATCCCCCACGGTCAAATCCCACCCAAGCAACAAGTGCTAGGGAGGAATTAGAGAGGAAGAACAAATAAGGAAATCAACAAATAACTCCAAGATCTAGATCCGAAGAGTTTCCCTGACAAAAATGAGGAATTGATTGGTGGATTTGTAGATCTAGATCTCCTCTTTCAAATCTCAAGAATATTCAAGAATCATGGGAGGGATGGAGAGGTAGCAAGCTTTTGAGGTTCAACAATGGAGTGGGAGAGAGAGAAAATAGAATGGTTGACCTTACTTCCTCAAGGAGGAAGAAGGGATATAAATAGTCTAAGGAAAAACTAGCCGTTTGAGGGTAGAGTCGGGCAACCCGGCAGCCATCTCGGCAGGGCCGGGTCGGGCCACCCAACAACAACACTTGGTGGGCCGGGCCAGAGGCAGGCCGGGCTGGGTGCCGATCTGCCTGGCATCGGGGTTGAGCCTGACGAGCACTATGCCGGGTTGCTCGACTTCGCTCAAACGACCATTTTTTCTTTGAGAACTAAAAACTCTTCTCATGTAGTTCCCGAACTCCGAATGACATGAAATTAATTTTGTTGGAAAGATAACAACGAATAGAACCCCAACAAAATATTGAGACTCGTCACATAATGTTTTTGGATGATTTTAGAGAGGGATCCTTGATACGTCAAATTTGCATCACTATTTCATATCATAATTTACTGTTATTCATTGATATATTTCATATTTAGAGGTGATACTTATGTCATTCCATCTATTTTTGCATGTTTGATGATTATTGGAGAATTAACCACCGGAGCAAGGAATCTGCTAGAAAAAGGACCGTCATGGCACCATATTTCTGAAGACCAACAATTCCCAACAAAGATACAGAAAATCATATTTTTCCAGATGACGGAGGAAGCCAGAAGGGGAGGCCGAGATGGGCCAGGGGGCTCCAAACCACCCCTAGGCGCGGGCCCACCTCAGGCCGCGCCAGGGCATGGTGCGACCGCCTTGGCACACCTCTGACGACGCCCCCTCGTGTATATCAATCCCTTGGGAAACCTACGATCGGGGGTATGACGAGAGAAATATTCTGCCGCTGCTACGGGGTGGAGAACCAGAGAGGGAGAAAAGCTCTCTGACAGGCTGAAATCTGCCAGGGAAATTCCTTCCCGGAGAGGGGAGATCGTCGCCATCGTCACTGCCATCGAGCCGGACTTCATTGGGATCATAATCACCATCATCTCCACCACCAGTACCATCATCACCGCCGCCTCCACACCGTCCCGCTGTAACATCTTGGGTTTGATACTTGTCTAGTTCATAGGGGGAACTTTCCCGGTGTTGATTACTCTTTGTAGTTGATACTATTGAGTGAAACCATTGAATTAAGTTTATGTCCAGATTGTTATTCATCATCATATCACCACTGATCATGATCCATATGATGTCTCGTGAGTAGTTCGTTTAGTTCTCGAGGATATAGGAGAAGTAATGCTGTTAGTAGTGGAACTGTGTTGAGTAATATGCAATGATTTAATATTTAAGATGTGGTGCTATTCTTCTAGTGGTATCATGTGAATGTCGACTACAGGATACTTCACCTTTATGGAGCTAGGGAAATGCATTGTGTATTTGGCTACTAATTGTGGGGTTGCGGGATCAACACAAACCCAGACCCCCGTTAGGAAACCGGTACACGAGGGAGTGTAGGATCTCAAAGTTGAAGGCTGTGGTTAGATTTATCTTAATTACATTCTTGTAGTTGCGGATGCTTGCAAGAGGTATAATCACAAGTATGTATTAGTCCAAGTATGGGGTAGTGGATTAGCACAAGTTCACCCATATAACACTTACCAAACCATTGAATATTATTCAGCTATGTGAAGCGAAAGCACTTGACGTAATTTCCGTGTGTTCTCAGGAACGTTTATTCATCATAAATAAAACAACCGGTTTGTCCTTTGCTCTAAAAATGATTGGGCCACTCGCTGCAATTATTAGTACTGCATTTTATTTACTCGTACTTTATTTATCTGCAATATCAAATATCCCTGCAAACCTGTTTGCTAGTGTTTACAGTCAACACCTTCTGCTCCTCGTCGTTCGACACTCTTATTTATCAAAAGTACTACGATACACTTCCTATACTTGTGGGCCGTCAATCCTCCCAACGTCTAGAAATAGTAAGGACGTCCAAACTCGAAAACGCAATCGAAGATGCATACAGATTCCGTTTACGATGAGCTTGGGCTTGTTCAAAATCTAGCAATAAACTCAAGAACCTCACACAGAGAAACACCAAGAAGCAACAAGAATATAAGGATGCAAAGTATGCAAATGATTGACCTCCCTAAGACGATGCGACCAAGTTACCCAACCGAAAGCCCCTGTTGCTAGTGCGGCTATTTGTCCTATAACCCGATCTCCCAACGACCACCTTGAGACCGGTAAAAAGAAAAGCTAGCAAGACTATACCTTTGCCTCGCACATCCCGCTTGATCTTGCCTACAACGCTTCAAGCTTCATTCTAGCCGAAATTCCTCGATTTATCATTGTTGCTTCGTGAAGACTCATGATTGCTTCCCCATACATCACTATGGGAAAGCTACATTGAGGCACATCTTCATAAGTCCATTATCACCAAATGGACGTCAATCTTTAAGCATAATCTTCTCGGTATGCTCATCTTGAACTCACCCTTCTCAACCTTGATGACATTCATACTTGATGTCATCCTCACATGGGCTATATGAGATCATTCTCTTGATGCATACCCATGGTAAGATACCTAACCCACGTAGACAACACAAATGTACATATATAGTGGGTTAGCTCGTGAAGCATAATTGACAAGTCTTACCATACCATAAGATCACATGATTCAAAGTGGTACAATCTTTATGCTTCACGTGTTGACCAATCTTGAATTAAATCTTCGCTCTTAATGTTGGTTAACCTTGTATCTTTTCATGCTCTATCCTAATATCTTGAGATACATAAAGAACTCTTAATTTGATTGCATGCTCTAAACCTTAGTCAACCATAACTCAACTCATGAGACTATCATGACACCAACTTAGAGGTCGATGCAGATGTCAAGCGGTGTGATGAGCGTCGCAGTCGAAGCAATACGTAGACCATTGTTGGTGTAGAGGTCGATGCAGATGTCAAGCGCGAGGCTGGCATCGAGTTAAACTCCATGCAGGAGCCGATGGAAGATGTTGTCGTGGATACCGTGGTGATTGATGGTGATGTCAACTCCGTTGGGACCGAGCAGATTGGATCCGTAAAGAGGATAGAACCCGCTGAGTTGAACTGGAAACGAAAGCTCTCGAAGGGCATCTCTTCTCCCACGGCCGGCGAGTGTGTGACATGTATGCCACAAATCCAAACCAGATCGATTCGCCGAGAGCCAACGGGCTGTAATTTGTTGGGATCGAAACCACATAAACCATGGATCCAGCATCATCTTTAGATAATTATTATGAACTGTTTTGCTACATCTCACGCTACTAAGAATTTTTTTTAAAATCTTAGTTACCCGAGAAAAGAGGAACCACATTCAGAAAAGTGCAGCTCACATCTAGTTCCACTTTTTTTTTTTGTAACAGAGTTATACTTTTGCGAAAAGGTGCAATTGTGTGGTAGAAAAGTATAACCGGAACAAGATGCATTTTTCTCTAAAATGCAGTTGCACTTTTTAGGATGACTGAGACTTAGAACAGTTTCAGTGGCGTGAGACTTAGACAAGCTCTACTATGAATTCTAGCTCGTGATACTTCTTGAACTACAGTATGTATATTAGTGTATTACCCACATTCTCGAGCATATCATGTGCTAGCGACGATAACTCGTCAACCACCGAGGGAGTGCCAAAATGTCGTACGGATACAAGTGTACAATTTTACTAGCAGCGAATAATCATCACATGTATATGCCCAGAATGATAGCGTTTGGTGTGGCCGTGGAATGCCCACGCAGGCCATAGCTAAGCTTCAAAAGAAATTAATGAGGTTGATGTGAAAGAAGCAATATGCCAAAGATCATTGCTCATGCAAGTTGCAACAAACATCCATGCTCCATGTGTGTATTTTATACAAGTAGTATCTCCAAAAAAAAAAAGTGTCGTTTGCGCCTCATATTCAAAATCTCTATGTACAAAGACATGGATCTTCCACGAGAGCTAGGCGCTCTCCAGTTCTGTCCCGTGTATTAACATGCTTGGCTGCAACTTGAAACAAAATTTCACTCCAGGGCTAGCTGCTCTCAAAATTCAGGCGCAGCCCCTGAGGATCTCGACGAGGCCCCTCCGCTGCTCGTCGGTGAGGTTCTTGGGGAAGACGACATCGAACTTCACCCGCACGTCCCCGCGCGCGCCCCTCTTGCAGCCGGCGACGGGCATGCCTTCCCCCCTGACGACCTTTTCGTACCCGGGGCCGATGACCTCGTCGCGGAACGTCCAGCTCACCTTCTCGCCGCCGAGCAGCCGGAACGAGAAGCTCCACCCGGTGAGCGCGCTCACCAGCGGCACCTCGGCCTTGAGCACCAGGTCGTCGCCCTGCCGCTTGAACGCCTTGTGCTTCCTCGCCGACACGGTGAAGACGGCGTCGCCGGGGAGGCAGCCCGGTCGCTCGTTGCCCATGCCCTCGAACGTCACCTTCGTCCCCTTCTTCCACCCGGGCTTCACCCTGATGATCTGCGTCACCTCCTTCTTGGCGATCAGCCTGTCAGAGATCAGATTTTGCAATCACCGATTAGTACGGTATAAAATGGGAGATTGGTAAAGCTTTGGCCCGATCCAAGCAGAAAGGAAGTGCAGAGTCACTGTCTCCGGTACCAGCTAGGCCAGCACCCTCACATGGACGCAGCATACATGAATTACACACCACCTAATGTCCAAAAGGACCACCACATTTTGTGACAGGCGATAACCTCCAAAATAATGGTATTCAACCAAACATGATGTGTTCTTAGTACATTAAAGCTATGTTACCCCTCATTACCTGCCCAAGAATCTTCTTCAGATTTGCAGTACGTAGCATATTATAGTTAGCTCATTACTTTCTTTGGAACTTTTTCGTGTGTTCGTTACCAGTTAGTTAGGACTGTTAACTTGGATAATCTTGCACACAAGCACACAGGGAGACAGCAAGGGGAGCATGACTGAACACACACAGCGCGTACGTAGCTCTAGCTTGCGTATTTTAGTGACAAATGCAACTCCGTGGCTGGCTGCAGAAACTGCCCCCGTACCCTCAGAGACTGTACCAATTATGTAAGTGTGTCTCTTGATGAGGGTGTTGAGCAGATTTGCTAGTATTTGAACATTTCTTTCCTAAACGTACACCACATAATTGGGACTGAAGTTAATTCATTTGGTGTCACAGTACACAACAGCTCTGTTTGTCTAGCCTGAAGTTTCAAGCAATCTAGACACTCCATCAAACAGGCGCACGTTCATATGGAATCTATACACTGGCACTTTTTTCTTTACAAACATGTAATACCAGCAGCATTGGCAAAACGAAATTCTATGGTAGAATTATTTGACTCTGGCCACCAAAACAGAGAGTGAGTACACAGTGTAGTGTGTTTTTTGAAGTGTAGTGTTCTTCATCATTTCTAAATGTAAAGGCAGCCATGAGACAAAGCCAACATGCTGCATGATGCAGCCTGATGTGGCATGTGGGGGCTCTGTGTATAGTAGTATAAAGTACTTAAGGAACAAATTCTTCATGGATGTCTAGTGAGATACTGTTATACTATACGTCATGTAAAGTAGTCTATATGAATGTTTTCAAACGTAAAGACAGTCAGTAAATCAACTATTTTGTAGAAAACGATTTGCTATATCAGGCCTTATATATGTTGTTGCTATCGGAGAGCAGAACGGCAATGATGTTGTCTCAGGTGAGTAACAGGACTGCAGATAGAGATTGGTATGGATGAATGTGCCTACTTGCTGCACGGTTCCACGTCATGGGTGGCGCGACGGCTTACCCGTTCTTGGTGACGACGTCGCGGGTGTACCTGACCTCCTTCCTGCACCCGGCGCAGAGCTCCTCGAGGGTGCACTCCACCTTGCGCTCCAGCGGCGGCGCCTTGCGCACGACGTAGCTGGAGAACTCGGCAAAGGCGCGCCGCCCGCCGCCCCCGACGTCCGTGGAGCTGTACACCTTCTGGGACTCCCTCGCCGGCGGCGTGTGGGGCGGTGGCGGCGGCGCTGCGCTCGTCCTCGTCCCGGCGCCGGCCTTCTCGCTCTCAGGTGCCCGCGCTCCCTTGTCGGCACTGGAACAGCTTCTCCTCCCCGCATCGAGGCTGCACGCCCGGAGCACCGCCCTGTTCTCCTGCTGGTCCAGGAGCGCCTGGAAAGAATTGAAACCCGGCCACGACGTCATGCGTAATGCAGAAGGAAAATCCTGAATTCTGCATCGTCAAGATCGAAACAGGGTTGGCCAAGCGTCGACGGATGTACGGATCGGGCGGTCACCTCGTATGCCTGGGTGATGGCCTTGAACATTGCCTCGGCCTCGGTCTTGGACTCCGGCGGGTGCTTGTCGGGGTGCCATTGCCGGACCAGGCACCTGTAGGCGGCCCTGATCTCCTGCGGGGGCGTGTCCCTGGTGATGTTGAGCACCTTGTAGTACAGCTCCGGTGGGTTCCCCATTGCCGGCCGCCGCCCCTGGTAATCGAAGAGAGAGCAGCTGCGAGGACGGCGACGTACGAGGAACGCACAGGGGTGGAGTGAGCAAGCGAGCGAATTCCGGAGGAGGGCTGCGACCTGTTCAGTGCTCTGCTATAATGGGGAAATGGAGCGAGATGCGTGGCTCCTATGTAGGGATATTTGGAGCGGCCGGGGAGGAAGAGGGCGATGGCGACGGGGTTGGTTGCTGGTGCGGGAGTGGAGGTACATGTAGGCCAAGGTGCCACGAGCTGGGACGAGAGCCTTGATGGGGAAATGGATCATCTGCCCAAGCTTGTCGAAATGCAGATCCAGCAGCTACGGCCCTCGTGCGTGCAGCATCAGGTGTGGTACGCGTACCACGTACATTGACGATCCGTACGTACGTACAGCAGGTGCCAGAGCCTGGATTTTCATTTTGAGTTTTTTTTAGGGGGATGGATGGACCCTGGACTTTGCAGGAGCTGCCTGAGCATATTTGGTTCCCAGGACTCTTAAAACACGGGAATAGGGAAAAAATGCAGAAATATGATAGAAATGTGCATATCTAATCTATATCTATACCTAATAATAAAGGAGCTAAGGTTTCCTTGGTTTGGTCCGTCATAATGCGCTAAGGTTTCTGCCAAAAAGTTTCGTCAATGCTTTTTATTGGACCGTTTTGCCCTTCCACCAAATCGCATAATACAACCAGCTGCCACCATACCGGTTTAGTCTTTTCTCTCCTTGCCCGACCACGGTGGACGATGAACTCCACCCCGAGGCAATGACAGACGACGCGGGCACTCGACCACACCCGCGTCCTTCCGACACGGCGGCCTAATAGCGCGGCTCCCGGCGATTCAGCAGCCAACAATCGACTCACGACGCGGATGAGACTTCTGCTCGTGCCTCGAAGCGGCAAACTGTGGTCTCCGCGGCAGCCGGCTCTGATCCACTGCCGCACCCAGCGCGCGCGATGTAGAGCATTTGGTTCCTTCCACTCACGTCCTCGTTCCCCACACTCAATTTTTCCCCAGTCCGCCGCCTCCTCCGCGCCCCTGACTAGCTTCACCGGCGACGTTCGACTCCCCCGAGACCCAGCGTACAACGCCTTGGCTCCCTCGAAATCAGACGCACAACGCGCGCCCTGCTCAGCTGCCAAAATCCTCGAGGCAACCGGCTCCTGGCCGAGATCCCACGGCATGCCCCAGCCTTTGCCTTCTTCCGAGAGCAGGTATGCACATCTGCCACCAGCACTGCCGGAATGCACGAGCTCCTGCACGCTACCGACGGCGGGCGACCGGCTGGAAGTAGGAGAGGCGAGGAATGGAAGCAGAGAGAGGAGGCTCTCGGGTTGGGGAGAGAACAATGGAGCTGAAGCTCGGCCGGCGCGTCTCCGCCACTGGGGAAGCTAGGTCTCCTGGTGAGGCTCAGACATCCATGGCGAGGACGCCGGCGCAGTTCCTGGACTAGCACTCCCTGATCCACTTTGGTCGCATGTTGATGGGCCATCTAATACTCTGCAAGTGCTGGGTGGGCCAGGTCTGAATAAATAGTCTACAAGATAAACGACTAGGCTTTAGAGAATTAACGTAATAAGAAAAAAGTGTAGTCACCACTTCAGACTGTACAATAGTCCCACCTCGATTAATCATATACAATTTCACCGGTTTATATACGTCAACCTTCCGGGAATCAACAAGTCGCCTTGGAAAGAAGCAAGCAGCAGCTGCAGCACCATCATCAGGAATTAGCACATGTGCAGGCAGGGAAGGAGCGCAAAGATGAGGAGGAAGGAATTAGCACATGTGCAGGCAGGGAGGGATCGAGCGCAAAGATGAATGGATCAAAGACGAGTTGGGGGAACTAGGAGCTGTGGTTCTCGTGGAGCTCGAGCCGGGCCGCGTTTGCTGCTTGGTGAAAGCGAGGGAGAGCCAGAGGAGGGGATGAGAGGCGTCGCGCTGGAATTTCTAGCTAAACGGACAGCTCTCACAGCAACAAAAAGAACTAGCTCAGATTTGTTTGTGTTTTTAACAAATCTAGCTCATTTTTAATTCTAAATTTATGTCGATATTTTTTTGCACCGGGCCACCGGAATTTATTGACATTTTGTTGCACCAGACCACCAGCCTTTCTTTTATCCCGCCGATCTCGAACTCTCAATCGGCGGTAACACCATCCGGTTGCTCCATCCTATCGCATTGATGTTGTGGGGACAAGCTCGTGGCTCTTCAAGTCAACGACTAACTCGCTCCACCTTGACTTGTCTTCGTGGGCAAGTCGTTCCACCGTTACCCGTAAGCTTTCGCAGCCACGATTATACAAGGTGGTCATGTGGTCAGAGCAGATGTTGCGCGACCACAAACACAATAAGGTCTATGTCCGCTTCGTCAACCAGAGGAAGATGGTGATGGCTGCTACCGGCGAGCACAATGTCATGGTGGTAATACTTACGCAGATTACCACATTCGGGCGGCTGGCATCGGTGGTGCAATTGTGCCACGGAAACAAGGGACTCCAACATTTTTTTTGGGCTGGTCTATCGTCCCACCAAATCACATATAACGCACCACGGCTTGTTTTAGACAGCAGGAATATGTCTTTTTTCCCAATCCGCTTGACCTTTCTCTCCCAAACACCCAGCGATGTAGCAACGCACTCCATCCATACCTCGCGCTGCAGCTCTAGGATAACCCAGGACTCACGAGTAAGATCTGCGACGAGGAGGCAGAGAGTGTTGGCTGGTTGCCGCGAGTGAGAGACAAGGGAGAGAGTTAAGCACTGCTGGGTGACGGAAGCGGCCCGAGGTGTCAAGCATGTGCATGAGATAGGAAGGTGGGCCGAAATGGGCCACCGACATTTGAGTTTACGGCGCCAAGACGGGCGATGTGGGCAGCAGATAGCAGTGCTGGAAGCTGATAGAAGAGAGGGAGATGCGGGGGCTAACTCGTGCTTGGCCGGAACCGGGCGGAAAAGGAACTCAACAATGTTTAGTATTTCGCGGCAACGCGCGGGCATTGTCCTAGTATACAAAATAAAGGAATGAAAAACTCAGGAATCCTGTAAGCTTGATTATTTGGTTCACATAAATAGGAAAAACACGGGATTTCTGATAACCATGGTCAAGTCAGAGTCAAACTACACAAAAGAGTATAATTAGGATGTTATGATGCCACTCGATACATCAGTCTCGTTCTTTGTACGTAGGAATTCGAAAAGGATGCCTAAGTGGATTGTAAAGTTTATGTTTTTTTCTTCCTTCGAAACATAGATCATAGAACTTTTTTTATGCATTTTTTTCCTTTGTTCTATTCTTTTGAGCCAAACAGATAAATAGTGCCACCGTAGAAAATTTCCTCGTTCCTACGTTAATCCTCCACTTTTTCTTTAAACCAAACAATCCCTTAGATTTCAAATAAGGAAAATTATCTACACTGATTGATCGATCACTCAATTGATCGTTCTACTACTCTCCTCCAGTTGTTCGCCAGAGTTAGTGGCATGGTCTGAATGACCCCGTGTGTCCTCCTTGACGAGGGAACACTTCGGCAATGCCTACGTATTGTAGACTTGGGTTTTAGGAGAGATCGACGATGGAGATTCCGGGAGCGAGATTAGGCACATGACGTACCCAGCTTCGGGTCCCCTCGGTGGAGGATCCCTACGTGTTGCTAGCAATCCAGTATATGATCATAAGTATGTTTACAGGGTGCCGCCGTAGCGGAACTATTTTTTCTATATTCTGTCTATCTGTTGTCTATATGTTGGCCCCCTTCTATCGGGTACCCTGGCTAGCTTTATATATGCAACCAGCTTAGGGTTTTACAAGAGTCCTAGTCGACTACTTCTTCGGGTTGCCTTGTTGGACCTTCTCCATATTGAGTCTTCTCCATATTGGGCCGAGCCGATATACTAATAATGGGTACCCGAAGGGTATACCCATGTCAGTAGCCCCCGAGTGTCTAGGGAAGTCGAAGACTTGCGTAGAGACTCCAAGCATAATCATCTCCAAAGGTGAGGTCCATGTCGTAGATCATGTGTAGCATAAATGACGATTCTCGAAATTATTTTTCTACCGGGTGCGCGACAGCGCTCCCGATGGGAGTAGCACCCGAGTCTATGGTCAAGTGCTTGCACTTGGGCATAGACTCAAGTTGTACTACTCGATGAAGAACTTAACTATATTTCTGGAGAACTTGATGAAATCCATGTGTTCCCGATGGGAGTAGGCTCCACTCGAGTCGTAGAATCGAGTTGAGTCTACAAACCTTGATTGTCATAGATGCTGTCGAAGTTATTTTTCTATCGGGTGCGCGGCCAGCGCTCCCGATGGGAGTAGCCCCCGAGGCTACAGCCAAGTGTTTGCACTTGGGTGTAGGCTCAACTTGCTTTTAATCGACTCCACAATTTTTCCTCTTTCTTTTATCTTATCAGGAGGGTGAACAATACTCTCGATAAGAGTAGCCCCCGAGCCTATGGGCAGGTGCTTGCACCTAGGCATAGGCTCGAGTTGTACTACTCGATAAAGAACTTGGCGCAGCCCCTCTTTTTATCGACTCCAGGCCATTGCTATTTTTATTTGACATCCATATCTATATTGAACAGGGATAATGGTAATTGGGGCTAGTTCATCTGACGGATCAGGTACTAGTTAACTGCTCTAGTGGCAATCCGCAAAAACCTACTTCAAGATCACGTCCCTGGACATGATCTCGGGATACCGGTGCTAACTCGACAGGTGCCGCTTAAGGTCTTACCATCTGTCGAGCCCCAGTCATGTTTTATCGGGTCCACAGCGCGTCCGCTGGGATATTTCTTCACATCTGTTGATGTGGAAAAAAGTAGCAGAGCGCAGTCTTTGGCGATGCCACGCCACACAGGACGGACCCGGGGTCTTACCTTCGCAGAGTTTTGCGGCATTCAGAGATTATTGGCGACTTTGGCGCTCTGAGAATATTTTGTCAAGTGCCTTGTTCGGCTGATGCAATGACCCATTTTGTGGGTTCTTCTATTTTTCTCTCGAGCTTGATGAGACAGCCGAATATATTGGTTATTCTATATTGTCGGGTACATCACCGATGCTCTTGCTCGGAACAATATGACGAGTCAATGGACCCGAAGATTTGTCCACCCTTTTTTTTTTTGGTTCCTCCTTGATGAAAATTTCGTCGAGTTCCTCCTTCAGGAAAATTTCTTCGGGTCCTCCTTCAGGACAGTTCTTCGGGTCCTCCCTAAGGACAATTCTTCGGGTCCTCCTTGATGAAAATTTCGTCGAGTTCCTCCTTCAGGAAAATTTCTTCGGGTCCTCCTTGAGGACAATTTTTCGGGTCCTCCCTGTAGACGATTTCATCGGGTTCTCTCTTATATACTTTGAATTTTGCTTTCTCCTGCACAAATAAACAAACTTTTTCTATCTTTCCCTTAACTCTCTTTTTCACATGCGGTGTCAGATGCTCAGATTCGATGATATGTAAAGTGAATATATGCCGCGCAGCCCCCGATTGTCGGGTGCGACGAAAGTAAACGATAATCAACTTTGTGCAAAATAAAAGAACACTTAGCTTTTTGGACACGACGAAGTCGATGCATGATGAAGTCTTCGAGTGTAGATAAGAAATCTAGCAAAAGTAGAAACCACCAAATAGCAAAAGTGGATGCCGCGAAATTGTTGATGAAGAAATAGCCGAGCCCCCGAGCGTTGCTGAGGTGATGTCATGATTGTTGTGTGGCAGTCGTGACCCGAAGCGAAATCGTTGTCGAGCCCCCGAGCGTTAGGCGTGACGTTGAAATAAGTTGATGGAGTCGCGGCGTCATATTTGGTGAAGCCATTTAAGATGAAACCATAGACAATAATATACGAAGATGAATCCCAGATGAAGTATTTGAGATAAATCCATATTGAAGATTACGCCATTAAATATAGAGCATATATTGAAGATAAATCCGTCGATATCATAGAGGATGAATCCGTTGGCCCGAAGAATCCAGTAATAATCATAGAAGATGAATCCGTTGATATCATAAAGGATGAATCCATTGACCCGAAGAATCCAGAAATAACCATAAAAAATGAATCCGCCGATATCATAGATGATGAATCCATTGATCCGAAGAAAATAGTTCCAGTAATAACCATAAAAGATGAATCCATTGACCCGGAAACGCATCGGGTAATATTGTATAAGTGAACCAATAATAATCCAAAGAAAAACAATCCAGTAATCCAAAGAAAATAGTTCCACTGAGCCGAAGAACATAAATCCACTAAGTTGAAGAAAATACTTCCACTAAGCCGAAGAAAATAATTGCACTGAGCCGGAGAAGATATATCCAGAGCCGAAAAAAGAAATTCACCAAGTAACCGACTATATTTGTGATAATGAAGCCCCGGATGTCAGGTAAATTTGCTGTAATGATGCAATGTTGCAGTCCCCGAGTATTCGGGTGTAGCGAAAGTAAATAATAATTAATTTTCGGAAGAGTAACACTTAGCTTTTTTATCGGGTGCAACAGAGTCGTTGCTTAAGTAGGTCATGCAACGGACACAGTCGATGTAGGCGCGTGGCGTCTGGCTGGCATTGTTGATGTAGTCGCGCGGAGTCTAGCCGGCGTTGTCGAAGTACTTGCGCAACCAAAAGGCGAGACACATAATGACGAACGGGGTCGACACAACAAAGTAATTGAAGCTTATTCCCGATCTGCAGTTATATTACGGCGCAAAAAAAACTTGCGAGCAAACAATGGTACGAGCCAAAAATATTTGGCCAAATAAATTTCACGAATAGTAGTGCAATTAGAAATATAGCACCTGATTATTTTTGTGTCGGATGACGAATTTGCGACGGCAGATCCTCCAGACGTAGCGAGTTTGGTGATGACGTCTAACCAGAAGTAGTCAATCTGAGAATGCAGTCGGACGACTTATCGTGTGACTGTGATCGCCGGCCGCCGCCAACGTGCGAGACAAGCTATTCTGATATTTCCGATTGTGCTCCCAGATCAATCCATGGTCGATTGTGCATGTACGTGTGCGTACAAAAAATGACACATGTGCATGTACGTTTGTATTGAGGGGTCATCAAAGCAAATGGGTTGGGCCTCCATGGTCGATGAGCTGAACACTTCACAAACATGGCCCCAGTGACTGGCCCTACCTTCATTCCCGATAAGGGTTTCGACCCGCCTCCATAAGAATTCTCTATACTAGTGATTGTTATACATTAATAATTTAGGCTTGAGCTTGTGAATAGCCCGGAAGAGTTGTTCTCTTTCACCATCTTTAAGAATTCCCGTCGCTAAACCATGTTTTTTTACAGAGGAACATATTATTATTACTATTTGTTTTTGAAATACAAACTTTTTACTAACTCCTTGTAGTGTATTATTTTATCTTGGTGGCTCAAACCCAAATGAATTTCTAACTCCAAGAGAAAAGAGGAAAAAAAGTTGTATCTAGGGCTTCTTTGGCTCTTTGCTAACCTGGAAATGGGAAAGATAGAGAAGTGTGATGGCACTGTCGAGGTTTTGTCGACATAGATGCTACATGGGCTTTCTTAAAAGAGGTGGAAAGATGGCGACTTTGGATCACCTTAGCGGGATTGGCACACATGTGATGTACTCAAGTTCGGTCCCTCTCGGTGGAGGTAAAGATCTACTTCATGCCTTAAAGATTTGTATTTTCTCCCCGGAGGAAAGGAGTATAACTAGAGTTAGAGTAAGAATGAACATAATGTTCGGTGCCCACCAATGCTCTTGTCCAGGCCATATATACAACCCGACTAAGGTTTACAAGATCACATTGTCTCGTTTAGGGTTCCAGTTCCAGTGGAACTACAACCAAGTCTTCATTTGTGCTCCACATTGGTCCTTCCTTCCTCCGAGCCTCTCAGCTGGCCCACCTGCCCTTCAAGGAGGGGCATGTGAGCATGTCACAGGTCACCCTAGTACCATCGTCTGAGTCGGCTTCTTAGATCTACCTGGTTGGGTATTCCCTCATCAGGCGCGCCATATTATGGAAATCTAAAAACACAGGAATATGCAATACCCGTTGTTTGTTGCACCACATGAAAAAGAGGATAATTTGTCTAAAGGAATAGGCTCTTCGCTCATGTAGTATTGGTCATTGAAACAAGGAAAATTTCGGCAAGGCTAGACATCAGGATTTTTTAATGGAACTAAATGCAAAATATCTCGGTAGAAAATTTTCTGATCTTACAACCCAAACATTCTATTCGTTTGAACGAATGAGGCTTGGTTAGCACTGAGCGAGCCACGGTCGCCAGCCAACTTGGTCATCATGCATGCGCCAAGGAGGCAGGCCGGCCGTGTTCTCGATCAGAATCATACCTTATCTAGTTGCTTAGAAGAAGAGTATGTTAACAGTTACTAGCAGCTTGATCTTTACCGTCCGTACTGCCATGTACAACGACTGTATTTATTGTGTTCGTCGACAGCTTCGTCTAGATCTAGATCATCAGGCCAGGCCACAGTTGCATGACTGACATGCATGCACGCATCATCGTTACCTTTGTGACCCATCGTATTATTACACACGCCAGTAACTCAACTCAGTACTCCAGCGAACGTTCTAACAAGATCCAAGCACGTCTAAGCTGCGTGCACGTTGACTTATGAGAGTATACATAGGACTATAGTAGGGGACCTGGAAATGAACTCCTCATTCTCTCGTAATTTGTAGGGCTTGTTCAGTGAATTCCCCCACCAAGTGAATTGAAGAGTATTATAGTGGATTGATGGGGAATTACAGAATAATAGTCTTGAATACACTTCAAACCTCAGCTAACTGAACAAGGCCACAAAGGTTTGGAGCAGGACCGGCCTATAGGACGGGGCAGAGTATATTATTTATGTACATAATATACTTATACTCTTTAGGCTATACGGTTTGGAATGATTCTATAAAATATTGATATCCTAAGGTGTAACTTACCATGCCTCTACTCCTATTCCTCTTACAAAAGAAACACTTCAAGATTTACTCTTTAGGCCGTACGGTTTAGAATAATTTTAGAAAATATAAAAGGCCCAAGCTATAGCTTACCGTGCATGTACTCTAATTCCTTTTAAAGAAAAGTTGAGTCGATATTTCTGAATAACTTTTCCCATGGCACGATTTCTCTCTACCCTTCCCACATATGCCAAAAAACACCGACCATCATAAATATTTATGTGATTAATTCTCGAGATATATATGTATATACACGTGTACACAGGTAGATATTGCTAGAAATAAGAATCATGTTATATGGTTCGCCCGATCAATAGAAATTAATGGTCTCAAATGTTTTCAACAATATCATTTAGTTTTCTATTGCACTATCCTAATACTTCTCTTGTAGAATACTATTTTTTTTATTCTTCTGTGTGTGACCAAGTGGTGGATATTGACGGAGATTTTAAAGGGGTTCAAGAACACCAATCATGGTTAAACTTTGAGTAATATTTGAAAACTTAGCATTAAAAAAACTTTCAAGGAATTTTCAGGAGTAGGGGGCCATGGCCCCCTGCCCTGGAAAAGCTCCGCCACTGTGAACAAAGGGCTTTTGGTGTTGTGTCACCCTATGGAATTGGCAAAAGCATCTGGTGGCATCCGCAGGTAACTCTCCCGATGAACTGGCAACAACGCCACCCCCCAAGCTCCAGACTCATCAGACACTAACCTGATCCGTGGATGATTCCCACAATAATCCTCGTTCTTCTTAAGGAAGTGGTGTGGTGGAGGCGCAAACACGCACCGCCTCCGGTCGCGGTTGTCTAACTATTGCAAGAGGTTAATCTTGTTGTTCAGTTCGTTTAATCTTGGTACTCCTCAGTCTTTCACATTTAGCTTGTGACATAGGTTTAGGGCGGCCCATAAGGCGGGGCAAAAGGGCCGGGCCTAAGATTTGTCTGCGTACTTAGTGCACATATACTTTTTAGGCTATACAACTTGGAATAATTATAAAAAAATAGATTCCCCAAGGTGCAACTTACCATGCTTCTACTCCGACTGCTCTTAAAGGACGTACCCAGTGCTGAGAGCTCCCGCACTGTGCGGGGTCTGGGGAAGGTGTTAGTGGCAAACCTTACCCTCACGAAGTGCAATGTGAGGAGACCGCGACTCGAACCTGGGACCTCTCGGTCACAGGCGGTGAGGCTCTACCGCTGCACCAGGCCTGCCCTTCACTCCGATTGCTCTTACCAAAAAAAAAAATACTTGCATCATTTACTCTTTAGGTCATATGCTTTATAACCATTCTAGAAAATATAGAAGGCACAAGCTGCAGCTTAGTGTGCCTCTACACCGACTCCTTTTAAAAGAAGGTATATCAATATTTTTGGCTAACTTTTCCCGATGGCACGGTTTCTCTCTAGCCTTCTCAAATGTGTAAAACAACACAGACCCTCATTAATTTTTTTGTGATTAATTATAGAGATATATATGTATATACACTGATATTGGTAGAAATAAGAATCATGGTATATAGTTTGCTCAATCAATAGAAATAAATAGTTTCAAATGTTTTCACCAAGATTTAAAAGATCATGAATCTTTCAAATATACATATTATTGCTATTGCATTATGCTAATATTTCTATTGTGGAATACTAACATCTTTTAAAGTTTTTTTGTGTGTGACCAAGTGGTGGTGCTTGACGGAGATTGTTAAGGGGTCCAAGAACACCAATAAACTTTGAGTAATATTCAATTTTTTATAGCATAAATAGACATTTTTAAGGAATTTTCAAGAGCGGGGAGGCCATGGCTCCTTCCCTAGGAAAATTCTGCCACCGTGAACAAGAGGCCCTTGGTGTCGCGTCATCCTAGGGCCCCTAATTTACAGATGTGAGGGGATTTGATGTTCACAAATCCCCTTCAATTCACTTTCCAAAGAATATACTAATATGATGAAGAGTTTTTAATCTAGCTAAATTAAGGGAATTGTGGGGTTATTTTAAAACTACCCCGTCCAAGCTCGAATAAGCAAATAACCTATTGATTTTTTTTACAAATTCAGGACAATTCCCTCTCATCCCCTCAAATATACTGGAAGTAAAATTCCCTCGTGATGCGGTTATTTGCTGCCGTCATCGATCTCTGCTTGCAGATGTCCACACATATGAGCCTTTCAATCTCCTTGCCCAAACATGAACAAGGAAAAACTAAGTTCAGTTCTCTCTCTTGCGCCCTCCTTAGGTATAGTTGTAAATAGCAGATCGTTGGTGATAGACTCGAACCCTTGTCTCGTGTCTGAAGAAAGTGCTTAAAAATCAAGATGCTGCATCCATAGTCTCATAGAGAACAACAATATAATGACAATCACATGGTGGAAGGGCCAAGAAGAGGTCACTGCTTGTAGGTACGGGGTCACAGTTTGTCCCGACAACAACTCGAAGTTGGAATCAAATGATCTTGAAAGTGAACATAAAGTTAAAAAAAAAAATTCTGGACACAGATCCATGAGGTACGGTATTGCCAGCATACACGTCACGGGCTTATCTGCTAGGAGCCAATTGAACCACACTTATGCAAGTTTAATCGCGATCACACGCATACATCAACTTCACGGGGAGCCAACGGGAGATTTCCTGAAAAGAGACAGGTCTCTTGGTTTCTTGTAGGATATCTCCTTCTTTCTTCTCCCAGTATTATGTGTTAGCGGGATGCTGCTTAAGTGGTGTTCACCATAGTGTCCGTCGTACTCCTGCTGGTTAGATGGCGCATTACATCGTTCTGAAAGCTATAAAGGTGAGGGGAATGCGATGGCAGTTTGGGACGCTCTTGTTGTCAATATCATAGCACTATCAGCTCCTAGTTCCAGCTAGTTATAATCTTAATTTTACGGGAATCAACAGGATTTTGCTGTGGTCTTTACTAATTACCAACGAAAGTTATTCTAAAAGAATATTAAAGGGGTTAGCAGCACAATTACAAGAACTAATATTCATAAAACAAACTCTTGCTAGCTCCTTAGCCACTTGAGTTAGCTAGAGTCTGTTTTATGAAGTAACTGTGGATGATCTTTATTTTTATTTTGTAAGGTTCGATTCTCCTTGTTGAGTGTAACACCTGGATGGCTGGGTGCAAGTTTGCTTAGGGCATCTCCAGCGGATCGACGCAAACGGACGTTTTTCGTCCGTTTGCGTCTGTGCGGACAAAAAATGCCCTCCAGCGGGGCGCCGCAAAACGTCCGCAGTGTCCGTCCTGACGCAAACATGGACCAAATATGCGCCAGGAATGCGTCTCTGCGGACGCGTCCGCGCGTCCGTTTGTGTCCAGTTGGGCTGCATGCAGCCCTCTCTCTCCTCCTTTAATCACGCATGCGCTTATTCCTAGCCACACAAACAGAATCTTTCTCTCTCTCTCCTCTCTAATCACGCGTGCGGTCAAATAAATGCGTCCGTGCCGCTGGAGAATGGGCAGACGCATGCGGACATGCGGACGTTTTTTATGTCCGTGCCCGACGCAAACGGACATAAATATGCGTCGCCCCGCTGGAGATGCCCTTAACATCCATCTCAACTGTCTCTAAAACTTTCATGTTCTTTCGTGTAAAATGGTTAACCTGGAGATTTTTTTCTTACAAAATCGGAGCATCACCTGGCTCTGCATCGATCGATGCACACAACCTTTATTTTACTGCATGGTTCAAAGTATCAGTTTTACAACTCAAGTACCCTCAAAGTAGCAGCAAAAATCAGCAACCTAAAAAATGGAATAAGAATGACCTCTATGCATCTTGAATACGCTAAGAATGTGCACCCACCCACCCTACCTGAAGATAGCCTGTACAACTGCCATGAGCCGATTGCAACCATCATTCATAGGTCTCCGCTTCTTCATAGAAAGGAGGTAAGACAACTTGTGGATTGATGCAATGTCTGGAACACACCGGTATGTATGGCGGGTCAAGCTTTCTCTAAGCAACTACCTGTCCGGGACTAATTACCCCACATAATTCCACTTGAGCCACCACTAAGAGGTTGAAGTATTACATTGAGTCTGTTATATGTTGTCATCAGTAAAATGAGTTGATTTATCCCCAAGATAGGATCATTGAGTAAGAGCATGTGAGAGCCAAAATCTACAAAAAAAAAAAAAAGTAAAATTGGATGACTAGATTCAGACCAATGATTTTTTTGTGCACTTGGATTGTCGAAAATTCTTGCCAGCAAAAACATGTGGGTCAAATTTTACCAAATGGTATAAATTATAGAGACAATTAACATAGTCAAGTCATGGCTAACCAAATCTTTTTAGACCTTCTTTGGATCACAGGAATTTCATAGGATGGAATTACATTTCTTAGTACTTTCTATATGGATTGGTTGAATCAAATGAATGGCGCTTTTAAAATTAATCTAGATATCATTCCTATGCATGAATTGTATATAAATTTGAACACCACTCCACCTTTTATTATGATCCAACCGTGTAAGATTAAGACATTACTCATGTGTTTTTTTTCCTATATACCATCCAACACCTATTCTCTTAGTTTTCTGATAATTTACAATCGTCTTTTTAAAATCATCAAACTTGTTAGATCCTTTACTTCTCAATATACATGTGTTCTCACTCTTGTGAAAAAACCCTTAGCAAGGACTTTTTGCTACCCCTTATTTTTCCGGAATACGTTAAGTTAACTATGAACATATGAGCATGTTCCCTTAAAATCCAGGACATGAACCTAAATGCAAAAGAAATCGGAGACCGTCCCATAGTCAGTGCTACACTTTTGCCAAGTGGAAAAAATGGCGGAGAACCTTCTTGTTATGAAATGAAAGAGTTGCATGTGACGCAACTCTACCCAAAGTAAGTTCAGATACTCACATTTACACACACATATAAGGATTTAAGTTTCAAGATTATTTTTGCGAGTTGGACTAGATTCGGACCAAATTCCAATAAAATAAAATTTAATTTAATTTTGTTTAAATTTGGTCATAATGGGATGAAGCAGTTCCCAAATAATTCAAATTTTGAAGATTTCAATGGCTCTCAGATTTGAACCATTCCAATATTCAAAACCCTTTGTAGGTATCCTATGATGAACTTTCTTACTTTCTGGTTTTCTCATCAGATTTGTTTAATTGTATGCATGTATCTAGATAAGATTTATCAAGGGTACTCAGTTCACTCAAATATGTGTATTATTTGCATGGCATTAAGCATACATATGTGTCTCTTTGTAATCTATTTTCTTTAGCAGATCTTTTTGGAATGTCAAAAACAAAAGACAAAAACTAGATCGCAATTTGTGGGCTTTGTGTGCGTGCCTAGCGAGAGCTTCTTTTTTCTGCACATCTCTTGTATTTTTTTGTTAGATGTATATATCTGTATATTGTAGTTTCCCCATATGTTAGGGGGCTTCCTACATATTTCCACCTGTACATGTACTATATATTGGGGCCTTTGGCCCCTGGTAATACAACAAACATATTACCCTAACATGGTATTAGAGCTCTAGGTTAGCTCCTTGCAGCCGCCGCCATTGCACGTCCCGGCACCTCGCCGCCGCGTCCGACCGCCGCCGCCGCCTCTTCCCCGCGTCCCAGCCCTCTTCTTCCCCGGCCACCCATCCGCCCGTCGCCCGCCGTCCTTCTTCGCTGCACCGGTCGCCCGCTACCGGCCGCCCGCCCTCTTTCGCCGTCGCCGGCCGCCCGCATCCCCGGCCGCCCGCCGCCGTTCCTCGGCCGCCTGCCGCCGGCCTCCGCCCCGGCCTCTCGCCATCCTTGGCGTCCCCGGCCTTGCAGCCGCCGCCGCCGCCCCCGGCTGCCCTGCTGCCCTCGTCTCTGCTTCGTCCCGCAGTAATTCGGGTTTGATCCTGATCTGTTCTGAAAAAAAATGTCTTCCTCTTCAGGCTATGTTGCGATTTCTCGCTGCCCGGTGATCTTTGATGGCGCGAATTATCCTGATTTCGCTGCCTTCATGCGCGTCCATATGCGCGGTCTTCGTCTTTGGGGTGTGCTTTCTGGTGAGATCTCCTGTCCGCCGCGCCCCGTTGCTCCTACGGTGCCTGTTGCACCGCCGCCCGTTGCCCTTGCCCTTGATGCTACTCAGGCGGATAAGGATGCAGCCAAGAGTGTTGATGATACTGTTCTGGCTAATTATGACCGGAAGGTCCAGGACCAGTCTACTACCGTTGCGACTTACCGGCTGGATCTGACTGACTTCACTCAGTGGATCGATGAGGATGCTCGTGCTGCTGCTGTTCTCACCTCCAGTGTTCTGCCTCAGTATGCTGCTGAGTTCATGGGTCTTCCCACTGCTGCTGCTCAGTGGGCTTTTCTTCGTCAGCGCTATCAGCCGTATGGGGATGCTCTTTACCTGTCTGTGGTCCGCCAGGAGCATGCCCTTCAGCAGGGTGATTCTACTATTGATGAGTTCTACACTCAGAGTGCTGCTATTTGGCGTCAGCTTGATTCTCTTCGTACAACTGTGTGTGCCACCTATCCCTGCTGTCTGACTGTGCGCGTGGATCTGGAGTTTCAACGCGTTTTTGAGTTATTGTCGCGGCTCCGTAAGGAGTTTGAACCGCGCCGTGCACAACTGCTTGCCCGTGGTCGTGTTCCGCTCTCTGTGGTACTGGCTGAGCTTCGTGCTGAGGAGACTCGTCTTCGTAGTGCTAGTCTTCTTGAGGTTCCCTCTGTACTTGCTGCTTGTGGCCCTCCTGTGCCGTCTGCTCGTGGACCTCCTACGCCGCCGGCTTCGTTGCGGTCTCCAGCACCGCCGATACTCTCTACTCTTCCAGTCCAGGGCCAGAGTCAGCCTCAGCAGCCTCGTGGTATGACAACATCTCCCTGCACCTACTTTGGCAGGTCTTGCCACACTGTCTCTACTTGTTGGCAGAGGGATCCCAGCTTACGTCAGCGGCACTATTCTCGTCGGCAGGCTGGTTCTTCAGGATCTTCTGCTGTTGCGCTATCTGATCAGGACATTCTCCGTGGTCTTCGTGGTCTGCTCGCTGCTACAGGCTCTTCTTCAACGGGTACTGCTGGTTCTGTGCCTGGATCTTCTGGCACCTCGCGACCACCACCTTCTACACAGTCAGGTATGTCATCCTCGTGGCATCTGGATTCTGGAGCTTCTTTTCATATGACTTATGCGTCTTCTATTCTTTCTGCTCTTCGCTCTCTTGTTTCTCCTGTCCGTGTTGTCACGGCCGATGGTACCTCTCTTCATGTTTCCAGTCGAGGCACCCTCTCTACCTCCTCTTTTTCTGTTCTTGACGTTTCTCATGTTCCTAGTCTTAAGATGAACCTGTTTCTGCTAGTCATCTTACTGATTCTGGTTGTCGCGTCATTCTTGACGCTGATTCTTGTGCTGTTCAGGACCGCCATACACAGGACTTGGTTGGAGCTGGCCCTCGCATCCTTGAGTCCCCGGGGCTTTGGGAGTTAGACTGGCTTCGTGTTCCTCCTGCTGACACTTCATCTGCCAGTTCTCCTGCGGTTGCTGCTTCTGTCACTAGATCTTTTCAGCAGTGGCATCATCGGCTGGATCACCTCTGTGGCTCCCGTTTATCGTCATTAGTTCGTAGTGGTCTCCTGGGGTCTGTCTCAGGAGACATGTCTTTGCATTTGTGTCAGGGTTGTAGGTTAGGCAAACAGATTCAGCTTCCCTATCCTACTAGTGCGTCTGTATCTCAGCGACCTTTTGATTTAGTTCATTCAGATGTTTGGGGTCCGGCTCCCTTTCCTTCGAAAGGGGGTCATCGATACTATATTTTGTTTATTGATGAGTTTTCGCGGTACACCTGGTTGTTTCTTATGCGCTCTCACAGTGAGGTCCTCTCTATTTATCAGCGCTTTGCAGCTATGGTTCGTACTCAGTATTCCACGCCTATTGATGTCTACGCACGCTTCTATTCCTGTAGACAGTGTTGGGCCTCCAAGAGCAGAGGTTTGTAGAATAGCAGCAAGTTTTCCTTAAGTGAATCACCCAAGGTTTATCGAACTCAGGGAGGTAGAGGTCAGAGATATCCCTCTCAAGCAACCCTGCAATTAAGATACAAGAAGTCTCTTGTGTCCCCAACACACCTAATACACTTGTCAGATGTATAGGTGCACTAGTTCGGCGAAGAGATAGTGAAATACAAGTATAATGGATGATTGTAAGTAGTAATTGCAATCTGAAATAAATATGGCAGCAAGTAAACATGTAGCAGAACTTGTTGGAAACGGTGTTTCAATGCTTAGAAACAAGACCTAGGGATCATACTTTCACTAGTGGACACTCTCAACATTGCAATCATAATTGAATATAAATATAAGCACTTCACTATGCTATTCTGAATTACTCTCTGGCGGGATAACCAACACTAATTCACCGTGTAGGGCTGCAAAGCAAACCTTAAAGATGTATTCCCAAGTACTAATAAACATCCCACGCTGTCACTGTGAGCATTCATAGGAGGTACTAACACACCACAATTTCATAGAGACATCGAACTCAAATCATAACCCAGTGAACAAGTATTCTGTGAAATATAGCCTAAGAGACCCACACGGTGCACACACTGTCACCTTTACACACGTGGGACAAGGAGTCTCCGGAGATCACATAAGTAAAATCCACTTGAATAGCATAACGACATCTAGATTACAAAGCTCATCATATGGATCTCAATCATGTAAGGCAGCTCATGAGATCATTATATTGAAGTACATGGGAGAGAGAGATTAACCACATAGCTACCGGTAAAGCCCTCAGCCTCGGGGGAGAACTACTCCCTCCTCATCATGGGAGACAGCAGCGGCGATGAAGATGGCGGTGGTGTCGATGGAGATGGCTTCCGGGGGCAATTCCCCGTCCCGGCGGCGTGCCGGAACAGAGACTTCTGTCCCCCGAACTTGGCTTCGCGATGGCGGCGGCTGCGTAACTTTTCTCGTCTCGTGGCTTATGTTTTTAGGGTTTTCGCGACGGAGGGACTTTATAGGCGGAAGGGCAGCCTCGGAGGGGTCCCAGGGGTCCCACACCATAGGGGGGCGCGCCCCCCCCCTTTGGCCGCGCCGCCATGTGGGGTGGGGCCCCCTTGGCTCCCCTCTGGCCCCTCTTCGGTGCTCTGGAACCTTCCGTGAAATATAAGATCGTGGGCTTTTGTTTCGTCTAATTCCGAGAATATTTCCTGTGTAAGATTTCTGAAACCGAAAATAGCAGAAAACAGGAACTAGCACTTCGGCATCTTGTTAATAGGTTAGTTCCGGAAAACGCATAAAAATGATATAAAGTGTGAACAAAACATGTAGGTATTGTCATAAAACTAGCATGGAACATCAGAAATTATAGATACGTTGGAGACGTATCACCTATTCGTGTGTTTCGTGCTGATTCTGCAGGAGAGTATATCTCCCAGCATCTGCGTGGTGTTCTTGCTGAGCATGGCACCCTTGCTCATTTCTCGTGTCCCAGCGCCCATGCTCAAAATGGTGTCGCCGAGCGTAAGCATCGTCATATTCTTGAGACTACTCGTGCTATGATGATTGCTTCTTCCCTTCCGCCGCATTTCTAGGCTGAGGCTGTCGCTACGTCGACTTACCTCATTAACATTCAGCCTTCTGCTGCCCTTCAAGGTGGCATTCCTCTCGAGCGTCTTTCTATTCACTCTCCCAATTACTCGACGCTTCGTTTATTTGGTTGCGTTTGCTATGTCCTTCTCCCTCCTCGGGAACGCACCAAGCTGACCGCTCAGTCTGTTGAGTGTGTTTTTCTCGGATACAGTGATGAGCATAAGGGCTATCGCTGTTGGGACCCTGTTGGTCGTCGGATGCGCATCTCCCGTGACGTCACGTTTGATGAGACACGTCCCTTCTATCCTCGCCCCACCTCGGGTACTTACCCGGTGGATGATATCTCTTTTCTTCTTTTTCTGGATGCACCCTTGCTGTCCCTTCTCCTTCCTCTCCTAGTTCTGATCCGCCTCCTTCACCTTCGGCGTCATCCTCTCCTCCGTCTAGTTCCCCTAGTACTCCTCGTTCTCCGGCTTCGGCTCCTTCTGATGCTGTCCCTTCTTCCTCTTCTTCTGATGAGTTGTCCTCTGTCGATGAGCTCCCTCCTTCATGGCCTGTTCGTCAGCGTCGTGCTCCAGCCCGTTACTCTCCTAGTCAGTACGGTCTCTCTGTTGTTTCTGAGCCTACTTCTTATCGGGATGCTGAGCGTCATCCTGAATGGCAGCTTGCCATGGCTGAGGAGATCGATGCGCTTGAGCGCACTAGCACTTGGGATCTTGTTTCTCTCCCTTCTGGTGTTCGTCCTATCACGTGTAAGTTAGTCTATAAAATTAAGACCCGCTCTGATGGATCTCTTGAGCGCTATAAAACGCGTCTTGTGGCTCGTAGTTTTTAGCAGGAACACGGCCGCGACTATGATGAGACCTTCGCCCCTGTGGCTCATATGACCACTGTGCGTACTCTCCTTGATGTTGCTTCTGTTCGACGCTGGTCTGTGTCCCAGCTTAATGTTCAGAACACTTTTCTTAATGGCGAGTTGAGTGAGGAGGTTTACATGCAGCCTCCTCCTGGGTATTCTGTTCCCGATGGGATGGTTTGTCGTCTTCGACGTTCTCTCTATGGTCTGAAATAGGCCCCTCGTGCCTGGTTTGAGTGCTTCGCCTCTGTGGTGACTGCTGCTGGTTTCTCTCCTAGTTTTCATGATCCAGCACTTTTCGTTCACACTTCTCCTCGTGGACGCACTCTTCTTCTTCTCTATGTTGACGATATGATCATTACTGGTGATGATCCCGAGTATATTGCCTTTGTCAAGGCTCGTCTTCGAGATCAGTTTCTTATGACTGATCTTGGTCCTCTTCGCTATTTTCTTGGCATTGAGGTTTCTTCCACTCCTGATGGCTTTTCTATTTATCAGGAAAAGTACATTTAGGATCTTCTTGCTCGTGCTGCTCTTGGGGATGAGCGCACGGTTGATACTCCTATGGAGCTTAATGTTAAGCTTCGTCCTACTGATGGTGATCCTCTTCCTGATCCCACCTGTTATCGCCATCTTGTTGGGAATCTTGTTTATCTTGCTGTCACTCGTCCTGATATTTCTTATCCTGTTCATATTCTGAGTCAGTTTGTCTCAGCTCCTACCACTGTTCACTACAGTCATCTTCTCCGTGTTCTTCGTTATCTTCGTGGCACGATCACTCGTCGCCTTTTCTTTCCTCGTTCCAGCTCTCTCCAGCTCCAGTGCTACTCGGATGCTACGTGGGCGAGTGATCGTACAGATCGTTGTTCACTTTCTGCTTACTGTGTGTTTCTTGGTGGTTCGCTTGTTGCTTGGAAGACGAAGAAACAAGTCGCAGTTTCCCGTTCGAGTGTTGATGCTGAGTTGCGAGCTATGGCTTTGTTGATTGCTGAGGTGACCTGGTTACGGTGGTTGCTTGCAGATTTTGGGGTCTCTGTTACGACACCCACTCCACTTTTATCTGACATTACATGTGCTATCAGTATTGCACGTGATCCGGTCAAGCATGAGCTGACCAAGCATATTAGTGTTGATGCTTTTTATACACGTGCTTAGGTGCAGGATGAAGTTGTTGCGGTTCATTATGTGCCTTCAGATTTGCAGTTGGCGGATTTCTTTACAAAGGCACAGACTCGAGCGCAGCATGACTTTTTACTCTCCAAACTCAGTGTTATGGATCCACCATGAGTTTGAGGGGGGAGTGTTAGATGTATATATCTGTATATTGTAGTCTCCCCATATGTTAGGGGGCTTCCTGCATATTTCCACCTATACATGTAGTATATATTGTGGCCTTTGGCCCACTGGTAATACAACAAACATATTACCCTAACATTTTTATCCATTTTTGTAGTGTCAGACTTTGTATACTAGTATCATCATTTTTTAAAGAAACTGTCTACAAGTGTTTGTTTTGTTTTTAGGGAACACAGAGTCTCTAATTCTCTATGTTTCGCAACAAAATAAAATAAAATAAAAGAAGCTGTGGACGACAAGTCTAAGCCGTGCTAGCCAAAATTGAACAAAACGCAGCGCACTAGTAGACGCGCACTTGCCCATGTTTAATGGGCCCAAGCCCATCACGTGAGGTAGCATTCTTCCTCTTTCCTTTGTCCCGTGGGCTGAGGTGGGGTGATGGCGGCGCTCTTTAACCGGAGAGCTCGCCGTAGTTACCTCTAGGGGTCGAGAGGTCATCGGGAATGTGAACCACGGAGAGCTCGCCGTAGTTTACTCTCAGGAGGATGAGGCGGTGACGGAGATTGCAGCGGCCATCTTTGACCTGGCCCTGGCCTGGCCAAATCGTGTCAAGTTGGCGGGGCAGGAGAGGGAAGCTACATCGCGAAGCCGAGGGTTCGTTTTAACTGAAGATCTCTGTAAGTAGAAGCTTTTCCGTGCTATGATTCCCAAGTGCCGGTCTATCGCTCTTCAGTTTGTTACAGCTAGGTTGCAACACGCGGCCGAGATTGCCGTTGCGGTAGCATGGTTCAGAGAGAACCCAAGAGACGACCAAAATGTGAGGGATTTTCTACATTGTAAATTCACAGAAGAATGACCTATTTGTTGGTTTTCGGTGAATTACACATACACCAATCGGACTGTTTTGTATCGAATCCATGGATCTGTCTACTTACCACCCTCAATTTATCCAATTCCTGCCTGCTGCTCATTTAGCCATTAACCTTCCTTCCTTCCTTCAGTGTGTACTATCATCTGCAATTTGCCACGACTGCAAGGGATTTTTGGATTCCAGGACATGGATTGCCACCAAACTTGGCAGGGGATACTGGAATAGAGCAACCTCTCTTACCTATGCAAGCCTGAGAGAACAAAATAAATAGTTGAAGTTGTTTGTTGGTAATAATGTAGTACTAGCAAATTATAATACAGTAATACACGAGTTACCTGTTCTACGACAGCTTCCGACGATTCGGCATGGCAGCTTCCAATGGAAAATGCTGTGCAGTCTCCTGCAGGATTCCCGTAACTCGCAAACTCAATTGCTGAGATGTGCTTGCCCCTTTGGCACCGTAGACATACTTCTGGATGCCTTCCTTGAGTATGGAGACCCGGAGCCGAAAGCTCATTTACGTTACCGCACACTGTTGTGATGGACACTGTGTTCACTGTTATATGTAGCGGGTCGCCTCCCATTTCCTCAACAAGAACAAGGAGGTTGTCTCTAGGTTTCAGAAAATGTTGTGGTATGTGATACCTTTGGAGTTCAGAAATTTCATGCCAGTTAGATACTGCCTGTACGATCATAGGTGAGCGAAGAGAATCTGAGATTTGAATTAACTCTACTTACAGGGATTGAGAAGGTTGCCCACTCGGGGTCTTGAATGAGACCCAATAACGGCCAATGCTCTCCCCGTTGACCCACACTTCACCCTTTCCCATACTCGTTAGGTTCAGTGTCACTGCATCATCGCTCATTGGTGTGGCAAATGTTGTCTGAATCACATAATGAATGACTCAAGGAATACTTTATTGCTGCGAAGGCTTGACATTTATCTCAGGATTATGAACTAGTTCTGTTAATGTACCTGGTACCAAGTAAGGGGAAGATATGCCAAATTGTAGATATCTCTCCATTCAACACTGTATGACCCTTCTTGCGTGTATATCCTATTCCCTTCTCCAAATAAGCCAACCTGCATTTAATCTGTCAGATCACATCCTAGAGTTCTATAATGATCTCTATTTCACATTCCAAATGAGTTGACTTGGATTTACCTGGTATCCCCATAACTCGTTGTCGAGGAAATGTAGTGGTTGTTGTCCTTGTTGTATGCTCACTTTACGGATTCCAAAGCTTCTATTTTCCATGTGAGCACCAGAGTCCTTCCAGGTAGAAGATCTCAGTTTTGATGCATGGCTAGTTAAGTCACTTTCTGTAACAATTTATGTTTGAAATTTATGGTACTCAAGCTCCACTATATGTTGTGAAAATCGAAAACCTGAGAATTTCTTAACACCTATGTGTTTGATAAGTTTCACTAAACCCATTTGCTCATTTTACTTCATTAGAACTAACAGCATAAACATATGCTTGGATTGGCAGTTTGACACCATATAGACCCATTTTTACTAAGTCTTGGTTCCCATCTATTAGTGTCTTTTATAATCATTTATATTGGCAGGGTGGGTAATGGGAACCATACCTGTGATCCAACCATTACACTGAGTAATGCTATGGTGTTCTGCCCCTCCTTTAGAGAAATATTCGCGTTGAGAATTATGTTGCCACGTGCCTCATGACTCCCATGCACACTCCCTGACCATAATATGGAGGGAAGTTATACAATAATAGATATGAGTGAAGTGTGATGACTGATGAGCAATAACATAGCACATCCGTTGTAAAATGTAATTAAGAGATAACATAATCTGAATAATTTATATGATGCACCTGTAGTTCACGATGGCATGTGAATTAGTTGTTACTTTTCACAAAAGGCTATATGAAGAACCAGGCAAACCACAATTTATCTAATAGGATACTGACCTACAAATTCCCTGTTGACAAAAGCATGCAATATATGTGCTCGGGACTCAACATTAAGAAGCACGAGCTGGCTATCATCACTCTGCCTATATTCATAGCTGCATTTAAGTGATACAATTAGTATAGATTCAAGTCAAGTAACTAACTAAAATCCAAAATATGAACATCACCTTTGAGGAACTTTTCTTACCTGACGATGTACCAAAGGTAATCTGTCTCATCTTTAGTTGTTGAGAGATGTTCAAAGAGCTGGTCTCCAGTGTATGCAGCTTTGCTTATATCTTGAGGAATTGGTTCTTTGAATGCCTTCCAAGTATGAATATCACTGAGCGACTGTACAACTTCAGCAGTTCTTGACCCACGCTGAGCATTTACCTGTGATAAATTAATAAAGTAAAATATCATAACAAGAGACTATGGCATTTGCCTGTGATGAAAAAGGTGTGCCACAAAGGAATTTATGTCAATAGGTCACATACCTTGGCTATTTCGAAGACCGTTGTCCTGCAATCTGATACAATACTGATGGATTTGGGTGCCAGTTGGAAAGATATATTACGGAATACTACTGTTGGTGTCTGATGCTTATCGAAGTTGACCAGGAAAGCCACACATTTCAATTCTGTTTCAAAGACATGTGCCTAGAGTACGTCATTAATTATGTGCTTGTATTGCTAGAATTCATTGAACTATGTGTTCTAATAAAACTCTGTAATTTTACCTCTTGTTCTTGACCTAATGAAAAATTGGAGTATCTTCCAAACAGCAATGGTTCTGAGGACTGTTTCACTGCAGCATGCAGTTCTCTGAGATGACCCCATGTAGGTCGCCATATAAGACCTGGATACAACACCACTAAATTTATTAGTTTCTGTTATATGGTTGACATGTGTAAATGCTTCTAGCATGCCTTGTCTATTGGTTAACTATTTACCATATTCATCAAGAGGAGCTCCATCATAGTAGCTTGTTGTTACATATGAAGAGGCAGACCTCCCAAAGTTTGTTCCTCCATGGTACTGCATCATAACAAACAGGAAAATTTTCTAAGAGGTTTCAGTTCGATTTTTTTAGTTATTTATTTATAAATCCATACCATGTAGTAGCTCACAAAGCTTCCCCTCTTTCTTGCTATAAAGAGTGCAACTGCAAAGGCAATATCTTCTGTAGATCTAAGTTTTGTATCATTGCCATATATAGGGTAGCTGGACACATAAACAGTTGGCCATCAGACCTTTTTCCATCAGAACGAGAAGATCCAAAACCAAGTGAGCAGAAGTGAGGTTGCAACATTACCGTGTTGTCCAATTTTCTGTCCATAATGCAGGCTTGCTAGGTGAGTTTGGTCCAACGAATGTTTCTCCGCAGATGAGCCCATTGCAGGTATTAATCTAGAAAAGAAGTTATTTGTCAAACTGATATGATTTTTTCTCTAACGAGATACAGTCAGGTCAAATGATATAATAATGAACACCGACAATTGGGTCTGGGGCATCATCCTGCTTGCACATCATCCATGGAACACCTGTCTGGAGACCTACAGCCATTTGAGCTGCCCAACGGACGTAACTTTGGCCACTGGGGCCAAATGCAGGCTCAACCATCTGGTACTCATTCTCAATCTGCATTTCTTATTTAGTTACATAATGGGCACATTGAGATGGAGAACTAAAAACAAATGCTAATTCAAGTTAATTTTGCTAACCTGAGAAATGATGATCGGGCCTCCCTGTGGGTAATAAAGTCCTTCATGTTTCATCATGTTTACTACCAGAGTGACAAATCTTTGCATATGTTGCTGCATGAATAAAAAACTATAATTTATTATGGTAATATATTTAAATTAACCAACATTAAATTAATCTAGTTGTGCCAGATGAAAACTCTGAAATCACCAGCCACAATTCATAGTTTTTCAGGTTACGAAGTTTAAGAATGCCATCTCACAGATAATTACCTTGAATGGTTCATTGTCAGTTCGGAAGGTAATGTTTGGAACATCATGTAGCCAAAATGGAAATCCTCTGCATGAACACAAGATATAAATCATTTGTTCAGGTCGCATTTTCGTTTATTCATCACTTACGTATTCTGCACTTATAAACAGTTACGGTAGAAAGAGTTGTGTTCTTTAGAATAATTCAGGAAGCAAGACGCGTATCTACAGTAGCAAGCACACATGTGCATTGCATGTTTTACACAATATAAATTGTATGGAATAGATACTAACATGATATAGAAACCATATTTATAACATAAGTTCATTTGGACTTGTTTACACTATAGATCACTTGAAGGAAAAAAAACGGGGTATTATGCATACGCAAAATTGCAAAGTTCACAGTTTAGAGGCGACAATATAATGAGACAAATAATATTGGAGTCATTAGAACTGAGGGTAACGTTTGAAAACAGACATTACATTGAGATTTATGAAATGTAATTATATATATGGACTATTTTCTGATGGAAAGTATCCCACCTTAACTTGTAACTTTCTAAGTAGTATATATAAATAAGAAGAGTGGTTTCCTGCATTCTTACCCGTACTTCCATTCTGCCTCTATGAATGGACCAATCCTGAGGCTTACATAGAGTCCTTGAGCTTGAATTTCTCTGATGAACTTCACAATATCGTATCTCCCCTCAAAGTTATACTGATCCAATGATACAATGGAAACATGTGTTAGTACTGAATAACTCATTTTCAAAATACGTCTCGTGTGCTTTTCACAGCCATATATGTGTGTACATATCAAGCTAGAAAGAGCACATACCTGGCCCTGCACAGGCTCATGGACATTCCAAAAGACGTACGTTTGGATCACATCGAGGCCACCTCTCCTGGCTTTCGCTATTAGTTTTGGCCACATCTGTCAGTTTTAGGATGCACAAATTTTAGGAAGGAAGATGTAGCTTATCACAAGATTGCTTCAAGGAAGCTAGGAAGTAGTATGTTAGTTCACTTCAAATGCTGCCTCAGAATGGACGATTGTCTTGTGTGCAGGAGACTTTTCTACTCGACGATATTTTCAGGAGTTGTCTCCTCCCCTCCTACTCGTGGAGTTGTTGTGTCCATCTACTACCCAGTACGCCTGATCCATGAGGTAATCCGTGCATGTCTTATCGATGCCTGAAGCTAAGTTTGACAGTACTCTGCCATATGTGGATTTATACTTGTCAACTGACTAACTGAGTAATGTTTTGTTGTGGAAGTAGGCAGAGGCAGATAAGGATTGACAGTCTGAGGTTATTATAGTTATGCAGGTAAAAATATGTTTTGCAGCATTTGATAGCTAGTACAGAATATAGTAGCTGGCAAAATATTTGAAGAGTAACATTCGTGGTACTTGAGTACTTTCAGAAAATTGTCACGGCTCTGCTTCATCCTGATGGTGCGTGGTTCAGAAAAGTGTTGCGGCTCTGCTTTTGTCTGATGGTGCTTGGGCCAGGACAGAACACAGGTGTAGAGGAAACGAGCTTCTCGTTTTTTTTTTTGAGAGCAACCACATATTTCATTAATCGAAAATCAAGTTACATGAAGTAACACATGTGGAAACTAAAAGACAAACCGGGATAAAATGATTATCCTGAATTTGCAGATAAAATCCTAAAAGATCGAGAAATACAAAACGATCCCTAGGGTTTTCTGCAACCACCGTAGCCAGCGGCCGCCGTCCAATTCCAACGCCGCCGAGACGAACGCAAGAAAAGACGCCGAGCCTCCACCATTGCAAGATCCAAAAGAGCACCATCGCCAACGAGGCTTTGTGAGTCGATGAACAGGCTCGTTGTGTTCATGCTGGGCCATGTAAGGCGTGGGTAGACAAGCCCATGAAAGAAGTCGTTCAACTCAACCGGGATGTTCTTTGGGCCGAGCGTACTCGGGCTGATCCCTACTGGTAGAAGTACAGTCCCGATCAGAGCTTCCCAAAACTTTGGACCTGCAACCACCTGGGTTCATATTCTACAGCAGACGTTCATGCTTCATCTGTGTATGACCTATCAGCAAATTGCCCCTCTATGACCAAAACAGAGAAGAACTTACCTCAGGCATGCTTCTTGTGTAGTGCATCTCACCAGAGAACATGATCCTTCTAGCCATGGGCGGCGCTGGGTGTATGCCCCTGTCTTCCATGGAATACCCAAGATTTTGATGGAAAAAAAATGCAAGTAGATTTAAAGGCAGGAAGTCAGGAACCACCGTTCACCGAACCGGCCATCGCACGCACGAGACGCTCACAGAGTCGCAGACTCGCAGCACGCACGCACGCGACACGCTTGGCCTCGACGACCTAGACCTGCCCACGCCGCGTCGCCGCCCCATGACCGCCGCCGGCGATGCAGCCCGGAGCAGCAGCAGGCGACGGCCCCGCGCCCGCAGCGGCGGCGCCCCGGCCCCGCGCCCCGCCATCGCCGCCGACCCGCAGCAACGGTGGTGTCTTCCATGGAAGTAGAAGATGATGAATCTATAGATGAAGATGATGAAATGATGCAAGCAGATTTAGAGGCACTCGAACATGACCCTGGGAAGCGGATTCCCATCTCAATGTATGATGTCAATGATCAAGATAGAGTAAGAAGAAGATTTATTGAGATGGGGCCATGTCAACCAAAGAATCATAAATTTGAGTTTACAAATAAAGGTGGAAGAGAGCGTCGCTTTTGCGCTGTTTGGTTTACAGACTTTCCATGGATTGAGTATAGTGTGGAAAAAGAAAGCGTTTTTTGCTTTGTTTGCTATTTATTCAAGGATTAAACAAGATGTCCCGGTGAAGATGTTTGTGTCTGTCATTGATAGGCAAATTGGTGAGCTGAATGGCAGATTTGATGAAGTAAACAGAGAGCTACTTATTTGCATGGCATCATTTAGTCCACTTCATCTATTTGTTGCTTATGATCAAGAGAAGTTGGTTAAGCTTGCTACAAAGTTTTATGCTTCTGATTTTACAAGAGATGAACTAGCAAGGCTTCCATGGCAACTAAACATGTATGTTGCTAATTTGCGTAGAGATGAAAGATTTCAAAACTTGAAAAATCTGTCTGAGCTATCAGTTATGCTTGTCAAGACAAAGAAGCATAAACAATATCATATTGTTTACAAGCTTCTTAAGTTGGTATTGGTTCTACCAGTAGCCACTGCTAGTGTTGAAAGGATGTTCTCTTCAATGAGCTATTTGAAGAATAAGCTAAGAAACAAAATGGGTGATGACTATTTGAACTATTGTATGGTTACATTTGTTGAGAGAGATTTCTTCAAGCAAGTAAAGGATGAGGATGTCATCAATCTCTTTCAAAAAGGCAAGCGCAAAGTTATAATGTAAGATGGAACATCATCACTTTATCAATCAAAAGGTACCTATGTATTCATGTCGTTATGGGCTTATAAATTGAAATATTGCTATTATTGTCATGCTAGTGTTGTTTTATTCATATATTGATAGTATTGTGGTGTTTGATTCATATACTACATTTAGAGCAATTTTTTTTTTTGGGCGGAATACCTAGGCGACATTTCCTGGCGCCGCCACTGCTTCTAGCGCCATTAAGCACCAAAGCCCTGCTATCGTACGTGACCTCCCTCCTCACCCCATCGCCTCCCCACTGACTTCCCATCGCCATGGCGGTACATAAGCACACCATCAACATGGCTAGCACCACCGCAACGGCCATTATTCTCGAGGCCGTTGATCACTAGCAACGAGTTGGATGGGAATTCCTTGCAGTCTCTCCTCAACCTTTGTGTGTTATATATATTCATGAAGACAACATGTGCATGCTTGGCAAATATTTGCAGGTGGCTGAAGAAAGGAATTTTTTTATTGGTGATGAGTTGCTGTCGCCCCTGCTAATAAAGTTTGGCTTGTCTTTTGCTAGTAAGACTACTCACAATGGGGGTATCATAGCTAGTATCATGCACTACATGCATGCAAAAAGCTGATGTGTCACCTCAATTAATGATGAAAGAGATGATAGTAGTATCATAGGTAGATACTGTATCATAGCACGTAGTACTAGAATAATTAACTTCAAATAAATCTTGTACACAAATTTGTCTTGAGATTCTACAAATCAATAAATATAACTTTCCTATGATACTACTACATGATACTATGCATTGCGGAGATAGTATCATACAGTAGTATCATATGCATGATACTACTATATGATACTTCCCATTGTGACTAGTCTAATATAGTATTTTTGGAGTATAAATTTGTAACGGGGCCTTAATAATTGCTCTATAGCTGGACGAATTTCAGTGTGGCCCTATGCACGAGCAAGATATCTTCAATAAATCCTGTCCCACGAGTCAATTAATGCCTGCTCATAATTCCGTGGAAAATCGTTTGTTCTTCACACCCAAAGAGAAAATGCTGGATCCATCTTAGATTGTTGTTGTTCTTGGCAATGACAGCTCTTCAGGGCATAAACATGACTATTGATTTTCTATATATCTGTAAATCCAAGAAAAAGGTATATTCTGAAAGTACTTTTCTAGTAAAAAGTTCAAAAAGTTAATGGGCATGACTATTTCACGGCCCGAATTAGAAAAGTTAATATCGACTGAACATTCACAGCTATCTAGTGGACATGTGTTTATATTATAAGATGTTTTCATCCGAAAGGTCAATCGCCATACTTCACATATTACATCTTTTTTTGTTTGTTTGAGATATCACGTGTACCACGCGATACTTCACATATTACATCCGTTCCAATGAGTAAGACTTATATTTTTTTCAAAGTTAATCTAAGTAAAATTTTACCATTTTTAAGGAAAAACTATTAAATTATATAGATATCACATAAAAATATATTTTATGATGTATCTAACGTTAATGATTTTGTATTGTACATGTTAATAATTTTTTCTTCTAAAAATTTAGTTAAACTTTACATAGTTTAATCTTTAGAAAAATATAAGCCTCATTCATTAAAACAGAGGTACTATGACTTAACCAAAAAAAAAAAAACCAGCTTGTGTGGCTGGCTGGGTATGCCGCGTCACGGCGTCAGGATCACTGGACAGCGTGTACTTGCCTATGTGCTCAATTGATTCCTTAAATGGAAGTATAGAACGCGCACGAACCCGCTTAGGCCAGGTCCAAAAGCGGTGCAGTCAGTACCGGACCTTGTATAATTAACTCTAGCCAAAACGGCAAGCCGTTCATGCTGGAAATGAATAAAGCGGTGAGCAGGTGGATCACCGCCGGACGAAGTTACGGCGACCTATTAACCTGCTGCCACTTTCAGGTGATCACCAATCAATGGTATCTTGCCGATCGCCGCTCCCCCTTCGCCGCCGCCGTGGTCGGAGACGAAAGGGAGTTGCTCTGGGCCGTGGTTTGAGCAAGTACGTTCGCCACATTGTTTGGCGTGGCGGTTTACAAGACTCCATATGAACGTACCTCTCCCGGCAACAGAAACAGCACTAGCTAGAAATGCAGAGTAGAGACTGCATCAATCGCAGGAACGACTGAAGGGAGTAGGCACATACCTCGGGGGTGCTTCTGGTGTAGTGTATCTCCCCGGAGAAGAGCATCCTCCTCGTGCCGTCCACCACCAGAGCCCTGCCGTCGTAGGTGACCTCTCCTCGCGCTACCGCATGGTCGGCTCCTCCCTCCCGTTCCACCCGCCGCCCGTCTCCTGCCGCCGCGGCCGCCAACGCGCACGCTGTCAGAACGCCGAGCGCCGCCGCCACGCCAACCCTGTACATATCTCCGGTGATCTCCTCTCAGGGTGTAGTCTGCTCGCAGCTTACCCAGGCAATATATACACGGTGCTGCCTTGCTTGGCCTCTCTTTGGCTAGCTGCTTCTTGGGTGCAAACATCATGCGTTGCTTGCAACATTTGATTTTGATGAGGGGTTAGTGCACTAGATGCATGCGGTAGACGTTTGGTGAACTGAAAAAGGTGTGACACCTCACCTCTTTCCATGTTTCATCTGGTCCTAAGTACTGGTACCAATCTTTCTCTTTTAAGCGATCGGTGCTTTCCAGAAGAGCAAGCCCAATCCGGCCGTAAACTCTCACACAATTCAAGCCCCGTTTTACGAGAGCAAAGCCACCGCATTGAATTTTCCAGTTGAGGCATGTCCACGGCCACACACAAAGTAAGAGAAGCCCTTGGTGGCTCATGAGAAGGCGATAGAAGACGGCCAAGACATCCCATCTAGGGTTTCGTCCACTTGCCGACGACACCTCCGGTCCGCTCCGTCTTCGGTGGCCTTCGGGCCTTGAAGGTATGGCGGACCATGGCCTCTCGCCGGCGCAGGGTTTTCGTTCTTTGTTAGGTTGTTTCTAGTGTCTTCCTCGGGATGGTGGCTACATCTTGAAGTCAGAATAAGATCCTCCCCGCCTATCCTCGCTCAGGTGGTGCGTCTTGCATCGGCGGAGGTCGCGTGGGGTCGTGGGCCTGGTGGATCTCATGGGATCCGGTCGGCTTTTGTGTTTGTTGGTGTTGTTTCAGATCAATTTCTTCCGATTTACGATTGTCATCTTTGGCGCTGCTCTGGTGTGCTGGTCTTTTGGGGCCTTAGCACGACGACTTTCTGTTTGTCTATTGCAACAAGCTCTACTACGATAAGATTTGCCTGCTCCGGTGATGAAGGGGCGAGGACGAGCGACGCGCCTTCGGCTTGCACCAGTGTAGTCATCGCTAGGTGGTCCAAAGACCTATTTATAATTTGTATTACTACTACGTATTGATCATTATTAAAAGATTTGTGGAATTTTGGAAAGAAAAAAAGTAAGAGAAAACCTTTTTCTGTTGTGTCCATCGTCATTGGTCAATGATGATGGTGACGATTCGATGTCCTTTCCGTCAAAGCAAGACCGACTTGGGCTCCTCTCCCTAACGTGCACGTGTGGGCGCGGCCGACAGTGCAGACAAGGGTGGAGTAACCTGACAAGCAACATGTCGTCATTTACTTTGAAATGTACACGCAAGGTCCTCGCGCGTAGCATTCTACTCCTATTGTGTGATATACTACTCCCTACTGCCCAAAATAAGTTGTACATAAAGTTTGGTTAAAGATAAACTTTCTAAAATTTAACCATGTATATTGATAAAAATATAAATATATAAAATGAAACATTAATATTTTAAGAATATTTATGAAATAGATTTCCAAATTATATGAATTTGGTATAGTATATTTTTATATTGTTATATGTATACTTGATCAAAGTTTGCAAATTTTGACTTGCACAAATAATTAAGAGCAACATAATATAGGCAAGACGAAGTACTAGGTGGTTCAGACTTCAGATGTGTTGGGATACGGTGAACCGTCGGCGTGACCATCCTAGGCCGTGGCCCGACCTTCTCAGAAAAATTGTCTACCTTGTAGCCTATATTGCTACAGTGGCCCACCTTGTTTAGGGCTCATTTTCAAGCTCTAGCCCGGCTTTCATTTTGGTTCACGTTCCACCAGTGGATACGAGTATTAATATATACTCCTTCCATTTCAAAGAATAAGACGTTCTCGTTTTTCGTGTTTTTGTTTGATAAAGAATTACTTTAAATATATAAAGATTGTTTGTATGAAATTAGCATCATTAGAACGTGCTTTTCAATACGAATATAACAATACTATTTACATATAATATAATCAAGATTTTGTTATTCAATTTTTATGGTCAAAGTTCATCTCAAAATACGTGGGCGTCTTATTCTTTGAAACATTGGTAGTATCATTGTTCCATGGGTGAGGCGTGTCTGACTCAACTTTTTTTTTCCCTTTCCTTTCCAGTTCGGGTCTTGCATTGCAATGCGAGTCACGAACGCTATATCTTTCTTAATTTTTTTTGAGGCAAAGCTATATATTTCTTATAACCAGCCCGACCAAGCACTCGCTCACGGTGCATATCAACATGGGCCAGCCCAATACCTAGGCTTTTTTCGGTTCTTGTTTTATTCCGGGTTTCTACTTCGGTTTTTTCCTCCTTTTTGGCTTTTGTTGTTTTTCTTCCTTTCCTTTTGTTTTAGTTCTATTTTTTCATTGTTCTATTTTTATTTCCATATTATTATTATTTTGGGATAAATGTTCATAGGTTGAAAAAAGTGTTCAAAGAAACCGGCCATCAAAGAAAGCTAAAAATTACCCAACATTTTGTTTTATCGATTTTGATTCGTGTCAGATTGGTCATGCCCACCTGCTTCCAATAGATAATATTCCAGGCGGGTCGTGCTAAACCGCCTTTAATGGTCGGCCTTGAATAGCGGGTTTATAATAGTGATATAAGCTAGTGCACGACTACAGTGTAGTCTAAGGAAATCTTTAATAGTAGTGTCAGACAATCGGTTGGCAAATATATGACAGCCGGGAAACATGCTAGCCAAACTTGTGGTAATAGACAAGGTCGGTCGGCAAAACCGACTCCCGACCAACTGCCGGTGAAAGCAGTTTTTCCTACCAATGTGTCTCATGGGGATAAAGTGCGGTGGTGTTGTGTAGTGACAGGTCATGCCTAGTTTTTGAGTCGAACTAATGACATTATGTGCAACAACATTGACCCCGCTTGTCGTTCAAGATAACTCAAACACATGAAGGGTTGAGATCACTTCATACCCCTTCGTAAGTTTCATTACGAAGGGTACAGAGCATCTCAGCTTTTGATGTGTTTGAGTTTTGGGGGGAGAGGGGTGCATTGAAGCAAAAAAAACTTTTTTTTAAAGAGAACATATGCTAAACCTATCTTGGCTGAGATGTGATGTACCTTTCCTTGTTACACGGTGTCTTTTGTTATGGCGTGGATGCCCTTAATGATGGAAATATAACATATTTTTATGTAAGCATTTTGTTGAGGTTTTTATATCCGCAATTTAGTGCCGTGGATGATAGAAATTCAATTTGGCCCCGGGTGCAAATGCTCCCTCTACCACAAAGTTTTATTTTTAAAGTCAAAATTTTTTGACAAAAAAACTATATGTACATCTCCACAATATATGTGTGTTCGTCAAGTTTCGCGAGGAACCAATATTTTGTGTGTTCTATGAAACAAAATAGAAAATTTATCTTCTGAAAAGCCTTATTTTTAGCATTGGATTTTTCCTTTTTTACATACAACACAAGGTAAATCGATTTTTCATGAAACGACTTTTTGAGCGCGTAGCACATGAAGATGTACGTGTGAATTTTTTGTTTCAATTTTTTAAATTTTAAAATATGTGTAACATGCATTTCAAAATAGAGGGAGCATATGCTCCCATGTGCCAAAACATCACTTTCCGTGGATGAGAGAATAGATGATTCGTGCATGTTGGTAGCACCAAAGGGTACCAAAAAAAAGCAAATTTTTCATTCCCTCCAATCTATATTATTGCTAATTTAGTACAAAGCTATTATCGGAGAATTTAGTTTTTTCTTCACAAAAAAGCGCAATCATCATCAAACACACATGCAATAGTTTACCTTCTTAGTACAAATGTAAATAAATCACACATAATTCTCCATACTTGACGTTGGTACCTTTAAACAATTTTAGTGCTGAGTAACTCCCTTTTATTGAGTGAGCATGGACTAAGAATCGAGTTCTGTTGCATATAATTATGTACAGCTGGAACATTTGATCAATAACATTTCTTCTTTGAGTAAAGGCAAACGAACAAACCTGAATGCCCAACGGATGGTTATTGACCACTTAACCACAAAAAAAGTTGCATATTCGCACGAAAATAGCCAGTAGAACTCTGGTGCAAGTGAATCCAAATTTTTAATAGTCAAAAAATATTATTTTGAAGTTTCATAAAAAATATAATAATTTGCTCACATACATATTACTTGGGTGATTAATTCTTAATCAACTAAAATTTAATTTAAATCTCAACAAGATGATGCCATCCATGTGCAAGTAGTGAAATGTCACTTGCAACCTCACGTGTAACTGGAAAAAACTTAGTTGCAACCTATATGCAACTTATAGCTAGCACGGATCACGGCGCAATCATGTGGTATATGAGTTGACTAAGAACTAAGCTATTTCTTAGTCGACTGAGCATTATCAAAACCGATAATATTTTGATACTAACTCCTGCAACATTTCAAGAGAAAATACGACCATATATACATGGCATACATTAGAAAGAGAAAATAGAATTTTGTATTTGTTTGAATAGTAGGAATCCAGTCCTTATATTGTTACGTGGAAATTTTGTCATTTTTTTAAGCTACATACTTTTGTAATTTAGTTTTAAACTTGACATCCACAAATATGCATACATTCTCTACACACATGATTTCTTCTTTTCTCAAACATATTTATTATTAAAAAAGGATTCGCACACACCCAGGTTCACCAAATTCAAATCGCATATTCACATCTTCTCTTTATACTCTGTTTGTCTAAAATACTGCTGTCCTTTGATCGTTATGTAGACAGTTTTAGACCGTGTGACATGCCAAAGGCTACATTAATTAAAGTTGTCCTTTTTTGCAAGATATGCATTCCATTTTGAAATAGCTACATTAACCACATGCACGTTATTAGAGTATGGCATTCACATTAGAGAACTTGAAGAAAACCAAACAATATATCGCTTATTTTAACATCAAAAACACAAAATTAATTATTTTTTCTATTATATTCTTTAGAAGGTGGCAGTGGCTAGGGTTGGTCGGAGATGTCTCCAAGAGGGATGCGGGAATGATTATAGTTGGCTTGAAGTTTCATCTTGTCTTACATGATTAAAGGACACAATCCAAGAGAGGACTTTTCGAGCATGTGCTCACTGCAGACTGGGCCATTCACGGTGCGTCAAGATTCGTATTAGTTTTCTTTTCTCTTTCAATTGGTCTCTCTTTTTCGTATCTCTCACACCGTACAATCGGTGAACTTCAAACTTTACGGAGCGCTGAAACATAACAACTAGAATGTAGAAAAAATCACACCATATAATATTTGATCTGTTAAGATTCATGCACTAGCCACTTGAACCAAAAGTCTGAACTGATGGAAAGGGCTAGGCAATCCACATATACATTTCACAACACCACCACTCGCGTCTGACGAGAGAAGAGAAAGTCAACACATGAAAGAAGAAGAGCACACCGAAACAGCGGTGGCTAAAGAGGGGGGCAACAACAATTTTTAGGCTTAATTGCGAAAACCATGTGAAAGCCAGGATTTGAACTTGAGATCTGGGACTCTGATACCATGTTAAGCTTCATGCACTAGCCACTTGAACCAAAAGTCTGAACTGATGGAAAGGGCTAGGCAATCCACATATACACTTCACAACATGATCTTCCCACGATCACTTGTGATTTCTGGCACGGGCAGAACACAAACAAAGATAACCCCACACACAACAAGGTTGCTTATTCTATCATGCATGAATTTAGAGAGAAACTCGAGTCCGGCCGCAACCTGTTGGTTGGATACTTGGATCCATATTTCGGAGAACGGCATATATATGTCCCGTGCACGTGGTCTATCCTCTCTCTCTCGTCAACTTTTGCGGAATATGTGGGAGGTTTTATTCTCCCTCTTCCCACACTTTTTAGTACTAGTTGCAGAACTTGAAAAACCTATAACCTTTTGATCAAAAGTTTAATTTGAAAATTATTCGAATATTTGGGTTCCTACTGAAGAGATCTACAAAACAATACCGATATTAAATATATTTTGATAATATTCAAAAATTGACTTCTGAAACCTAATGAAAACCTAGCGAAAATATTTTTTGAAATAGTTTGTTTCGATGTGCATCATCATGTTTGAATTAGTTTCATTGGGTTTCAAAATAGATTATGAGGTTTCATTATGTTTTGATAGTCAGGTTCCGAATTTTGTCATGTTTATAATGAATTATATACATCTAGTAATATTGAATGTATTTTGATAAATTTAAAATTTTGAGGTTTGGTACTTGATGAAACTTGGTAGAATTTTATGAAACCAAGCTTATTTTGAGGTCTGAAACTTAGTGAAACTTGATGGAAATTTGTGTGCTTCATCAGGTTTCATAGAGTTTCATCATGTCTAAAGTTTAATTTTTAAAACTTGTCATAATATATTTACAACTGGTGTTGTTTCTGTAGGATAACGTTGCATAGAAAACAAAAATTTTCCTACGGCGAACACGCAATCCAAGCCAAGATGCAATCTAGAAGACGGTAGCAACGAGGGGGTATCGAGTCTCACCCTTGAAGAGATTCCAAAGCCTACAAGATGAGGCTCTTGTTGCTGCGGTAGACGATCACTTGCCGCTTGCAAAAGCGCGTAGAAGATCTTGATCACGATCGGTTCCGGCGCCACGAACGGGCAGCACCTCCGTACTCGGTCACACGTTCGGTTGTTGATGAAGACGACGTCCACCTCCCCGTTCCAGCGGGCAGCGGAAGTAGTAGCTCCTCTTGAATCCGACAGCACGACGGCGTGGTGTCGGTGGCGGTGAAGAAGTCCGGCGGAGCTTCGCTAAGCTACGCGGGAGATATGGAGGAGAAGGGGGCGGCTAGGGTTTGGGAGGGGGTGGCCGGCCACTCAAGGGGGGCGGCCAGCTTGTGGTCTTGGGGTTGGCCGGCCCCCTCCCTTGGCCCCTCATTATATAGGTGGATCCCCAAGTGTTGGTGTCCAAGTCTTCGAATAAGACCCGAACCAAAAACCTTCCATAAGAGGGGAAACCTAGCCCAACTAGGACTCCCACCAAAAGGTGGGATTTCCACCTCCCATGTGGGGGGTGGCCGGCCCCCTATGGAGGAGTCCACTTGGGACTCCTCCCCATCTAGGGCTGGCCGGCCATGGAGGTGGAGTCCCATGTGGACTCCACCTTCCTTGGTGGTTTCTTCCGGACTTTTCTAGAACCTTCTAGAACCTTCCATAGAACCTTCCGCGACATTTTATTTCACATAAAATGACATCCTATATATGAATCTTATTCTCCGGACCATTCCGGAACTCCTCGTGATGTCCGGGATCTCATCCGGGACTCAGAACAAATATTCGAACTCCATTCCATATTCAAGTACTACCATTTCAACATCCAACTTTAAGTGTGTCACCCTACGGTTCGAGAACTATGCGGACATGGTTGAGTACTCACTCCGACCAATAACCAATAGCGGGATCTGGAGATCCATAATGGCTCCCACATATTCAACGATGACTTTAGTGATCGAATGAACCATTCACATATATTACCAATTCCCTTTGTCTCGCGATATTTTACTTGTCCGAGGTTTGATCTTCGGTATCACTCTATACCTTGTTCAACCTCGTCTCCTGACAAGTACTCGGTACGCGGACCGTGGTATGTGGTCTCTGATGAACACATACATATGCCTGCAAGACATTAGACGACATTCCACCGAGAGGGCCCAGAGTATATCTATCCGTCATCGGGATGGACAAATCCCACTGTTGATCCATATGCCTCAAATCATACTTTCCGGATACTTAATCCCACCTTTATAGCCACCCATTTACGCAGTGGTGTTTGGTGTAATCAAAGTACCTTTCCGGTATAAGTGATTTACATGATCTCATGGTCATAAGGACTAGGTAACTATGTATCGAAAGCTTATAGCAAATAACTTAATGACGAGATCTTATGCTACGCTTAATTGGGTGTGTCCATTACATCATTCACACAATGATATAACCTTGTTATTAATAACATCCAATGTTCATGATTATGAAACTAATCATCCATTAATCAACAAGCTAGTTTAAGAGGCATACTAGGGACTTCTTGTTTGTCTACATATCACACCTGTACTATTGTTTGGTTGAATACAATTCTAGCATGATATATAAACATTTATAATAAAAATAAAGATATAAATAATAACCACTTTATTATTGCCTCTAGGGCATATCTCCTTCAGTCTCCCACTTGCACTAGAGTCAATAATCTAGATTACATTGTAATATACCTAACACCCATGGCACTCTGGTGTTGGTCATGCTTTGCCCTAGGGAGAGCTTTAGTCAACGGATCTGCTACATTCAGATCAGTGTGTACTTTGCAAATCTTTACTTCTCCATCTTCGATGTACTCGCGAATCGAGTGGTAACGCAGCTTGATATGCTTCAGCCTCTTGTGTGACCTTGGCTCTTGTGCATTGGCGATGGCACCCATGTTATCACAGTAAATGATTAATGGGTCCAATGCACTAGGAACCACACCGAGCTCTACAATGAACCTCTTCATCCATACCGCTTCTGATGAAGCCTCTGAAGCCGCTATGTACTCGATTCTGTTGAAGACTTCACCACCGTGCACTTTGCTTGAGCTTGCCCAGCTTACTGCAGCACCATTCAATATAAACACGTACCCAGATTGTGACTTAGAGTCATCAGGATCAGTGTTCCAACTTGCATCGGTGTAACCGTTTACAACGAGCTCTTGGTCACCTCCATAACAAAGAAACATATCCTTAGTTCTTTTCAAGTACTTCAGGATATTCTTGACCGCTGTCCAGTGTTCCATTCCTGGATCACTTTGATATCTGCTAGTCAAACTAACAGCATGTGCTATATCCGGTCTAGTACATAGCATGGCATACATGATAGATCCTACTGCCGAGGCATAGGGGATATTACTCATCCTTTCTCTTTCTTCTGCCGTAGCCGGTCCTTGAGTCTTACTCAATACCTTGCCTGGTAACTTAGGTAAGAACCCTTTCTTACTTTCGTCCATTCTAAACTTCTTTAGAATCTTGTCCAGATATGTACTCTGTGATAGCCCTATTAGGCGTCTTGATCTATCTCTATAAATCTTGATGCCTAATATATATGATGCTTCACCAAGGTCTTTCATTGAAAAACTATTATTCAAATAACCTTTAACACTGCTTAATAGTTCTATATCATTCCCGATCAATAATATGTCATCTACATATAATATCGGGAATGCTACGAGCTCCCACTCACTTTCTTGTAAATACGAGGCCTCTCCATGACCTTTGTATAAACCCGAAGTCTTTGATCACCTTATCAAAGCGTCGGTTCCAACTTCTTGATGCTTGCTTCAGTCCATAGATTGAACGCTGAAGTTTGCATACTTTGTCAGCATTTTTAGGATCGACAAAACCTTTGGGTTGTACCATATACAACTCTTCCTCAATGTCTCCATTAAGGAACGCCGTTTTGACATCCATCTGCCAAATCTCATAATCGAAAAATGCAGCTATTGCTAACAAAATCCTCACAGATTTTAGCTTCGCTACAGGTGAGAAAGTCTCATCGTAGTCAACTCCTTGAATTTGTCGGAAACCCTTTGCGACAAGTCGAGCTTTATAGACGAGTAATATTACCATCAGCATCTGTTTTTCTCTTGAAGATCCATTTATTCTCGACAGCCTTTCGGCTATCGGGTAAGTCTACCAAAGTCCATACTTTGTTATCATACATGGATCCCATTTCGGATTTCATGGCTTCTTGCCATTTGTTGGAATCTGGGCTCATCATCGCTTCTTCATACGTCGCAGGTCCTCATCATTGTTATCCACAATCATGACATTTAGACAAGGATCATACCAATCGGGAGTGGCACGTTCCCTTGTCGATCTGCGAGGTTCGATAGTTTCCTCGTTCGAAGTTTCATGATCATTATCATTAGCTTCCTCTGTTGCCGGTGTAGGCGATGCAGTGTATAACTTCCGATCTTGCGCTACTCTGATCAACGAGTATAGATTCATCAATCTCATCGAGTTCTACTTTTCTTCCAGTCACTTCTTTAGTGAGAAATTCTTTCTCAAGAAAGGTTCCGTTCTTAGCAACAAAGATTTTGCCTTCGGATCTGTGATAGAAAGTGTACCCTATAGTTTCCTTAGGGTATCCTATGAAGACGCATTTCTCCGCTTTGGGTTCTAGCTTGTCCGGTTGTAACTTCTTTACATAGGCTTCGCAACCCCAAACTTTCGAGAACGACAGCTTAGGTTTCTTGTTAAACCATAATTCATACGGTGTCGTTTCTACGGATTTTGATGGTGCTCTATTTAAAGTGAATGCGGCTGTCTCTAATGCATAACTCCAAAATGATAACGGCAAATCAGTAAGAGACATCATACTACGAACCATATCTAAGAGAGTTCGATTACGACGTTCGGACACACCGTTTCGTTGAGGTGTTCCCGGCGGTGTCAATTGTGAAAGTATTCCGCATTTCTTTAAATGCATGCCAAACTCATAACTCAGATATTCACCTCCACGATCAGATCGTAGAAATTTAATCTTCTTGTTACGTTGATTTTCTACTTCACTTTGAAATTCCTTAAACTTCTCGAAAGTTTCGGATTTATGTTTCATGAAATAGATATACCCATATCTACTCAGATCATCTGTGAAGGTTAGAACATAACGATAACCACCGCGCGATGCTACGCTCATTGGTCCACACACATCGGTATGTATGATTTCCAATAAGTCAGTAGCTCGCTCCATCATACCAGAAAATGGAGTCTTTGTCATTTTTCCCATTAGACATGCTTCGCATCTATCAAGTGACTCAAAGTCAAGTGATTCAAGTAATCCATCAGTATGGAGTTTCTTCATGCGTTTCACTCCAATATGACCAAGGCAGCGAGTGCCACATATAAGTAGAATTATCATTAAGTTTAATTCGTTTAGCATCAATGTTATGTATATGCGTATCACTACTATCGAGATCTAATAGAAATAAGCCATTCTTTTGTGGTGCTCGACCATAAAAGATATTATTCATAAAAATAGAACAACCATTATTCTCAGACTTGAATGAATAACCGTCTTGCATTAAACAAGATCCAGATATAATGTTCATGCTCAACGCAGGTACATAATAGCAATTATTTAGGCTTAAAACTAATCCCGAAGGTAGATGTAGAGGAAGTGTGCCGACTGCGATCACATTGACCTTGGATCCGTTTCCAACGCGCATCGTCACTTCATCTTTCAGCAGTTGTCGTTTATTCTTTAGTTCCTGTTTCGAGTTACAAATATGAGCAACCGAACCAGTATCAAATACCCAGGTACTAGAACGAGAACCAGTGAAATGAACATCTATAACATGTATATCAGATATACCTTCTTTCTTCTTCTTGACAAGGCCGCTCTTCAGATCAGCCAGATACTTGGAGCAATTACGCTTCCAGTGTCCCTTCTCCTTGCAATAATAGCACTCAGCATCAGGCTTAGGGCCGTTCTTAGGTTTCATAGGAGGCGTGGCAGCTTTCTTGCCACCCTTCTTGAATTTTCCCTTAGACTTGCCCTGTTTCTTGAAACTAGTGGTCTTGTTGACCATTAACACTTGGTGCTCTTTCTTGATCTCAATCTCAGCAGCTTTTAGCATGCCAAAGAGTTCAGGTAACTCCTTGTTCATGTTCTGCATATTGTAGTTCATCACAAAGTTCTTGTAACTTGGTGGCAGTGATTGAAGGACACGATTAATCCCCAGTCTGTTAGGAATCACTATTCCCAAGTCACTGAGTTTCTTCGCATGCCCGGTCATGGCGAGCATGTGCTCACTAACGGAGCTGCCTTCTTCCATCATTGGCTGGATATGAATTTCGGCGGACCCAACATAGGAAAAAAAATCCAACTATAACTCTTCAACTTTATTTAGGGGGGAGCACCGGAGCAACCCTCGGCTTTCACATGGTTTTCGCAATTAAGCCTAAAAATTGCTGTTGCCCCCTCTCTTTAGCCACCGCTACTTCGGTGTGCTATTCTTCTTTCACGTGTTGACTTTCTCTTCTCCCGTCACACGCGAGTGGGGGTGTTGTGAAGTGTATATGTAGATTGCCTAGCCCTTTCCATTAGTTCGGACTTTTGGTTCAAGTGGCTAGTGCATGAAGCTTAACAACCTGCACATAATAGGAGAGAGAGTGGATTTCCTAATTTAAATGCAAATAAACGGTGGCTACATGCACGGGACGCCACATTTCCGTCTAGCCTGCAGATTTTTTACTTGCGGCCGTCAGCACATCCTTGAGCAGGCTATCAAAGTTGGCCAACGACCTGCCGCCAGGTTGCGTCGTTGCACGAAGACCGACCTCTTTCCATTCCGTTGCCTTCCGCTTCATCTCCTTCCCCACCTCACCTCCCATCGCCTCCCTTATCCTCGCCTCCACCACCTCCCGGCGCACGTCGTCGCCGACCTCCATCCCGACGCCCCACTCGACGCACGCGTAGCGGGTGTTGGTCTGCTGGTCGGCGAAGAAGGGCCAGCACAACATGGGCACCCCGGCGCTCAGCCCCTCCATGGTCGAGTTCCACCCGCAGTGCGTCAGGAACACGCCGACGGCCTCGTGCCGCAGCACCGCCTCCTGCTCGCACCAGGTCGTCAGGAGGCACCTGCCCTTGGTCGTCTCCAGGAACTCGGGAGGCAGCGTGGCAGAAGCTGCGGCGTCGCCCTTCGCCAGCAGGTCGTTCCTCACGATCCATAGAAAGTCGTAGCCGCAGTTGGCCAGCCCCCACGCGAACTCCAGCAGCTCCTGGCTAGACATGGTGGTTACGCTCCCGAAGTTGACGTACACCACGGACCCGGGCTCTCTGCCGTGGAGCCACTCGAGGCAGGAGCGGTCTTCTTTCCAGAGGCTGGAGCGTGTCGCGGCGAGCGGGCCGCCGCCGTCGGGGAGGAGCTGCTCGGCGAGGAAGTTGAGCGGGCCGATGGTGTAGACCGGTGGGAGGATGTCGCGCATGGCGTCGAGCGTGGGCTGCTCGAGCTCGTCCAGGGTGTTGAGGATGATGGCGGCCGCCCGGTCTGACTGCTCCACCTCGTGCATCAGGAAGTTGAGCAGGATGCCGTCGCGGTCCGTTGTGCAGATGAAGGAGGGGAAGTCTCGGAGGCGCATGTGCTTGCTCATCCCGGGAGCCCCCGTCACCACCGTGTCCAAGTACCCGTTCGTCAGCTGCTCTTCATCTGCTCAAACACACCGACATCAGTATGCCTGATGGTGACGAGACGATGTCATGGTCGAGGAGGACGTAGGAGTGCCTAATACGTACATACCTTTGAGAGGAGAGAAGCCCTCGTCCATGATGAATCGGAAGTTGCGGCAGCCCATGTAGCCGCAGGCGCTGGCGGTCCAGAAGAGCGCGCACGGCACGCCCACCGCCGCCGCCGCGTCCACGCAGAAGCTCATGATGTTGTCCCCCATGACGCAGGTCACCGGCGGCACCCCGGCTGTGCCGTTGAGGTCCTGAAGCAGCTTCTTGAAGTGCGGAAGGCAGGTGGTCATGGTGTAGTAGCAGAGGGACTCCGGGTGCTGCGTGGCGTCGGCGTCGGACGGGGGGAGGCCGTCGGGGATGGTGGCGAAGCGGAAGTCAGAGAGGCCCGCGACGGCGGCGGGGCCGCGGGAGCGGACGAGCCGGCGGTGGTTGTACTCGGTGTTGACGAAGGTGACGTAGAAGCCCTTGCAGTGGAGGATCTTGGCCAGCTTCATCATCGGCGTGACGTGCCCCTGCGCCGGAAACGGCAGGCACACCACGTGGAGCTTCTCGTCGGCCGGAACAGCACCCATGCCGCCGCCCGGAATGGTACAAACCGTGCTTTGCTGCAACCTGCAAGAGAAAAATGCGATCTTCCTTCTTGTAGAGTTCTAGTGGCAATGACCAGCATATATATATATATATATAGGTGCGGCCGTGCGGCTTGCGATCGATTAGTCGACCGTCCATGTGCGACAACCGACTATTCGCAGTGTGATGACCGGGACGATTTTTTTCTGACTATGTGCTGATTTTAGTGCTCAAGTCATTTCCGTCTCAGGCTCTTCTACTGACTATCGACAATGAAATTCGCCGGTTCGAATACTACCGACCATACATAGCTTGGACTGAGCTTGGGATGTACTGGGCCCTCCCATCCACCCTCCACTGCTCATCCAACGGTTGCTAGGAAAAGGAAAATCCGAAGCAATATTTAGCTGTTTGCACTGAATTTAAAGAAAAAACAGAAGCAACAGTTTTCACAGTTTAACAATCTGACAAAATCTGAAGCAAAACTGAACACAACAAAAGGATACTCCATTTATTCTCCAACACTAATCTGAACCAAAACTGAACCCAACAATCTAACCAAATCTGGAGCAAAACTAAACCCAACAAAAGGATACTCTATGCATTCAAACTGAACCAATATTACACAAACAACAATTTAACTATATGTAGCACTTACCATTAAAATTGTCCAAAACGTAGGCCTAATTCATTTGAAAGCTTAACAAATAAGCCACCCTCTCACTAACTTCTTCTATAAGCCACCTGGCTTATCGGTCAAAGCTCCCCAAGTAATAAGCCGAGTGTGGCCTATGAGAGAAGTTAGGGAGGGGCGACTTATTTTTTAAGAAAGCAAAAAAACAAGAAAATGGGCCTTAATATTTAAAGAAGGTGGCATTTTAGCACTCAAATCTGTAGCAACGAATTCTATCATTGAACAATCATTTTGCATACTTAACAATTAGTCAATTTCACTTGTAGACTTCGGCTTAAAAAGACTACAATTAACCTCCAAAAATACTAAATTTGGCCACAATATCTTTTTTTTAAGGAGCATATATTAATATCACGGAGATACCAATTAGACTCAGCCTCTGCAACAGCGCATTGCCCTAGCGGCATTACAGATGCACACAGCTAAAAAAAAGAATAACAAAAAGGAAAAATCCCGCTACAATGATCGATTCCTTGAAACAACAGTCCAAAAACCACCAGGACAACACCAGAAGTACAAATACTACAAAACCGACGCCTCCAATATCCTACATAATCAACTTCTAGATACTAGAATAGATTTCCATCATATAGACTATCATCATGAAAAGTAGAAGTTGTTGGTAGCTAGGTAAAACTGTCATTGGCATTTCATTCTTCACGCACTAAAACATCTAGTACTAGTTGACTTAGGGCACTTTTTTTTTACTTTTTGAAGTAGTAACTACGCCACTGACACTCTTATTCCTGCTAGACCACTACCAGTCTACCATCAATCAAAATTATGCTAAGTTTTTTTAAATCTTGACTTGTTGTCTTTCTGTGCTCCTTGAACTAGAGAAGCAGACTATATGTGCTACATGGGGCATACCAAGTTAACTACTCTCTAAGTTCCATATTTTTTGTCACAAATTTCGACCTATCTATTGACAAAATATATCTAGACACATCTAACTTTACGATTAGAATTAGAACTAGCACAATACACGCGCGTTGCTACGGTCTACGATTTACCAGTTGTTCAATACATGTTTTTAGCAAAATAAATAGATTTTAAAGTTATTGGCTTGAAATGATCATTAAAACACGTCTTCATTAAAACATATGTTTGTTTCATAGTTTAGGGAAATACTTTTGTATGCCTGTGCTTTGCCGTGTCCCATTAAATTCCACAACAACACAAAAACATGACTAATGTGAGCATCACAGACCTTGATAGTACAGTTGAGCATCGTGAGTGCCAAGATGGAATTGATCGGACCTGACGATATTTAGACATTCCTCATGAAAAAATGGTGCAGCAACATAATGTAACTCTGAACTAACAATACAATCAACACGCAGGGAAAGGGAAATTTGTTAAAGCAATAAAGTACATTCAGCAAGCTATTAACAAGGTAACAAGCTTCTATTACCAAAGAAATGGTAACCTTTTCAGTGAGATAATCCGGATTTTGCATTGTTCAATTATCTGATCTAAGTAAACACAATGAAAACACACTGCCATATTTAACACCTACTTCTGCAGTGCTCATAACCCCTACACGCAGACCATCTTCCCCTCGTCGGTCACCATCGGAGGCTTTTAACAGATAAACCTCCCACAAATGCTCTCAGCGACCTGCAATCTAGTCCATGTTACAATCTTAAAGATAATTAAATATCATGTGTATGTCCATCAGTTAGCAACTTAGCATTTGATACCAGATTAAAAATAGGAATTCTCACGGGAATTTGATCTGTTTAGTGCTTCAGAAGAAGCAACATTTGGTTATTTACTTGGAGGATGGTGGACTTCATCGTTGTATTCCCACTAACAGTGATTGACTACCTGAGCAATACCATTGCAGGCTCTGTAATCCATGTATTGCTCTGCCCATGTGACCAGCTAGAAATACATACTTACCATAACGTATCAATGATGGGTAGCCATTGAATTTGTTCTGTTTAGTGCATCAACAGAAGCAACATTTGGTTATCCATGTGATTTTTTTTAACACGGTGGTGCTCCATGTGGTCGAAGTGAAGCATCCCAAGGCCCGTCCGCAGGATTCCAAGGCACGTGAGCAGCAGAACTTGAGCTTGCAACCTTCATCTCCGTGCGCCGGCTCTACAACCAGAACAAAACCTAGATGGTCTTGAGGAAGAGCTTCTTGCTCAGCTCCTCCCACTGCATATCATTTGGCGGTTGCACTCATGGAAGAACCTGCGCCAAAAAAAAAAAAGCACACACATATGCGTGCATGATCAGACTGTCTGTAACTTTACAGACAACCTCCTTCTCTCTCCTCATTCTCTTTCCTCCACATCACCAAAATCACCTATAACTACCTTTTACAGACAGCTGAGTCATCACCATTGTACATGCCCTAATACTAATAAATAAAAGATTATGGAACGGACGGAGTACAATGGAAACTGAAACCGACTCCTAAGCAAACAAGGTATCCAATTCGCATTGAGGCTCCACCATAAAACCGACATAGGCAAGACCAATACTAGTTCGTCTCGGAGTTGTATGACCGATCCATCGAGTCCGCCTGGGATTGCACCCCACGTCCTTTATATACCCTGTGTGCAGCTTCCGATCATCCAACACACGGATCGCAACACACGGATCGCACAGCAAACCAAAAAAGCGCCGCTCCTCGATCTCGTCGGCCGATCAAGTAGCGTTTTCTGCAGCTCGCGGTCCTCAGCTCCGTCCTCATCTCATGGCGGGACTGAAGCCGAGCGTCAACCACTTCGCGTCCCTCGACCGGAACGACCCCGGCGACAAGCGCCTCAGCGACTTGGACGCGAACACGGGGACACCGGCCCTCAGTCTCACCCAGGAACTATTCGGCAACGCCTACCCTTCTGCTCGGGACTACATAATCGGGCGAAATCAGCTGGAGAAACAGGCCAAGGCGATGAAGCACGCCGCCAAGGTCCAGGCCAACGGCGCAGGCGCAAAGCGAGGTGGATACAACAATGGATCATCTCGACAGCAGCAGCAGCAGCCCGGCATGTCGGGTGGATACAGGAACGGAGCATCAAGGAGGCAGCAACCTGTTGCGGCACAAGGCATGGAGACGCCGCTGGCTCCGACGCCGCCACCCAGCCTATATGACATCAACGAGTTCCCTTCGTTGAACTAGTTTAGACGAGTAGCTTTATTTATTACATATTCGTACTTATTCGACATGTTCTCTAGTTGGCTGTGTACATCATGCTCTTCTTTGTGTCTGGCTAGTTTGCTTCCTGTACTCCCCTATTTTACCAATCTAACAATTCCAAGTAATCGGTACTCACCTTTTTAGCGGGAGAGGTATCATTTTCGCAGCAAAATTATGAATATTAACAGTTTATCGGAAAATATCAAATGTATTTGTACAGAGGAATTCAAACACACTGGTTTGGTGGTTCTCACATAAAATGATCATAAATAAATAAGGGGAGCATTGAGCGTCCCCGGAATCAAAACTTGTGATCCCCAGGTGGAGAGGAGGACATGTGTCCTCCCAACGGGTCAAAACGAGGAGAACAAACGTCCACCGACTAAATTTCCAACTACCCCCCCCCCCCTCCCCCAACCTCTGCCAAGATTTTTCGCTCCGGGCTCTGGCGACCACCAACCTCCTCTCGTGCCACAACCCCGTTTCGAGGGACATGCCACCGCATCTGCAGAGGTCCTCTGGCAAGGCTCCTTTGGAAGCAAGGCTCATAGCACTTCCATCGTCGCCTTGGAAGCACCTCGCTTGCCGCACCACTGCATCCCATGGATGTTGCCTGATGATAGCCGTTTGCAGCACCAGCCTAGCCCTTGGGAGCATCGTGTTGGTAGCAACAACATCGTCGAACGTTGGGAGCAACGCAGCCCTCCGCCAGCAGCATCGTTGTTGGCCCATGGGAGTAATGCGGCCCTCCGCCGGCTGACGTTGCCGTCCCTTGGGAGCAATGCAGCCCTCCGCCGGCTGTAATGCTGTCAGCCCATGAGAGCAGTGGGGACCTCCGTTTGCAGCAACACTGCCTCAAGCTGGAAGCTACGCCATTGGCCCGAGGGAGCAACGTGGCCCTCTGCTCGCAGCAATGTCGTTGGCCCGTGGGAGCAACTGCTGCGCCCACCGCTGGGAGATACACGGCCCATCCTTGGGAGCTATGGTGGCCACGGTTGGTAGCAGTTCCGCTCTCTACTCGCTCCTGCAACGTGCGGTGCCAGTAGCAACGGGTGCTGGTTCGCATCACCAGATGCGCCCACCTCGAGGCACCATCCCTCGACAGAGGGAAGGATCTGCTTGGCAGCCGCGCCAGTGATGGTCGCATTGAGGCGGAAAGGAATGTGTCAAAGAACAAACGGGGAGCGGATGGAGAAGAAGCACGACGCCGACGTACATGGAAGTGGATAGAAGTGAAGCACGGCACCGGCGGACAGGGAAGTGGATAGTAGCGAAGCACGGCACCAGCAGAGTCCTCTTGCTGCTGCGTTTTTGGTTGATGAAAAATATTCGTTTGGGAAGAAACGTGTTGGGAGGGAGAAAAGGAGATAGGAACATGGTGGGACCCGCCACCTACTGGGATGCGTGTAACATGCTGTAGAGGATATACAGCGAGGCGGATGATGCCACAATACGATACCGCGGGGATATACAACGTTTTCCAGTAAATAAAGGTTAGGGCATCGCCCCCATTCCGGACACCAATAGTTTCCGATCTAGTTCGTTTGTGGTAGCCCGTGGATCGGTTGGAGGCCCATGTATATTTGGGGTGTTTGTGCACCTATAGGCGCCTGATGACGTTGGGACTCAAAGTGCAGAGTGTTGTGGTCAGCAAAGAATTTTCCTGACAAGGGTGACTCGAGGGTTTATATCGAACTCTCGGGGAATTAGGAAAGAGTCGCCTCCGTTCCTCTACTTATAGCAAGTCTGCAAAGTAAAGTAATGCCTTGTGTCCCCAACTCCACCTTATGGTGTCAAGCATAAAATTTCGTATTAGTAATAGTAAATAAAAGGGGTAACACACGTAAAGTAAAATAAAAAATAAAGTAAACTAAGTGAAAGCAATAGAGATATTTTTTTTGGGGTTTTATGTGTTAATAAGTGAACTAAATATTTTTGTATTTCTAGACTAAAAAATTGTTGCAAATAGAAAGTAAGATAAATGCAATGGAAATGTGTTTCTTATGACTAAAATTGGACTGGGGTTCATGGATTCACTTGTCTACTCTCTTTTTTAAAGTTGGAGTGGATAATAGCAATACATCAATGAGATTATCCTACAGGAATTAATGAAATAAAAACTGCATTGGTGAAGTTATGTTTATAACTGCGTTGATTTGACAGTGCTGACAAGGTTACATTTTCAGGGAAGATGGGCATTTGACCGTTTGTCAAGAAAAATTCCAGCTGCAAAAAAAAGTGACAATAGGTCAAGAGGAACATTGAAGACAAAGTCAATAAAGGTGAATAGGGAGGTTATAAGAGAGTTTATCATGATCAACGGTTTGCCAGCTATCGAAGTCGTTTGGCATGCAGAAGATGTTGAACACACAATTCTGATCTAGCAATACAATGCAAAGATTCACATCTTTCCTATGACCAAGCATTTGGAGAAGCTGCAACCAATATTGGACTAGTTGTCAAACTAATTCAACAACAACCAAATATCCAAGGTTTGAATGTGCTTGATCTTGGGGTTTTCATGTCCTTACAGTCTAACAGATTCAAGAAGTCGTAAAACACTAGAAGATCTGATTAAAGATGTCCAGGAAGAATTTGATGATTACAATTCTTTTATATCGAATAGGAATTTCCTAAGCCTCCAGGCATGCATCATTGATGTAATGAACCATGGAGGAGAATATGGGTATAATATTTCTCATGGGCACAAAGATCTATTGGGAAGGCTACATCAGTTACCTAAAAGGCTTAAATGTCATGTCAAACCTTATGAGAATACCTTCAAATTCTTGGCCAAGTTGTTCACTCAGTTGTGTGGTATTGTGTATGTGCTGTTAGAACAAGCTATGTTGTTAGTGTGTTTGACTATGTTATGTTGTTATAGAACAAGCTATGTTGTTCTAGGTCATGAGTATAGGTTGTTTATGTGTAACTGGATGTTGTTTGTGTGCTTGAAAATGTTATGTTGTTAAGTTAATACAGTAGATTAAATCATGGTTTCAGACTCCTAGGTGAAACATTAATTAACTGGATTAATTATTCATGTTGTTCAAATTAATAAGCACTAATTTAACAAGACCACAAGCTCTAAATTAAATGCACACGTACTGCGAAAGTACTCCGACAAGCACAAGCACTGAAATACATTTAAAAACTGCAAGTAACTACCCGAAGTTGTACTTGTACTAGTGCAACTACTAATTGTGCTCATGAACATAAATTAAAAGCACATTAAAGAAACTAGCAAGGCCGCCGCGCCGTTGAGGTAGCTAGTAGTTGAAAAATAAATGATGCTTTCACACTAAATTACAACAGTCACTAAAAGTGTGATATATAACGGGGGGATATCTTCATCTTGTAGTAGTACTGAAAGGAGGTTACGATATCATATTTCCCGAACTTATTTATATTTCCTGATTTTTCTCAATTTGTCACACCGGTGAATTTTATGCAAGCATGTGTTCTGCTTAGAAGAAATATCTTCATGTTTCCCTCTACTTCTTGGGCTGTCGGTGATCAAATCAATGATTATACTGCCGAGTATGCTCAAATCAATTAATATGCTGCCCTCTTTCTTATTAGGAGACATGCATGCAAGCTCTTTCCCATCTGTCCTATAAAACGGGAAAATGAGACAAAAACTAAGTAGCTTAATTGATATATATAAATATCATATATACTACTACAGCCACACTAATTTTAATCCTGGATTCCTCTCTCATATTTAGCACAAGATATGAGAAGAAAGGGTAAAAAATTATATTGAATAGTGCAACAGCACCAGCAATAAAAATTAAAACAGAGAATAAAAAACTTAGGGATATCATACCATACAATATGGATTCCTTCTCTGAATTAATCCATATTCAAAATATTCAGAAGCAGCAAAGAAATATGTTTCTTGTATTATAAAGTAGAATCCATTATGAGACGGGGGAGGACCTCGACTTGAGAGAAATTCAGAAGCGGCAAAGAAATATTTTTCTTGTATTAAAAAGTAGAATCCATTATGACACGGGGGAGGCGCTTGGGCAATCGATTTGGAAATGAACAAAAAGTTGGGCCATGCTCCGACCAGCAGTCAAGTGGGAACCAAAGATTCCAAGACTTGACTTTGCTGGGGTCTCGGATCACACTATGTGGTGAGCTACTGTGAGGACCTGGTTCATCTATATATGTAATGTGTAAAAGGTTTATTGATATATAATGATGTAAATAATTTATTCCTTGTATATATGGGAGCTCGTGCGGCAGATAAAGTTTTATTTCCATATTTGTTGAAACAAAAATAAAATGATACCGCAAGAAATAGTTTTGTGTAGTTTTATAAATAATGCAAAGAGTCACTCAGTAATAATAGTAAACCGCAAGAAATAGTTTTTTGTTACAAATAGATACTATAATACATTTATAAATGCCTTAAGGTGTTATGAGATCATGTACCAAAGTAACCATCTTCGCTAACAACAAATTCGATATATCATAAAATCAACAGTGAGTTTCAGTACTGGAAACATGTGCCTGTATTCCTCAATATATGGCATAATTAAAAATATTATTTGTGTGTCAACTCTTTATTTACATGCTTTCCTGAGTATCCATGTATGTCTCTTTGCAGAGCCATGCCGCAGACCTCTTTTCCCCCTTTTTAAGGGCTCCTGTTTCAGTCTCTATAATTCCTTTTCCAGGTGGACATTTAGCCTATAGCATAGGAGAAAATGGCTGATCAGAATCAGTTACAACCAATCTGCATAATCACTTTTCTCTATGATTCTTTAAGGAATACAAATGATTTCTCAAGAAATAGCAAAACGAATGAGCTTTTCATATTGTACTGTGTGTTGGCCTATGCAAAAGACATACCACAGATACCTTTTCCGTAAGTGCTAGCTTACACAAATGATAAGCTTGCTGCTTGACATTTTGTATCTTGGTCTCCAGGATGAGTGCAATAATACCTTTCTTGATAAATTTGTAATGACAAATGTATAACTGTTTGATGAAAAAATATATGTAGAAGACACGGTGTTCCTATTTTAATGACAATACACATACTTGAAAACCAACGAAGTGTAACATGTACTCAATGAAAGGTAGCGAAAACCGCAGTAGATACCTAACTTTGTATGCTCAAGAAAAAGGGTGAAAGGACAAATGGATGTAAAGCAACTGAAGCAAGACCAGAATGAGCAGGTTTAGAAGCCAGTGAATGAAAACAAAAACAAAAAAGGAAAAGGCGGCATACCTTCAAGTCATGATTTATTTGAATACTCTACATATTGAGGCATAATTCACGTGACCCTAAACCAACCGGAAATCCCATCTCGGTTATTGATGGTTCAAAACATCAATGAAACAGGAAACTTAAGCACATCAGTACCAAATCAAGTATAATAATATTATACATGGATACTTAGCTACTTGATGTCAGGGTTAATTGGTAGTGTGCTGGATTTCTACAGCAATAGGTAAGTGGATATAAAAATGTGTGGCATTACATGGATACTTAAGGGATTGATATTGCGGCGTATTGAGAGTGTTTAGACTTGCTAAATCAGTAGGTAGAGGGATAACATTTTAAATGGTTTTTTCGATGGCAGGTGCTGACACAATAGATATCTCGATGCAAGACTGTCTACTTCATCAGTTTGAATACTTATGTCCTTCTATTTTCAGGTTGGCTTACATGTTGGTGTAGGTGAGCTCTTGGTGTTCGCTGCAAGGAGAAAACTTCAGAATTAACTTCTCGTGTTCTGCTGAAACCCATTTTATTTAACTGAAGCTTACTCTAAAATTTGAACTAACAAAGAACTACAGATGTACGAAAGTATAGAAGTGGCAGACGAAATAGAGAAGCACATGATACTTAGTTCTATTTAACTTGTGAGTAAATTAGTTGTTTTTTCTATATTCGGTGTTGACATGTGCGGTTGCAGCAATTCAGTTTTGGAAGATTTAACACAGTAGGCAATAAAAAAGGGTTGCAGTTCTAGTATACTATACACATTGGATTACATACATAGGGGAAGCTACTGACATCGATGTACATTTACTTCAAAAAATAGGGAAATTGATTCTTAGAAGCTAATATGAAAGTGTAAGAGGAAACATAGCTTAAACACGGTAAAAGGTCAGACATCACTACTTATCATACATGCGACCAGTTATACTACAGTTTATAGAAACATGATACAGGTCCAACAGAAAGGAGAAAGAGCATGGGTAGCAAATCATCTTGAAGGCTGGTCAGCACTTAACGGTACACAATACTTATAGTATGTGTACAGGGGCTACCATTCTTCTCTAGTGGAGTAGTCTTTAATCCATTCCTCAGAAGCCACCCTTGAGACGCCACATAAAATTGTCCATGAGAAAAGACAGGCTTTTGTTTATCTCTACTATTAAGAGCAAATTGGTGAATGCCTGGTGTCACATTTTCAGGATGGACAATAATACCCCCACGTCAATATACCAAAATATACCACCGCGCACCCTTTCCGCCTCCCGTTTCACGCACGCAAACAACCACGGAATTTTCTCCTCATATTGTGGATCGGCCCTTTTGCTTCGGTCAGAAAGTTAAGGTACGTGATTACTCTAATCCCTATCTCTATGGCCTCCTCTCCGCACCTAGCACATTTGTTGAACTAATCAAATCTCAATGCTCAAATGATCATCCATTCCGATGCCACAACAGGACCTTCCAACCCGGTGGCACTCACGCTGCAACCTCCTGTCCCGAGTAGGTGCGGCACGACGCCTTGCGCTCGATCTTGAGCCTCTCCATCGCGTCGGTGAACGCTCCGCATCTGCTGGCCACGGGACTGGCGCCGTCACCGGGGACACGTCCGGGCTGAACTGGGCCCTCGCGACACTTAGCAACATCGTGGCCGCCTGTCCCGAGGGCCGGCGCGCGAGGAGTCGCGTCCCGGACGCGCGCGGTGCCCGTCCACCAGAGCGTGCTCAAATGGTCCGACAAGGCTGTGTGCCAGGAGAAGGCCACGTACGTGCTGATGGTCTGGCGCACCGGAGCTACGGCGACCGCGTAGCGATGGCTGAGACTAGCGCCACGTCCACGCTCGTGGGCACAGTGCTGGCGCAGAACCGTTCATCGATGATCCGCGTCGACAAGGCCAAGCAGGCCACCGCTCATACATTTTCTCCCATAACGAGCATCATAGCAAATTACTAGGCTGAAGCATAACTGCTGCGGAAAAAAGAAGATCCATCACGTGTGAAAGCCTACAGGGTTTCTTCTGTACGCTATCAATTTACCTATCTATGAATGATGGCACTTAATGTTTGCAGAAGTTTCTTTCCCTCATTTGGTTCTCATTGATTTGTTACTGTGAGTTAGGCAATTAGTGGTCTAATGCAACATTTTGGTAATGTTAGGCACTTAGGCTCTTAGACTGAATAAACTAGATTCCCTCTCGGTCGACTATGAATTGTTTCTCATGACTCCCGAGTACCTTTACCAAAATATAGTGATGCTCATCGTATATTGGTAAAAAATATAGTTATAATCGGTGGTGTCAGCTGGTAAAAATACTAGATTAAAAACTTTGTACGTCAAAAAGTTCGTTTAGTACGTTAAAAAACAGGGTCAAAGCTAGGTGGTGACCGAGCAAAGTTTCGTTGTCTGACCGTGCTGGCAAAGAACTCCTATCATCTGGAAGTGAGCATGGGGAGAAGGAAAAAAAGAAAGCGCATATCACACGAAACGAACAAACCAGAGAGAGAAAGAAAAAATAAATCAACGCAAAGCACGCTACCTTACTCCCATCGCCGTATAAAAGAGATCACGGTAACATAGGATCGAGCCATTGAGCGGCGGGGATGGATCCAAGGGCAGCATGGTAAGAGTGAAGCAGGTCACGCCAGGAACCTGGCGGAGGCGTGACGCTATGGTGGGGCGAGGGTGCGAGATGCATCATTCATGGGGTTCGACCGAGGGGTGAGCAGCGCTACGAGACGCGTGGCTCAAGCCTGCTGCATGGAGCTACGGGTGGTGGCCAGTCTGTAGGATTCGAGGGCCGCTGGGACATGGAAACAAGGAGCTCATGGCGTTGTTGTTTTGTGAGAGCCTCCATTCTGAGGAACCCGGCGACGGGGTGAGGGATCAATAGGAGAGCAATGGGGAGCGCTTGGGAAAGCTTCGCTAGGATGGGACCGGGTGTGTGCGCTCACGCGCTCACCCGTGAGCGTATTGCGCACGGTGTGTTGTGTGTGGCGGCGGGGTTAGTGGGGAGAGAGGCACTTCAAAGGGTGGATCCCCTAACGCTAAACCCTAAACCCTAAACCAGTTAACGCTAGCGACACAATAGTTGCAGGCTTGCAGCATCAGGGAGGTCGATGTGCTCGTGGAGACGACGACCGGATTTCTTTCGTTCCGGGCATGTGAATGGCGGGTCCACCCACGTGATGGAGGTGGGAGAAAATGTCTTGGATGCGTGTTGTTGATCGGACGAAGGCGTGCACTGGGTTGCCCCGATCGGACGGCTAGTGACCCCGGGGATCGGGGGATTTGATCCCCCGGGAGACGCTCAGCACTTCCCCCGTTAGATATGGTTTGTTGAGATTAATCGGTGAATCCATCCTTTGGTAAAAAACAAAAATTGATCGATGGGTCGTAAGCACGTGCAATGCCCCTGCGCTAGATTTTCTCCTTCTTTTTGTGGTACGGGGATGGTTGTTAAAGCTTGCGCCCTGATTTTTAGTTCAGGGAGTTTACGGGAGAGAGGAAAACATGGGTGGTGTGTTGTTTGTAATCTCTTAGAGGTGTGACACCGTCAGGCATTCATAATGTTGTGCGAGAATACCTTAGGCGCGTTGAGGGAGAATGTCTCTTAAAATGAGGGATAATATGTATGTACTTGCATTTTATACACATTGGATTAAATTATGTGAAGTAAATTTTAAATATTTTTAAATACTATATGATTTTTTATCTACTTAAATATTTATGTGCATTGTTTGCACGTGTAACATGTGTGTGGCACTAGAGATAAACGAGGAAGCCGTGGCAAAGCAAGGGCATTCCACTAGTAGTCATAGGATAGCACATCCTCCTTGTACGCCAGCCTACTGACAAAACTGGATTTCTAGCTGTCTCCTTCGGTGAAACGAACCAGTAAACATATTAGACCTAGGAAAATAAGAACTCGTCGAACAAAAAAACCGAGTACTACAGAATCTGTAACACAGACTGGGTATTACCGACGCTGTAGTGTAAAAGGCCACCTTGTCAATGGATCATTCAACACTATCGTTGGAATACACACTATAAACCTGTGTTCTTTTGTTGCATTTGACTGACACAGTTCACACTTTAAATAATGAAGGAAACTGGGCAATCAAATGCAACAACTATATATCAATAGTCCATTCACGTGAATGAAAGGACATGGGAGAACCATATAAGCTATAAATGTTAAAACATACGGTAAGCCAAGAGGCGGTCACAGAAGTAGTCAAAATAGCAAGCTGGAAGTTTACAGCTTGGGACTGTATTTGATTTACTCATCTGTCCAGATAAATCTTTCCATCTACTCACCAGAATTGAATTTCAGAAAAGAACCTCTTTCAGAAAAAAAACCTAAGGTACGTAGGGGAACAATATAAATCAGACGGTATATTTTAGCCTTAGCAGCACTACGAAAAGCAAAACATAAACTCATGAGGAGTGGTTTGCACTGCTCGGCATAGCTCCAGGGCCAAACAATAGTGCCTACAAAATACCTAGTAAAACACAGTGGCATCGCTATATTCACCTAAAACAATATAAATTCATCCATCTAGGTAACTGAGATTTCTGGTTACAGACTTACAGTATTGATCTGAAAACTAATATAACAATGATTTGGGAAATTGAGATTTCTCATAGATCTTTGTCATATGGGAACCATCCATAATAGTATGAAGAACAATTGTCTCACCAGCCTCAACAAAAGACAAATGCGCACTGTAAGTAAATAGCTATACTTAGAACTTGGAAGGCACAAGGATTGCACCAAAGTTCGTGGCACATGTAAATTGCCCTGAAAATTAATCCCAGGATTAGCCTGGTCTGTCAAGGAGGCTAACAACCCATGCTAGGAATACAACACTTCCTTACGTTCCAATATAGATATATTATCACTACATATGACCAAGTACATCAGATATCTCTGAACAAATAGAAATTAAAGAGAACTGAAAATGGTAGTCAAGAGAAGCACTCTTTTCTGGCCTCTAAACACATACGATTTGCTTAAATTTTAGTTTTTTCCTTCTACAAAAAGGCTCTCTAAAATCTCACGATTGCGAAAAATATATAAGAAGGTCATGCTATCACAAATATTAAAAATCTGCCTACTAAGATATACTTACAGATCATGTCGCATATTGCTTGCCAGCATTGAAGTAGTAAAATTCTTCAAGGAAGATGCCATGACATGTACATACTGGCAATGTTCTGTTGTTCTCACGCTTCCTAAGGGACATGTATCTGTCTGGGAAGTATCTACATCAGAAAACTACTGAGGTTAATAATTATATGAAACTAAGTACTTTGGCATTTTATAACAATGTTGGAAGATTCATTTTTCCGATGACGTTAAAAGAGTGGAACAAATATGAGCTAGTTTGATTGTGTTTGTTTGGGAGAAGAATTAGGCACTTGTACTCGAACGGCATAATGTGCATATATAATACAGTCTGTCATGTACGAAGCTGAACTGCAATGAGCTTGGAAAGAAAATGAGAGAATCTATTGGTTGCCATAATTTTTATTCGTACAGAAAAATAATTATTAAATTACGTAATGTGCACACATAATACAGGCTGTCATGTACGAATCTGAACTGCAATGAGCTTGGAAAGAAAATGAGAGAATATATTGGTTGCCATAATTTGTATTTGTACAGAAAAATTAATTATTAAATTGGGCTTAGTTTCAGATTTGTTTCCATGTAGGAGTAGATAAAATAGTGGGCAGTAGGGTTGTGTGTTGAGGGACATACCTCGCATTCAACAATGATAAAATCCAGTTCATATAGATTGGTTCGTGGATTCTCCACTGATGGCCTCGATGCAGCACATCTTTCAGTAAGGAAGACTGAGTGCGTGCCTTTGCATTTAACCTACATACACGAAAATATTTATCATCGGGATAAAGATTGAGATTGAGCTGTCAGTACGGATACCCAGATACATAGCAAAATATACAGGGATGGTGAGAGCTTATCGTAGTACTACAGATCGAAATATAGATGCGGTAACAGCACGATTTGACAAACGAATTGAAATACAAAGAGGATGAGGAGAACAGAAAAAACAAAAGATCAAGTAGAAGCAGACCTATCTGTCGACCCTGTTGATCCTTGGCCAGAGCGAAGCGGCCTTGGCTTGCTTCTCACGGCGGCGCGACTTCTGCCGCTTCAGCCTAAGGGGGACGCACACTTACTCGACGAACCGGTGAAGGTGGCTCCCAGCACGACGCAGATGGTGGCCGGCGGCCACGCCGCCGCTCCTAGCGGCGCAGGCTCCCAAGACCCGGCCGTATAATGTGGGGGCGTCGGCGACGCTTGACTACCTCCTCTCGGCGACATCGGCTCCACCCTCTGATGCCCCCGTGTAGCTCCTCTTGGTACGTCCGCCCGATGCATCGGCCCGTGGCCACGGCTGCCAACGTCCAGCCAGGCGGAGCCCTCGGAGCGCAGGCGCACGACCTTGCGGCCATCTCTCGCTTCTCCCGAATACACTAATTTGGGGGAAATTGAGACGGCCTCGGGCGGGTACGGGCCACCGAGGGCTGCGGCTGCGGCCGCGGCGGCGAGCGGTAATACGGCGCCAGAAGGTGGGGCGGCGCTCGTGAGGGAGGAAGAAGAAGGGGAGGATGGCGTGGGTAAAGCAGAAGGCAATTTCTATATGTAAATGTTGGTCAAAGCGGTGCCTCCACATGAACTGAACCCCACCACGAATAAAAGGAGGAAGACAAAAAAGACAGCTGCTCAGAGGATCGAATAGGCTACACGTACCCGGATTTGAAACACCCATAACAAAATAAAGTCTAGCAAAGAACAGTAAACCAAAAATGCGAGTGAAGTGCACACAAGAAAATAACAGGACGAATCTCAAAATTCTGAGAAAAAAGAAGTTTGTTACCCTTTAATATAGTAGTTATGAGGCCATGAACCTGAATTGGATGGTCACGGTGCTCATGAACCCGAATTGGATGTTCACGATGCAAGTGCAAACAACTAACTTTCTAAGTGGATAAAACGACAAAAAACCACCATATTTCAAGTGGTATTGTCACATAACAACCACCTTTGGGATTTTAGACACATAAATACCTATTTAGGGCCTGAGCGTGACAAGGATTAGTGATTGCTTGTGTTTAGTTTAAACACAGTTTCTGATCATACGGGCCCTCCTATCAGTTCCACGTGAAGGTGGAACTGCGAGGGACCCATGACCATTATTTAGGCAATATTCAATAGACCTCGAGGGGCGATGTACAAACATGTTAAAAATATAAAATATCACATCTTCTTCTCCCCGAGGCCGCTCGTCGGGAGCACACATGCCGTGGTTGTGGCCAGGACTGCAGGTAGCCGCCCACTTTTGCACCCTTCGGGAGCACGCCTTCCGTCGCCGTGGCCATGAGCATCCATGGTTCTTCTCTGCCCTGGACTAATTAGTCGCCGTATCCGCCTTGCTGCACTACCACTGCAGCCTTGCCTCTCTCGAGATGATGCCCTCCACGAGGTCACCTCGATCCCCTCGACCTCCTAGCGCGAAGAATCGGAACAAGATGCTCGAAACCGTGCGAATCAAGCTCATCTTCGTAGCCTTCGGCCACTGCTCACAGTGGATTGCGATGCCTTCGAGCCTCAGTAGATCTCCTTAAGCATGCCATTATCCCCAAGGTGACAACACAGACCTTGAGGACCTCCTCTTTTTTTTCCTCGTGCTTCGCAACATCCTACCAACAAGCGTCGACATCTGCCGCTGTTCCGAAGCTCACAGGTGACCCCAAAGTTTTGTGCCGGGTTCATTAGCTTTCCACATTATGATGCTCTAAATCTACAGAATCCCTGACTCGTTTGGGGGGGGGGGGGGGGGGGGGGCAATTTTTTGGCGCCTCGCCAAAGTGCAACGTCGTGCCTGTAGATTGAGGTCGAACCAGCATATTGGTCGTTTTGCCGACATGATGCTGATGTGGCCTCTGGCCCATCAGTCAATGGCTAGGGCTACCTCTTCCCAATGTAAAATTATTGCTAGGATATTTTAGAATCTAACGGCCATGAGTTATGTTCGTCTATTTTTGTCACGTAGACCTGATAGTAGCCCTCATCTATCTGAATATTGTTTAAGATGCCTAATTGATGAAACCAGTGATCCTTGTCATGACCTTGCTCAAAAAGTGGTATTTATGTGTCTACAAACCCAAAGGTGGTGGTTATGTGACAAGATCGCCTCAATTGTGGCATTTTTTTTGTCATTTTATATTCTAAGTGCCACACGACTGAAGAAAAAAGACGTTAAATGCAAAAGTTTGAAAGAACCAAAACTTGGGTTGATAAGTTGCACAAGGGAAAGTGTCAACTAAATCTTCCACATCAACAACAAAAGGAGAAAATGTATGTTGCAATCTAGAATTTCTAAATGATGTTGTCGTGCATCTGATTATGATTATCTTAACTTCCATTGGAAGCAACAAAAGAAGAATGATGGTGTACAACCTCGAGTAGAAATAGTGAATGATGGAAACAAGGTAGGAGTAAATATGGTACATGAAACATATAATGTCATGACAGTTTTACCTAGCTCTTTGGAGCTCCTACTAGTCATGATGATAGTCTATATAATGAAAATCTATTCTCTAGTATCTAGAAGTTCTTTATATAGGATATTGGTCGTGAACTTTAGTATTCTGGAGGCTAATTGTAGTCTTTTAAAGCGAAAGTGTACAAATGAAATTGCATAATTGTTAAGTATGTAGAATGATTGTTCAATGATAGCATTCGATTGATATAGATTTGAGTGTTATTAAGGCTCAATTTTTTATTGGCTTAAAAAATAAGCTACCCCCTCCTGAGCTGAGTGGCTTATTACTTGGAAAACTCTAACTAATAAGACATGTGGCTTATGAAAGAAGCTTGTGAGTGCTACATATTGTTAAATTGTTATTTATATAATCCTAGTTTAGTTTTTTTAGCGAAATTTCACTATCTACTGATAATCATCAACAACTGTACAGAGAATTCATAAAAAATAACTTATTACAAATAGGTCACTGAACCACCTAGCGTTGACTACGAGCACACGAGAGCGAGTTGAAGGCGCTCCGCCGTCTTCGCCCCTCTCTCACTAGAGCCGGGCAAAACTTGTCGTAATAGAGGTTGTTGAATGCCTCACTTGTGAACTGATCAACGCCACCAATAATTATATAACAAGTAATATACCATCGTAAACGCTATTTCTTGTGTTGTCTTTTTTTCCAAGGCTGAACAAAAGTATGTAATCATGGATGCAAATAATTCTATGAGAGAACACTTGGCGATGAGCGTCTTTTCATGTATTCTTTTTTCTTTTGACCCTGCAAAAGAAGGAATATAATGCTTTTCTTGTATTTTTGGGAAAATCTGGGGCACTAGTAGTTTTTGATTTCCTATTAACCATGGTGCTAGTGTGTATGTGTGTTGGATCACATCCCATCCAATTCTTAAGATGGAAATGTATAATTTTCCTTATTTATACATGCGCTATTTCTTTGTGATACAACAAACAGAATGCTTGAATGATCGAGAACTTGATTTTACTTTGTATTTTTAATGTTAACGGAGAAGTGTACTTACAGCTCGCCAGGAGGTAGTCATGGATGTTGGATCAAGCCAGGTGGCAGCAGTGGCATTCTTCAACTCCATTGTATTTAGGTATGATTATGGTTCCTCCATGTGTTGAAGAATTTTTCGCGGTTTCGAATTTACATGATAATTTTCTGAATATGTATCATTTGGATGATCAAGTTGTTAATATACATCATGGATGTGATCAAGTTGTGAATACATATTATGGACAAGATCAAGTTCTGAATATATGTAATGTACATATTCAAGTCTTGAATAATATACCATGCACATGATCAAGTAGTGTTTGAAATGTATCACATTGTTATATTCTGTTATTATTGGCATAATCAGGTCTCAATTTTTGTTATATTGATTATTCTTTGCTTCAACACAATGATCCTTATAAAGTTTAATGTTGTTGCCTGTTTGAAATCATGAAAGATGGATATAACCTATTTCCTACTACATGTTGCATCATTTGCAAATTGCTTTTCAATTCCATCTTTTTTAATAAGAAAGAATTTTATAGTCAGGCTCCTTTTTTCGACAAAGAGCATATATTCAGAAAACGCATTGCCTTAGCGGCCTTACAGATGCACATAACCAAAAAATAAAGAAGAATTAAAATAAGAAAGTCCCGCTATAGTGGTCTATTTCTTGAAACAAACAGTACCAACACCACCAAGACAACAACAGAAGTCCAGCTTCTCCAAAAGTGACATCTCCAAGTAGATAGCGGTGCACAAGCTCTATCGTTGCCCGATCATAGATCTTAGGTTTTCACCCTAAAGAAAGTCCTCGCTCTCAAAACAATTTCTTCAATAGGAGGTCATTGCTAGACACAACCAATTAAAGCTAGACCATGGATTTTCATCATAAAAGGTAGGACTCTTGCTTGCATGCCGCTGCTCCAAGTCACAAACACCAAGCCAATTCATCATCGCCACAAAGACTCAAAGCACCATTGCTAGTTCCCAGTTCTCGGCTGCCATGACATTCTCCGCCAGCACCATGGGACGAGAAACGTGCCCCATGATATTAATAGCCATCAGAGTTTCGCTCCCTCTGAAACCAATCAGTCAGAAAAAACACTGGTGCGCATGACCGAATCCAATCTGATCCAGCAATCTCCACTCATGAATCGCCTAGTGGAGTTCGCCGACGGATCCTTCTGGAAGATGACATTGCAGCGAAATCAATGGGGACGTGCATCCGGTGGATCATCATCTTGGCGCGAGATTGCGAGAAGAAATCCTAGGACCATCACCTTTTATTCAGGCGGAGCTCGTAGAGGAGATGCCAGACTAGAGCACCGTCGCAAATCGCTAGCGTGGAAAAAGTCACTACCAGATCCGCAACAGCCCAGATTTCAGCAAAGCGAATCTGGTGACCGCATGGTCGCCGCCCTCACCCTCGTAATGGCTCAACAGGGAGCGAGCAACCGCCGACCGGTGCTGCCCCAAGTACCACCGCACTGCCACGAAGACGACGGGTCTATACGAGACCCATGACATGCGGCCTGCCTCCACCGCCTGCAAACTCCTTGAAGCGATTCGCGAGCGGATTTCCGCCACCGCTTGGCCAGGGTCGCGGCCCCGATCTCCACAAACATCCATCTCCGCTGACGCTGCCCCAACCGCCCCATCGTCGATTTCGTCGCAACCCCCACCCCCAGCACCGTTCAGCACCTGGGGGCGCCACCGCGGCCCATGCCGGCAATACCGGCATAGGGAGGCCGCACGATCAGAACTTTTGGCGGTGGCTCAGATCGCTCCGGAATCGACCTGGGGGACGACTCGAGAGCCTCGCGTGATTTTTTTCCATCCTTAGAATGGGGAGAATTTTATTTCCCAGCCTCTTTACAAACTAGAGATGCACACAGTCCTTTAGCATGAATATTAGGATTTTTAATCTTTTTTTTTTTCGAAAAGGGTTGCCCCAGCCTCTGCATCCAAGAGATGCATACGGCCGCTTTTATTATATTATTAAAGTATCCAGTCTTACAAGCAAAAAGTCTCAAGAATTATTACAAAAAACTGATCAAAAATGGTCTCAACAAAGTGAGCCACCGTAAACTAAGCATAGACATGAAGCGCCTTTGCATCATCATGTCAAGCGACGGTCAGCAGACCATCCGCACCGGCTGTAGAAATCCCGAGCCACCGTTTCCGGTCGGTTGCACCCAATATCCATAGCCGGTCGGTCGTCCTCCAGCTGTAGATAAGACCACATACGGATCGAGTGGGTAGCCAACGGAATAACCTGCAAAAATGATGGGAACTTTTTTTTGTTAAATATGCAATCATTGCGAACTTTCCATATCGCCCATAGGACCACACAAACACCAACTCTAATGTAAGCTTTATCTTTTTTGGGCACTCCATTCAACCAATTTCCAAACAAATTTGTAATATTCAAAGGAGGAGGTATATTGAAGGACATATAAACTATTCTCCAAAGCATACGGATGAATGGACAAGTTATGAAAAGGTGTTGAACTGTCTCCTTTTGATCACAAAAACAGCACCCTTCATCACCCTGCCAGTGACGTTTTATTAAGTTGTCTTTCGTTAGTATGACCTTCTTTTGAAGAAACCACATGAAAATCCTAATCTTTAAAGGTACTTTCATTTTCCAAATATATTTCTTAAGATATGCAACATTCTCATTGAGAAGATCATTGTACATGGATTTAACAGTGAATCGATGTGAAGCCGTAAGCCCCCATTTAAAAGTATCTTCGGAATTAGAGAGTTGGATTGAAATTAATCTATGCAAAAGGTTTGTCCATCTTTCCCATTTAGTATCATCCAAGGTTCTTCTGAAACTTATATTAATTGGGGTGGAAGATAACACATTCGCAACAGTAACATTTTTATGATGCACTATATTATACAGGGAGGGATACTCATTTGCCAACGACCTTTGTCCTAGCCAAATGTCCTCCCAGAATCTAGTATTGAGCCCATTACCAATATCAAAAGATCCCCGCGCCAAGAATTCCTCTTTAACATTCATTAAACCTCTCCAAAAGGGAGAGTCTGTAGGTTTAGCCGACACTTGAGTAAGAGTTTTAGAATTCAAATATTTGTTATGTAACAACTCTTGCCACATCCCTTCTTCATTAATAAGCTTATCTAACCATTTGGCAAGTAGACTCTTATTTTTTAGCTCTAAGTCTTCTACTCCCAGCCCCCCTTGGTCTTTCGGTCTACATATAATATTTCATTTGGTCAATCTATATTTCCGCTTATGCCCGTCGCTTTGCCAAAAAAAACGTGATCTAAAAAAATCCAATCTTTTTCGAACTCCCTTCGGAATCTCAAGAAAAGAAAGCATAAACATGGGTAGACTTGTAAGAACAGAGTTTATAAGCACGAGTCGATCACCATAAGACAGCATTTTACCTATCCAACTACTCAATTTTTTCTCAAAGCGATCTTCCACTGGTTTCCACTCACCGTTTCTCAGCTTGCGAAAATGAATTGGTATACCCAAATATCTAAATGGCAATGACCCTATATCACACCCAAAAAGAATTTTATAATCATTTTCAACCTCTTTTGCCTTCCCAAAACAGAACAGCTCGCTCTTGTGGAAATTTATTTTCAACCCAGACAATTGTTCGAAAATACATAAAACTAATTTCATATTTAAAGCTTTATCCAAATCGTGTTCCATGAATAGAATGGTATCATCCGCATATTGGAGAATCGAGATCCCTCCCTCTACTAAATGAGGAATAAGACCAGCTACTTGACCATCTTCTTTCGCTCTAGCAATCAAAATTGCTAACATATCCGCGACAATGTTAAATAAAATAGGGGACAAAGGGTCTCCTTGCCTAAGTCCTTTTCTAGTCTGAAAGTAGTGTCCGATGTCATCATTAACTCGAATTCCAACACTACCTTTTTCAATGAACTGGTAGACATATTTTAGAGGGTGTAGTTATCCTACATGAAACTATACATGAACTCCATAGGAAAAATATGGATGGGGTCTTGTTTAAGATTGATTTCGAGTTGGCTGGATAACATTTTCCGCAATTCCCGTAACCCGGTTCGTTCCAACTTTAGTAAAAATTTTAAAACTGACATTCAACAAGCAAATAGGACGGTATTGTTGGATTTGAACAACATTTTCTTTTTTAGGCAGCAAGATAATGGTTCCAAAGTTTAGATGGAACAGAGGCAGCTCACCTCTTTGAAAACTTTCAAACATAGCTACCAAATCACATTTAATAATTTCCCAAAAATATTGATAAAATTCTGCCGGAAAACCATCAGGCCCAGGTGCTTTATTTTTTTCCATTTGCATTATTGCTTCAAAAATTTCTTTTTCCGTAAAGTCCTTAGTCAACAAACTATTCTCTTCATCCGAAATCTGTCTAATATCCTGGGTTCTGGATTCTATCAATTCACATGTGTTAGAAATAGGTGGTCCGAACAGGGTTTTGTAGTACTCCGATATATAAGTTTTCAAATTCTCCTGACCTACTATGGTACCTTCCTCTTGCTCAAGTTGGTATATTTTCTTCCTTCTGTGTTTACCATTCGCTATTAAATGAAAATATTTCGTATTATCTCCTCCTTCCTGGATGTGTTTAACTTTTGCTCTTTGAGCCCACTTGGACTCCTCACTTCTACGCAATTTAGCCAGCTCATCTCTAGCTTGACGCATCGACATTCTCTCACCATCGCTGAGTGGACATGTCTCCGCTTTTTTGTCCAACACATCTATTATATAAGAAAATTTTTCCTTTTCAATTTTATAATGACCGCTAAGATCCCGAGCCCACCCTCTAAGAAATTGTCTAAGGTGTCTTATTTTGTTCTGCCAACGTTCCATAGGATTGGATCCTGCGGAAATAGATGCCCACTGTTGAGCTACTATTTCAACAAAACCTGCTGTTTTTAGCCAGTCTAACTCAAAGGAGAAATTTGATTTATTCCCGATGAAAGCTTGATCCACGTTCCATAGGATTTTTAATCTTGGTTAAGAAAAATTGAATGAGTACCAGGATCCACCTGAATCTCAAGTATAAATAGGAACTTAAATTTGCGTACGTGAAAATTTAAACTTGGGTGTTAAATTTGATCATCCACTCCACCAACCAACGGTGGCCAGGCTCCTGGTTGCGAGATTCCTGTAACTTCCTTTTTTCCTTAGTGTCTTCGTAGTTCAGTAGGTAAAAGAAAGAAGAAGATGAAGAAGACTAAGGAAGGATCAGCTAGGTACTTTTCAATTGCCATATGGCATTCTAAGTTGCACAACCTTTTTTCAAAGCACAGTGAGCATTCTTGGTTAAGTCTGAATTGTTAAGTCTGTTCTAAATTTGAAGTGTCTCCGCTTTATGCACGCAATGACATGGGAAGAGACATTAGAGCTGTCCAAGAACCAGTGGCGAAGGACGAAAGTTTTTTGAGGTAGGACGAACCTTAAATGATGTAAATACCAAAATAGTCCTATAATAATAATAATATATATGGTTTAAACATAATCGCTTAGAACAATAAAAAACATATTTAATTATAAGTAGAACCAACAAAAAACGAATAATGCAAACTCAATGGCAAAATTTTACCTCTTTTTACAAAAATCTAATGTGATTCAAACAATCAAGACGTTTGATGATCCATTGTTTGATGTGAACTATGTCTTGATTATCTTTGTTGCTGGGAAGTTCCTTCCAATTATTAATGTCGCAACGGGTAAATCCAATGTCATTTTAATAGGGTGATAATGCAATCGTGCCTTTCAAATATCTAGAGATCTCTAGTGTTTCCAATTTTACAAGTATGTGTAATAAATTTTGCATTGTGTGCACTGAAACAAGCATGGCTTTCTCATACGGAGTCTGTTTTAGACGTATGACCTATCAAATTTTTCAGAAAAAACTTGCGCATCTAAGTGTATTCACCAAAAATCAAGGTAGGAATCTACCTTGCCCTACTGAAAGCTTCGCCCCTGCCAAGAACATGCTTCTTGGCCATAGGTTCTAGGTCAAGCATGCCCAAGTGTAGTACCGATGTTTGATGTTGCCCATCTCTACAACGGGCACCCAAAGGTACATCATTGGATGCAGATGAATTGATTTCTTCATGTCTTAGTTTCTGATGAAATAATATAGAAGTTACTGATTTCTTCCCATCTAGGCAGGAAGGGCTTTCGTCTCTAGCCATCCTTGCCCCTCTCTAACTGAAGCCGGCCAAAGCTTGTCGTAGTATAGCTTGTTGCATTAGATGGATATCAACTCATCGTGCTAAGGTTCTAATGGACCAACGCACGAGAGCAGCATCCATCGCTAATGATAAAAACCATAGATTAGAAGAGACAAACATGCAACCATACCAACAAAAACAAAAACTGACTGAATTTCAGGAGATCCAACAGACACACACCTCCACACGTCCTCCGTCCTTGATCCACCACACCTCCAAGGCCAGAAGGACCATCAGGTTGAATGCATGGAGTATCGTTTTTTTGGGTTTAGTTTTGCTTCAGATTTGGTTAGAGGTTCAGTTTTGCTTTAGATTAGTGTGGACAATACATGGAGTATCCTTTTGTTGCGTTCAGATTTGGTCAGATTGTTCAACCGTGAAAACTAGTGCATGTAGCTTCAGTTTTTCTTATTCAGTGCAAATAGCTAAATATTGCTTCAGGTTTTCCTTTCGAAAACTTGTTTTTACCGGCGCTTGTATGTGCCGGCGTCCAATCCGCCGTCCAACTGTTTCTAGGTTGGTGCGGCCGTTTCCCCCGCTCCTTCGTATATCCGGTATGCAATCCCGAAGCGGTACGTGTCTGCTTCGTTATGTCAAATCTGTGCCAGATCTCTTGTCAAAATTTTTTTGTGCTAGATCTTGGGCCCACCACTCACAATATCTACGCTGGAAAGTCCAATCTCCATCCTCCCACTTGAACGCCGCTGCCGATCTCGCTTCCAGCTCCGGCAGGCTTTCCCTTTTCTCCTGATACTTACGCCTGCCAGGAGCACGTCTCTACTTCGGTTCCTCCCGTCGTGAGAGCATCTCCACTCGTGCCCCCGTCGAGGCCCCCGGCGAGCGTTTTTTCCATCCGGACGGCGTAATTCGACCCAGTCGCGCCCCCGGTTCCTCGTTTTCGTCCGGATTTGGCCCTTCATCCATCCGGCGAGCCCACGCCACCCCCGGCCCCCGGGGAGCGCTCGGGGACTCCGAACGAGTGAAAAGCGGGGAAGGGCCCGATCTGTCGGTGACTCGACGCACGAACCCCACCGCCACGTCGCTCAAAATCTCCCCCACCCCTCGTATCTCTCTTGCCGCCGGCACCACCCCGCCGGCTTGTTGCCCAGATTCCGCCGCCCCTCCTTCCCCACCTGCCTATATTCTGCCGTCTTTGGACGACGGCCTATCTGGCTGCTCTTCCGCCGGCCTGCTTGCTCCTCGTCGCTCGTGGCTCGGGCTGCCTCGACCACGCTCGTCAGGTGTTCGTCCATTTGCCTCGCCGGCCATGGACTCGGACGAAAAGGAGGAGCAGATGTTCGTCGAGCTTATGCAAGAAGAGATGGCAGCAGCCGCCCAAGACGATGAGCACATGATGATCCTTGGTTGCTTGGCAAGCATGTACGCCGGACTGGCAACTGGTCGACGTGGTGGGTCGGCACGAGGTCGCCGGAAGTGCAAGCCGAGACAGCGAATGGAGGGCTAGTGCATGTTGTACGCCGACTACTTCGCCAACAATCCATTGCACGGTGAGAGTGTTTTCCGGCGTCGTTTCAGGATGAGCAGAAAGCTATTTCTGCAAATTGTGTATGCCATCCGCCACTTTGATCCCTACTTCAGATGCAAGGCGGATTGCACTGGTTTGGTTGGATTTTCGTCACTACAGAAGTGCACAGTGGCTATGAGGATGCTGGCGTATGGAGCTCCCGGTGATACTGCAGATGACTATCTTCGGATGGCGGAGTCCACCGCCCTTGATTGTTTCTACCGGTTCTGCAGGGCCGTCATAGCAGTGTTCGGGGACTATTTCTTGAGATCACCCACTGTCGAAGACACTCAGAGGATCCTTGCAACAAATGAAGCTAGGGGTTTTCCAGGGATGCTTGGAAGCATTGACTGCATGCATTGGCAATGGAAGAACTGTCCGTTTGCGTGGCAGGGAATGTACAAGGGTCACAAAAAAGGCTGCACTGTGATACTTGAAGCAGTGGCTACCCATGATCTTTGGATTTGGCACTCTTTCTTTGGTATGCCTGGATCCAACAATGACATCAACGTCCTAAACTGCTCCCCGGTCTTTTCCAAGCTTGTTGAGGGTCATGCTCCTCCGGTGGACTATGTGATCAATGGTCGGCACTACAACAAAGGATACTACCTTGTAGACGGTATCTATCTAAAGTGGGCAACATTTGTGAAGACTATCTCCAACCCTGGCACCCCCAAACTTTGCGAGTTTGTCAAGAAACAAGAAGCTTGCCGAAAAGACGTCGAGCGAGCATTTGGTGTCCTCCAGCAGAGATTTGCTGTCGTCCGGTTCCCCGCTATGACTTGGTCCAAAGATCAGATGTGGGAGGTGATGAACTGCTGTGTGTGCCTACACAATATGATTATTGAACATGAGTGAAAGCATCCGGTTCCTCTGGCTGAGCAAGAAGCACCATATGAGAGTCTTGCACAGCCTAATCACCAGGTGCCTCCATCATGGGCCGCCTTCTTTGCTATGCGCCAGGAGATTCGAGACTCTACAATGCATCAGCTGCTGCAAGATGATCTGGTGGAGCACATATGGAGGCTCCGAGGCAACGCCAACGCCGACGCCGACGCCAACTAGTCTGTCTTAATTTGTTTGAAAAATTGTGAAATTGTGTGCTTCATTTGTTTCAGCACTTGTTAAACATTGTACTGATTATCGCCGAATTTGTTTCAGCAATTTTCGTACTCTTGGTCGCCGAACTTGTTAAATTTTATGTTAAATTTGTTTGAAATATGTCAAATGGTCGAGGTTGGGGGTTTCCTGCCGGGGGGACGGCTGGAACTTCGGCGCTCCCCACGCCAAATCTTCCTCCAATCCGGACGAAAATTTCGCCGGATTTGGGCGTGGGGAGCGCCAACGAGTGGGGATGCTCTGAGAGGAGCGACACTCCCCTGCCTCGCGATCTGACGGAGGCGGCACTCCCCTCCCCCTGTCTTGCGCCGGGCCAGCGCCGACCCTGCCTTCCCGCTCCACAGCGCCTTCGAGCGCTTGACCCGCTGGAGCCACCGCCGCATGCGCCTCCACGCTCCACACACCAGCTCATGCGCTCCATCCATCCCCAGTCAAAATCGATGGTGTCCTACTATTGCACAATTTGTTGATCCCCTGTTTTTGTAGTTTTACTTTCCCTCCTGTGAGGTGTAGGCAGTCTCTAAACCTGTACTCATAAACTGTCATTATTCGTCTCTTTTTTCATGAACTGGATTGTTTCCCCGTTCATATTTTTGAGGGGCTATAAAAGAGGCTTCTTCCCCATTGTTCTTAGGCTTCTTAGGCACATCTTTGACCACCATTGTTGATCTTATTGAGCTTGTTTCCTCTCCCTTCCCTCCTATGATTCTTGCATATTCTTGGGGGATTTGAAAGAGTAGATCTAGATCTACAACCTCCTCCAATCCATTCCTCCTCTAAGTGAGAGAAACTCTTGGGATCTAGATCTTGGAATCATTTGTTGATTTTCTCCATTGTTCTTCCTCTCTAATCTCATCCTATCATTTATTGCTTTGGTGAGATTTGAGTGTGAAGGATTTGAACACCTTTGATGTTCTTGCTTTGCATCATTGCATAGTGTTGAGCTCTCCACCACGATTAGTTCGAGTGAGAGACCATGAGCTTGTTACTCTTGGAGGGTGACCTCCTAGTTGGCTTGGTTGGTGTCCCGGTGACCTCCTTCATGGAAGGTTGTGAAGGGGCTCGGGCTTCTCCTTTGTGGAGCTTGTGAAGTGGTTGTGGAGCTTGCCATCTCCGGAGTGGATGAAAAGCTAATCATAAGGAAAGGGGCTATTCCTTCATGGGATAGGCTCGGAGAAGAAGGTGAGCCTTCGTGGCGTTGGGAAATCCTTCGTGGGATCCCCACCTCTCCAAACGTGACGTACATTCTTGCAAAGGAAGGGAACACGTGAATACATCTTCATCTCCGCGTGCCTCGGTTATTTCTATACCCGAGTTTACTTTTCCTTGTGATAGCCATCGAGCTTGAAGTATTTAGTATATCTTGCTATCACTTGTTGTTCATATATATATTGTGCCTATCTTGCTTATCTCTAGTTGTTGTTATTGCACTTAGTTGAGCCTAGCATATTTAGGTTTTGTGCTTGTAAAATAAATGTTAGTTTAATTCCGCATTCTTACAAGCCAAATCCGTAAGAGCTTTTAAATCGCCTATTCACTCCCCTCTAGGCGACATCTTGTCCTTTTAATTGGTATCAGAGCAAGGTCTCTCCTTGTTTAAGGCTTCACCATCTTGAGAGTAAAGATGTCGGCTAGTAATATAGTGCACAATGATACAATTATCTTTGATGGCACAAATTATATTTTGTGGAGAAATCGCTTGCTTTGTGATCTTCGGACCTTTTGTCCAAATATAGAGCGATTTCTAGATGTAGGTTTTTCTCTTCCGATGGATCCTCAAAATCTATATTTAGAGGATGAGAAAAATTTACATCTTGAAGCTCAGGTATCTAATTAGCTTTTATCCTCCTTGAGCTTAGATTTTCGTAGGTTCTTGGTATTTATAAAGAGAAAATCATCTCATGAGCTGTGGATCAAGCTTAAGGAAATATTTGGTGGATCCATTTCTCATATGGTCGGCGGTGTCTCGGAGGAGCTCTCTTCCCCTTCACATCATGAAGAGTTCCAAGACACTTCCACCTCCGGCCGTGATGAGTTATCATCTTCATCCACTTCACCAACGTGTGGCAAGACACAAGGTAATGATATGCTGAGTGGTGAGGAAAATTGCAATATTGATATTGTTCTCAATAGTGATGATTCTTCATCTTTATCCCTTTGCAATGTGTCCTCTTTAGACTTAAACACATCTAGCACTGAAAATAATCTACATGCATGTGTTGATAGTCCTTGCATATCATGTATGAACTCCTTACATAATCCCATGATGATATGCTTGCTATGTCTTCTTGCCATGAACAAAATGCTTCTATTTCCTCTAGTTGTTTGTTGTCTAACAATGTAAAGGAAATTGAACACTCTATGAGGCATGAGACTCTTATGAATGGAGATTCCAAAACATCTACATCGTCATCCTCCGGTATGCACATGTGTCTTATGGCAAAGGGGCCAAAGGTAACTCCTACCTTGAATCCCAACCCATCTTCTAATGATGAGAGTGATGATGATGAACAAGATGAAGATGCTATACTTAAAGGACTTTTCAAAGCTAGATGCACCCTTCGTGGTGATGCCCTTGTCAAATTCGATTTCTTGATGGACTCTCTCCTTTAAAGGAATGAGTCCATTGAGGAGTTGGAATCTCATATTGAAAATGAGAAACGGAGATTCAATCTCGTAAGACAAGAGTTGAAAAATGAAAAATGCATAACTCATGGTCTTAAGCAAGAAATGGAACTTTATGTGCTTGAAAAATAAAAATCTATTGATGATGCTTGTGCTACTAACTCTACTTCTTGTGAAGCATCTATCTTAAAGGAGAATGTTGAGCTAATGTCTCATTGCAATTATAGGGAATTGGAAGAAAGTCATAAAAAGCTCTCGGGCTCTCATGATGATCTCCTAATCTCCTATGATGGGCTAAAGTTAGCTCATGAGGCTAGTATCACTAAGGTAACATCTTGTGAGCCTCATGTGGCAATTAGCACAACCTCTACTCAAAATGATATATTGCCTTGTGATAGTCATAGTAATCCATCTAGTTAAACTATTGATACACCTTGTGTTGGATTACTTTCTTTGACTTGTTGCTCTAACAATGAAGCTTCTACTTCCTATAGTACTTGTATTTCTACTAACCATGCAGAGGAAATCAAAGAGCTTGAGGCCCATGTCCTTTCTTTTAAGAAAGACTTGGAAAAGCATCATGAAGGGAAATCCGCACTTGACAAGATGTTGAGTGTGCAACAATCCCCCAATGATAAGAGTTGACTTGGATTCAACTCCAATAACAAGAACAAGTCCAAGAGCAACAAAAATAAGGTCCAAGACAAAGTCAAGGATCTGGCCAAGATTGTTTGCTTCAAGTGCAAGGTTGAAGGGCATCATGTTAGATCATGCCCATTGAAGAAGAAGCACTTGAGTAAAAAGGAACAAGGGAAGCGGCCTCATGGTAAAGGCCAATCACAAGTTCAACTTCAAGTTGAAGATAGGACACTTCCCAAGAAGAATCAACATAAAGTTCCCCAAGTAAAGGAATCAATAAAGAAGAGAAAGGGGAACACTTGCTACTTACGTCGTGAGAAGGGGCGCTTTGCTTCTTCATGTTTAAAAGGTACATTATCTAACCCTATCATTGTTGATGATGATTATTCTCTTGGTAAGGATAAGGATGAAAATATGTTTGCCAAGTTTTTATTGGAACTCAAAGTGGTGTCAAGAAAAGAACCATTTGGGTTTCCAAGCCTATTGTGACTAACCTCTTAGAACCCAACTTTGTTGGGGACCAACAAGCTCAAACTTTATCAATAGGTGTATGTGGAGGGCATTGGAGACTTGGCTACTTCATAAAGGATTAAGGGATCTTCATATATTGTATTTTTATCAAGCCAAGTCATAAGGATTATCATATATATCTTACATCCAATGTTCCTCTTTGCGGTAACTTGTACTTCAACTCTTTTTATTACTTTTAAGTTACTTGCCCCTTCGCATGTTTGGTTTTGTACCAAATATGTGTTTGTATGTGTTGTGTCTTACTTGCCTATCTTGTGTATTCAAGCATGTTTGTTTGACTCATCATTTACTTGTGTATTTTTTTGAGCCTAATGCATCTTGATGATATCTTATTTGGTTCCCTTTGAGTGATTAATGGAACATCCCATTTTGGGGGAGTGATATGCCTTGTGCATCTCTCTTTATTTAAAATATGTGTACGTGAGTACCATCACTTAGTATTGATATTGCAAGATTATCTAGTCACTATGTGGTGTGTCATACTCATGATAAATTCAAATTCTAAATGTCCATTAATCATCTCTAGTCGAATTTTAATTGCCTCTTGATTAGAAGAAATGTTTTATCACATTATGGGGGAGTAATATGTTTTGTACATATCACAAGTCTAGAAAATGTGAAAATATGAGGTTATGCCACTTAGAGTTGATACTCTTAATTATTTTGTTCCTAGGTGGCATGTTTGCTCAAACAAGCTCCACTTTTATTAAAAAGTTTTTATTGCTCATCTTATGGGTTCTTGTTTGAGTAAGAAATTCTTGGTGCAGTTTTGCTCAAATACATATGTCTATATCTTATTTGGGACACTGTTTGCTTCAAGTTACTCTAATCATTGTTGTGCGTGATTATTTGACTAGTTGAAGCTATCAAGAATCTTCATCCGTGCATAGTGCTTAATCCTATATATATTTATCCTATGCCTTTTATTGTGGAGTTGATACTTACTATCCTTGGCAATATACCACCGAAAATTAATTCAAATATTATCATTGTCTTCGACAATTAATAACCTTGTATGTGGTAACATCTGTGGATCATCTTCACCTTGGATTGTCGTTTTATTTGCCACTTAGAGTTGATATAGTTAATTATCTTATTACTAGGTGGCATGTTTTCTCAAACAAGATCACTCTTATTAAAAGCTCCATTTGCTTATCTTTTGGTTTTTGTTTGAGTAAGAGATTCTTGGTGCGGTTTTCTCAAAGGCATGCCGGGTAGGATACCAAAACTTCCGGTACCTGCCAAGTCCAGTGTCGGGTTGGCTCATTTTTGTCCCCAACGGTCATATTTTTGAGGGGCTATAAAAGGGGCTTCTTCCCCATTGTTCTTAGGCTTCTTAGACACGTTTTTTACCACCATTGTTGACCTTCTTGAGCTTGCTTCCTCTCCCTTTCCTCCAATGATTCTTGCATATTCTTGGGGGATTTGAAAGAGTAGATCTAGATCTACAACCTTCTCCAATCCATTCCTCCTCTAAGTGAGGAGAACTATTGGGATCTAGATCTTGGAGTCATTCGTTGATTTCCTCCATTATTCTTTCTCTCTAATCTCATCCTAGCATTTGTTGCTTTGGTGGGATTTGAGTGTGAAGGATCTGAACACCTTTGGTGTTCTTACTTCGCATCATTGCATAGTGTTGAGCTCTCCACCATGATTAGTTGGAGTGAGAGACCGTGAGCTTGTTACTCTTGGAGGGTGACCTCCTAGTTGGCTTGGTTGTTGTCCCGGTGACCTCCTTCGTGGAAGGTTGTGAAGGGGCTCGGGCTTCTCCTTCGTGGAGCTTGTGAAGTGGTTGTGGAGCTTTCCATCTCCGGAGTGGAGGAAAATCTAACCATAAGGAAAGGGGCTATTCCTTCGTGGAATAGGCTCGGAGAAGGTGAGCCTTCGTGGCGTTGGGAAATCCTTCGTGGGATCCCCACCTCTTTAAACGTGACGTACCTTTTTGCAAAGGAAGGGAACACGGTAATACATCTTCATCTCCGCGTGCCTCGATTATTTCTATACCCGAGTTTACTTTCCCTTGTGATAGCCATCAAGCTTGAAGTATTTATTATATCTTGTTATCACTTGTTGTTCATATATATTGTGCCTATCTTGCTAAGCTCACTTAGTTGAGCCTAGCATATTTTGGTTTTCTGCTTGTAAAATAAACGTTAGTTTAATTTCGCATTCTTACAAGACAAATTCGTAAGAGTTTTTAAATCACTTGTTCACGCCCCCTCTAGGCGACATCTCATCCTTTCATTCATTTTCTGGGTATGTTTCACATTGGTTTCAAAAGGATGAAGTTGGTTTCACTTATTTCGAAACAATGTAAGATCTAGCTTCTAATTTGTTCACAGAAAATTCAACAAAGCAGGATAGTGTTTCACAAGTTAACCATGGGTTCACTTAGTTTTTTGAAATAATCTTATATAGTATCATAAATTTTTACATGATTTATCGCTAGAGTTTCACACATAATAATCGCTACAGATACACTAAGTTAATTATGCTTGTATTTATTTTTCATTAATGCTTCAAATGAACATATGGAATATTCATCATGTGATTGTTTCACTTGGTTGGACATATTTCATACTAGTTCAAAAATGGATGGAGGATGTTTCACTGTTATTTAAATAATGGAGGTGTGGTTTCACTTTTTTTGGAATCAATGTATTATCAACGTGGTTCGGTAAAAACCTTCCACGGTTTCACATTGTTGGGGATGTTTCATATAAGTTTTAAAAGGATGGAGGTTGTTTCACTTCTTGTTTATATCAATGTAACATAGAAGTTTCAATTACTTCACGTGGTTTTAAATAATGAAGGGCTTGTTTGCACGTGTTTCACATGATGAGAAATATATAAAGAACAAGATTTTTCCATGATTTATCGCTACTGTTTTACATATAATAAGCTAAGTGTTTCACAAATAATTAAATCATACATGGGCGCTCTCGCAATGTGTTTTAGTAGTTGATCATGCAATCCTTCTAGTGTTTCACTTGGATGGGCATGTTTCAGATTAGTTTGAAATGGATGGAGGGTGTTTCACTTTTTTGTATCAATGTAAGGTTCCAATTGTTTCACAAATAATTCAATAATGCATGGCCAATAGAAAAGTGTTTCCTAAGTTCACCATATTAGTTAGAAAAGGATGGAGGGTATTTCACTTTTTTGCATGTTTCGCAAATAATTCAGTAATGGATGGGCCCTAAGGAATGTGTTTCACTAGTTGACCATGGAATACTTCTAGTGTTTCACGTGGATGAGCAGGTTTCACATTAGTTTGAAATGGATGGAGGGTGTTTCATTTTTTTGTATCAATAAAGGATATAGGTTCCAATTGTTTCACAAATAATTTAATAATGCTTGACCAATAAAAAAGTATTTCACAAGATCACCATATTAGTTAGAAAAGGATGGAGGTTATTTCACTTTTTATATAAAATGTAAGATCTAGGTTAAATTTGTAATGGGCGCTATAGGAATGTGTTTCACTTGTTAACCATGAAATCCTTCTACTATTTCACTTGTATGGGTATGTTCCCGTACATTAGTTTGAAATGGATGGAGGTGTTTCACTTTTTTGCATCAAATGTAAGATCTAGATTAACATTGTTTTACAAATATTCCAATTATTTTAGCCTATATGAATGTGTTTTTTCTGATTTATCGCTATTGTTTCACATATAATAATCTAGTTGTTTCACTTCACTAATTAAGCTAAATGTTTCAAAAATAATTCAATAACGTAATGTGTTTCGCTTTGACCATGGAATTCTTCTAGTGTTTTACTTGGATGAGCATGCATGTTTCACATTAGGTTGAAATGGATGGAGGGTGTTTCATTTTTGTTGTGTCAATGTAAGATATAGGTTCCAACTGTTTCACAAATAATTTAATAATGCATAGACAATGGAAAAGTGTTTCAAGAGTTCACAATATTAGTTAGAAATAATGGAGGGTATTTCACTTTTTCTGCATGTTTCACAAACAATTGAATAAGATATGCATGGGCCCTATAGGAATGTACTTTACTTGTTAACCATGGAATCCTTCTACCGTTTCACTTGTATGGGCATGTTTCACATTAGTTTGAAATGGATGGGGTGTTTCACTTTTTTCGCATCAAATGTAAGATCTAAGTTAAAATTGTTTCACAAATATTACAATTATTTTAGCATATATGAATGTGTTTTCCATGATTTATAGATATTGTTTCACATATAATAATCTAGTTGTTTCACTTCCAAAATTAATCTTGTGTTCTGATACGACTCCGACGTATCGATAATTTCTTATGTTCCATGCCACATTATTGATGATATCTACATGTTTTATGCATACTTTATATCGTATTTATGCATTTTCCGGCACTAACCTATTAACGAGATGCCGAAGAGCCAGTTGCTGTTTTCTGATGTTTTTGGTTTCAGAAATCCTACAAAGGAAATATTCTCGGAATTGGACGAAATCAACGCCCAGGGTCCTATTCTTGCACGAAGCTTCCAGAAGACCGAAAGGGAAATGAAGTGAGGCGACGAGGCGGCGACACGCCAGGGCGGCGCGGCCCACCTCCTGGCCACGCGGCCCTGTTGTGTGGGCCCCTCGCGTCTCCTCCTGACCTGCCCTTCCGCCTACTTAAAGCCTCCGTCGCGAAACCCCCAGTACCGAGAGCCACGATACGGAAAACCTTACAGAGACGCCGCCGTCACCAATCCCATCTCGGGGGATTCAGGAGATCGCCTTCGGCACCCTGCCGGAGGGGGGAATTATCTCCCGGAGGACTCTTCATCGCCATGATTGCCTCCGGAGTGATGAGTGAGTAGTTCACCCCTGGACTATGGGTCCATAGCAGTAGCTAGATGGTCGTCTTCTCCTTATGTGCTTCATTGTTGGATCTTGTGAGCTGCCTAACATGATCAAGATCATCTATCTGTAATGCTATATGTTGTGTTTGTCGGGATCCGATGGATAGAGAATACTATGTTATGTTGATTATCAATCTATTACCTATGTGTTGTTTATGATCTTGCATGCTCTCCGTTATTAGTAGAGGCTCTGGCCAAGTTTTTACTCTTAACTCCAAGAGGGAGTATTTATGCTCGATAGTGGGTTCATGCCTCCATTAAATGCAGGACGGTGACAGAAAGTTCTAAGGTTGTGGATGTGCTGTTGCCACTAGGGATAAAACATTGATGCTATGTCCGAGGATGTAGTTATTGATTACATTACGCACCATACTTAATGCAATTGTCTGTTGTTTGCAACTTAATACTGGAAGGGGTTCGGATGATAACCTGAAGGTGGACTTTTTAGGCATAGATGCATGCTGGATAGCGGTCTATGTACTTTGTCGTAATGCCCAATTAAATCTCACTATACTTATCATAACATGTATGTGCATTGTCATGCCCTCTCTATTTGTCAATTGCCCGACTGTAATTTGTTCACCCAACATGCTATTTATCTTATGGGAGAGACACCTCTAGTGAACTGTGGACCCCGGTCCATTCTTTTACATTAAATACAATCTACTGCAATACTTGTACTACTGTTTTCTGCAAACAATCATCATCCACACTATAAATCTAATCCTTTGTTACAGCAAGCCGGTGAGATTGACAACCTCACTGTTTCGTTGGGGCAAAGTACTTTGGTTGTGTTGTGCAGGTTCCACGTTGGTGCCGGAATCCCTGGTGTTGCGCCGCACTACATCTCGCCGCCTGATACGTCTCCGACGTATCGATAATTTCTTATGTTCCATGCCACATTATTGATGATATCTACATGTTTTATGCATACTTTATGTCATATTTATGCGTTTTCCGGAACTAACCTATTGACGAGATGCTGAAGGGCCAGTTCCTGTTTTCTGCTGTTTTTGGTTTCGGAAATCCTAGTAAGGAAATATTCTCGGAATCGGACGAAATCAACGCCCAGCATCTTAGAATCCCCGGAAGCATCCAGAACACCCGAGAGCCGCCAGAGAGGGGCCACAGGGCCCCCAGATGATAGGCCGGCACGGCCCAGGCCCTGGCCGCGCCGCCCTATGGTGTCGTCGCCTCGTTGACCTTCTGACGCCGCCTCTTCGCCTATTTAAGCCCCCTCGACCTAAAACCTCGATACGGAAAAGCCACGGTACGAGAAACCTTCCAGAGCCGCCACCATCGCGAAGCCAAGATCTGGGGGACAGGAGTCTCTGTTCCGGCACGCCGCCGGGATGGGGAAGTGCCCCCGGAAGGCTTCTCCATCAACACCACCGCCATCTTCATCAACGCTGCCGTCTCCCATGAGGAGGGAGTAGTTCTCCATCGAGGCTCGGGGCTGTACCGGTAGCTATGTGGTTAATCTCTCTCCTATGTACTTCAATACAATAATCTCATGAGCTGCCTTACATGATTGAGATTCATATGATGATGCTTGTAATCTAGATGTCGTTATGCTAGTCAAGTGAATTTTACTTATGTGATCTCCGGAGACTCCTTGTCCCACGTGTGTAAAGGTGACAGTGTGTGCACCGTGTGGGTCTCTTAGGCTATATTTCACAGAATACTTATTCACTGTTATGAATGGCATAGTGAAGTGCTTATTTATATCTCTTTATGATTGCAATGTGTTTTGTATCACAATTTATCTATGTGCTACTCTAGTGATGTTATTAAAGTAGTTTTATTCCTCCTGCACGGTGTAATGGTGACAGTGTGTGCATCCGTGTTAGTACTTGGCGTAGGCTATGATTATGATCTCTTGTAGATTATGAAGTTAACTATTGCTATGATGGTATTGATGTGATCTATTCCTCCTACATAGTGTGAAGGTGACAGTGTGCATGCTATGTTAGTACTTGGTTTAGTCGTATTGATCTTTCATGCACTCTAAGGTTATTTAAATATGAACATTGAATTGTGGAGCTTGTTAACTCCGGCATTGAGGGTTCGTGTAATCCTACGCAATGGTGTTCATCATCCAACAAGAGTGTAGAGTATGCATTTATCTATTCTGTTATGTGATCAATGTTGAGAGTGTCCACTAGTGAAAGTCTGATCCCTAGGCCTTGTTCCTAAATACTGCTCTCGCTGCTTGTTTACTGTTTTACTGTGTTACTACTGCTGCGTTACTACTGCTTGTTTACTGTCCTGGGCAAAGCACTTTTCTGGTGCCGTTGCTACTGCTTATTCATACCACCTGTATTTCACTATCTCTTCGCCGAACTAGTGCACCTATTAGGTGTGTTGGGGACACAAGAGACTTCTTGCTTTGTGGTTGCAGGGTTGCATGAGAGGGATATCTTTGACCTCTTCCTCCCTGAGTTCGATAAACCTTGGGTGATCCACTTAAGGGAAACTTGCTGCTGTTCTACAAACCTCTGCTCTTGGAGGCCCAACACTGTCTACAGGAAAAAGGAGGGGGCGTAGACATCAAGCTATTTTCTGGCGCCGTTGCCGGGGAGGAAAGGTAAAAGGCACTCATACTTCGGTTCCAGGTAGTACTTTTCTGGCGCCATTGTGTTTGTGCTCGAAGCTATTTTCCTTTAGATCCTGCAATTGCAACTTTTTGTTTCTTGTTTACACTAGTTAGGCATAATGGAAAACAACAAAAATATGAGAGATCTTTATGAACTTTATCTTGAATTAGGACATGATGTGTTTGAAGAGAAAATTAAAAAACCCATGGAACTTTATATGCATGCTAATGGGAATGTTATTGATATAAATGCTTTGAACACTATTGTTGCTAATGCTATGGAAAATTCTAAGCTTGGGGAAGCTGGTTTTGATGAGCATGATCTTTTTAGTCCCCCAAGCATGGGGGAGAAAATTTACTTTGATGATACTTTGCCTCCTATTTATGATGATTATAATGATAGTAGTCTTTTGTTACCACCTGTTATGGAGGATGAATTTGATTTTGATTACAATATGCCTCCTATATTTGATGATGAAAATAATAATGATAGCTACTTTGTTGAATTTGCTCCCACTAGTACTAATAAAATTGATTATGCTTATGTGGAGAGTAATAATTTTATGCATGAGACTCATGATAAGAATGCTTTATGTGATGGTTATATTGTTGAGTTTTCTCATGACACTACTAAAAGTTATTATGAGAGAGGAAAATATGGTGGTAGAAATTTTCATGTTACTAAAACACCTCTCTATATGCTTAAAATCTTGAAGTTGAGCTTGTCTAGTTTTTCTATGCTTGTTGCATTATGCTTCTTGAATTTGTTTATTTACAAGATTCCTTTGCATAGGAAGCATGTTAGGCTTAAATTTGTTTTGAATTTGCCTCTTGATGCTCTCTTTTGCTTCAACTACTATTTCTTCCGAGTGCATCATTAAAACTGCTGAGCCCATCTTAATGGCAATAAAGAAAGAACTTCTTGGGAGATAACCCATGTGTTATTTTGCTACAGTACTTTGTTTTATATTTGTGTCTTGGAAGTTGTTTACTACTGTAGCAACCTCTCCTTATCTTAGTTTTGTGTTTTGTTGTGCCAAGTAAAGCTGTTGATAGAAAAGTTCATACTAGATTTGGATTACTGCGCAGAAACAGATTTCTTTGCTGTCACGAATCTGGGCTAAATTCTCTGTAGGTAACTCAGAAAATTAAGCCAATTTACGTGAGTGATCCTCGGATATGTACGCAACTTTAATTCAACTTGAGCATTTTCATTTGAGCAAGTCTGGTGCCCCAATAAAATTCGT